>NC_041029.1:6255305-6855305 GCF_900634625.1 Parambassis ranga | reverse complement strand
ATTTCAAGGTTGGTTTAAACTTCCATTCCTGATTGACCCCATTCTCTGTGACCTCCATATACCGGTGTGTTCTCTTAGATGCTGCTGTGTGTCTTTAAACATTTTGTATCTGTTTAGAATGAGAACGTCCACCGGTCAGTGAAGCCCCAGATCCTCTCTGCATTTGGTGACATTGCTCTTGCCATTGGAGGAGAGTTTAAGAAATACCTGGACATCGTCCTGGACACGCTGCAGCAGGCCTCTCAGGCTCAGGTGGACAAGGTAACTGTCCAGAAAGCTAAATTACCCGCGGGCCTCCGTATTCAGTTTAACACCAGGAGATTTCTGACTGAACTCATTTGTTTTCCAGCTGTGTTTGGTCTGTGATGATAAATCATGCACCACGCTGATTGTGATGTAAAACCTACCACATTTATCTGAGACCTCAAAACACTTCTGCATTTTGCTAAACAATGTCACTTGCTGGCACTCAAGGTGATTGTATGGTTTCAGACGGACTATGACATGGTGGACTACCTGAACGAGCTGAGAGAGGGCTGTTTGGAGGCGTACACTGGTATCATTCAGGGCCTGAAGGGGGACCAGGAGAATGTCCACCGTAAGACCACACATACTTTTAATAGCCAACAGCACCACTTCGAGTTTATTTGTAACCAGTTCATATAGATCACATGAGCATCCTGTGAGGCGATGTCAGTTCCTCCTCCTGATTGCAGTATATCAGGAGGATTTTATGATGTCGCAGAGAAATGTGGGTCTTTTTCACCCAGTAAGCTTAAGGCTGCGGCCAGAAATGAAGCTTCCTGGTTTTGCAGGACCCAACATATGTATATTTGTTTAGTTTTTTTTGCTCTATTGTTTTTCTGGTTTTCTCCCCTCTGCTACTTTCACATGTTCACATTTGCTCTGTGCTTTCCTGGCCTGTAGCTGATGTGATGTTGGTTCAGCCTCGTGTGGAGTTCATCCTCTCCTTCATCCATCACATAGCCGAGGATGAGGATCACTCTGATGGAGTGGTGGCTAACGCCGCAGGACTCATCGGGTAAGAAGGGGAGAGGAAGACGTGTGATGACGTGGAAGATGGATTTTAACTAAAAGTTGCAGCTCTTGCCCTGAGAACTGTGCATGTCAACAAGATTCTGTTTAGAGTGGACCAGAATTCATTCATTATGTACATTTGTGTTATTCCTCAGTGACCTGTGCACAGCGTTCGGCAAAGATGTGATGAAGCTGGTGGAAGTTCGTCCGCTCATCAACGACCTGCTAACTGAAGGCCGACGCTCCAAAACTAGCAAGACTAAGACACTGGCCACCTGGGCCACCAAGGAGCTCCGCAAGCTCAAGAGCCAGGCCTGGTGAGATGCATAAGGCATATAGACAACAAACACCTTGTGTATAACTAGACAGCACATGTATGGGAGTAACCCTGCAGCTTTGACACAACTGTTACACACATATCTGGTAAATGACTTTCTGGATCACAGGAAGGACTTAATTGAGCCCTTTCTAACACAATCAAACTTTAAAAGCCTAGAAAACTGGTCTATGAGGAGAAATCATGCACCACTCTGAATGTGTGATGGACAACTCAACCACAACATCTGAGACCAACCGCTTAAACTTTGAATGTTCTCCCGTCTGTGTGGGTCCTGCTGACTTTGTGCTGCATCTTCTTACAGATTGTTGCTGGTTGGGGAAAAGAGAGAGAGAGATTTGAGAGAGATCGACATCAGTGAATAATGAGGACAAATCGCCCCACTGGAATTAACTCTTCTGTCTTTGTCGCGAACGTTCGGTCGAAGCAGAAGACAAGTGAGATGAGTGTCTGTGTGTGAGCGCGAGAGAGACGTGTGAGCGAGCGAGCAAGAGATGACATCAGACCACCTTCAGTTTCAGCAGGCGATGACACCCCACCTACTGCCCCCTCTTACTCCTCTGGACAGCCTGTGAACTGGACTCTGACTCCCCCCCTCCTCCCCCCTTAAAGAAACAAACCTCTCTCCTGAGCCCTCCCCTTCTCCTCCCACAATCCACCTCTCTCGCTGTGTAGCTGGGCTCTCCTATGACATCACAATGACGTCACTGACCCGCCACCACCCCCCCATGCCGGCGGAGGGGGGGAGGAGGGGAAATGGTTACAAACATGACGAGAAAATTAGACTTTGTGGAATCCAAGCTGAACTAAGCGGACTTTGTGGACTTCTTCTGTGGAAAACTTTAGATTTTTGTTGCTCTTATTTTTCTTCTTCTTCTGAGCACTAAAACAGCGAAGGAGATGTGACAGACAGGCGCCTCCACCTGCTCTGTCTTCAGTGTTCGAAGCTCTTATCCAAACAGCAGCACTAAAATTTCTTCAATATAAAATTAGAGAAACATGCAGAGAATCCTGAAAAGAGCGAGTGCCAAATGGAATAGTTAGGTGGAAAATCAGACGAAGCCGAACCCTTCCAGCGAGTGGTGTGAGCTGCTTCTGTTTTATTTCCCCCATTGCACTTGGTTTGGGAAAGGGTCATTCGCCATTTTTGCTTGTTTAAAAAGATTTCAGAGAATTGAAGACGTTTGTATAAGGTTATATTTTTCCATTGCTATGATAAAAAACAAGTTAAAACAATAAAATGATATGAAACATTCCCCAAGCAGTTCTGGTGATTTTGCTGTTTTTGTCGTCTGTTGGACTCCTGGACTCAACATTTTGGACTCTGCTGTTTGGACGCTGAACTGTGGCTGCCTCCCACTGTCGGTTTGTTTACTTGACGCCACAAAGAACCATGATTTTTTTTTTTTTTTTTTTTCTTTTTAACACTTCATGGCTTGTTTGGTAGCAGCAGCTTGATGGTTGCTCCTTGCTGCCGAATGACTTTTTGCTGGGATGCTGAGTTTGGAGTTGGTTTGAAAACAAAGTCTGACACAATTAAGCGCTGCAAGCACTCTGCCACCTGTCTGCCTCAACTCCATGTCTGGATCACTTTCCTTTCAGTCTGAATCAGAAACGAGATGCACCTTCAGACCAGAAAAAAACAAAACTAAAGCGGTTTGAAATTAGTCGGTAGAAAGCAAAGGTGTTCCAGACAGGGAGGATTTCTTTTTTTTGTAGAGGTATGGCAGTTGTTGGAAGCACTTCCTGTGTTGACATGATGATCCTGGCAACTCGATTATTACTGAATTGTGAATCATTTAAAGCCAATCTGCTTTTTATTTCATAATCAACTTTAGTGAACTAATAAAGTCTATATTGTACTGAACCTTCTGCTGTTGCTTTTTCTTACCACAACCATGAAAATAGATTTGACACTGCACTTTATAAATGTTGCGGATACTAGAATGGCGTAAATGTAAATGAACGATTTAAACTCAAGTGAAATGTTTGAAGGGATTTGTGGTTGTTTTTATAGTAGGCCTATAGAATAACACAAAAATAACGACTGGATATTGTTAGGGACTGGAAAGATCTAACAAATTATTAATTAACACTATTATTAATTGATGGTGCATTATCCTATAAATTATAAGAGCAGTATATGCAGAATATCTGTCGTACATATTTGAGTATTACTAAACAATCAGCTTTGAATCAAACAGCCGGTAAAGTGAAGATACAGGTGAGCAGGTGTGTGACTGCAGTGTGTCGCCATCTGATGGCGGTATGCTGCAACTACAGTAGCTGGCATTCCCAGCTGATAGTGACGTGGGCATCTCCATTGAGCCAGCTTCTTTAAAATCAAAAAAGGAAAAGTGAATGAAAACATAGTGAATCCATATACAATGTACACTGTGTATATTACATGTAAGGTTATGTGTTATTGTAAATATGTCCACATATACACTTATGACGCTATCAGCTGCGATGGCCGAGTGGTTAAGGCGTTGGACTTGAAATCCAATGGGGTTTCCCCGCGCAGGTTCGAACCCTGCTCGCAGCGAAGTTACTCTTTTCCCTTTTTTGAGTTATTATTTCATTATTTTATGTCTTTTCCGTTAAGGAAGTGAAGCTAAAAAACACAGAGGTCCTCCTTACGTATGGCCTATATTTGAAAAGGTTTTCAAATGAATGCAAGAAATAGAAATACCACAAAAGAAGATAGGAATACATACACGCGTAGGTATACTAATATTTGATAAACAAATAAATAAACAGATACTCTGAGGCTCTAACAATGCTTGTTTTGTTGGTGCCTAGCGTTTAAATAAAGAGGTTTTCACTGTAATTAAGATTTAATCTTCTTCTTTGTATAAACCTTTTTATTCTTTCTTCCCATTGGGGCTGTTTCTCCATCCAAAAGACTGTAAACATTTTCTTTACTATTAAACGCAGAAAGGCAATTAACTCGTGTTATTGTCTAACTGGTCCTCAGTAAGAATACCCAGTAAACATAGGCCTAATGCTGGTTCTAATTTTGTATCGATAGTCAGAGCTCTTTCAAAGGTTTTTAATCTCACTTAGGCTTAGGCAAAACTCCTTTATATCCCGGACCTACAGAAATTCTCTGACATTTAGTGCTTTCTTCCAAAAAACAAAAAAAGTTCCCCTAATTTATCGCGTGATATAAAGGAATAATTTGTTTGGTTCACCAGAATTTTTTTATTTGTTCAGTGTTTAACAAAGTAAAGTAAGCAAAACTGTGACTGTCCTAAAAGTGTGGTTTTAGAAAAAAGACAAACAAAAATAAACAAAATACTAAAAAGACAGTGGGTGATAAGGGAATAAAGGTGAGGGCTCTCATCGGTAACGGGGAGTATTCAGATAGGGGGGGAGGGGGTCGTTTATCAATCAGCACTGATCGATTATTGATGCCGCCTGCGCAGCCGCCCCCCCCCCCCCCTCCACCTCCTCATCACATCCATGTTGTCTGACCGGAGGATGAGTCGGTAGGAGGCTAGCAGCTAACATCACGGAGTGGCGGCACCGAGCGGGTTTCTCATGTCCGTTCATGTTTTGACGTCGTTCAGCGGAGCCGTTACCGTCACGAACCGGTCAGGACTTGACATGGCTGCAGGTCGGTGCTCCGTCGGGCTGCCCGGGTAGCTCTGCGGGGAGATGCAGCAGCCGTTAGCCGTTAGCTCCGCAGCTGTTTATTTATGTGGCTGTTATGTAAGAGCGGAGCGTGTAGCCGAGCAGCTAACGTTAGCCCGCCGCCATGAATGACGCGCAGCAAGAAATGTCTCCGGACTTTGTCCTCATGCGGCTTGTGTCTGCGGCCGAGTACGACCGGCTGGACGAGCACGACGACCTGATGTCCGGGGGCGGCGGATTTGGGACCGTCAAATCTGTGCTGGGACACCGCGGCGGCGCGTTTGATCTGGACTCCAGCGGCCCCCCGTCAGGCCTCGGCTCAGCATCCCCGCACTACAGCTCACCGCTCCCCGGAAAAGGCGAGCTAGATGGCGGGCTTGTGTTGACGCAGACCCCGCCGGGCTCAGAGGCGCCTCTGTCTCCTCCGCCGCCCGAGGACTTTGCCGTAGCGGCCCAGCGTTTTGTTGACTTCCCGGTGCCACACGGGCACGGCTCAGGGGGGCATGGATCGAGGGCGCAGCTCATGGTTTTTCAGAATCTGCTGCGGTCTGGAGACCGGATCCTTGAGTGCGGGTTGGAGCAGCCGCCCCCGGGGTTTCTCCAGGAGGAGGCAGAGAGACAGAGACAGCAGCTGGACCCGGGATTGAGTACTGGTCCTGGTAGCACAGCGGGTCCCGGTCCAGGAGGCGGGAAGGACCAAAACTCTCACTGCATCCCCTCTGCAGAGGAAAACCTGCAGCTGCAGCCACCTCAGCTCCTGCAGTGGCACCCAGTCCTCAGACTGTCCAAAGGGTCTGACACCTCCCAGACTCCTCAGCAGGGTGTCCAGGCTCTGGACTCGGAGACCAGATCAACTCTCTGCCACAGACACCGCCTGCTGACAGACAGACTGGCTAAATGGCCCCCAGGCCTACTGGACCAAGCCCTGCGTCTGGGCCTGCTTGAGCCCAGGAAAAACTGTTCCTCTGGGGTTGAGGACCCGGTCCTGGCTCTTGCTCAGAGGCTGGGTCAACTGGGTGAGGTAAGAGAGGGAGGGGGAGGCCGGGGGGAGGAAATGGGGCTCCCGCTCCCTCGCTGCTCCTGCCACAGTGTCCTGGCCTCAGGGACAGGGGGCATGGGGCCTGGTGAGGACCCAAGTGAGACCAGCGATGCTCTGCTGGTCCTGGAAGGTCTGGGGTCTGAAGAAGTAGCAGGACTGGGGCAGGGACGGGTCAGGGATGGAAACGACATGGGGGACACTGAGAAAGGAGAGGGGATTGGGGGGGTTGGCGGGGAGGGGTCTCCTGCAGGTGCTGGGACTGTGTTTTCCAGTGGTACTCTAAGTGGTCTGATGCAACAGGTTCACAGACTGGCAGAGGAGGCAGGGGTCTGCACTGACCAGAGTTGCCGGTCCTCACTGGCTGTTCTTGGAGCCCTTCCCCCTTGTGTCGATCCTCGCCCCCAAATCAACAGCAGCATCACCCCCTGCCCATACTTGCCTGCCCGCTCGCAGGCATCACAGGCAGCAGCAGCCCTCGGCAGTCTCCAAGTGTCTGCTGACCCCCTTCCTTCCTCCAGCCATGACCCAGTCCCTCGCCCTCAGCATCAGCACCAGTCCCGTTCCCAGCCCCAGAGTCGTGCCACCACACCCAAACTTGGTGTAGCATCAGGGGGAGTTGGGCGATCCACCTCCCCCTTAGTGGTACTTGAGGGGGAGGTGGGAGGCAGAGGGAGGGAGGGGGAGAAGACGCCACGGGCAAAATCCAGGAAAGGGGGGTCTCTGAAGGTCCGGCTCAGCAAACTGTTCAGAACCAAGAGCTCCAGTGGGGGTTCAGGGGGCTTGCTTGACAAGAGGCCCTCCCTGGCATCGTCCACCTCATCAGGGGGTAGTCTGTTGGACGTGTGGGGGTCCACCTGCAGCAACACTGATCAAGAGGGCAGCAGGTAAGACAGCAGGGGAGGGGCAAGGGATGATCAATCAAATGTGTGATCAATCATTTGATTGCTTTAACTGTTGATTGATTGCTTGTTCACTGTAGCTTTTCGACAAAATGCTTATTTCCATGACAACAGCAAGACATTTGGCAGCAGGCAACCATCCTTCAACATTAGATAATGAGCTGAGTCCAGCTTTGTGGTGGACAACAAAAGAACAACTTCTGTAGCATTAAATCATCACGTCCTCTGTCCTCCATTAGAAAAAATATTCCTCATGTTTATGTGCCATTTGTGCTGACACTCGGTTAGTAAGTTGAATTGATTTCTGAAGAACTGTTTGATATAAATCTTTCTTTAACACAAAGCTCTCAGGACAGCAAAAAACAAATTTACTCAAAATCTTGAAATAACTTTCTGTCGTAAAAAGTGGGATATTCAGTGTCTTTCCTGTAAGGCAAAAAAAAGGATCTCAAATCTTCACAAACGCTGCTAACATAATACATTTTTCATTTCTGATTAAATGTAATTATGTATTTGATCATGGAAACTTTCTAATTATATTTGTGTGGTGTGATTAATCTGCTAAAGGGTTAACAGAATGTTGACAGAAGATTTGTTTTCAAAATGTAAAGTGAAAACTGCTGCTGTTGGAAGGCATCAGAACATTCTTCATTTAGCTGCACAGCATGTGAATCTTCATCAATCTTCAATTGACACCGAAGCTATTTTGCTCACTCCTCCTACTGTCAGGTCAGTTCTCATCTCTGAGCCAACAAACTTTAGAACTTCTTCCTGCAACTGTTGTCATGGCGATCAGTATTCCTGCTACGAGAGAGAGAGAGAGAGAGAGAGAGAGAGAGGAGAGAGAGAGAGAGAGAGAGAGAGAGAGAGAGAGAGAGAGAGAGAGAGAGAGAGAGAGAGAGAGGAGAGAGAGAGAGAGAGAGAGAGAGAGAGAGAGAGAGAGAGAGAGAGGAGAGAGAGAGAGAGAGAGAGAGAGAGAGAGAGAGAGAGAGAGAGAGAGAGGTTGCCATGGTGACTGCATCGTCTACTCAACAGATGAAGCTTCTTTCTCTGAGTCTGAGCTTGTCTCTATGGCAGCATAGTTTGGATTTTAGTGGTGTATGGGTGGAAACCTGCTCAGGTGTGTGCCAGCCAGGTGAGCCTGTGTGATGTCACTGCTCATCTCATTAGTCACAATCTAATAACCATGGAAACTAAACCCACCAGAAGATGATGGAGATGATCGTTACAGGGATGTTGATGGAAAATAGCGAAGACATGTCTATAATTCTCAGTTACACTCTGTTTGTCCTCTCAGGCTGCAGGTGTCCAGACCTCACAGTGCCTTCTCTCCGGTGCCCTTCACTCCTGCTTTCACCGGTGAGTCCACACATATGTGTGTGTGTGTCTGTGTACAGGTAAGATATTTTACCTGACTTTTGTGCGGCTGTCACAGTCAGTAGCTCTCTGGTCTCTACATAGTCACACCGAGAATGTTTGAGCACTCGCACCCGCCCTCCCTCTGCTCTCAGTTGTCTGAGAACACGTTTGATTTTTGCATTCTGACTTGTTTCGGTGCTGCTGTGGCTGTAATGTCGATGCACACGGTCAGCTCAGACAGATGGTTGTGTTTGAGAGTTTCCAGCTCATCTTCTTCCTGCTACTAAACACTAACACTTCACTCTTTCCTCTAACACTCCTCTCTGTGTGTGTTAATGTGTATCCAGGTGAGACGGTCTCCCTGGTTGATGTGGATATTTCTCGTAGGGGGGGGACCTCTCTTCACCCTCCCACTCCTCCACCTCCACCCAGACGGAGCCTCAGTTTGCTCGGTATCTTACTTCTCCTTCTTCTTTCACTTTTTGCTTTCACTTCCTCTTGCTTTGTATCTGTCCTTCTGTCTTCACACTCATCATGTCACACTCTGGTAGGGTTTGGCTTTAATAATAGCAATTGAATTTGAATTTACTTGACATGTTTGACTTGTGTTGCTTAGACTTCTGTTTTTGTTCCTTTTTTTATTTCACATTGAAGCTAAACTAAACTTGGTTGTTTCTTGTAAGAAGTGCTCTACGCTAATAGTTGACAAATGGTTTAGTCTGATCACTCTGTTCACTCAGAGCAGCCTGACACAGAAATCCTGGTAACACTGACAGACTTTTTATTTTCTGTTAAAATCCTCCAGTCTGGTGAGCGTGTTTGT
Source organism: Parambassis ranga (assembly GCF_900634625.1). Classification (NCBI taxonomy): domain Eukaryota; kingdom Metazoa; phylum Chordata; class Actinopteri; family Ambassidae; genus Parambassis; species Parambassis ranga. The sequence goes on along the minus strand of NC_041029.1, from coordinate 6,846,174 downwards.
TTTCACAAGCGTAGTGTTTCGATCTTGCTAGTGTGAAATAGGAGAAACTTTGTGTTAATAGTGTGGAACTGGACGGTGTGTTTGTGTTTGACCACCAGATGATTTCGCCGGTCCTCCTCAGCAGCAGGGCCCCTTCATGGAGCGCAGTGTGGGAGCTTCGTTGCAGTCTCTGCCCCCTCGACCGCTGGCCCTGCCCTCCTCCCTCAACACCATCCAACACAGCCTGAGCCTCAATGGTGATGCATACACAAACATTGTTTTGTACACGTTATGCTGTTTACAGAAAATGGTGACATAACTTGGCTCAAGTTTGAATTAATGAACACTATATCTGTATTTAAAATATAATCTGTTTCACAATTTTGACTTTTTATCTTATAACTTTGAGACAAACTCTTCTCTCTGTCCGTTGAGCAGACACGTTCCTGCGAGGTTTACCCCGACCGGTTCCTCTGCGGCCTGATGGGCAGCACCTTCCACCCCGACTCGCCCCCCGCTGCCCTCTCAGTCGACCCGATGCTGGCAGCTTTGCCACCAGCCTCAGAGAACTGGAGAAGGTGGGAGCTTCTTCATATTGACTTGGGTGGGTTGTGGGGGCTGGAGCTAACCTTTATGTTTGTGTGTTCAGTGCGGCTGGTACTGGGGGCCAATGAACTGGGAGGATGCAGAGATGAAGCTAAAAGGAAAACCAGATGGATCATTCCTGGTACGAGACAGTTCGGATCCACGATACATCTTGAGTTTGAGCTTCAGGTCGCAGGGAGTCACACATCACACGCGAATGGAGCACTACAGAGGTAATGCACACCCACAATCTTTGTGGTAACTACATGGGTTCTCTGGACACCTTTGTCTTCTGGGGTTCACTTTATTTCATCCTGGTCTTGTCTTACAGGGACGTTCAGTCTGTGGTGTCACCCAAAGTTTGAAGATCGCTGTCACTCTGTGGTGGAATTTATAGAAAGAGCCATCATGCACTCGAAGAACGGAAAGTTCCTCTACTTCCTGCGCTCCCGTGTCCCAGGTACGCCCCCAGTCTCTTCCTGCATGTCAGTCTGTATCTGCACAGAATGTAGTGTAGCTTCGTCTTACTCTGGGACAAATGTATAACCTTAATACATGTGTTGTTATGTGTGTCCAGGCCTGCCCCCAACCCCCGTCCAGCTCCTGTACCCGGTCTCCAGATTCAGCAGCGTTAAATCTTTGCAACATCTCTGTCGCTTCTGCATTAGACAGCTGGTCCGCATAGACCATATACAGGAGTTACCGCTGCCCATGTATGTACCCCTCTGTCTGATAACACCTGTGTGAATACACTCCCCAGGCTAACCAGCAATCTTCTCATTAGTATTTCTGCTGCATACAGACTTTGTAAACAGTTAACTGAGACACATTTACCATAACATGCTGCTGTCGATGTCTGTCCTCACATCCTTCATCAGGCCTCTTATTGCCTACCTGAGGAAGTTCTATTACTACGACCCAGAGGAGGAAATAAGCCCGACACTGAAGGACCTGAAGGATCAAAAGGAGGCAAAAGAGAGTGGGTCGGAGCAGAGCAGCCAGTCGGGGGTTGAGTCCCAAACGTAGCACTGGAGCCTGAGAGACAGCGTAAGTCACTTGACGTGCAGCAGGATGTTTCACTGATGATTCTTTCAATTTTTTTAGGTGAAATAATAAATCACATCTCTTCTCCTCTTTTTCCTCCAGTTATCTCTTTTCTTTGTTTTTTGGACTGAAAGATGTTCAAACATTCAAACTGACTGCAGCCAATCAGCTCCCACCTCTCAGTCCTGGACGGGTTTCAGATGATCCTCCCTCCTTCGGGCTCTCTGAGTCAACAGGGGAGGGACAGGGGATGTGGAGACTCCGCCTCTTTCTTGATGTCATCACTGAGCAGCTGGACTGAAGGAATCGTGACGTCGCTTTTAGCAACGTTGCTAAAATCCATTACAGAAAAACAGACCCTCTGTGAGGAAAGGAATTCTTGGTCGCCTCTGGGATCCTTTGAAAACAAAGAAGCACTTTGGATTTTTACTTTTACGCTACAAGAAGAAGAAGAAGAGGAAGTACACATAAACACTGGGGTCTTCCCCAGAGCAGCGTTCATTTGGCCTGAACTTCACATTGCAAACAGGGTCAGTAAACAGGAACACAATACAAAACTCCATTTTAATGACTGCACTGAAACTTTCAACAGCGTTCAATGTGAGAAATGAAGGAAAGTTCTGTGGTCACATCAGAAAGCGGTGGTGTTGCTGGACATAATTTTAGTTTAAGTGTTACCAGAAGAAATTATCAGCAGAACAATTATTAAAAAAATAATTACTGGTGGTTGTAATTTAACCACCACATTACAGACTAGTATTAAAAATAAAAGATTTATATAATTGGTAAAATACAGCTGATACATTCTATATATAAACAAGCTTATAAAAATCAATCAAATGAAAAGCACAACCAACAACAAATCAATGCTAACTGGAGATAAAACAAAGAAAACCGTTTAAAGCTGAGGTGTAAGAGGAAAAAAAGGACACTACATAACACTACTAGGTTCATTCAAAGGAAAATGTTGAGGTTCAAGAGAATAATCCTTTACAGTGTGCAGGTAGAGTGAATGTAGCAGCTGTATTGGTACCTAGAGTCTTTGTGCAGTTACTCTCTCTGCCAGAAGGAGGAGACAGAAGTTCTACTCTGTAGCTTTAATGAATTTTTAATGGGTTATATTTTCTGACTCAAGTGTGAGCATTTTTGGTCAACTTTAACCCCAGGACATTTTAATTATTTTCTCATGTTTCATGGGTCAAATGATTCTTTGATTATTGATCAGCAGATTGATAGTGTTCTTATGGTCTATGCAGGGACATCACAAACACTGAGAAATCGAAATGTTGATTTCCTCACTAAAAAAAAAATCTTGTCTGGTCATTTGAAGCGTTTCTGTTCTGTTACTGAAATCAAGATTGTATCCTTAAAAAACAAAGTATGTGCTGGAGACTAAAAAAAACTTACTGAAGAGCTGAGCACAATCTCACCTCAACGTCCATTTAGTTGTTGTTCCAGAGCTTTTAATCACATGAAATGCTGTTTGCCCAGTTAGTCATGAGTTCAGATGTCCTTTTCCATGTTTGCTGCTTGGTCTTTGTTCTTCATTTTGGAAACACAGGTCACAGTTTTAGAGATTCCAACACCATTCAGGGTTATTGTTTGAGTCCTGAGACGGCGTTCTTGCTGAAGTGTGCATTCTACCTGATGAAGTTTTTTTTCCAGTGTGAAGAGCAAACCTTTAGATTTAACTTGAAACAAGCAGCTTTGGTTTGCTTTGTTTGGAAAATCACAGCCCTTTGGTGCTTATTGAACTTTCACCTGCTGTACAACTCCACACTGGATTGTCATTGTACAGCTTTACTGTATTTACTACCATCTGTTTGTTCTGCGGTGTGTTTAATTTGTCTTTCAGGCTGGCCTGTTATTGTGTTTTGTTGTGTTTTGTTGTGGTACGACTTCTGCATTGTGGGTGTGGAAGAGATGGAGTCTGAATGTAGATGAAAATGAGTAAATATCACTAATAATTTAAGACTAGGCAACAAAATCAATTTGTTCAGCCTAGTTAAGATTAGCCAGCTGTGTTAACTTTGGAAAAATGCAAAGATAGAAATATTTTATCATTTAACGTTATTTATCAGGAGTACTAATGTTTTTTAAGGTTGCATTTTCCAAGTTCCAGGAAATGATGTCAAGGTCGGTCTTTTCTCAGAAAGTGACGGCTGGTTTACGTCATTTTTGCGCAAATACGAAATCACAACGAAAACATGTTGAAGTAGAACTTGTTATTGTGGATTGTCATCTCCGGGGTTCTTTAGCTGTATTCTTATTGTTGGGGTTTATGTTGAGTTTCAGAGAATTTGGCTGAAGCTCCTAATTAAGAATTTTCAGGAGAAGTGTCTAAATAGTTTCTGTCTCGTTCTATTTATGGAGAGATGAAAGTCTAAATGGTCAGAATGAATTATGAACGGCCAGAATGAGAAGCCCCGCCTACTTTCACACCTTTGCACACCTGACCAATCACTGAATGAAGTGGGCGTGGTAGACTTATGGGAGGAGGTTACAGATGATGTTTTGAGGCACGATGAGGCCTTGAGTAGAGAAGTTATGTTAAACTCTGTTTTTCATTTTGTTTACAAAGTGTCAAAGATGTAATGCACTGAATAACAAACTCGCTGGGAAGAAAAACAGGATCCTGGAGGCGACCGCTGCTTTGACTGTCGTGGCAACATTACCAAAAAAAAAAAATGTAAAAAAGAACAAGGAGATTTATTGTGACAACTACTGAACTGCAACGTAGTCACATTTCACTGGAACAAGCAGATGTTTGGACTTGTGCTGGTTTCTGTTCGAGCAGATAGTGGGAACGCTGGAGCTGGGACCTAAGCGCCCTGTGGGGACACTTCCATGATGTCAAACAGCGAAAGAGGGAACACATGAGTATTAAATCTGCACACTGAGGGACTGCAGATGTGTTGACATGTTTTTGGTGTGAAGGATCTCTGTGCAGTCTCCTGTTAATAAAACAGTGTGGGCAGGACTGGCAGTTCTCTTTTTCATGGTACACAGACAACAAAAAAAAAACACCTGTGAAATGTTTTTGTCAGATTTATTACTTTGTTGATATTTTATTAATATGAGAGTTCCTCATCGAAATCATTTCTTTAATATGTTTATATGATTCAGTCGCATTATGCATCAAAGCAAGAAAAAGCAGAACAACAAAGAGGGAAGAAACCAGAATACTAACTGTGACTAGTCTGACTTTGATGGAACAGTTCAGTGCTTACCACAGGCACACTTGTAAAATGCAATACATCGCTCGTGCAGTAGGGGGTAGCAGAGTCAAGCCAGGTCACTCTTGCACTTCTTTTTATCACAGGGGGCGGATGTTGGGGTGATGGGGGTGGTTCTTTCTTTCTCTCCACACACACACAGGACATTGACTGATGTAGTCTACATACTAAAAACCGACTCTTATAACTGTTATGATAATCATATGTTTTATGTATTAATTCATCCAGCTTAGCTGCTTTAAAATCTGTGAGTAGCCAAACCTTGTCTCGAACCTTCTCGTCGGCCATATTTTATCTTCTTCTGTAACGTGTTAAACATTGCTTGCGTTATTGTCCCCGCTGGTGTCATATGGTATTACACGCGTCAGTGGTGCGTGTCAAAAAAAAATGGACAACACATTTCAAGACTCAAGCACGCATCATGGCGACCAATGCGTGCCCTTGCGTTGACAATGAAGTTTTTTCAACATTGAGTTACGACTCTTGATTTCAATAGATTGGAAAAACACACTTGCTCAGTGTGCTTGTAACACTTTTCTCCACTTCGTTTCACGTACAGAATATTCAGACTTAATGAAAACGTACAGTTAATTCCATTAAAGCAAAGTATATAAGCACCACCAGGAACAAGCTGATAAAGCTTTGACATATTAGTATTAATACTCTTAAGCATGTTGTTAACTGCAGTCAGGCACGTTCATGCAGAGCGCCTGCTCACTCTTGATTCCATCAGGCGGCGCTCCACAGTCAGCAAGAGGCCTCCCAAAGAATTCTATGATATCGTGGTCTCTGAAAACACACACAATATTTAAAGGGTATTTCTATTGCATTACTATTGCATAAACATGTAGGTAATGTGGTTGCACACATTATTAGAATGTAGCCATGTTCCCATCCCAGGCTGCATAACTGATTGAGGTTCTGCTGCTGTACACTGACCTGTATGAGCTGTAATCCAGGTTACAGATCCTCTTTCTGGAACGTTTGGAGCCTTTTCCACAGGGTGGAGTACACAAACTCCACGACTCCCATCCTCCCCAGGTGCCTTTAACTACAACACAAAACACTCAGAATCACTGGTGAGACTGTAATAACTGATTTAACTAACTTTTTTTGTAAGGCTGTGGAGCAAAGTGGTTTTACAGACCTAAATTCATGTGCAAGCAGGATTTTATTTACTGTATTAGCACTGAGGACATTGTTTTTATGAGGACAATTTGAACTATGTTCAAAGTTAGATTAGTTTCACCCACTGGGACAGCGGTTGACATCATAGCAGGTCCGTTTATCTGTCAGGCTTTCTCCGGGACAGATGGTTCCATTATGAGCTTGATGGAGGCACCAGTGCTCACGAGTTTGCTTGCCACGTGTTTGCTTACATCTGATATCTCGATTACCAAATGGGTATTCGCATGCTGACCACTTGGTCCACTCTGACCACATCCCATCCACTGAAAACACACAGAACTTACACTTCATCATCAGTATCATCATCATCATCATCATCCAGTTTGTGACTTTTACAACACACAAGGCTAGAAAAACAAGTCCACAAATATTATATGTACAGGATGCGATTTGTTGACCAGTCTGAATAATCATCATCATCATCGTCATCAAACAATTCCTGTGCACCTGGACAGTGGCGATTGGTGTAACAGAGGCGGGTTTGACTTCCTTCTCCAACACATGGACGGCCACCATGTTTGGTGGCAGGGCTGTCACAACTCCTGACAGATACCTGGACTCCCACCCCACAGGTAACTGAGCAGGGACCGAAGGGAGACCAAGACCCCCAACCACCATCCACTGTGAAAGAAACAGACAGCCATCATCTCTTTGTAAACTCTGACGTCATCCTTCATGGTGGTAGGGTGACATTTTGCTTCATCGTAGGGTGGTGTACCTGGACAGTGAGGCATGTGGTTGCATTGCATTAACTGGCTGTCATCTCCTTGGCAGCTGTCACCAGGTGGGATGGATGAGGGGGCGGGGTTAGAGCAAGAGCGCTGGCGAACTTTTATGGAATCTCCACCTTGTGCAATGCAGGTAGCTGAACACTCGCTCCAACTGGACCAACCGGACCAAAGTCCATGAACTGTTAGACACAGAGAGACTTAGATGTTTGTGTGTGTGTGTATGTGTGTGTGTGTGTGTGTGTGTGCTTTACCAGGGCAGGGACTCTGACAGACGCTGCTCTGAGTGCTGGGTCCATCACAGAGTCGGCCACCATATTTAGGGGTGGGGCTATCACATTTCCTGATTGACAGCTGGAGGCCCTCCCCACATGTGACAGAGCACGGCCCAGATGGAGCCCACGTCCCCCAGCTGCCATCCACTGCAAACACAGTCAATCAGACCATGTCACTTTGAGTATGTCAACTTGAGCTGTCTATCAGGTCATTGATCAGGTCCACTCTTACCTGGGCAGTTGGGAAGTTCACTGCAGTCCTGCACCTGGAGGCCTTCTCCAGAGCAACCGTTGCCTGGTGGCACTGTGTGATCAGAGGGGGTGGGGTTAGAACAGGAGCGATGGCGCATTCTGGAAGGGATTGGACTGCCTTCGCGCTGGTCATCAATGCATGAACCGGAACAATGTGACCAACTAGACCAAGGGGACCAACCACCATCGACTGAGACAGACAAATGGAAACAGACAGGAGGAGACAGATCAATAAGGAATCTAAGATATAGACTACAGGCTGACACAAGCTCCCTGATCCCACAGTCCCAACACCATATGTGCCTATCTTGAAATAAGCCACCTGGACAGGTGCTGTTGATTGCACAGTTCTCTGTCTCCACTGAAGAACCACTGCAAGCCAATCGACACTCAGGAAGACTGGTGCAGACTCTCTGTCTCTTCCTGACTCCTCCAACTCCTCCACAGGTGACCGAGCAGGGAGACCAGCTGAGCCACGGGTCCCAGCCCTTGCCTACACACAAAAAATAATTACATTTAAACACATCTTTTATGTCGTGATACGTGTGTGTCTGTACGTTCGTACCATCACAGCAGGTGCTGTTGCAGGCTTCTGTCTCGAGCTTATAGTTGGTGTTCTCACACTCTGATTGGCCAATGCCAAAACACTTCCTGCTTCTCTGCCTCACTCCCTCTCCACACAGTTCATTACACAGTGACCATGATGACCAGGGTGACCACACCGGAGGACTGAAACACACACACACACACACACACACACACAGTATTAATGTATCAGAACTGTTTAGTGTCGATAACATTTTTTGTGTTTGTGTGTGTGCACTGACCCACAAGACTGACATGGCCCATCTATTTTCTGGTAACCATAGTTTGGGTTCTGACAGCAGTCATCCTCCTCGTCCACTTCACCGAGCTCTTTGGAGCACTTGCCTGATGTTTTGTCAAACTCAGCAAAACATCGCACACACTCTGCAGAAATATGCATCATTAAATTTGAATAAAGTGGTTTCACTTCTAGTTATGGACAACAAGAAAGGACATTTGGTCCAGTCCACACACTTTTAAAAAGGCTCTTTCATGCAGGGTTCAGACCTGTTGAGGTTGTTGTCAGGTTGGAGGTCTGGTTTTAGGAAATGAGTGTCCTCATTAAGACAGAAAGACCAAGATGGTGATGAGTGTGTGTACATTAATGGAGCACTGAAAATATGTCAGCATCAGCAAATGTTTGTTCATGTAAGTTACACAACTTTTGGGCAGATACAACAGGAACTTCTTCTTCTCCTTTTGTAAATCTGCTGAGCTGCACTTTAAGCATTCCGTTGTTTTGTGTGACCTTGTTGAGCCGCAGCAGTAAAACATGACTTTAAATCTAAAAACATGGACATTTATTGGAAAGTCCAGCCTTTAAAAACACAATCATCAATCCACATTTTTGGAGATTGTCTGGGCCTCTGTCATGTTTCCCCAAGTGTTACCATGGAAACACAGGTCACAGATCAGAGTTTGTTTTCGGGGTTGGTAGATAACAGTTTTAAGTCATTCAAGCTGGGTCTGAAAGAAGATTTTAGACCAGTGACCAGTGAATTGTTTAAAAAAATGAACAACATTCAACCGATTCAGCGACAATCTAACAATAATCTTTTAATGACTTAGCAGCCATGGCAGATCATGATGATTGATTTGCTCATTATGTTTAATCATTAAGGAGAATTTGGCAGACAGGATGTCCTTCAGAAAAACAACACAGAAAGTTAGAAGCCAACATAAACATACATGGAATGTCCCGACTTACCTGAATGCTCCACAGAACCCAGTGTGAGAACCAGAACCAGAAGAATCTTCAGAGCCTGCATGGTGGAGCTTCTGCCTGACAGATCTGAGCCTTCACTTTCTTTTTGCTTTAACAGCTCTTAGCCGTGGCTCCCCCTCCGCTAATCCCTGATTGAGTAGCCTATATCAGGGGCTTCCCGTAAAGTTCATCAACCTTTTCAAAAAAAAGATCAACTTAAGATGAAGCAACATTCTACACACATGCAGGCCCTGAACACAGCACAATGCAGTGTTTTTTTTGTTGTTGTTTGTTTTTCTCAGGAAAATCAAGTTGATTTGAAGTTTGATGACGAAAACAGAAACTGCTGTACTTCAACAAAATAAATAAGCAGTTTTAAATGTAAATTCCAAAAACATATACAAAACCTGATGTAAAAGTCCTGACCTTATGTTTGAGGTGACAGTTTGTGTAACATTCACTATCACTTCTCAGAACTTTCCATTCTCTTGTAATGTTTAATTACAAGGTAATTAATTAACTTCCTTAACGTTGTATAACTTATAAAAACTACAGAAGTAGCATTTCATTTTAGACTCAGGCTGGTGGTGGAGTCAGAAAAGTACATGAAGCTTTGTTTTCCAGTGAGTGGTGGACATTAAGAGGTAAGTGTTGCTCTTTGTGCTTCTTTTTCCCCTTATAATCAGACAGATTATGATTTTGCTTTGTTTAAAACATCACTAAGTTCCTCTCAGTGGTGCAGAGAAGCTTGGCCATGAGCTGACTGTGCTGTACTGTCAGCTCTGTTGCAGGCTCTGAGACTCTGTACTCTTCTTTGCCTCATCATTGCCATAAGTGTAACTTCATGTTGTCATCTTTACATTACTTACTTGTTGTTTCTGTCTTTTGATCTTTAATGTGAATCTGGCTGCTCCTCTGCAGACAGCATGACTTTGACACATCGCCAGTGCACCATTGAGATTAAGAATCAGACCAGCTACACCCTGTCTGACCCAAGGTTAGCATAAACCTTTGTTCTTCTTCGTGCTTAAAGGAAAATCAAACACTCTGATGGATGCTGGCAGTTGTAGCATGCTTTCATTCTTTGTCCTATAGGCTAACTGTTTGCTGATTCAGTCTCTCTTTCTAAGCTGGTGTCTGTCTGAACTGCGTTTCTCAAAGGTTATGGTCTGTGTGAATGGTTTCTTTGACTAGGGAGCACATCATCAGCGGGCACTGCGACACTCCTTTGCCATCAACAATCCGTCCCTCTGAAGGTGGCAGTGCTCTGTTTGCAAAGACTCCTCACACAGCCTGCGGGTCTGTCGCTGTCTTCACCTACAGTCTGCAGAACAAGAAGAAAATGGCTGTCATGTTCTCTGTTCCTTATGACTACAACTTTTACCATAACTGGTACGCAGTGGGAATCTTTGGGGAAAACACACGCTGTGATGAACATCTTTTTGACAGGATGTATTACAGAGAGCAGGAAGGGTTCATTAGAGGTAGTGCTAATGGCCCCAGTCTCACTTACATGGAAGAGAACGCTGTCATTAAAGCCACCATGACAGACACATACCAACCGATCCTCAGTGTAGAAATTAGCATTAAGGAATAATGAGAATCTGCTGATGTTGATGCTTTCTAGATGCTTTTAGATCACTGCAGCTTTTAAAATACTGACATTTTGTGTGCTACCATGTACTGTGTGTAGTTAAAGAGTACAGCTGATAACAACAATAACCTTCTGGTCATTCTCATCTGAGCTCTAAACCACTGAGAGGGTCAAAAAGCATGATAACAACTGTCAGAGCATTAAACCTGTAGTCCTTTCTCTGCTTCACTGTAACTACTGCTGTGCTTTGTTTATTCATTCTCACTCATAAGGTCCAATGTGGGACACAATAAATCAGCTGCAGCCATTTTGGCTTGTGCTTGATTGTCTCCATCACTTCTTAAAAACATAATTTTGTTTAAGAAAAAACAAACACACACACACTCTGCATGTTCATTTTTTTTTTACCTTTAATTGTTTGACAGGGAGACAACAGATCAGAAGTCGATCTTTTTTGGCTCACTCCAGTACAGTTTCTGATATAAGGGCTGCTGTGCACCTGTGGGCTTTGAGCTCCTGTTTGATAAACTCATCACCAGATCATTCCTCCTCATCCTCTTTAACACCTTCCTGACCACGTCCCCACACAGACGGCTGTACGTTTGCACCATCAGGTTCACTGTGTCCAGCCGGTCTGCATTCTCTAGCTGGCTCCTTGGGATGGAAGGGAAGCGTTTCAGGAAGTCTGACTGCTGCAGGAACCACTTGAATTCTTTCAGCTCTCTTACGTGTCGGGGGAAGTAGAGTGTGGTTTCTGTCCCTCTCTTGTTGTCTCTCCTCCCCCTCTCTTGCTCCTTCGAGGTGCTGGCTTCCTGCTTTCCATCTGATCACCTGGTCGTGCGGCTCCTAGCTTCAACACAGCGTTGTTGCCATCAATCCTCCCAGTTGGAATCAGGATAAATCCTATTTGAATCCACTGATATTGTGATTGTTGTTTCTTCAGTATTAATAATTATCAGTTGAAAGATTGATATCTTGTGTTATTTACAGGAAAAGTTTTGAAGTCTGAACTTCTTACCTCCCGCATGTATACCATTGCCCACCCTCCCTGATGACTGCTGACTTGGACAAAGTAGTGCATGTGTTGTTTAAATTAGAATTCATACGTTTTTCTTTTTCTGCCACCAGAGGACGCTACCACTTTTCTGTGACAGCTAAATTCAATGGAGGTGGTAACACTCCACTCACTCAGTCTGTTCCTCCTCCTAGTCTGCGTCCTCTGAACAATGACAGGTCAAACTGAATGACTCCTGATATTGCTTCTGTGTGTTTGTACATCATGCACATGGTGTGCCAGTCAAGCATATGTATGTATGTATGTATATGTAACTGAGCAGTGTAAATAAGTCTCTGATCAAACAAAGTTATATTTCCTTTGACAAAAGGGTCTCACTTCTGCCAAAAACCTGTAGATTTCTTATAACAAAAGAAAAACACGATGTTCATACTGCAGTTCATACTCAAGACTTAAGTCCATTTCCCATATTGGCCTGTCATTTTATCAGAAATATGGAGCAGGGAACTCTCATCCTGAAATCCCCCTGATGTCAGGATGAGAGTCCTTTCAGCATCAAATGTATTTAAGAAACCGAAAATGAAACTCAAAGGCACTTCCACAACAGCTGCTGTTGCTGCAGGACCACCTCACCGAGGCTCTGTACTCTTCTTTGCCTCAGCATTGTTGTAAGTCTCACTTTATCTTATCTTTACATTACTTACTAACAGGAGCTGTTTCTGTCTTTTGATCTTTAATGTGAATCTGGCTGCTCCTCTGCAGACATCATGACTTTGACACATCGCCAGTGCACCGTTGAGATTAAGAATCAGACCAGCTACACCCTGTCTGACCCAAGGTTAGCATAAACCTTTGTTCTTCTTCGTGCTTAAAGGAAATGATGGATGCTGGCAGTTGTAGCATGCTTTCATTCTTTGTCCTATAGGCTAACTGTTTGCTGATTCAGTCTCTCTTTCTAAGCTGGTGTCTGTCTGAACTGCGTTTCTCAAAGGTTATGGTCTGTGTGAATGGTTTCTTTGACTAGGGAGCACATCATCAGCGGGCACTGCGACACTCCTTTGCCATCAACAATCCGTCCCTCTGAAGGTGGCAGTGCTCTGTTTGCAAAGACTCCTCACACAGCCTGCGGGTCTGTCGCTGTCTTCACCTACAGTCTGCAGAACAAGAAGAAAATGGCTGTCATGTTCTCTGTTCCTTATGACTACAACTTTTACCAAAACTGGTACGCAGTGGGAATCTTTGAGGAAAACACACATTGTGATGAACATCTTTTTGACAGGATGTATTACAGAGAGCAGGAAGGGTTCATTAGAGGTAGAGCTAATGGCCCCAGTCTCACTTACAAGGAAGAGAACGCTGTCATTAAAGCCACCATGACAGACACATACCAACCGGTCCTCAGTGTCGAAATTAGCATGAAGGAAGGATTCAGATCAAAGCGGGGATGTGGGTCATGCTTTCACTTTTGTAGAATCTGCTGATGTTGATGTTTTCTATGCTTTTAGAGCAGTGCAGCCTTCTGGGAAAATACTGACATTTTGTGTGCTACCACTTGCTGTGTGTCAGGGGCGGAGTGGGACAACTTTTCAGCCCGGGAGTTTAATGGCCAAGACCGGAACATTATTCACCACATGAAAAATTTAGCGTGTTTTATTACAATATGGAAAATATTAATAAATAACAAATAATAACAAATAAATCCTGGCCTGCTTCTTGTCCGTGTGCTTGTTTTTTTTTTTACCCTGGGCTACTGCAGACTCACTGGGCACTGTCACTCTTTCCCTTTCTCTCAGCATCTGCTTCACCTGCCTCTTACTGCCTCTTCTGTCTGACTTCTTGAAAATATGTCAGTGAGATTTGCACATTCGGCAGCATCCTCAAACAATGATGTAGTCCTTTCTCTGCTGAATATTACTAATAAATGTCAGGTGCAGCCATGTGACTTGTGCTTGATTGTCTCCAACACTTCTTAAAAACATAATCTTGTTTAAAAAAAATAAAAACAAAAAACATTGTTTAAATGAGGACATTTTTTGGAAAGGTCCATTTACACGTCGACAATTCTGTACCGACGGTTATAGGACATCAAGTTTTCAGGAATGTTATTTCCACAGTCGCTTCCACTAACAGTCGGACACATACCAAAGTGCCTCCACACTCTGCATGTTCATTGTTTCGTTGCCTTTAATTGTTCGACAGGGAGACAACAGATCAGATGTCGATCTTTTTTGGCTCATTCCAGTACAGTTTCTGATATAAGGGCAGCTCGGGCAGTTCAAGCACTCATCCGGTGAGATTATTTCCCATTCATCTGTGAGGACAATATTATTGTCTGAGTCTGTGTCGCCATGGTGCACCTCCGTCTGCACCTGTCCTGCACACCTGGACAGGGTGACCTGGGTCGATGTGTGGAGTTGCTGAAGCTTCTCTTCTGTCACATCTGTGGAGAACAAAAACACCGTTAAGTCACGAACACATGAGCACTGTATGACACACAGAGCAGAGGAAACACTGCTGTGGCTGCACAGTGTGCTGCTCTTTCATTTCTGTGACCCACCTATGGGCTTTGAGCTTTCTTCCTATTTTAATCCACTGATATTGTGATATTGTGTGTTATTTCTTTATTATTCTTTTTTGAAGATGATTATCAGTGTCATGCTCACTATGATGCACTGCTCGTGAAGTTTAATGTCCCTGCCAGCCTCTGTATTATCACCTGTTTTATTTTTTGGAGAGAATCGGTTCATCCCACATCTCATGTTGCAGGCCTGCACCCACACATTCAAAAGCTGTTAAGAAGTTAAAATAAAGAGGGGCACCTTCAGCAGGAGTGAGAACTGAATGGCCACCCCCCTCCCCTTCTATCATCCCTGTGCTGATTATAGCTGTTGAAGTTTGGAGGTGATGCTTCACTTGTTGTGTGTGGTGTGAGACTTTATCGCCCTCTAGGGGCTTGTATTCAGTCCTGCTGCTCTGTGCTCTCACTCTCCCTCCTCCTTTCTCCACAGTTGCTCATTGGAGTTGCAGCATCTGCTGGGCTTGAGTTGAATCACCTGTTTTCAATCACTCCTCCTCATGTTTCCAGTTCTTAAGGCCCTCATTTCTCTCTACTCATCGCCAGTTCTTCAGCTTACCTCAAGCATTAAGACCTCTGAGTGTCAGATGTCTTATATCCTCTCAGGTTAGTATGTTTTATTCAGATTGTATGTATCCAATGAACACATGGTCTTACTGCACTGAAAAAAGTGCTTCAGATGTTCAGTGTCAATGGGATGTCCGACTGTGCTGTGCACTCAAAATCATCTGATGATACAATAAAATGTGTTATTAATAAATAAACAGTCATGCAGATTTAGTCATGAAGGTAAATTCTAGGATGCTTTTAGAACATAATGCCAATCCTGTAAATTCAACTGTGCATAGTTGACCATTTATTGTGTGACATGAGTTCAGCCTCCCTTGTTGTCTCAGAGTGGGACAATGAGTTCAGGGCTTTCCCCTTACAAGAAGTCACATGACTTACAGAGAGCTGCAGGCGCCCTCCACACACAGCTCTTCATCTTTAACTTTCTCTCTGTAAACAGAATTTGGGTCAGTTGCAGTCTACCCATCTACGGCATGTCATGGGCTTTCTCCTTACAAGAAGTCACATGACTTACAGAGAGCTGCAGGCACCTCCCTCCTGGTCTATAAACATGGAGGCACACACAGTGAGAAGGTCTTTGTCTCTGTGAAAGCAGGAAGCCAGTTTGGCTGAAGATTACCAACTAGTTTTATTTTACAGGACTTTAAAAAACAGGCAAGTATCATTTTGCATCTTTATTTAAAAACTTTATTTAATGGACTTATTGTTGGAGTATGTAGATTATAACTTTGTGTATTTTTGCTGTCAGCCCAGATACATTTGATCAATGCAAAGGTTATGCAAAGGTTATGCACATACTGCGAAAGTCTTGTCTCCCTTGTGTTTGCCCTCTGGGCCCCGAGGCGTCTTGTTACCTTCTGTTACCTCTCTGGGTTTTTTTTTTAAAGTTTTTTTGGATGGTTCCTTTGTTGGTTATTTTGTGTTGCAATAAACTCACCTGGAAAGCTAGACCCTCTGCCTGAGCCTTGAGCTCAAGTTTGATTGGGGGGGGGGGGGGGCTACTAGCAAAGTGTGCATCTCCAAGCTGCAGTGGATTGGGTGCACCACATGCGTTCTCCCCCTTTGGAAGAAAGGGAGATTGGGTGGTGGTCTGCCCACCGGATTTCCTTGCTTTGGCTACAACAAGAACCTGCAATTTTTACAGCCTTACCTATATATGTGTTGCTTCTACAAGTCTTATAGTAACATTTAAAATTGAATGACTTCATTCTTCACTGTAGAAACAGCAACATAACCTGTGTCCCTACCTCTGTCTCTACAGGCTCCTCTTGAGCTTCCTGTGACAGTTCTCTTCTCTTCAACTGAGTTTGAGGAGGACACTGAGAACCTTCATCATGTCCACTGCTGACAGACTGCTGGATGAGATCTTCTCCTGGATAGAGCAGAGGGAGAGCTGTGCTGCTAAGCTGAGGAAACTGGCCCGGGAGCTGGAAGAACTCAGAGAGAAATGCAACGCCACTGAATGTGTTGGCAGCTCGGTGGCGGTGGCAGGAGCTGCCTGCTTGATTGGAGCCGGTGTGCTCACTCTGTGCACTGGCGGAGCAGCTGCTCCATTCTTAGGTGTGTTAGGAGCCGCATATACAGGTGTTGGAGCCACCATCTCTGTGGCTGCTAAAATCACTGAGCACTTCATATCCAGTGACACCATGAAAGATGCACAGAAGGTGGAAACGAAGAGTGACAGCATTGCAAAAGAAATCCAGCGTCTATTCCGGAAACTGAAGGCTGAGAAGAAGGAGGTGAATCACTCTGCAGACCCAGACGAACTGGACAAACACGTCATGACTGAAGTCATGAAAGCCATGGCAAGACGAATGGGACTGAAGGATGAAATCAACATCAGCTACTTCATTGATGATCCATATTTGAATCTGGGTGGAGGACGTGGACTTGGAGGACTCAATCCAATGTTCACAGCTCAAATGGTTGCACTTGCTGGTATTTTATCATGTTTTGCATTCCAGTTGAGTGGAAAAAAATACAAATTATTGTTTGCTGAAGGAGCTGAACAACTGATCAAACTGATATCTTCAAATGCATTTAAAACATTCCTCAAAGGAGGTGCCATGGTAAGAAGCTGTACTTGTGCACATTAAATCACAGGTTTGAGGTTCAGTGTGTACTGATCAACACTAAGCCTGTATTGATACATTCTGATTGATCACCAGGTCATAGGAGGAGCTATTGGAATGGGGTTTGCCCTTTCTGAAGCCATCGACAACTGGAAGGATTTAATCAAGAAGAATCATGTGACCGAAGCCAGCCAATCATTGAGAGACACAGCTGATGCCATCAAAAAGATGACCCAAACACTGAGAGAACAGTTGGACAGCATCAAGTATGTTTTCTCTGTATTATTGAAGTCGTTCAGAAAAAAATATAATTCTCTTTGTTATTTAAAGGTTAATAAATTAACAAGACTTGTTTTTTTTAGAAAGCAATATACCTCAACAAAGAATTCTTCCTATGTGTCTGTGTCAGCTACTTCCATAGTTTCTCTCTGCTGTCTGCAGTTCTTGTACACTTTGAACATTATGTGTCTCTGTTCAGAGAGTTCTTAGAAGCTGACAAATTTGTAATGGAAGCAAGTCAAAGTAATGACAAGAAACATGCACAGCTCCTCTAAAAAAACTTGGGGAAAAAATAGGTGACTCTTAGAAAATAGATCCTGAACGTGAATGTCTTTAACTCTTGACAACAAGTCATCTATTTTAAGAAGTCTACAGCTGAGTGCGCTATCTGCACATTACACTCACAGCTAAATGATAAAAATGCTATTTATTTGTGCTGAACTGGAAATCAGACATTTGTGAATTTCTCTTGCAGAGAGGCATTACGAGAGCTGGCTGAAGTGAAGTCCATCGCTGAAAATCCACAGAGGAGCTTCTCTGACCAAAGAGAATTAATAAAGTTTGTCATTAAGAACTGTGAAGATGAAGTCGTTCGGCAGTGGTTGAGAGAAAATTCAGAGTCTAAGGCCTTCTTCAACCTCATTGATATATTTAATTTAGTGCAAAAACACATTGACGAGGAAGACGAAGAGGACCACACCAACACTGTCGACATCACCTTTGTGGCACACGGTGCTATAGAAAACCCTATGATCCCAGCCAGATGTCTGCTGCCTCTGTCCAGCCTCAAAGATGTGGTGCTGTATTCTCCCTGGAACTGTGTCCTTACGGCTGATGCAGCATACGGGATCGCTACAGGAAAAATAATGCCTTGGCACAGAGTGTTTGTCTGCAAGGCAAGAAACAGCTGTAGAATTCCTGATGAACAGCACCGCCCCAGGAATGTTCCAGATGGATGGAACGCAATGAAGAAAGCTGAATATCAAATGATTCCTAACATAGTAGTGGCACCACTCAGAATACCAAAGGACGGTGCGTGGAACAGATTTGAGGTACTAGCAGGAGAGCACGGGCAACCTGGGAGAAACCGCATTGTCATCCCATTCATCCTCCCAGAAGGGATCAAAATAGTCATCCCGTTCTTTGTCGTCACCTTGGCTTTGTCTGTGGTGCTCATTTTCTCCAGGTTTCGAGCCACACTCCATCTCGCTGCTTGCCTGGGAAAATATAATAGAAATGGGAGACTTGATGAGGCTTCCCTGAACATGCAGTATTCCTACGCTGTTGATAACACTGCAATGACATGTTCATATGCGATGCTCAGGACTCCAGATGGCATGCTGTCTGGCAGACTGTACAGAGCTTTTAAAGATATGTTTGATCGGAACACCTTTCAGTTTTAGAGGCTTTTCACAGTCAAAACCACACCAGCATTTAATCCAGCTGAAAGTAAAAGCTAAAGAAAAATCTACAGGTCAAGAGTATCAATGCTATAATTTAATATATTTCTAAACAAGAAGCTGAAAGTGTTTTATAGTGTAAACATGTACACTGTAGCTTATTTCCTAAATGTTCACAAGCTTCTCTCAAAGTGTGTCTGCCTTCTTGCTGAGCTGACCATGTACACAAGCTTTGCAAATTGGGCTGTATAATAAAAATATAGTTTAATGCAGCACTGTGTGTATTTATTGCAGGCCTCAGCCTCAATCAAAGAACTGACATTGGTCAGAAAAATCTGACAGTTATTCGCAGGCCTGTTCAGAACCTTATTCTAGTTCTCTGACTCTCACACTGGCCATCTACAGTGTGTTCAGGGCTTTCTCTTTACAAAAAGTCACATGTCTTCCAGAGAGCTGCATGCACCCTCCCTCCGAGTGTATAAAAATAGGGACACAGCTGCAGTCCAGTCCGTCTTTCCCTCTGTGAGAGCAGAAAGTGACTTCAGCTGCAGATCATCAACAAGCTTTCAGAAACACAAGTTAATGCACTATGTGACCAAAAGTAAATGGACACTAAGTGCAGCTTTTGTCTGTTTTTAAGATGAAAGATTGTTTGTTGTTTGTTGTTTTGGTAGTTTCCTGTGTTAAAATGGCACACAAAAATCTCAGTGAAATGATCTTGCCAGTTTTGTGTGGAAGAACTTGCCTCCTGACCTCAAATGCAACCAATGTCTGACCTAATCACCATGGAGGAAGACCAGAGATGCATTACTGAATGTGCATACTGGCTTCATGCCCAGGGGCCCAGGTGCACACGCTCCCCTGTAGCCAAGAAACACTGGTTATGTTGTGTGATAATATTAACTCTATAACATTGGTTGTTTTTCTCCCCTGATACCTCAGTCAAAAATCATGTGGTATGTGATGTCGGGATGGGGTTCTTCAGTCAAATAGGTTATGATATATGAGTTTTCTTCCCATTAAACTTAAGGGGAGTTCTACCATCATAAAAATGATGAACTATATGTACAAAAAGATAAGGTGGGGTTCTGTGAATTGCAGCTGAGATCTGCACCTTGACAGAACAGAACTTATTGAACATATCAGATAAACATTTTGGCTACATGGGTGGTGTTTGCATAAACACTTTTTTAGAACACCATAGGAACTGCTTATCTGCACATACTCACATCAAGAACAAAGGGCTGTCCACCAGTCCCCCTCCAGCAGTTTCATAGTTGTTAGCCAATCTTAGGCACACCTGGCCCACTCAGCCAGAACATCACAGGTAACTATGGAAACATTTAGTGCTATTGTTTTTAAGTTTTACCCAGACCCACCCACTGAGGTCTGCAACCACATATAAACCATGTTTCCCCACCAAACAGTTAGAACTGATGAAGCTGCTTGGATGAGCAGCGAAACGTCTTCAAAAAAACTGCAAGTTCAGACGCCTTCAATCTTCTCTACATTTCTTAAAAACATCATTCTGTTTAAAATAAAAACAAACAACAAATAAGAACATTTTAAGAAAGGTCCATTTACATAGAACATCTTTAATACTGTAATTAGTGTAATGTAATGTAAATAAACCTCTGTTCCATTTATAAATATAAAGAGCAACGTTCCCACATACACTTCATCTGACCCAATTGTTTTTGAATGTGATGTTTGTGGATTACAGTTGATTGAGTCCGGAGAACCTCAGGGAGCCATTCTAGGTCATCAGTTCACATCATGACCTCTTTTCTGTTGATTCTGTACCGACGGTTAAGAAAAGGACGTCAAGTTTTCAGGAATGTTTCTTCTTGAAACCCACAGAGAGTTATTTCCACTAACAGTCGGACACATACCAAAGTGCCTCCACACTCTGCATGTTCATTGTTTTGTTGCCTTTAATTGTTTGACAGGGAGACAACTGATCAGAAGTCGATCTTTTTTGGCTCATTCCAGTACAGTTTCTGATATAAGGGCAGCTCGGGCAGTTCAAGCACTCATTCGGTGAGATTATTTCCCATTCATCTGTGAGGACAATATTATTGTCTGAGTCTGTGTCGCCATGGTGCACCTCCGTCTGCACCTGTCCTGCACACCTGGACAGGGTGACCTGGGTCGATGTGTGGAGTTGCAGAAGCTTCACTTCTGTCACGTCTGTGGAGAACAAAAACACTGTTAAGTCTCGAACACATGAGCACTGTATGACACACAGAGCAGAGGAAACACTGCTGTGGCTGCACAGTGTGCTGCTCTTTCATTTCTGTGACCCACCTGTGGGCTTTGAGCTCCTGTTTGATAAACGCATCACCAGATCATTTCTCCTCATCCTCTTTAACACCTTCCTGACCACGTCCCCACACAGACGGCTGTACGTTTGCACCATCAGGTTCACTGTGTCCAGCCGGTCTGCATTCTCCAGCCGGCTCCTTGGGATGGAAGGGAAGCGTTTCAGGAAGTCTGACTGCTGCAGGAACCACTTGAATTCTTTCAGCTCTCCATCTCCCAAATGCTCCAAAGCTTCTAACAGTGTTGTTGCCATCAATCCTCCCTGTTGGAATCAGGATGAATCCCATTTTAATCCACTGATATTGTGATTGTTATTTCTTTATTATTCTTTTTTTAAGATGATTATCAGTGTCATGTTCACTATGATGCACTGCTTGTGAAGTTTAATGTCCCTGCCTGCCTCTGTAATCTCACCTGTTTTATTTTTTTGCCATAAAATAAAACACAAGAATCTCTAGACTTTGTGCGGAACTTGTTTAGGCATTAAAAAAGCCATTTGACTTCAGGATGAGAGAACTGGAAATGTCAAAACACCAATCTATTCCTGCATTGCCCTACAAGTGTCCTCCGACCAGATTTTAAATACAAAGAAACAAAGATCACATTGCCAAACACAACTTCTCTGTGACGATAACTGGAAGAAGAAAGGTTGAAAGCTGGCACTGACAGAAACACACACAGTGATACACTGCAGCTAAGAGCAGTATGAAAATAAGCCAGCAGACCCATGTACAGCTTTGTAGGACCACGTTGTACCCCAAGGTGGGATAGGAAGTATTCAGGAAAACTAAAGAAGCAGAGAGACTTCGACTATTCAAATTAAATCATTAAAGAGTCTGACAGGAAGCTTATTGTTAACTCACCATCCTATGTCCACTGCTCAGACGTCTTGCTGTTTGTATCTGATGCACAGAGTGACTCTGAAAAGGCAAAACCGCTTAGAGCAGACTGCTTTAGCAGTCTGCTCTTTTCCAGGGAGGTGGAAGCCAACCCTGCGTCAGAGGTTTTGGGGTGACCAATCAGATTGTAGGGGCGACACAGGAAACTCCTTTAAAGGCTGGAAAACAGCAGAAATACGTGCTGTGATTCCCAGGAAGCAGGAAGCTGTGATTAGAGGAGAGGAGAAAAGAGCCTTTGTTGAAGGCTGTGTTTAAGGGGTTCCACAGAACTGACTTTGGGTCGTGACACAATACCCTGATCCGGACATGTCATCCTTTTCCAGAAGTCTTAAGGAAGCTGAACTGCAGGTTACATGCCACTCCTGCTGCAGAGCTTTGTGTAGATATTATTTTCATGGGAATGTTTAACATTTTTATTAAAATCCTCTTTTTTTCATTTTTTAATTTGATTTTAAAGCTTGTAATGGAACCTACAGCGGTCACCACTTAAGTGAAAGACATGATTATAAATGGGACTACATTGCTGCAACACAATAGTTTATTAGTTATGCATCAGTTATAGTAACACATGTTTTTGCAACACTGGAATTACCAGTACAATTATCAGGTTTATCAAGATTTATTAAAATTAATTCAGTGTTTCACAATTTGAAATGCACACATAAGATAATACAATTGTTCTTGTATCACACGTACAGCTTCATAATAACATTACTCTGAACAGCCTCATAAAGAGATCATCTAATCAGACAGTGCTATTAAAAAAATCCCATAGTAAAGAGACGTGGATTTAATATGTCTGAGTCTCTTTTGGCAGTAAAGACTTAAAACAGTGTAGCTGTGAATGAACTCTGCAGATGTTCGGTGGAGGTGGAGCCCACCTTTTGCACAAAGTCTCTTCAACAACAGACTGTATGCCTCTAAATCTGTACTATGATTAAAAAAAACTCCATCTGGGATCTTCATCCCAGTCATTTTCTGTTAGTTTTCCTTCCTTTATTAATCACTTGTTAATATCTTCCTACAATGTTTTTTATTTATTCCTCTTGCCTTTTGAGTCTCTTTACTTTCTCATCTTCATCTGTCTTCGTCTTCTTGGTGTCAGTGGACTTCGGCTTTACGTTGAAGTAAACAGTGTAATGATCTGATATTCCATCGTCCCGGACTACGAGATGAGGAATATCAACATTTCTGCTGATGACCAGGTCCAGAAAGTGACCTGACCTTTGTGTTGGCTCCCCTACATGCTGAAAAAGGTTATTGATCAGCAATAAAAATTCAAACTCATCGGTCGCGGTCCTCTTTTCAAAGTCTACCCAGATGTTGAAGTCACCGGTCACAATGATGCTGTTGTACTGCTCACTCACATCATCCAGGACCATTTGAAACTCCTCCAGGAAAGCTCTGAACCTGGTCATGGTGTATCCTGGTGGATGATACACGTTGAGAAAGAGGATCGGTTCATCCCACGTCTCATGTTGCAGGACTGCACCCACACATTCAAAGGTTGTTAAGTAGTTAAAATAAAGAGGGGCACCCTGCAGCACGGGTGAGAACTGAATGGCCACCCCCCCCTCCCCTTCTACCATCCCTGTGCTGATTATAGCTGTTGAAGTTTGGAGGTAATGCTTCACTAAGGACTTCATCTGCAGTGTCTCTTTGTAACCACGTCTCTGTTGGCAGAAACAGGTCCAGGTTGTTTTGCGTTATGAGCTCATTGATTGTGGATCTTTTGTTGTTAATTGAACGAACATTGAGCAACCCCACCCTCACCTCTGCTGGAGGAGGTTGGTTGATGTCACGGTTTCTTTCTTTGTCTTCTGTCTCTTCCTCACTTTCACTGTCTTCGTCGCTCTCAACACTCTGTTCATCCTCACTATCACTCTCCTCATCTCCTTGATCACCCCCACCTGGTTGTTCACCCCCACCCTGTTCATTTTGGTCACTTTCTCTCTCTTCATCGTCCTTGCTTTGTTCAGGTTGTCCACCTTGTTGACAGTCTTCATTTGTTTGATCTGGTTGAGATTCATCAACCCCCTCGTTTTCAGGTGATCCATTGACAGTGTGGTCAGAGTGAACTGATGGTTTGATATAAAAGCATAAAATGCCCAGGAATATGACAATAAAGAAACAAGTCCTCTGGTTTCCTTTCTTCTCTTGAGCACCTTTAGTGCTTTGCAGCCAATGTGTTACTGTGCGTTTCAGTTGAGACTCTCTCTTTCTGGCGAGTCTCTCCTCCTCTTCTCTTTTAGCCATTTCATTTAGCATCCTCCTGTGAATAAGACAAGTGGCAGTACCATTAGCATAATACGAGATTTACTGAATCTAAACATGGCATGCAAGTTGTTAACTGTTTTTCCTTCTAAATATCTGTGGATGGCTGACAGAATGTAGGCCAAGTTTCCAGTGTTTTGGGATAGCGACCCTTTTTTCAAGCTCCAAACCTAAAATGAGAGACCTTTGTGTTGATTGTTTTTTGTGTGTGTGTGTGTGTGTGGGGGGGGGGGGGGCATTCAAGAGAGTTTCTCAAATGTCTAAAAAGGGGAATTTATTTATTAAATAAATTCCAACAAAGAAAATTACCATTTTTTCTAAACAGCTTGTGATACAGTGACATTGATACAGAGAAAACATACTTGATGCTGTCCAACTGTTCTCTCAGTGTTTGGGTCATCTTTTTGATGGCATCAGCTGTGTCTCTCAATGATTGGCTGGCTTCGGTCACATGATTCTTCTTGATTAAATCCTTCCAGTTGTCGATGGCTTCAGAAAGGGCAAACCCCATTCCAACAGCTCCTCCTACGACCTGGCGATCAATCAGAATATATCAATACTGGTTTAGTGTTGATCAGTACAGACTGTGATCCTCAAACCTGTGATTTAATGTGCACAAGTACAGCTTCTTACCATGGCACCTCCTTTGAGGAATGTTTTAAATGCATTTGAAGATATCAGTTTGATCAGTTGTTCAGCTCCTTTAGCAAACAAGAATTTGTATTTTTTTCCACTTAACTGGAATGCAAAACATGCTAAAATACCAGCAAGTGCAACCATTTGAGCTGTGAACATTGGATTGAGTCCTCCAAGTCCACGTCCTCCACCCAGATTCAAATATGGATCATCAATGAAGTAGCTGATGTTGATTTCATCCTTCAGTCCATTTCGTCTTGCCATGGCTTTCATGACTTCAGTCATGACGTGTTTGTCCAGTTCGTCTGGGTCTGCAGAGTGATTCACCTCCTTCTTCTCAGCCTTCAGTTTCTGAAACAGACGCTGGATTTCTTTTGCAATGCTGTCACTCTTCGTTTCCACCTTCTGTGCATCTTTCATGGTGTCACTGGATATGAAGTGCTCAGTGATTTTAGCAGCCACAGAGATGGTGGCTCCAACACCTGTATATGCGGCTCCTAACACACCTAAAAATGGAGCAGCTGCTCCGCCAGTGCACAGAGTGAGCACACCAGCTCCAATCAGGCAAGCAGTTCCTGCCACCGCCACCGAGCTGCCAACACATTCAGTGGCGTTGCATTTCTTTCTGAGTTCTTCCAGCTCCCGGGCCAGTTTCCTCAGCTTAGCAGCACAGCTCTCCCTCTGCTCTATCCAGGAGAAGATCTCATCCAGCAGTCTGTCAGCGGTGGACATGATGAAGGTTCTCAGTGTCCTCCTCAAACTCAGTTGAAGAGAAGAGAACTGTCACAGGAAGGTCAAGAGGAGCCTGTAGAGACAGAGGCAGGCAAAAAACACAACACTTTGTTCAGATGGAGTTTTGTGAATCTCATTCATGCTTCCATTTACTGTCTAGAACTTTCTTCTCGCAATCCCTCAGATTTCTTCTAATTGTGCTGTCAAAGACTTTAACATTACCATGCTTAATGAGACCTGAAGGCTCGGAGATGTAGCTCTTGGATTTTTTTCTGTGTTGCACGGTCTGATCTTGGGTTGAATTTGAATAATCGGTCTCACTGGAGAATGTTGAATTCCAAATTGTTTGGAAATGGTTCTTTAACCCTTTCTGGACTGATGTGCAGCAACGATTGCTTCTGTAAAATCCTGGTCAATGTCTTTACATCTTGGTGATGTGTTAACAGGCACTGCCAAACATCTGCTTTTATAGTGGTCTACACAGCCTGCTGATAATCAGCCATGTTTTTCTGCACTGCGTTCTGAGGTGTGTGCTGATCTGATCTGTGTTCGACTCCTCCCTGACAATCAGTTGTGTTTATGCATTTTCCAAACCAACTAATTTGAAAGTTCTATCATATTTATGAAGCTTTACACAGAAACGCTTGTTAAATTGTCAAAAGATTGAAAAATTATTTCTACACCTAAAAACAGTCTACAAACAGCTTTTTATGGTGACTCTGTGTCTGTCTCTGTGTATCACTTCAGCTGGACATTGAACTTCTGCAGGTAAATAGAGCGACACTGCAGATCCTTATCTTTTTGCACATGTTGTTCATTGTTTTTATGACAGAACTCTCATTAATCAGAATCAAAAATACTTTATTAATCACCTGGGATTAATAAAATATTTCTGAAAAAGAACTAACCTAAAAAATAAGAACAATCCGACAGCGTGATAAATATACAAATATGTCTTCACAGAGCCGTATGTATCAAGATCTATTCGTGCTATATGGACAAACGTTTGTAGACATGTGTGTCTTTGATCACATAGTATATTATATCTATTGCATAGCCTACTCAGAGTTTTCAAATACAGATCTGCAGAAATAAAACTTACCTGTTTCTGGTAGTAAGTGCAGCTGAAGTCACTTCCTGCTCTCACATAGACTGAACTGTATATGTGTGTGTGTGTGTGTTGATACACTGTGGAAGGGAGGGTTCCTGCCGCTCATCCTCTGTAAGTCACGTGACTTCTTGTAAAGAGAAAGCCCTGGACACACTGTAGACGACCAATGTCAGAGTCAGAGAACCAGAATCACTTTATTTTGTAGTTATGGGTCCACTGTTTAGCTCTACTGATACGTTTAGCCTGTTTTAGCTTCTTGTTTTGGTTTTGTGTCGCATTCCTTTGGACAGTAATTTTCAGGCTACACAAATATTCACATCACACCCTGCCCATCATGAGACACACACACACATTTATAGTAGAGTGTGTTAATGTAATGGTACATTTAACAATTTATGAGCCAAGTGTTTCTTTTAAAAGCTGGTGGAGCCCAACAACTGTCAATCAGATGTGGAAACATGTTATCACCTTAAAAAGTTTTTCATGTTTTTGGTTTGAAATGTTTTTTATGTATGACATAGTTTAAATATAAACACTCACACTGCAGCTTTTTCTTTAATTTTTTATTTTAACTGCCAAACATTTACTTCATGTCATGTCAGTAATGCTGACATGACATTTATTCCTCTTGCCTTTTGAGTCTCTTTACTTTCTCATCTTCATCTGTCTTCGTCTTCTTGGTGTCAGTGGACTTCGGCTTTACGTTGAAGTAAACAGTGTAATGATCTGATATTCCATCGTCCCGGACTACGAGATGAGGAATATCAACATTTCTGCTGATGACCAGGTCCAGAAAGTGACCTGACCTTTGTGTTGGCTCCCCTACATGCTGAAAAAGGTTATTGATCAGCAATAAAAATTCAAACTCATCGGTCGCGGTCCTCTTTTCAAAGTCTACCCAGATGTTGAAGTCACCGGTCACAATGATGCTGCTGTACTGCTCACTCACGTCATCCAGGACCATTTGAAACTCGTCCAGGAAAGCTCTGAACCTGGTCAGGGTGTATCCTGGTGGATGATACACGTTGAGAAAGAGGATCGGTTCATCCCACGTCTCATGTTGCAGGACTGCACCCACACATTCAAAGGTTGTTAAGTAGTTAAAATAAAGAGGGGCACCCTGCAGCACGGGTGAGAACTGAATGGCCACCCCCCCTCCCCTTCTACCATCCCTGTGCTGATTATAGCTGTTGAAGTTTGGAGGTAATGCTTCACTAAGGACTTCATCTGCAGTGTCTCCTTGTAACCACGTCTCTGTTGGCAGAAACAGGTCCAGGTTGTTTTGCGTTATGAGCCCATTGATTGTGGATCTTTTGTTGTTAATTGAACGAACATTGAGCAACCCCACCCTCACCTCTGCTGGGGGAGGTTGGTTGATGTCACGGTTTCTTTCTTTGTCTTCTGTCTCTTCCTCACTTTCACTGTCTTCGTCGCTCTCAACACTCTCTTCATCCTCACTATCACTCTCCTCATCTCCTTGATCATCCCCACCTGGTTGTTCACCCCCACCCTGTTCATTTTGGTCACTTTCTCTCTCGTCATCGTCCTTGCTTTGCTCAGGTTGTCCACCTTGTTGACTGTGTTCATTTGTTTGATCTGGTTGAGATTCAGCACCCCCCTCATTTTCAGGTGACACATTGACACTGTGGTCAGAGTGAACTGATGGTTTCATATAAAAGCATAAAATGCCCAGGAATATCAAAAGAATGACAGTGTTGTGGTTTTCTTTCTTCACATGAACAGTGTTTTTGTTTAGCATCTGTTGCCGTTCTCTAGTTACTTGCTGAGCCTTAATCTCTCTGGCGATCTCCTCCTTCTGTTGTCTTTTAGTCATTTCCTCAAGCATCCTCCTTTTCCTGTGAAAATAAGAGAGGTCACAGTTAGAACGATTAGGATGTTGTAAACTATAGTTTAAATATTTGTAGAGGACCAGGGGCCCAGTTTGATCTGGTTGAGAGTCGGCACCTAATGACAGTGTGTTTAAAGTGAAGATACTTTTGCCTTAATGCCTAAAAATATGACATTATAGTTAGACGTCCTCTGGTTTAATTTCTTCTCCTGAACTATGTTTGTGTCTAGCATCGTTACCTTTCTATTTCTTGTTTAGCCCTTCTCGCTCTGGCGAGCTCCTTCTGTTCTTGTTGTCTTTTAGTCATTTCCTCAAGCATCCTCCTTTTCCTGTGAAAATAAGGGAGGTCACAGTTAGAACAATTGGGATTTTGTGAACTATATTTCTAGAAGACTAGGGGCCCAGTTTGTTCAGCTTCTTGTCTTCATGTGTTTGATCTGGTTGAGATTCGGCACCTAATGACAGTGTGTTCAAAGTGAAAATACTTTTGCCTTAATGCCTAAAAATATGACATTACAGTTAGACGTCCTCGGGTTTAATTTCTTCTCCTGAACTATGTTTGTGTCTTGCATCGTTACCTTTCTATTTCTTGCTGAGCCTTTCTCTCTCTGGCGATCTCCTCCTGCTGTTCTTGTTGTCTTTGAACCACTTTCTTTAGCATCATCCTGTAAATAAGTTCAAAGGAACAGGGTGGAACTTAGGAGCAAAAAAAAAACCTCAACCAACCAACAAATATTGTCGAAAGCAAATGATTATTACTATTTTTGTCTGAAAAAGTTCAGTGATACAGAGAAAACGTACTTGATGCTGTCCAACTGTTCTCGCAGTGTTTGGGTCATCTTTTTGATGGCATCAGCTGTGTCTTTCAATGATTGGCTGGCTTCGGTCACATGATTCTTCTTGATTAAATCCTTCCAGTTGTCGATCGCTTCAGAAAGGGCAAACGCCATTCCAACAGCTCCTCCTATGACCTGGTGATCAATCAGAATGCATCAATATGGGTTTAGCGTTGATTATTACAGATTGAACCTCAAATATCTACAGTTTCTTACCTTGGCACCTCCTTTGAGGAGTGTTTTAAATCCTTTTGTAGATATCAGTTTGATCAGTTGTTCAGTTCCTTTAGTAAACAAGAATTTGTATTTTTTCCCATTTAACTGGTATGCAAAACATGATAAAATACCAGCAAGTGAAACCATTGCTTCATTAACGATCATTGGCTTGAGTCCTCCAAGTCCACATCCTCCAACCAGAGTGAAATACGGCTCATCATTGATGTAGGTAACGTTGATTTTATGCTTCACTCCCATTCGTCTTGCCATGGCTTTCATAATTTCAGTCATGACGTGTTGGTCCAGTTCGTCTGGGTCTGCAGAGCGATTCACCTCCTTCTCAGTCTTCAGTTTCCGGAATAGACGCTGGATTTCTTCTGCAATTCTGTCACTCTTCTTTTCCACCTTCTGTGCCTCCTCCATGGTGTCACTGGATATGAAATGCTCAATGATTTCAGCAGCCACAGAGATGGTGGTCCCCACACCTGTATATGCGGCACCTAGCACACCTAAAAATGGAGCAGCTGCTCCGCCGGTGCACAGAGTGACCACACCAGCTCCAATCAAGCAGGCAGCTCCTGCCACCGCCACTGAGCTGCCAACACATTCAGTGGCTTTGCATTTCTTTCTGAGTTCTTCCAGCTCCCGGGCCAGTTTCCTCAGCTTAGCAGCACAGCTCTCCCTCTGCTCTATCCAGGAGAAGATCTCATCCAGCAGTCTGTCAGCAGTGGACATGATGAAGGTTCTCAGTGTCCTCCTCAAACTCAGTTGAAGAGAAGTCTGTAGAGAGTAGGCCAGAGAACACTGAGTGTCATCGTATAACAGTGCTGGAAGGCAAGTATAAAAGCAGTGTGCTTACACAAGACACAATACATCACATTATATGTGTATGGTTTGTGTGGATTAACAGAACAACCAGTGAGTGAATGATGGAAATAATACTTTAATCCAGGAGGCTGGAGTTTGTGTTGCCTGTTGGGATGTTGCATAATCACAGAAAACAACCTGATTTGTATCGAATCACAACCTCAAACATGTCTTACACTAAAATCATCTTGAACAATCCACCAGTCATCTGTCTATCCATCTATCTAGACCAGAGGCGTCCAAACTACGGCCCGCGGGCCAACTGCAAAGGTGAGGAACAAGGCATGGCATGGACGAGACATGGACACAAACCCTACACCGGACGAGACGAACTAGCCAAGACCATTGACAGTAAAAACTATGGACAGAGCTTCCGTGACGTCACCCGTTTGTTTCTGAAGAGCCGTTCTGAGGCTCGGTGGGAGGTTCCAGGACGTTGATGACCGCCGCCATGTTGGCAGCGTCACGTCCGCCAAAACTCCAAATATGGACAAAAAGGGGGAGCACGAGCGGGGTTTAGGGGGGCCGGCGATCGTGGAAGCAGGAAACTCACGCTGTGATACGTCAACTGTCTGTCACTCAAGCGGCAACGCCCATAATTAGGCGTAATTTTAAGTCAGAATACAATTGAAACGAGTGAATTGTAAAAAAATTCACCCCCTCTACAATTGACACTAGAAGAGAACCTATCATCTGAGACCAGAGTGGTTTTTTGTACCAGGCTGTAAACATGTTTTTTTCTGCTGTGAAGTTGGCCATTTTAACATGGGAGTCTATGGGAAATTACTCGCTTTTGGAGCCAGCCCCCAGCAGTTGCGGTGTGAATTACAAGTTTTGACACTTCCGCATGGGCTTCAACTTTGAGCCCCGAAGGTTGCCGCTTGGCCAAGACAGAGGGGAAGACTATATACAAAGGGACCAGGGAAGACAACGAGACACAGTGACACACTTGAGGGCAGGGCAGGTAATCAAACAAGGAGGGAAACCACAGGAAACAAAACTCAAGACAATGCACAGGGGGGACAGGACTACCAAAGTAAAACAGGAAACACAAGACAAGACTAGACAAGAACTAAACAAAAACCCAGGGAAACAAAACACTAGAACTACAGGAATTAACTATTAAACTAAAACCCAAAACTACAAAACCATAAATAAACACTAGGTCGTGACAATACGTTTATCCGGTGTGTTAAATAAGTTCTGTTCTGTTAAGCTGCAATCCAAACATCCCACCATTTTGCACGTATGGTTCATCATTTTTATGATTGGTAGAACTCTCCTTAACTTTAATGCGAAAAAAAAACTCATATCACATATCATAGCCTATTTGACTTGATATGGTTGAGGGGCCGCAGGAAGCTATATCACATAACATAACCAGTGTTTCTTGGCAACAGGGGAGCATGTGCCCCTAGGAATGCCCCTGGGAATGAGCTCAGTATGCCCGTTCAGCAATGCCTGTTCAGCAATGCGTCTCTGCCTTCCTCCATGGTGGTGAGGTCAGACATTGGATGGCTTTGAGGTCAGGACAAGTTCTTGCACACCAAACTGGCAAGATCCCCTCACTGACATTTTTGTGTGCCATTTTGACACAGGATACCAAAACAATGTTATATAAATGCTCATCATATGCTATTCTTGGATCCTATTCTTGGACTATTGTGGATGATGCCAGTCATCCTCTGCACACTGTCATCAGTGCTCAGAGAAGCCTGAACAGTAACAGGCTGCTGCTCCCCAAGAGCAGGACCAACAGACTCAGAGACTCCTTTGTCCCCGATCCATCAAACTTGTAACAATTCACCTGTTTTTTAAAATCAGGAAAACGTCACAACGCACTATTCTCACGGGTGGGTCTTATTTTGCTGCTGCTGGTTTATCCCTTAATAAAAACCGCAAGGCACACACCACACAAAAATCCCAATAATATTTAGAAAAGCACAGAGGAGCCAGAAATCGATTGTTTAGAGTTCACGCTGTATTGCAGGCAGAGCACAGGTGATCAGCTCGCGCACACAAGCAGCGCGACACAACCGGTCTTTTTCTCCCCTGTAATCCCCAGAGTTTAGTGCAACCCGATCAGTCCCCAAATAATATATACAGAATATTTCTAGTTCGGAGTTCGGGAGAACGGTCCAAATGAACCTGCTATTCCTCGGTGAGACGTCGCTCCATTAAAAAAAGAATAAAACGCGATCTCACCAAAATCCAGTCGTTCGCCTGTGTGTCTCCTGTGTCCTCCCGTGTGTCCTCCGTAGAGAAATTTAAATGTTCCGCACAGGGATCCCACCCCTCCGCAGCTTAGATTGGCAGGTGACAAATATACATACATGACATTTGTATGTGATGAGAAATAATAACCTCTTTTCTCTCATCATGTAAAAAGGTGATTTTGAGGCAACCTTTACAAACTTTACAACTCTGCTTTTGGCAGGAGGGGGAGGATAAAGGAGAAGGAGGGATGAGTACAGCTCGCCTGATACAACACACGTGCAATAACTCATCTGTGTATCAATAACTATGCTGGTGTGCAGTGTTTGTACATAATTCCTCTCATCTTTTATTTTTCATTATACTATATTCTATTTAATTCTTGCTCTGACTGTCGGTGTTGTATTGTTGCTGGTACCCGAACTTCCCTGAGGGCCCTTCCCGAAGGGATTAATAAAGTCTAATAAAGCTGCGAGAATTTCAGAATACATTGATGGATTAATCATGGACAATCAACCAGTAACACAAACAGTTGTAAACAACAGATCTATAAGCTGTACTTGGTGTCCATGTACTTTTGTTCACATAGTGCATTACACTCATTTTGACAATAAAGATCTGTGTAGAGAAACTTGCCTGTTTCTGAAAGCCTCTGTGAAATAAAGCTTGTTGATGATCTGCAGCTGAAGATACTTTCTGCTCTCACAGAGGGAAAGACAGACTGAACTGCAGCTGTGTCCCTATTTTTATACACTCGGAAGGAGGGTGCTTGCTGCTCTCTGGAAGCCATGTGACTTCTTTTAAAGCCCTTCTTTTAAAGTTTCTCAAATGTCTAAAAAGGGGAATTTATTTATTAAATAAATTCCAACAAAGAAAATTACCATTTTTTTCTAAACAGCTTGTGATACAGTGACAGTGATACAGAGAAAACATACTTGATGCTGTCCAACTGTTCTCTCAGTGTTTGGGTCATCTTTTTGATGGCATCAGCTGTGTCTCTCAATGATTGGCTGGCTTCGGTCACATGATTCTTCTTGATTAAATCCTTCCAGTTGTCGATGGCTTCAGAAAGGGCAAACCCCATTCCAACAGCTCCTCCTACGACCTGGCGATCAATCAGAATATTTCAATACAGGTTTAGTGTTGATCAGTACAGACTGTGATCCTCAAACCTGTGATTTAATGTGCACAAGTACAGCTTCTTACCATGGCACCTCCTTTGAGGAATGTTTTAAATGCATTTGAAGATATCAGTTTGATCAGTTGTTCAGTTCCTTTAGCAAACAAGAATTTGTATTTTTTTTCCACTCAACTGGTATGCAAAACATGCTAAAATACCAGCAAGTGCAACCATTTCAGATGTGAACATTGGATTGAGTCGTCCAAGTCCACGTCCTCCACCCAGATTCAAATATGGATCATCAATTAAGTAGCTGATGTTGATTTCATCCTTCAGTCCCATTCGTCTTGCCATGGCTTTCATGACTTCAGTCATGACGTGTTTGTCCAGTTCGTCTGGGTCTGCAGAGTGATTCACCTCCTTCGTCTCAGCCTTCAGTTTCTGAAACAGACGCTGGATTTCTTTTGCAATACTGTCACTCTTCGTTTCCACCTTCTGTGCATCTTTCATGGTGTCACTGGATATGAAGTGCTCAGTGATTTTAGCAGCCACAGAGATGGTGGCTCCAACACCTGTATATGTGGCTCCTAACACACCTAAGAATGGAGCAGCTGCTCCGCCAGTGCACAGAGTGACCACACCAGCTCCAATCAGGCAAGCAGTTCCTGCCACCGCCACCGAGCTGCCAACACATTCAGTGGCGTTGCATTTCTCTCTGAGTTCTTCCAGCTCCCGGGCCAGTTTCCTCAGCTTAGCAGCACAGCTCTCCCTCTGCTCTATCCAGGAGAAGCTCTCATCCAGCAGTCTGTCAGCAGTGGACATGATGAAGGTTCTCAGTGTCCTCCTCAAACTCAGTTGAAGAGAAGAGAACTGTCACAGGAAGGTCAAGAGGAGCCTATAGAGACAGAGGCAGGCAAAAAACACAACACTTTGTTCAAATGGAGTTTTGTGAATCTCATTCATGCTTCCATTTACTGTCTAGAACTTTCTTCTCGCAATCCCTCCAAACAAATTGTACTTGTTCCGATTTCTTCTAATTGTGCTGTCAAAGACTTTAACATTACCATGCTAATGAGACCTGAAGGCTCGGAGATGTAGCTCTTGGATTTTTTTCTGTGTTGCACAGTCGGATCTTGGGTTGAATTTGAATAGGGCCCAGGGGCCCAGGTGCACACGCTCCCCTGTAGCCAAGAAACACTGGTTATGTTATGTGACAATATTAACTCTATAACATTGGTTGTTTTTCTCCCCTGATACCTCAGTCAAAAATCATGTGGTATGTGATGTCTGGATGGGGTTCTTCAGTCAAATAGGTTATGATATATGAGTTTTCTTCCCATTAAAGTTAAGGAGAGTTCTACCATCATAAAAATGATGAACTATATGTACAAAAAGATAAGGTGGGGTTCTGTGAATTGCAGCTGAGACCTGCAGTTTGAAAGAACAGAACTTATTGAACATACCAGATAAACATATTGGCTACATGGGTGGTGTTTGCATAAACACTTTTTTAGAACACCATAGGAATTGCTTATCTGCACATACTCACATCAAGAACAAAGGGCTGTCCAGTCCCCCTCCAGCAGTTTCATAGTTGTCAGCCAATCTTAGACACACCTGGCCCACTCAGCCAGATCATCACAGGTAACTATGGAAACATTTAGTGCTATTGTTTTTAGGGTTTACCCAGACCCACCCACTGAGGTCTGCAACCACATATAAACCATGTTTCCCCACCAAACAGTTAGAACTGATGAAGCTGCTTGGATGAGCAGCGAAACATCTTTAAGAAAACTCTCTACGTTTCTTAAAAACATCATTCTGTTTAAAATAAAAACAAACAACAAATAAGAACATTTTAAGAAAGGACCATTTACATAGAACATCTTTAATAAATAATGTAATGTAAATACTTCCATTCCATTTATAAATATAAAGAGCAACGTTCCCACATACACTCGAGAACATCGTTTCTCATGTGATGTTTGTGGATTACAGTTGATTGAGTCCGGAGTACCTCAGGGAGTCATTCGAGGTCATCAGTTCACATCATGACCTCTTTTCTGTCGATTCTGTACCGACGGTTAATAAAAGGACGTCAAGTTTTCAGGAATGTTTCTTCTTGAAACCCACAGAGAGTTATTTCCACTAACAGTCGGACACATACCAAAGTGCCTCCACACTCTGCATGTTCATTGTTTTGTTACCTTTAATTGTTCGACAGGGAGACAACAGATCAGAAGTCGATCTTTTTTGGCTCATTCCAGTACAGTTTCTGATATAAGGACAGCTCGGGCAGTTCAAGCACTCATTCGGTGATTATTTCCCATTCATCTGTGAGGACAATATTATTGTCTGAGTCTGTGTCGCCATGGTGCACCTCCGTCTGCACCTGTCCTGCACACCTGGACAGGGTGACCTGGGTCGATGTGTGGAGTTGCTGAAGCTTCACTTCTGTCACGTCTGTGGAGAACAAAAACACTGTTAGGTCTCGAACGCATGAGCACTGTATGACACACAGAGCAGAGGAAACACTGCTGTGGCTTCACAGTGTGCTGCTCTTTCATTTCTGTGACCCACCTGTGGGCTTTGAGCTCCTGTTTGATAAACACATCACCAGATCATTTCTCCTCATCCTCTTTAACACCTTCCTGACCACGTCCCCACACAGACGGCTGTACGTTTGCACCATCAGGTTCACTGTGTCCAGCCGGTCTGCATTCTCCAGCCGGCTCCTTGGGATGGAAGGGAAGCGTTTCAGGAAGTCTGACTGCTGTAGGAACCACTTGAATTCTTTCAGCTCTCCATCTCCCAAATGCTCCAAAGCTTCTAACAGTGTTGTTGCCATCAATCCTCCCTGTTGGAATCAGGATGAATCCCATTTTAATCCACTGATATTGTGATTGTTATTTCTTTATTATTCTTTTTTTAAGATGATTATCAGTGTCATGTTCACTATGACGCACTGCTTGTGAAGTTTAATGTCCCTGCCAGCCTCTGTAATCTCACCTGTTTTATTTTTTTGCCATAAAATAAAACACAAGAATCTCTAGACCTTGTGCAGAACTTGTTTAGGCATTAAAAAAGCCATTTGACTTCAGGATGAGAGAACTGGAAATGTCAAAACACCAATCTATTCCTGCATTGCCCTACAAGTGTCCTCCGACCAGATTTTAAATACAAAGAAACAAAGATCACATTGCCAAACACAACTT
Source organism: Parambassis ranga (assembly GCF_900634625.1). Lineage (NCBI taxonomy): Eukaryota > Metazoa > Chordata > Actinopteri > Ambassidae > Parambassis > Parambassis ranga. Next base: position 6,809,302 of record NC_041029.1, on the reverse strand, counting down.
CTCTGTGACGATAACTGGAAGAAGAAAGGTTGAAAGCTGGCACTGACAGAAACACACACAGTGATACACTGCAGCTAAGAGCAGTATGAAAATAAGCCAGCAGACCCATGTACAGCTTTGTTGGACCACGTTGTACCCCAAGGTGGGATAGGAAGTATTCAGGAAAACTAAAGAAGCAGAGAGATTTCGACTATTCCAAATTAAATCATTAAATGGAGAGTCTGACAGGAAGCTTATTGTTAACTCACCATCCTATGTCCACTGCTCAGACGTCTTGCTGTTTGTATCTGCTGCACAGAGTGACTCTGAAAAGGCAAAACCGCTTAGAGCAGACTGCTTCTGCAGCCCGTCCTCCAGGGAGGTGGAAGCCAACCCTGCGTCAGAGGTTTTGGGGTGACCAATCAGATTGTAGGGGCGACACAGGAAACTCCTTTAAAGGCTGGAAAACAGCAGAAATACGTGCTGTGATTCCCAGGAAGCAGGCAGCTGTGATTAGAGGAGAGAGGAGAAAAGAGCCTTTGTTGGAGGCTGTGTTTAAGGGGTTCCACAGAACTGACTTTGGGTCGTGACACAATACCCTGATCCGGACATGTCATCCTTTTCCAGAAGTCTTAAGGAAGCTGAACTGCAGGTTACATGCCACTCCTGCTGCAGAGCTTTGTGTAGATATTATTTTCATGGGAATGTTTAACATTTTTATTAAAATCCTCTTTTTTTCATTTTTTAATTTGATTTTAAAGCTTGTAATGGAACCTACAGCGGTCACCACTTAAGGGAAAGACATGATTATAAATGGGACTACATTGCTGCAACACAATAGTTTATTAGTTATGCATCAGTTATAGTAACACATGTTTTTGCAACACTGGAATTACCAGTACAATTATCAGGTTTATCAAGATTTATTAAAATTAATTCAGTGTTTCACAATTTGAAATGCACACATAAGATAATACAATTGTTCTTGTATCACACGTACAGCTTCATAATAACATTACTCTGAACAGCCTCATAAAGAGATCATCTAATCAGACAGTGCTATTAAAAAAATCCCATAGTGAAGAGATGTGGATTTAATATGTCTGAGTCTCTTTTGGCAGTAATGACAAAACAGTGTAGCTGTGAATGAACTCTGCAGATGTTCGGTGGAGGTGGAGCCCACCTTTTGCACAAAGTCTCTTCAACAACAGACTGTATTCCTCTAAATCTGTACTATGATTAAAAAAACTCCATCTGGGATCTTCATCCCAGTCATTTTCTGTTAGTTTTTCTTCCTTTATTAATCACTTGTTAATATCTTCCTACAATGTTTTTTATTTATTCCTCTTGCCTTTTGAGTCTCTTTATTTTCTCATCTTCATCTGTCTTCGTCTTCTTGGTGTCAGTGGACTTCGGCTTTACGTTGAAATAAACAGTGTAATGATCTGATATTCCATCGTCCCGGACTACGAGATGAGGAATATCAACGTTTCTGCTGATGACCAGGTCCAGAAAGTGACCTGACCTTTGTGTTGGCTCCCCTACATGCTGAACAAGGTTATTGATCAGCAATAAAAATTCAAACTCATCGGTCGCGGTCCTCTTTTCAAAGTCTACCCAGATGTTGAAGTCACCGGTCACAATGATGCTGTTGTACTGCTCACTCACATCATCCAGGACCATTTGAAACTCGTCCAGGAAAGCTCTGAACCTGGTCAGGGTGTATCCTGGTGGATGATACACGTTGAGAAAGAGGATCGGTTCATCCCACGTCTCATGTTGCAGGACTGCACCCACACATTCAAAGGTTGTTAAGTAGTTAAAATAAAGAGGGGCACCCTGCAGCACGGATGAGAACTGAATGGCCACCCCCCCTCCCCTTCTACCATCCCTGTGCTGATTATAGCTGTTGAAGTTTGGAGGTAATGCTTCACTAAGGACTTCATCTGCAGTGTCTCTTTGTAACCACGTCTCTGTTGGCAGAAACAGGTCCAGGTTGTTTTGCGTTATGAGCTCATTGATTGTGGATCTTTTGTTGTTAATTGAACGAACATTGAGCAACCCCACCCTCACCTCTGCTGGGGGAGGTTGGTTGATGTTACGTTTTCTTTCTTTGTCTTCTGTCTCTTCCTCACTTTCACTGTCTTCGTCGCTCTCAACACTCTCTTCATCCTCACTATCACTCTCCTCATCTCCTTGATCACCCCCACCTGGTTGTTCACCCCCACCCTGTTCATTTTGGTCACTTTCTCTCTCTTCATCGTCCTTGCTTTGCTCAGGTTGTCCACCTTGTTGACAGTCTTCATTTGTTTGATCTGGTTGAGATTCATCAACCCCCTCGTTTTCAGGTGATCCATTGACAGTGTGGTCAGAGTGAACTGATGGTTTGATATAAAAGCATAAAATGCCCAGGAATATGACAATAAAGAAACAAGTCGTCTGGTTTCCTTTCTTCTCTTGAGCACCTTTAGTGCTTTGCAGCCAATGTGTTACTGTGCGTTTCAGTTGAGACTCTCTCTTTCTGGCGAGTCTCTCCTCCTCTTCTCTTTTAGCCATTTCATTTAGCATCCTCCTGTGAATAAGACAAGTGGCAGTACCATTAGCATAATACGAGATTTACTGAATCTAAACATGGCATGCAAGTTGTTAACTGTTTTTCCTTCTAAATATCTGTGGATGGCTGACAGGATGTAGGCCAAGTTTCCAGTGTTTTGGGATAGCGACCCTTTTTTCAAGCTCCAAACCCAAAATGAGAGACCTTTGTGTTGATTGTTTTTTTTTGTGTGTGTGTGTGTGTGTGGGGGGGGGGGCATTCAAGAGAGTTTCTCAAATGTCTAAAAAGGGGAATTTATTTATTAAATAAATTCCAACAAAGAAAATTACCATTTTTTTCTAAACAGCTTGTGATACAGTGACATTGATACAGAGAAAACGTACTTGATGCTGTCCAACTGTTCTCTCAGTGTTTGGGTCATCTTTTTGATGGCATCAGCTGTGTCTTTCAATGATTGGCTGGCTTCGGTCACATGATTCTTCTTGATTAAATCCTTCCAGTTGTCGATGGCTTCAGAAAGGGCAAACCCCATTCCAACAGCTCCTCCTACGACCTGGCGATCAATCAGAATGTATCAATACAGGTTTAGTGTTGATCAGTACAGACTGTGATCCTCAAACCTGTGATTTAATGTGCACAAGTACAGCTTCTTACCATGGCACCTCCTTTGAGGAATGTTTTAAATGCATTTGAAGATATCAGTTTGATCAGTTGTTCAGCTCCTTTAGCAAACAAGAATTTGTATTTTTTTCCACTTAACTGGTATGCAAAACATGCTAAAATACCAGCAAGTGCAACCATTTGAGCTGTGAACATTGGATTGAGTCCTCCAAGTCCACGTCCTCCACCCAGATTCAAATATGGATCATCAATGAAGTAGCTGATGTTGATTTCATCCTTCAGTCCATTTCGTCTTGCCATGGCTTTCATGACTTCAGTCATGACGTGTTTGTCCAGTTCGTCTGGGTCTGCAGAGCGATTCACCTCCTTCTTCTCAGCCTTCAGTTTCTGAAACAGACGCTGGATTTCTTTTGCAATGCTGTCACTCTTCGTTTCCACCTTCTGTGCATCTTTCATGGTGTCACTGGATATGAAATGCTCAGTGATTTTAGCAGCCACAGAGATGGTGGCTCCAACACCTGTATATGCGGCTCCTAACACACCTAAGAATGGAGCAGCTGCTCCGCCAGTGCACAGAGTGAGCACACCAGCTCCAATCAGGCAAGCAGTTCCTGCCACCGCCACCGAGCTGCCAACACATTCAGTGGCGTTGCATTTCTTTCTGAGTTCTTCCAGCTCCCGGGCCAGTTTCCTCAGCTTAGCAGCACAGCTCTCCCTCTGCTCTATCCAGGAGAAGATCTCATCCAGCAGTCTGTCAGCAGTGGACATGATGAAGGTTCTCAGTGTCCTCCTCAAACTCAGTTGAAGAGAAGAGAACTGTCACAGGAAGGTCAAGAGGAGCCTGTAGAGACAGAGGCAGGCAAAAAACACAACACTTTGTTCAGATGGAGTTTTGTGAATCTCATTCATGCTTCCATTTACTGTCTAGAACTTTCTTCTCGCAATCCCTCAGATTTCTTCTAATTGTGCTGTCAAAGACTTTAACATTACCATGCTTAATGAGACCTGAAGGCTCGGAGATGTAGCTCTTGGATTTTTTTCTGTGTTGCACGGTCGGATCTTGGGTTGAATTTGAATAATCGGTCTCACTGGAGAATGTTGAATTCCAAATTGTTTGGAAATGGTTCTTTAACCCTTTCTGGACTGATGTGCAGCAACGATTGCTTCTGTAAAATCCTGGTCAATGTCTTTACATCTTGGTCATGTGTTAACAGGCACTGCCAAACATCTGCTTTTATAGTGGTCTACACAGCCTGCTGATAATCAGCCATGTTTTTCTGCACTGCGTTCTGAGGTGTGTGCTGATCTGATCTGTGTTCGACTCCTCCCTGACAATCAGTTGTGTTTATGCATTTTCCAAACCAACTAATTTGAAAGTTCTATCATATTTATGAAGCTTTACACAGAAACGCTTGTTAAATTGTCAAAAGATTGAAAAATTATTTCTACACCTAAAAACAGTCTACAAACAGCTTTTTATGGTGACTCTGTGTCTGTCTCTGTGTATCACTTCAGCTGGACATTGAACTTCTGCAGGTAAATAGAGCGACACTGCAGATCCTTATCTTTTTGCACATGTTGTTCATTGTTTTTATGACAGAACTCTCATTAATCAGAATCAAAAATACTTTATTAATCACCTGGGATTAATAAAATATTTCTGAAAAAGAACTAACCTAAAAAATAAGAACAATCCGACAGCGTGATAAATATACAAATATGTCTTCACAGAGCCGTATGTATCAAGATCTATTCGTGCTATATGGACAAACGTTTGTAGACATGTGTGTCTTTGATCACATAGTATATTATATCTATTGCATAGCCTACTCAGAGTTTTCAAATACAGATCTGCAGAAATAAAACTTACCTGTTTCTGGTAGTAAGTGCAGCTGAAGTCACTTCCTGCTCTCACATAGACTGAACTGTATATGTGTGTGTGTGTGTGTGTGTTGATACACTGTGGAAGGGAGGGTTCCTGCCGCTCATCCTCTGTAAGTCACGTGACTTCTTGTAAAGAGAAAGCCCTGGACACACTGTAGACGACCAATGTCAGAGTCAGAGAACCAGAATCACTTTATTTTGTAGTTATGGGTCCACTGTTTAGCTCTACTGATACGTTTAGCCTGTTTTAGCTTCTTGTTTTGGTTTTGTGTCGCATTCCTTTGGACAGTAATTTTCAGGCTACACAAATATTCACATCACACCCTGCCCATCATGAGACACACACACACACATTTATAGTAGTGTGTTAATGTAATGGTACATTTAACAATTTATGAGCCAAGTGTTTCTTTTAAAAGCTGGTGGAGCCCAACAACTGTCAATCAGATGTGGAAACATGTTATCACCTTAAAAAGTTTTTCATGTTTTTGGTTTGAAATGTTTTTTATGTATGACATAGTTTAAATATAAACACTCACACTGCAGCTTTTTCTTTAATTTTTTATTTTAACTGCCAAACATTTACTTCATGTCATGTCAGTAATGCTGACATGACATTTATTCCTCTTGCCTTTTGAGTCTCTTTACTTTCTCATCTTCATCTGTCTTCGTCTTCTTGGTGTCAGTGGACTTCGGCTTTACGTTGAAATAAACAGTGTAATGATCTGATATTCCATCGTCCCGGACTACGAGATGAGGAATATCAACATTTCTGCTGATGACCAGGTCCAGAAAGTGACCTGACCTTTGTGTTGGCTCCCCTACATGCTGAAAAAGGTTATTGATCAGCAATAAAAATTCAAACTCATCGGTCGCGGTCCTCTTTTCAAAGTCTACCCAGATGTTGAAGTCACCGGTCACAATGATGCTGCTGTACTGCTCACTCACGTCATCCAGGACCATTTGAAACTCGTCCAGGAAAGCTCTGAACCTGGTCAGGGTGTATCCTGGTGGATGATACACGTTGAGAAAGAGGATCGGTTCATCCCACGTCTCATGTTGCAGGACTGCACCCACACATTCAAAGGTTGTTAAGTAGTTAAAATAAAGAGGGGCACCCTGCAGCACGGGTGAGAACTGAATGGCCACCCCCCCTCCCCTTCTACCATCCCTGTGCTGATTATAGCTGTTAAAGTTTGGAGGTAATGCTTCACTAAGGACTTCATCTGCAGTGTCTCCTTGTAACCACGTCTCTGTTGGCAGAAACAGGTCCAGGTTGTTTTGCGTTATGAGCTCATTGATTGTGGATCTTTTGTTGTTAATTGAACGAACATTGAGCAACCCCACCCTCACCTCTGCTGGAGGAGGTTGGTTGATGTCACGGTTTCTTTCTTTGTCTTCTGTCTCTTCCTCACTTTCACCGTCTTCGTCGCTCTCAACACTCTCTTCATCCTCACTATCACTCTCCTCATCTCCTTGATCATCCCCACCTGGTTGTTCACCCCCACCCTGTTCATTTTGGTCACTTTCTCTCTCGTCATCGTCCTTGCTTTGCTCAGGTTGTCTACCTTGTTGACTGTCTTCATTTGTTTGATCTGGTTGAGATTCATCAACCCCCTCATTTTCAGGTGACACATTGACACTGTGGTCAGAGTGAACTGATGGTTTCATATAAAAGCATAAAATGCCCAGGAATATCAAAAGAATGACAGTGTTGTGGTTTTCTTTCTTCACATGAACAGTGTTTTTGTTTAGCATCTGTTGCCGTTCTCTAGTTACTTGCTGAGCCTTAATCTCTCTGGCGATCTCCTCCTTCTGTTGTCTTTCAGTCATTTCCTCAAGCATCCTCCTTTTCCTGTGAAAATAAGGGAGGTCACAGTTAGAATGATTAGGATTTTGTAAACTATAGTTTAAATATTTGTAGAGGACCAGGGGCCCAGTTTGATCTGGTTGAGAGTCGGCACCTAATGACAATGTGTTCAAAGTGAAGATACTTTTGCCTTAATGCCTAAAAATATGACATTATAGTTAGATGTCCTCTGGTTTAATTTCTTCTCCTGAACTATGCATCATTACCTTTCTATAGCTTGTTGAGCCTTTCTCTCTCTGGCAAGCTCCTCCTTCTGTTCTTGTTGTCTTTGAACCATTTCCTCAAACATCCTCCTCCTCCTCCTGTGAAAATAAGGGAGGTCACAGTTAGAACGATTAGGATTTTGTGAACTATATTTCTAGAAGACTAGGGGCCCAGTTTGTTCAGCTTCTTGTCTTCATGTGTTTGATCTGGTTGAGAGTCTGCACCTAATGACAGTGTGTTCAAAGTGAAAATACTTTTGCCTTAATGCCTAAAAATATGACATTAAATTTAGACGTCCTCTGGTATAATTTCTTCTCCTGAACTATGTTTGAGTCTAGCATCGTTACCTTTCTATTTCTTGTTTAGCCTTTCTCGCTCTGGCGAGCTCCTTCTGTTCTTGTTGTCTTTTAGTCATTTCCTCAAGCATCCTCCTTTTCCTGTGAAAATAAGGGAGGTCACAGTTAGAACAATTAGGATTTTGTGAACTATATTTCTAGAAGACTAGGGGCCCAGTTTGTTCAGCTTCTTGTCTTCATGTGTTTGATCTGGTTGAGAGTCGGCACCTAATGACAGTGTGTTCAAAGTGAAGATACTTTTGCCTTAATACCTAAAAATATGACATTACAGTTAGACGTCCTCGGGTTTAATTTCTTCTTCTGAACTATGTTTGTGTCTAGCATCGTTACCTTTCTATTTCTTGCTGAGCCTTTCTCTCTCTGGCGAGCTCCTCCTGCTGTTCTTGTTGTCTTTGAACCACTTTCTTTAGCATCCTCCTGTAAATAGGTTCAAAGGAACAGGGTGGAGCAAAAAAAAACCTCAACCAACCAACAAATATTGTCGAAAGCAAATGATTATTACTATTTTTGTCTGAAAAAGTTTAGTGATACAGAGAAAACGTACTTGATGCTGTCCAACTGTTCTCGCAGTGTTTGGGTCATCTTTTTGATGGCATCAGCTGTGTCTCTCAATGATTGGCTGGCTTCGGTCACATGATTCTTCTTGATTAAATCCTTCCAGTTGTCGATCGCTTCAGAAAGGGCGAACGCCATTCCAACAGCTCCTCCTACGACCTGGTGATCAATCAGAATGCATCAATATGGGTTTAGCGTTGATTATTACAGATTGAACCTCAAATATCTACAGTTTCTTACCTTGGCACCTCCTTTGAGGAGTGTTTTAAATCCGTTTGTAGATATCAGTTTGATCAGTTGTTCAGTTCCTTTAGTAAACAAGAATTTGTATTTTTTCCCATTTAACTGGTATGCAAAACATGATAAAATACCAGCAAGTGAAACCATTGCTTCATTAACGATCATTGGCTTGAGTCCTCCAAGTCCACATCCTCCAACCAGAGTGAAATACGGCTCATCATTGATGTAGGTAACGTTGATTTTATGCTTCACTCCCATTCGTCTTGCCATGGCTTTCATAACTTCAGTCATGACGTGTTGGTCCAGTTCGTCTGGGTCTGCAGAGCGATTCACCTCCTTCTTCTCAGTCTTCAGTTTCCGGAATAGACGCTGGATTTCTTCTGCAATTCTGTCACTCTTCTTTTCCACCTTCTGTGCCTCCTCCATGGTGTCACTGGATATGAAATGCTCAATGATTTCAGCAGCCACAGAGATGGTGGTCCCCACACCTGTATATGCGGCTCCTAGCACACCTAAAAATGGAGCAGCTGCTCCGCCGGTGCACAGAGTGACCACACCAGCTCCAATCAAGCAGGCAGCTCCTGCCACCGCCACTGAGCTGCCAACAAATTCAGTGGCTTTGCATTTCTTTCTGAGTTCTTCCAGCTCCCGGGCCAGTTTCCTCAGCTTAGCAGCACAGCTCTCCCTCTGCTCTATCCAGGAGAAGATCTCATCCAGCAGTCTGTCAGCAGTGGACATGATGAAGGTTCTCAGTGTCCTCCTCAAACTCAGTTGAAGAGAAGTCTGTAGAGAGTAGGCCAGAGAACACTGAGTGTCATCGTATAACAGTGCTGGAAGGCAAGTATAAAAGCAGTGTGCTTACACAAGACACGATACATCACATTATATGTTTATGGTTTGTGTGGATTAACAGAACAACCAGTGAGTGAATGATGGAAATAATACTTTAATCCAGGAGGCTGGAGTTTGTGTTGCCTGTTGGGATGTTGCATAATCACAGAAAACAACCTGATTTGTATCGAATCACAACCTCAAACATGTCTTACACTAAAATCATCTTGAACAATCCACCAGTCATCTGTCTATCCATCTATCTAGACCAGGGGCGTCCAAACTACGGCCCGCGGGCCAACTGCAAAGGTGAGGAACAAGGCATGGCATGGACGAGACATGGACACAAACCCTACACCGGACGAGACGAACTAGCCAAGACCATTGACAGTAAAAACTATGGACAGAGCTTCCGCGACGTCACCCGTTTGTTTCTGAAGAGCCGTTCTGAGGCTCGGTGGGAGGTTCCAGGACGTTGATGACCGCCGCCATGTTGGCAGCGCCACGTCCGCCAAAACTCCAAATATGGACAAAAAGGGGGAGCACGAGCGGGGTTTAGGGGGGCGGGCGATCGTGGAAGCAGGAAACTCACGCTGTGATACGTCAACTGTCTGTCACTCAAGCGGCAACGCCCATAATTAGGCGTAATTTTAAGTCAGAATACAATTGAAACGAGTGAGTTGTAAAAAAATTCACCCCCCCTACAATTGACACTAGAAGAGAACCTATCATCTGAGACCAGAGTGTTTTTTTGTACCAGGCTGTAAACATGTTTTTTTCTGCTGTGAAGTTGGCCATTTTAACATGGGAGTCTATGGGAAATTACTCGCTTTTGGAGCCAGCCCCCAGCAGTTGCGGTGTGAATTACAAGTTTTGACACTTCCGCATGGGCTTCCACTTTGAGCCCCGAAGGTTGCCGCTTGGCCAAGACAGAGGGGAAGACTATGTACAAAGGGACCAGGGGTGGGAGGAGAGCTCCTGCCCCAAGTGGAGGAGTTTGTGTATCTCGGGGTCTCGTTCACGAGTGAGGGAAAAATGGAGCGGGAGATTGACAGACGGATCGGTGCAGCCTCCGCAGTAATGCGGTCGCTGTACTGGTCTGTTGTGGTGAAGAAGGAGCTGAGCCGGAAGGCGAAGCTTTCGATTTACCGGTCAATCTACGTCCCTACCCTCACCTATGGTCATGAGCTTTGGGTAGTGACCGAAAGAATGAGATCGCGAATACAGGCGGCCGAAATGAGTTTCCTTCGAAGGGTGGCTGGGCGCTCCCTTAGAGATAGGGTGAGAAGCTCAGTCACCCGAGAGGAGCTCGGAGTAGAGCCGCTGCTCCTCCACATCGAGAGGAGCCAGCTGAGGTGGCTCGGGCATCTGGTTCGGATGCCTCCTGGACGCCTCCCTGGGGAGGTGTTCCAGGCATGTCCCACTGGAAGGAGGCCCTGGGGAAGACCCAGGACGCGATGGAGAGACTATGTCTCTCAGCTGGCCTGGGAACGCCTCGGGATTCCCCCAGAGGAGCTGGAGGAAGTGTCTGGTGAGAGGGAAGTCTGGGTGTCCCTGCTTAGACTGCTGCCCCCGCGACCCGGCCCCGGATAAGCGGTTGAAGATGGATGGATGGATGGATGGGACCAGGGAAGACAACGAGACACAGGTGACACACATGAGGGCAGGGCAGGTAATCAAACAAGGAGGGAAACCACAGGAAGCAAAACTCAAGACAATGCACAGGGGGGACAGGACTACCAAAGTAAAACAGGAAACACAAGACAAGACTAGACAAGAACTAAACAAAAACCCAGGGAAACAAAACACTAGAACTACAGGAAAATAACAATAACTAAACACAGATTAAACTAAAACCCAAAACTACAAAACCATAAATAAACACCAGGTCGTGACAATACGTTTATCCGGTGTGTTAAATAAGTTCTGTTCTGTTAAGCAGCAATCCACAGAACCCCACCTTGCATGTATGGTTCATCATTTTTATGATTGGTAGAACTCTCCTTAACTTTAATGGGGAAAAAAAAAACTCATATCACATATCATAGCCTATTTGACTTGATATGGTTGAGGGGCCGCAGGAAGCTATATCACATAACATAACCAGTGTTTCTTGACAACAGGGGAGCATGTGCCCCTAGGAATGCCCCTGGGAATGAGCTCAGTATGCCCGTTCAGCAATGCGTCTCTGCCTTCCTCCATGGTGATGAGGTCAGACATTGGATGGCTTTGAGGTCAGGACAAGTTCTTGCACACCAAACTGGCAAGATCCCCTCACTGACATTTTTGTGTGCCATTTTGACACAGGATACCAAAACAATGTTATATAAATGCTCATCATATGCTATTCTTGGATCCTATTCTTGGACTATTGTGGATGATGCCAGTCATCCTCTGCACACTGTCATCAGTGCTCAGAGAAGCCTGAACAGTAACAGGCTGCTGCTCCCCAAGAGCAGGACCAACAGACTCAGAGACTCCTTTGTCCCCGATCCATCAAACTTGAAACAATTCACCTGTTTTTTAAAATCAGGAAAACGTCACAACGCACTATTCTCACGGGTGGGTCTTATTTTGCTGCTGCTGGTTTATCCCTTAATAAAAACCGCAAGGCACACACCACACAAAAATCCCAATAATATTTAGAAAAGCACAGAGGAGCCAGAAATCGATTGTTTAGAGTTCACGCTGTATTGCAGGAGGAGCACAGGTGATCAGCTCGCGCACACAAGCAGCGCGACACAACCGGTCTTTTTCCACAAAGTTTCTCCCCTGTAATCCCCAGAGTTTAGTGCAACCCGATCAGTCCCCAAATAATATATACAGAATATTTCTAGTTCGGAGTTCGGGAGAACGGTCCAAATGAACCTGTATTCCTCGGTGAGGACTAGATCAGCAGTTCCTCGAGACGTCGCTCCATTAAAAAAAGAATAAAACGCGATCTCACCAAAATCCAGTCGTTCGCCTGTGTCCTCCCGTGTGTCCTCCGTAGAGAAATTTAAATGTTCCGCACAGGGATCCCACCCCTCCGCAGCGTAGATTGGCAGGTGACAAATATACATACATGACATTTGTATGTGATGAGAATAACCTCTTTTCTCTCATCATGTAAAAAGGTGATTTTGAGGCAACCTTTACAAACTTTACAACAATGCTTTTGGCAGGAGGGGGAGGATAAAGGAGAAGGAGGGATGAGTACAGCTCGCCTGATACAACACACGTGCAATAACTCATCTGTGTATCAATAACTATGCTGGTGTGCAATGTTTGTACATAATTCCTCTCATCTTTTATTTTTTTTATTATACTATATTATTATATTTAATTCTTGCTCTGAATGTCGGTATTGTATTGTTGCTGGTACCCGAACTTCCCTGAGGGCCCTTCCCGAAGGGATTAATAAAGTCTAATAAAGCTGCGAGAATTTCAGAATACATTGATGGATTAATCATGGACAATCAACCAGTAACACAAACAGTTGTAAACAACAGATCTATAAGCTGTACTTGGTGTCCATGTACTTTTGTTCACATAGTGCATTACACTCATTTTAACAATAAAGATCTGCGTAGAGAAACTTGCCTGTTTCTGAAAGCCTCTGTGAAATAAAGCTTGTTGATGATCTGCAGCTGAAGATACTTTCTGCTCTCAGAGGGAAAGACGGACTGAACTGCAGCTGTGTCCCTATTTTTATACACTCGGAAGGAGGCTCTCTGGAAGCCATGTGACTTCTTTTAAAGCCCTCAACACACTGGAGATGACCAGTGTGAGTCAGAGAACCAGAATAAGGTTCTGAACAGGCCTGCGAACAACTGTCAGATTATATTTTTTTCTGACCAATATCAGTTCTTTGATTGAGGCTGAGGCCTGTTATGAACACACACAAACTATATTTTTATTATACAGCACACTGTAGCATTACCACACTTTGGATAGATTTTGCATGCACTTTTGCACTTGTTTAAAAGGGGCAGCACACAGGTTTCAACCTGGGACCGTAATACTTTAAATCAATGAAATATTATTAAGATAATCAATTTAATCAATCTCAGAATATCAATATCAGAAGCTGTAAGTCCTCAGTTTTAGTGACCTCAGTTCTAATATTTCAAAAGAATGCACATAACAACAGCTTGGTCTAAAAGATATTTTATTAACTACAGAATAACATATGAAATTAAATGCAGAGTAAATTAAATGCAATATAAACACATGTACAAAAAAAGCTGTGAATTGTTGTTTGAAGTAATAATAAGAATCTCGACATCAACCGTTATCAAGGTGCAGGTGTGAGGAGGTTCAGGCCTACTTTGAGGAGGTTGTGCAGCTGGATGCTCACTAGGATCAGATCCTCCGTGCTGGTGTGGCCATCCTCTCTCACGGTGGCTCTTAGTGGGTCTTTCCCGAGGCTTGTATGTTAGGCAGCAGATGTCACCGGGCATGGTGCTGTTTGGTGCACTCAGGTTGTAGGCAGCTGGTCCTCCCTGCTGGATCCTCAGTTGTGGGTTGATGTGAAAAACTAAGCTTCTCTCAAATGATGTTAAGCTTGAAAAAGAGTCCAAAACAAAGTGATGCATGTGACCTTAAAAATGTATAAAAGATAAAAACATGGCTCTGTGGAGGAGCCAGGCACATGCTTAGAAGGCCCCAGAAAGGGGATACTTCTGTCTCATTCTGGGCTGAGCTGGACTGGGCCAGTCTTTGAGTTGAAGGAGTCTCTTCATCTTAGCTGATGTGTTCTCTTCTGAACTGAACTGAACTGGACTGGTCTCAGTTCTGGTCTGAACTGAAGTGAACTGGAGCAAGAACGAACTCAACTGATCTGAACAAAGCAAGTGAGAAGTTTAATCTCAGCAGGTTTTGGGGGTATCTTCTGGGTGGAGAGAGACTTGGTCATCTTAACGCGAAAAGTCAAGTTACAAATTCCTTTGTCTCAGAGAGACTGCTGAACTTATTTCACACAATAACTGACAAATATGCACGGTTACTTTACAGGATTGACATTATGTTCTAAAATCAATAGGATGCATTTTATAATGTACATCTAAAATTAGCTTCCCCTGTCTGAAAGACCAGCAGCTGCCACTGCATTGCACATCACACTGTCACCAGTCAGGTTCTGAACTTGGCTACAAATAACTGAATGATAAAATTTTGATTTAATTAATTTGCAATAAACACACACAGTGCTGCATCAATCAATGTTTTATTTAATCAACTGATCAAGAAACATGACAATCTGTCTAAGTTATGGAACCACGTTACAACTCTATTGATGTTTACCTCTCTCAGCCTCTTGTTTTGAATTTGTGGTGGCTCTTGTGTGCATGGTCTGCCCAGAAGGAGAAACACACGCACATGTACAGCATGTGATTAAAGATTTATACATTTAGCTACTCCTGAGATAATCTTTTCTCTGCAAAGCTGGTGGAGACCAAACAAGAGACCAACAGTTTACAAGTTAACACCATGCAATGTTTTGCAGATTTTTGAATACAAAGGCATGAATGAATGAATGACATAGATGGATGTTTAAAACTGTTAGAATCAGGAACATTGTCAGCACATTTGTTTCTAGTTATCCATAATTATATTGGTATTGGTATAATGGTATTCAAGTAATAGTTCAAAAAAAGGTCAGCTTCAGATCAAGTAGGCAGCAGCATTAAGATTTCCACCAACAGTATGATAAAGGTCTACATTTGCTTTTGGTCTTATGCTGTCTTGTCTCTGTCTTGTCTCTTGATGATATTGTACACCAGTTTCCTGTCACCTTCTGATCAAATATGGCTTTAAAAGCTGTGTACAGTCTGCTGGACAGCATGTCTGAAGATGTCATTGCAGTGTTATTAATAGTGCAGGCGTACTGCTCCTTCCGGACAGTCTCATTAAGTTTCATTTTTCTATATTTGTCCAGGCAAGCAGTGAGATGGAGTGTGGCTTGAAACCTGGAGAAAATCAGCACCACGGACAGGGCCAAAGATACTTGGTGTACATGTTGACTGTCATTAGATTAGTAATGGTTCTGCTCGTTCTAATACATAGTATTATATATTATGTCATATATTCATTCATATGAGATGCTACATCAAAGTGTAAACAATGTAACAAGGTTATTACAAATGTGATTTTGTCAGCTTACCTTTTCTGCAGACTGTCAGTTGAATCAACTTTCTTTTGACTATAATTCAGCATTCAGATTTGTCTTTTATCGTGATGGAAAAGAGGTGTATAGTCAGTTTATTGGCTGTTACAGAACAAAACACTCCCTGCACTTAGAGAGAAAGTAAAACTAAACTTTACAGTACTGAGGTTGGAAATCCCAAATGTTTTTATAATGGCAGTAATTGACATGATGCCACTAAGTAAATTGTCTTCAGACATGAGAGTATTTCTTCTAAATGTGGGATGTTTGTTTAAAGTCTATTTGTTTTAGTACTTATAATGCGGTTTAAGCAAAGTAAAGTAAAATTACAAATACAACAATGTAAAAATAATGCATTAAGAATAAAAGAAAGAAGAATTCTTAGACCTTCTGCTTCCTGTAAACCACCTGACTTACAGTTCACAGGTGTGTTATTCAATGACTGACCCCTAATAAAAAATAAAAAATCTAATCTCCTTAGGCATGGAGCCACATGGCTTTATGGCACTCTGCAGACACGATGAAACTATGTGACCTAAAAATAATTGTTCTGGACAAATTATGTGATTATTTGATGTTCTGACCGGGGTGGCATGGTGGTGCAGCAAGAAGGTTCCCAGTTCGGGGCTTTGGGGGGCCTTGGATCATCTGTGTGGAGTTTGTACATTCTCCTGCCTGCGTGGGTTCACTCTGGGGCTTCCTCCCACATTCTAAAGATGTGCTTGTTTTGTCAATTGGTCACTCTAAATTGCCTTTAGGTGTGTGTGTGAATGGTTGTCTTTTATCTAATCAAAAAAATCCTAAGTGATGGTAAACAATAACTGCTTTATCTTGTTGAACAGTGTTATAGAGCAGTGGTCCCCAACCACCGGGCCGGGGACCGGTACCGGTCCGTGGGTCATTTGGTACCGGGCCGCACAGAAAGACTGAGCAAAAAATATATTATTCATTATCTGAGTCTGAAAGCTGTTTCATTTATAAATCGATCAGATTCATCCGCCTGTGCCTTTAAGCACCTGCCCAGACGCTTGTCTCGGTCACGGGATACGGAACCCCAAAATTAAGCCCACAAGCAGCAAAAATGAATAAAAAACAAACGTCTTTGGAGAGCTTCTTCGGAAAGGGGAAAAGGCCTAACGAGGAGACAGAAGAAGAGGAGCCTACACCTTCAAAGAAAAAGAAACCCGCATTTAAAAGACTATATCAGGAGTCCTATTTAAAATACGGATTTATTGCAACAGGTGATTCTCACACACCAAGTCCGCTCTGAGTGATGTGGCGACAGACTCGCAAATGAGGCAACGAAGCCTTCAAAACTGCGAGACCGAGCACCCTGCATTAAAAGACAAGCCATGGAAGAAAACATGAACAAGAACGACTGAAGCAATTAATGACGGCCAAAACAAAATTACGGAGTGGACTGGACATAAGAAACACACTTCGGGTGTCATGTCTCCCATTATCCCCAGATAGGACCGCCTCATTGCTGAGAAAGCTCAAAGGCTCCCACTAATTAAGCATAAGAGTAAGTTGTCTTTGTATGCACTTTTTTTTCTGTGCCGGTCCGTGAAAGTATTGTTTTACATGATACCGGTCCGTGGTGCAAAAAAGGTTGGGGACCGCTGTTATAGAGAAAGACTTGGCATGTGACACCTTCTTGTCTAATAAGGATTTAGGGACAGACCGCGAAATAATCTATCCTGTCAGTTTGCTGTATGTTCATGTAACGTGTAACATCAAGGCTCTAAAATCAATACACTCAGACTTTTTATGATTGAACAGAAATTTTATTGCTATGTACATAAAGAAAGGGAATCTGTTAATGAATAGATCATTGTAAAAACTTTTGGTCATACATGTCTTTTCATTTCCAGACAACCTTCATGATATTGTACAACAGTTTCCTTTCTTCTTGTGTGTTTTGTTGTGAAATGCCTCTGACACACAGTGTGTCTTCTGATCAAACATGGCTTTAAAAGCTGTGTACAGTCTGCTGGACAGCATGTCTTCTGAAGATGTCATTGCAGTGTTATCAATAGTGCAGGCGTACTGCTCCTTCAGGACAGTCTCATTAAGTTTCATTTTTCTGTATTTGCCCAGGCAAGCAGTTAGATGGAGTGTGGCTTGAAACCTGGAGAAAATCAGCACCACGGACAGGGCCAAAGTGACGACAAAGAACGGGATTGTGTCTATGCTTCCTTCTGGGACGATGAATGGGATGACTATGCGGTTTCTCCCAGGTTTTCCGTGCTCTCCTGCTAGTACCTCAAATGTGTTCCATGCACCGTCTTTTGGTATTCTTAGTGGTGCCACTATGATTTCGGGAATCTTTTGATCCTGAACGTTTTTCATTCTGTTCCATTTATTTGGCAGTTTTGTGGGTTGATGCCCACAATCGGGGATTTTACACTTCCTTTCACTGCAGACGAACACTCTGTGCTCATGCTTCATTCTTCCTGTAGCGATGCCATATGCTGTGTCAGCACACAGGTAACAGTTCCAGGGAGAATACAGCACCACATCAGTGAGAGTGGGCAGAGGCAGCAGACGTCTGGCTGGGATCATGGAGTTTTCTATAGCACCGTGTGCCACAAAGGTGATGTCGACGGTGTTGGTGTGGTCCTCCTTTTCTTCCTTGTCAATGTGTTCTTTCAGCAAATTGAACATATCAATAAGTTTGGGGAAGGACTCAGACGCTGAGTTTTCTCTCAACCACTGCTGAATACTTGGGTCCTTACAGTTGTCAATGGCAAACTGTATTAACGTTCTTTGGTCAGAGAAGCTCCTCTGTGGATTTTCAATGTTGCGCTTCACTGCAGCCAACTTCTGAAATGCTTTTCTGCAAGAGACATTTACAGATGTCAAAAAGCCAAAACACTCCTTTTTGTGTGTGTGCACAGGATGACATTCCTTGTTTTCACCAGTGGCAGCTGAGCACCACTGTATTGCCGATGTGTGGCTGATCATTTCTCTGCTATAAGGCAAGAAGTCCCAAAGACTCACCTGATGTCTTCCAGCTCCTTTGTGAAGCTTTCAGAGGCACTGCGTATGTCTTTTGCTGTGCATCTGAGATTCTGACTGGCTTCTGTTACAAATTTGTTTTCAGCCAAATCTTTACAGTTCGTAACCAGCTCAGTAATGGAAAAGATGAGGCCGACTGCTCCACCACCAATCTGAATGAAAGTGAACATGTTATTATTAACAGGGCAATCTTTGTAAAAGCCTCTTGAATGGCAAATGTACCATTTGATTAGATTTTTTTTGTCATATAGACTACACAGCCATTGATACTTACATTTCCAATTGCCTTTGCTGTTGCTTTTGTTCCCAAAGCAGTTGCCACACCAGAGGCTCCTTTAGCCACAGCCTTTTCCCCTGCCTTTTTAGCAGCTTCTTTGAGAATTGCCTTTGACACATTTTCTATGACAAATTTTGAAAGCAGAGGCAACAGAAGTGCTGACTTCTTTAGAAGTTGTCCAGCCAAGTCTGTCTCATGAGTGGTCATGACTATGTTCAGATCAGACAGCATGTTAATCAGACTGATATTGCTGTTAATTTTCAGTCCGTTGCGTTTGGCCATTGCTCTCAGGATTCGCTCCACCACATAATCTTCTGGATCAAGATCATTGTGGTTACTGGCCTGTTGCTCTCTCCTCTGCCCTTCATCTTTCAGTGTCGCCATGAGTTTCTGGATTCCCTCTTCAAGGTTCTGAATCTTCTCTGCAGCCTCTTCTGCCTCTTTCATGGTGTTGTTTGATATGACAGCATCAGCAATCTCAGAACCTACATTAGTAGCAAAACCAACCCCTGATGCTAGTACTCCTGCTGCAGCAATGACAGGTATCGCTGCCCCTGCTGTAAAGAAGGATGCTACACCTGCTACTACCATGGCTGCTGCACCACCTGTAGACACACTACTGCCAACAATCTGAGTGATATTGACACCCTTTTTAGCATCTTCCAGCTCAGTGGCCAGTCTCTCCATCTTGTTAGCACACTGTTTTTGCAGATCCACCCAGCAGAAGATTTTATCGAGGAGCATGTCGGTTATATCCATCTTGGAATCACGCTGAAAAGGATTGACATTATGAAATTTAAAGTCTTTTAATCTCTTTTTTTTAATGTGCAGGTGTGTCAGGAGCACAGCTAACGTGAGATAGATAACTTTGTGGCTGTGAATTTCAGAATGTTTGTATGGAGCTGTTTTGAGCCCCTTTGTGATTGCCTGCCCTGCTCTTATTGTGTTTACCTGTGTCTTGTTACCCTTGTGTATCTAAGTCTTGTGTTCACTGTCTTGGTTTGGTCGGTTTGTTCTTTGTGTTTTTTTGGGTTTATTGTATTCTTTACGGCTGATTAAGGCTCACCCTTGGATTGATTCCACTTGATCGGGATCCTCTCTGTTGGTGCTTTTTCATCTGGATGCCAGTTGTTGGAGCAAGGGACCTTCTGGAGGGTGGTAGGAAAAGGATCTTAACTGGAGACATTTTATTTCGCAGTAATTTCACTACTTTGAGCACTAACTTTGAACCATTGTCACTGTGTTTGCTTTTCATATATAAAACACAATGAATGAATAAAGACACAATGCAGAAGTTCCTGTCATTTAATTACCTTTAGATCATTTAGTCTTCATACTGTCAGATACTTGGTGTACATGTTGACTGTCATTCGATTAGTAATGGTTCTGCTCGTTTTAATACATAGTATTATATATTATGTCATATATTCATTCATATGAGATGCTACATCAAAGTGTAAACAATGTAACAAGATTATTACAAATGTGATTTTGTCAGCTTACCTTTTTCTGCAGACTGTCAGTTGAATCAACTTTCTTTTGACTATAATTCAGCTTTCAGATTTGTCTTTTATCGTGTTAGAAAAGAGGCGTATAGTCAGTTTATTGGCTGTTACAGAACAAAACACTCCCTGCACTTAGAGAGAAAGTAAAACTAAACTTTACAGTACTGAGGTTGGAAATCCCAAATGTTTTTATAATGGCAGTAATTGCCACTAAGTAAATTGTCCTCAGTCACAAGAGTATTTCTTCTACATGTAGGATTTGTTTGTTAAAAGTCTATTTGTTATAATGCGGTTTAAGCAAAGTAAAGTAAAATACAACAATGTAAAAATCAGGCATTATGAGTGAGAAAGAAAAAAGACCTTCTGCTTCCAGTAAACCACCTGACTTACAGTTGTGGGTGTGTTATTCAATGACTGACCCCTAATAAAAAACAAAATCTAATCTTTTTACAGGCATGGAGCCACATGCATGGCTTTTTTATGGCACTCTGCAGACACGCTATAACTATGTGACCTGAAAAATAATTGATTTGGACAATCCTAAATGAAGGTAAAGAATAACTGGGTGCTGTGTTTTATCTTGTTGAACAGTGTTATAGAGAAAGACTTGGCATGTGACTGTCAGTTTGCTGTATGTTCATATAATTGATTGCTATGTACATAAAGAGAGGGGATCAGTTAATGAATAGATCAGTTGAAACTTTGTGAAAATGAAGGATTGTGTGTGGATGTTTAGAATAGAACAGAAATACTTTATTTATCCCCAAGAAGCAGCAGCAATGTACAGGCACTCAGCAAACTAAAAATATACATCACCAGTATGAATAAACAGTATAAACATTACTTACAGCAAATAAAAACATAAAACATAGGTACAAAAACAAAA
Source organism: Parambassis ranga (assembly GCF_900634625.1). Taxonomy (NCBI): domain Eukaryota; kingdom Metazoa; phylum Chordata; class Actinopteri; family Ambassidae; genus Parambassis; species Parambassis ranga. The sequence continues at coordinate 6,788,374 of NC_041029.1, read as the reverse complement.
GTGTGCAATTTAGAATTTGGAATGAAGGTATAAATATAAGTATAAAACAAGATTTAAGATGAAGATATGAGTACAAAAACAAAAGTGTGGGATTTGAAAGTTAAAAAACCTAAAAACTAACCTTGTGCAAAAAGTTACATCAGTCAGTCCGTGTTATCTCTGGCACAGAGATGAAGTGTTATACAGTCTGATACCATGAGGCAGGAAAGATTTCCTGTAGCAATCTGTATAACAACGAAGCTGTCTGAGGCTTTTGGAACAGGTGCTCCGTTGTCTGTCCAGTACAGGGTGGAGACGGTGGTCGGGGTTATCCTTGATAGATAACAGTTTTTTCAGTAGTCCTCCTCTCCACCACTGCTTCAAAAGTCTCATGTTTAACCAGCGCCACACAAAACCTGACAAAACTTTTTGTAGCCCGATCTATTGAGTTCTGTATTTAGTCCACTCCTTCACCTCTGTTCAGTGGGCTTTAGGTGGCCTGCCTTTGCCAGCATGACACCAACATTCTTCAATCATGGTCGGTGTGGTGGTAAAAATCTAACCTGACTTTAAAATCTCTGGATTCTTAAACATGTCTGATGAGCATTTCATGCCAGTTTCATTGACAGCACAGGAGTACTGCTTCTTTAAATACTTCCTGTCAAATGTCTGTCCAGCAGATGTGTCACTCAGACATGCAGCGAGGTGGACGATGGCTTTAAACCTGGAGGAGAGGAGCACCAGGGAGAGGGCCAGAGTGACCACAGAGAATGGAACACTGTCACTTTTCTCTGCTGGGAGGATGAACGGGATGATGATGCGGTTTCTTCCTGGTGGGCCATAATCTTTTGTGTGCTGTTCAAAGCTTTTCCAGTAAAGTGGTTTGAGAGGACTCAGCAGGATGTTGGGAATCATTTCATCTCCAGCTTTCTTCATGGAGTTCCACTCTTTTGGAAGTTTCACAGGTCGGTGCTGTTCATGAGGAATTTTACATGTAGTCCTTGTAGCGCAGTTAAACACTCTGTGCTCAGGCTTCATTCTTCCTGTTGCAACACCATAGGCTGTATCAGCATAAATCACACAGTTCCATGGAGCGTACAGCACCACGTCAGTGATGGTGGGCAGAGGCAGCAGACAGCTGGCTGGGATCATGAAGTCTCTGATTTGTCCATGTGAAACAAAGGTGATGTCCACATGGTCACCGTGGTTCTTCTTCTCTTCTTCATCGATGTGTTTTTTCAGGAAACTGAACACTTCTACCAGTTTGTTGAAGGTGACGGACCTTTCTCTCAGCCACTGCAGGACAGTGTGATTCCTGCAGTTTTCCTCTGCACGCTTTAACAAAATTTGTCGGCGCACAGTTGTGACATAGTGCTTGACATTAGCTGTTGGAAGCATCCCTCTGTAAGAAGGAAAAGAAAAACCTTTAAAATCCAAGTTATATTTAAATGTTCTTTTTCCCCCCAAGCCTCTATTTAAGAATTTAAAGAATTTGGAGCAAATCAACAAATTTAACAAGATTAGATTTTCTTTGGTTTTCACTCACAGTGTTTCCTGTCTTTTTAAAGTCGCCTCTAAGATTTTAGCCTTCTCTCTCAGACTCCGGCCGGTTCTGTCTGTTTCACAGTTGTTTGTATTTTCCATTTTTGATTGATGGACAGATGTCCAGGTCCAATCTGTAAAACCACAATAAGAAAACATCCTCAAAACAACTCAATTCCATCCTACCAAACAAACAAACAAAGAAATCCTCTTACCTGCTTTGGAGCATCACAGTTGGCTCTGTTTTTAGTGACAGCTTTTATTCTGCTGTAGTTCATCATCCTGTTTCCTATTGGCTGATTTGGTGTCACATGTACAAACATGAAAGCACCTTGACATATGCCAAGTGAAAGTGAAACTACAAGAGCTTCTAAAAGTCCCACAGAAATCACCAAGACTTCTAAACTAATCGCACATGAAAGGAGGTGTCACACAGGTACATTTAACTCATTTTAAATTTCACCTAGCTAGTTAGCTAGTTTTGTGTTTTCACACACACATGCATCTGGCAGCTTTAGTTTGATTTAATTTAGAAATTATTATTTATTCGTTATTAATCACAACACGTGTTTCCCTCAGGTGAGAGAGAGCTGAGGCTTCGGACTGGGAGCAGTTTGAGAAATTCCCCCAAAATCCCCCATCATAACTCTCACAGTCAGCAGAGGTCACTGTCATGGTAGGCGTCTGTCTGTCTGTTTGCAGGTGTAATGGAAATTAAGACACAATAGAAACAAACAACTTGAGCAAGATTTGGCATGTAAACAAAAAGTTTCAGATTTCAATTAAACACCCGACCGTTCCTGTAAACGAGATGATTGATGTAACATTTTCATCATTCTTTCAGTCGAGGTAACCTTTATTCAGAGGGAACACATTAAATCCATTAAATACCCATATAACACAAAAACTTGTGAGACATGAATCTATACTGTACAATCTATTTCAATATGGCACACTGTGGATACAAACAGACACAGATATCACAGACAGCAGAGAATCCTTAAACTACTTGAAAACTTATTTAGCATCATCAGATTTAATGACAAATCAATTAACATAAAAACTTAATAAATAAATAAAAAAACATATATTGATATGAGTTAGGTGCTAAATATGAAAATATATAGCAACTGCACTCATATTCAAAAGGCTTTCTATCACAATGAAATGATTGATTGAATAAATTGATCCCATCCATGAGATCTTCCTCATTAGGAACTGATGCAATAAAAAGCCTTCTAGGTGTTGCAGGATTTCCCTTTCTCTTCGTTTTTGGATGTTCATAAACTACCAGTTTCAAACTTAACTGTACCTTGAAAAAAGTGACACAAGAACCTGTATGAGGTTCGTTGAGGCTCAGCAGTTCCCTCTTAAAGTGCTAAGTTGTCATTAGAAAGTTGTTCGAGTCTCATTTCAACTGCAGAACCAGATATTGCATTGTTTAGTACTCCTTCTTGTGCATTTCCATTATTGCTGATTGTCTTCCACAGCTGCTCTCTCACTGAAACACAGAGGTCAAAGGTTAATCTCAGATCAGCAGGAGGTTGATGAAAGCACAAGGCATACATGTGTGTGACAGAACCACATAAAATTATTGCGTCAGTGTCAATATCTGCATTTCTACACAGCTGAAGATAAATAAAGATTCAGAACTCAATTGAATCTTCTGGCAATTAGCGAAGCTGTCACTGTTGTTGTGGAAAGTAAAAGAAAAACTACCTCATCCAAATTGATACACAGTTCATATACTATCTATAAATCTATCTATAAACATAGTAACAGTAAGACATGTGAAATGTATTGTCAGTGTGTGAACAGACTGAAGCTAAAAGCAGGATCTTTCTCTGTTGCCTGTAAAGCACCACATTAGCTTACTAGATACCAAAAGTAGCAATATACTGGTAAGCCATTTCCCAGCATGGTGTTGTAAGATGCAGTAATGTACAGTAATAAGCTGCAGTTCACTCAATGGCCACATATGTCACTAATTTTTCAGATTGTATTAATTCACATTACTATACTAGTCTGAATGATCTTCAAAAGATCATCTTTAAACACGGGAGTAAAATGATCATTTTAAATGAGCTCACTATGTAGCTGTGTTCAGGGGCAAAGGTTACCCCTTTCCCTGCTCTCTCCTGAGATCCACTGCTGCTGCCGCTGACCGAGCTTTTCCTCATGATACCTGAAGTGCAAACACAAAAACAGGTGAGTTCACCTTCTACAAAACTGTTTGTGTTGTTGCTGTTTTTGTGTGTGCTGCAGTGTGTTCTCCCACCTGCAGGGTGCATTAAGTCCAGCCTCTGCAGGCTGTTTTTGCGGGAAATAGGGTAGTTCCCAGACTTGGAGAGACGGCGTTGGCGATGGTTCAACATGGCAGCCGGTGGGACGATCCCAGGCGGTGGGACTTTACCCATCTTCCGGTACAAGTCCTCGATCTCTTGCTTCTGATTGACCTGCAGGGCCTGAACCTCCACCAGGTGTCTGTGAGTAGACAGGAGCCATTAAAAACAATGCAAATGGGATGAAAGGAGCATTCAAGAAGTAAAGTCACAACAAACTCTAGAAATCATTCACTGTGTTGAAGGTAGATGAGGTATTTTGCTGCATTTAGTATTCCTGCAGTTGTTTGCCTCTTAACTGATCACTTCAACAAAGCTGTACCATCATCACCTGTCACGGAGATCATGGAGCTCCTTCCACATATCCTCATTCTCGCTCTCAGAGTCATCAGAACTGTAGGTCGCAGAACGACTAAAGGATTGGCTGAAACCGCTGCCACTCTGTCCAGGACTTCCGGCTGACCCCTCCCACAGACTGACGCTCAGCTTGTGACTCCCACTCCTCCTCTTCTGCTCCTCTTCCTCCTGACCTCCAGGTTTGTCATGGTAACCCAGAACATGACCAGTCACTGTGCTGATGCTGCTGTCTGATTCAGTCTGCTCCTCTGTGCTGCTTTCCACATTGCCTTCTCTTTGATTCTTCCTGGTGGGAGGAGGGGAGTGAGCAGTGGGTGTGGCCTGGCTGAGTGGGCGTGGCTCGTGATGTTGTGCAACTGACGCATCTTTAGAAGGTGTCACCTGGAAACGACCAACGGAGAAGACTGGAGGTTTCTTCCCTGCAAAAAGAGGAAAAAAATCCAAAGACTCATTCTGAATAAACCTGGACAGCATCTTCGAAATACAAATCATTCTGTGACAGACGTGCAGGTGTGTCTTACCTTCAGGTATAGGGGACAGTCTGAGGGATGGGGAGAGAGGAGGGGACACCTAGACAGGAGATTATTTGTCAGACATTTCGAATCAAAAGAAACTTCTACTAGTGAATAGAACTCTGTGTATCTCACTTTGTTGTGCAGCATTGATGGAGGTGGAGAGGTGGAGGAGGTAGAAGAGTCGGAGAGCTCCCCTCTGTGAGTGGGAGTGCTGGTCAGATTGGGAACAGAAACGGTCTCTGAGCCTGTGAACCAGTCAAATTCTGATCAATATCACATGTGAGTCTGTCTCATATGTCATTTTGTAATGTCAGCAGGGGGCTCACCATAAGGGGGCGGAGCCAAGCCGACCTTCAGCTGAACTGGACTGTGACGCTGAAATGAATGAATGAATGAATGAAGTCCTCACTGTTTTGTTTGTGTGTTATGGCTGATCTCTTTTTCTAGATAACTAAACATTGATACTGTGAATCCTGTTTATGTCTTACCTGAGGTATGTCTGGGGTCCATCTGGTTGATGCCCTCTGCTGGCTGTCTGATGAGGGGGCTGTCTGAGGTGTTTGGAGAACATATGGTGGCTGGGGGGAGAAGGAAGTGGATAAAAGGGTGTGGTTTGGGTGATGTGCTTTAGGAGCTAAAGATGGAGACATCGGAGGAGAGAGAGTGGCTTGAGGGGTCAGGATTGGTGCAGGCAAGGATTGAGAGTGGGGACGAAAGACCTGGTTTGAGGCCCCTGGTGGGGGCATGAAGGAATGTGCCACACTCATTGCCAGGGAGAGCACGTTGGCCAGAGAAAAGAGAGGCTGATCAGGTGGAGGCCATTGAGAAGGAGGAGGAGGAGGATGGGAAGGGGAAAGAGGAGGTGGGGGCACTGAGGAAGAGGAGGGTGGTGTATAGAGTGAAGGGTTGCTTTGGACTCGAGGGAGCTGGGGGACGGGGCTTTGTGCGGGAAAAGAGGCAGTGTAAGTGGAATAGGTCTGTGACGACAGGTGATACTGGGGAGCAGGAGAGCGGTGAAGAGGAGGAGGAGGAGCAGTGGAGTCTGTGTGGGGGTAATTGAGAGGGTAGATTGGGGACTGATATGATGAAGCTGGAGAAAGAGACGAAAAAAACATTACTTATACAAAGTTTTTTTGCCTGCCTAAACTGAAAGCTATGTCAGAATTAATAGGAAATTCAGAGGACCTAGGATGTTTCCTGAGGGACTCCTCAAACAGCAAAGCAAATGATAAAATGCTTGACCTTGTTTATGAATAAATCAATACTGAGTTCACATACGTGATGAGGTGTGAAAGGACTGTGATCTTAATGGTCTAACAGGGGGTGTGGCCTCAGGGTCAACATAGAAGTCACCCTTCAATGGGGACAGCTCAGCATCATCAATGTCTGATGGGAAAACACATCAATAATTCAAGTTAGGGGGCAAAAGATGTTTTTATATATATATATATTTATATTTAAATCTTCTTTTTTCTTTCCTTACCAGGTAATGAGGATGAAGACAGAGTTCTGGAGAGGCTCTGTGCTGACAGGTTTTTCTGTACAAACGAACAAAAATTGGGAAAATTGAAAATAAGACTGATTTTGGACACAATAAGACATCTGACGCAGAAGATGGACATTTTACTGGTAAGCTTCTATCTGCTGGCTGCTGATGCATCATTGACTCCGCCCTCTTGATTATGTCATACATGCGAAGGACAAATCCTTCTTGCTCTGAGCGCAGGATGAAGTCTCTGTGGATCTGAAAACAAAAATTAAAAAAATCACAAATTTTAAATTACATTGAAATCACTTCCATTCAGTTTCATTTAAATGTTTACATTTACAGTCTTTGTGAGGACCCTGAATCTGGAGTTAAAACACTCATCCTGTTCTGTGCTCTGATTGGCTGTTGTTCCTTACCATCACTGATGCAATGTCCTCTGGATTGTCTCCATCGAGGTCAAACTTGAATGCCACCATTTTATTGTCGTGAGTCTGCAGCTGACACTCAACCACCCGGTCCACCATATCAGACACCTGAACGCAAATACAGAATAGTCATATACAACATGTTTGTCGATGTTATGTGTGACTCTGATGGTCTTTGACTCACCCCTGTGATTTTCAGTCGAGCCCTCGATTTCCTCCTGAACTGCTTTATAGCTGCCCTTTTGGCGGTCTCCTGACTGCCTTTATCTGATTGGCCATCAGTGCCATCACTCAAACCTGAGGTCACATCAGAGGTGCAGCTACAAGCAGAAATGTGACAAAATGTGACTAAATAAAATTTATGTGTACAGTCTTCTAAAATAGACCTTATAAACACAATATCAAAGTATGTGTGGATTACCTGTCCACAGGTGAGGAGAAGCCACATGCTGGTGGGGGCCGCTCTGCATTTTGGGACACAGCAATGCTCTGCAAATGACAGAAGGACACAAAAAGAAGATAGAGACCCTGAATCATGGTTCACTGTTCACTGCCATTCAAGGTAAAAACCTGGTTGTTTCACCAGATTGGCCATGTCAACACGAGTCTGTCCTGCCTCTGCTCACCTTGGGGAAACGTAGTACAGGGAAGGGTGGAGCTTTAGATTGTGTTCGGTTCACGGGGGGATGGGATAAAAGTCGAGGGGCTTCCTGAGCCACAGGAGCAGGGGTGTAGTTTGTAACAGGTGGAGGCGGGACATTAACTTTCTCTGTGTCACAGTCCGCTGCAAAGGTAAGGGAACCAAACAGTCAATGTCAATAATGAACAAATAAATATTTTAAAATAAAATTGTGATTAAAAAATGAATGTATTGAATGAATGGTCTCACAGGTAGCTGAAGAGTAGGAGGTGTGTTTCACAGTCTTTTCATTGTCTTCTCCATCTGGGTTGCTGCTTGATGACATCACTGATGATGTCAGAGATGGGGTCTTTTTCCAGGACAGGTCCTGCTGTTGTTATAAAACTGTTGCATTTTAACCAGCAACTGCTAAGTCATTTTCTAATAAAGCAATTTGACTAAAGGTATAATCTCATCCAGCAGGGGGCACTGTGCATCAATTGTTTCAGGCTCACCTGACTGGCTGCCATCACAGCAGCAGACATATTTGTGACTGATTGAGCTGCAGGCTTCTGGGTGGACGGTTCAGGTGGTTCAGAGACAGGGTCAGGCTCCTCCTCATTTACAGCTTCCTTCTGGTTGTTGACAGTTTCCTCCAGCAAGCGGCGCTGTTTCTCCCGCTGACGCTTTATATCCGTCACTGTGTACCTGATTGCCTTGGCAACCAGTTTATAGTCGGCCTCACACACAAACCCTAAAATCACCTAAGCAAAAACAACAGAAGATGAGAGACCTGCCATCTGATTTCATTCTGTGATGTCACCAGCGTGGCAGTGCAGGTACCATCTCCTGGGCCACTTCCTCTGGGACGTCTTTGTACAACTCAAACGGAAACTCAATAGCGTTGTTGTCTTTGTATTTGCCGTGAAGCTTCTTGTTGTCATCCATCCGGAGCCAGAGCTTCAGAGCTGCTTTTGAGCCATCATCTTCCTCAGCCAGCTCCACCCGAACACCCAGCTCCTCCTGGAAGAACCGATGGTCTAGCAGGTCCTGAACCGTGAACCTAGAGGCCAGAAGACATTACCAACAGTGATTTTTCTTACTGTCACATCACAATCATTGAACTAACGACAGAGGTTACCTTTCACTGCTATTGGGTCGGATGCAGCCCTCAATAATCTCCTTCAACTCAGGGACTGTTACTTTGAAGAAACTGTCTGGTTTGATTCCCTGAGAGAGACAGACAGTCAAATGTGTGGATGAGGACAGCAGACAGAGAATACTGGGGTGGGTGGTGCCTTACATTGGTGACCTTTCGGTAGATCTGAGCAGCATTCTGACACTCAGAGTATGGATACTCAGAAGTCGCCATCTCTAGTATGCACATACCGAAGGCGTAAACATCCACGGCCTCGTCGTACTTCTCCTCATACATTTCTGGAGCCATGAACTCCGGAGTCCCTGAACATAGCACCGTTTACAATATGAAACATGCTATGCTATTACCAAAACCTGCATCTTTATTAATATAATCCTGTTGACTTACCAATGACACTCTTGGCGAATGAAGCCTTCTTAAGTGTGGCAAGGCCTAAGTCTCCAATCTTGACGGAGGCACTGGGTCCGGTGATAAAGACGTTGTCACACTTGAGGTCTCGGTGCAGGATGGGGGGGCAGCGCGAGTGCAGGAACTGAAGCCCCTTTAGGATTTGGAAGCTCCAACGCTGCAGCAACTTCAGCTTCATCTCACGGAACCTGCGCAGGTACCTGTACAGGCCAAGTGAGATCCCAGAAGTCAAATGAATGTGGAGCATTCAAGCTCCAAAGTTGGCATGGTAAAATTCAGAAATAGAAGTATCATGGGAGTTTTTAAAAGAGGCATCTGGGAACTAGAATGAGTTTTCTTGTGTGTAAAGTAGGAGTCAGACAGAGCAGGTTTCCATGTCCTGCATTGGACTTACGTCTTGAGTGTCCCAGATGTCATGAGCTCCGTCACCAGGATAGTGCATTTGTGGCCCTTCAGCGTTGCCTTCCAGGAGTCAAAGAATCGGACGATGTTTGGGTGCTGCAGAGTTTTCAGCATCTCCACCTCCTCATTGAAGCGCTCACGCTCAGCCTTGCTCAGACGGTGGGTCTGTTAAACGTGCACACAAGAATACATCCATTCATGAATGGTTTCATTGCTTAGTGTGTTGATGAGTCTGCTATGTCTCACATGGAAATCCTTCAGAAGGACACTGCACCCTCATACAGTAACAGTAACAACATACAAACTGCTGACATAACAACACAAAAATGTCACATTGTCTCACTGTCAAGCATGACAGGAAATCAGCAGCAGATCCTTCCAGAAACTACAAATGTTATTAGAATAATGATAATAATAATGAAAGTAAATGCATAATTTGAAGAGAAATGAAGTAAAAGATAATAAATAAACTATAAAAATAATTAGTTAAATAAAGTTAAACACCTGCCATTGTACAGTTAGTTCATCCAATTCCAATTAATTGGTAGTCAGGATTTCACACAAACAGAACCCTGTTATGCAACCAACCCTAGTGCATCAATATGTGTCTGTGTGGTCGTGTCCCTGTGAGGACTTATGTCACTTAATGTGAGATCAGTCTTGTTGGTGCCACTTCAGGCTTTGGTGTTTTCATCAAGATGAGTAAAGGACAAGTAAACAACTTTAATAACCAGAAACACTAAACAGGAAGTTCACAACAGAGTTGCTGACCTGTCCTTCACTCTATATGTGTATGTGTGTGTGTGTGTGTGTTTGAGCGTGTGCCAGTTATCGCCAGCAGCCAGCAGATGTCCGTCCAATCAGATACTGTGTAGGGTACAACAAACAGCTGAGTCACTGTTAACTCTTTATCTTAGACATGCATACATGTGTCTGTCTATACTCGTGAGGACTTTTATTCACAAGCTGAATGCACACACAAATGTGTGGAGACGGTGACCTAAAGAATAACACTGTGGGCGTGTCAGTGTGCTATTAAATAAAGCCAGCGCTTTAACTGACCTCCTTAGCTATGACGTCCTTAGCAATAAATCGCTGCATTTCAGAGTCTCTTTCTGTTGAGATCTAAATACACAAGCAGAATAATTAGTTTCTGTTTTAACAGGGGTCACCTGTTTCCACAGAGGTCAGTGCTGGCTGGGTCATGGTGCTGCCATACAAGAATTTATTACCCCATTCTGAGAACCAAAATATTTATTTAACTTCATGTTAACTTGTTTCACTTCCTTCACATGGTTTCCTGAAAATGCCTTCGGGGTTTGGCAGCAGTTTTAACATTCCTCAGCTGTGTCACTGTTCCATTTTTAAACCTCATCATTCATTAAGTGTTTCTTGCACAAATCCACCTCTAACTTTTTACATCAGCTCATCTGACAGAACTCCACTGCTCATTGAGTGATGTGAATAAAACACTGATCAGACAGCTCGGGACAGTTAAACAGTTACGTGATCTCTGAAGGTGAAAATGTCCTAAAGACTGACTGAGGGACAGACAGACACTGATGAGTCAGAAACTTGTTAAATATTAATGAAACCTACTAAACCTGAAGAATTCACGTCTTGCTAAATGTGTCCTTGTTTTTAACCAATTAGACCTCATGGTCTGCAACACAATCTGATAAAACCATAAAAGTTCAGCAACACTCTCTGACCTCTGATGAATTCAATTTGCCTTTTAACGCATCTTAAAAACAAAAAACCTAATTTCATAATCCAACAACCCACAACCTAACCTAAAAACCTGAAAATATATTTATTATTTAAAAAGCAGGAGTAGATAAGAATAAACATTAAAACTAACTACTAACTAACTTAATTCTCTGTAAGTAGCTGTGTATTTCCTGTAGTGGCAGCCCTTTGAGGTCACATTTTTGGTTTAATCTGTTCCTTCGTCACATTTTAATCTGTTCAGTCACCACAGCGACAGCTGACCCGTTACCCTGTCAACCAACTGTTTTTAATGAAAAGGTTATTAAGCACATGCTGTGTGCGTTTTGTGTTTTAACTGAGACCACAGACTAGTTCAGATCAATAATCAAACTAATAGAGTGTAACCGTGCCTCTCAAAGACATGTTAGTTTAGGATCGATAATGTCCACGGACCAACAGTGTGGCCTGATGCACAGCATGGCCCCTTCAGGTGGCAAAACTGCTTTATATATGCTGCTTTTTTAGGCCCCACATGCCCTGTGTGCACGTTGCACCCTAGTAAACCCACAGCAGCCACAGATGGGCCCAAATGTGTTTGCTTGTTAACAAAGGTTAGTGCTCATCAGTCATGGGGATGTTTTATCTGTGAGCACCTGTTCATGACAGGGAGCACCTCTGTGGGGATATACACATCAACAGGTTTTGTGTGTAGTGTAGTTCTGTGTCTCTTTTTGTTACCTGCAGTTCACACCAGGCCACTTCCACTGTGGTCTCAGTGTCCAGTCCTTTGTAAACTGACTTGAAAGATCCTCGTCCAATCTCAATGTTAAATTTGAGGAATCGTCCATCAGGAGACGAGGCCACGGCCCGCATCTCCTCTTCATCGCGTTCCTCCTTCTCCCTCTGTTGCCATAGTAACACCTCCCTGTTAGAGTCCGACAGCACAGCGCCCGCCTCCTCGCCCGACTCTGAGCTGCTGTCCTGACTGGCAGGAGGCATCACTGTCACCTCTGATTGGTCAGTGAGATTGTCTTTTGAGGCTGTCATGGTAACAGGAGTAATAGTATGATTAAAGACAGACTCTTCTTCTGCTTCCTTTTCTTCTTCACCATTTTTGTTGTCATTGTTAGGGTTCCAGGGCAGCATTCTCCTCCTACTGCTCCTCTGCTCCTCACTTCTCAGTAATGTTAACTTGCTGTGATGTCAGAGTGGGAGGAGCTGTGGGAAGCTGGAGGTGGATGGAAACACACACACAGTGCTGAATAATCAACCTTTCTACAGAAATTTATTACAGACAACATATTTCTGAAATGGATACTTCTTATGCAGTTTTCTAGATACAATATGTAGAAATGATAACATTATTTTTAATTGGTATCTAATATTATATTTTTTAGTTTTAGTAGTAGTTTTATACTTGTAAAGATGTTTTTCATTTATATTGTGTTTATATATTTTTTCCTTTTTAATGATATATTATATTATCCTATTAAAGCCTATATATATTTTAAAGTATGTTAGTTGTTAGTTGTATGTTATTTTATATTGTACTCACCATCTGTCTCACTGAAGCAAAGTGACTGAACCAGGACAACCACAAGAGAAATGCTTCAAAGTCAATCCAAGAAGTCTTCTCCTTCTTCTTCTCCTTCTTCTTCTTCTTCTTCTTCTCTGAGAACATGCAGGGTCATCTTTGCACGCGCTGCACAGGCTGCGTAGTGACTCGAGCTCTATCAGCAGCTAACAGGCAGCTCGAGCAGCGAGAAGCTCCGCCCACGGTACACCTGTCACCTGCCTGATAGAAACAGGTCGGACACATCTGTTCTTCTACAATCACTCTGTAGCAGTGTTGTTATCACCACTGCCGCCAGGCTACTACTAATGCTGAAATACGATTATTAACGTGATGGAACACATACATAGAAATGCGTGAAAGCTTCCAGGTACACTAACTGTATAAATGTTATTTTTTTTTAAAGCTTTAAAGGCTTAATACAAACTGTGTTCTACTCTCTGACAGGTTACAGGTTCAGGGGTTGGTTAAATAACATGAAAATGAATATTTCTTTATTGATCCATTACCTTCTTGTGTGTTATATTTACTGTATCTTCCATGTCGTCATATAGTGTAGTGACCACTAGAGGGTGTTCTCATCAGCCGCTGCGCTCTGTCATTATTTTATAATTCATATTTAATGAGTGAGAGCGACACATTTCCATAGAATGTTAATTATTAAAATGTTTTCATTTTTTTCATTTTATTTTTCATCAAGAACAATTGTTTACGTTCTGCTCACAAATCCCCTGTCATACTATTTATTTATTTATTTATATTTCCACCTATTAATGGGACAAATACGTCACAGAGTCATGTGTTTCTCTGCCTTCAGTCTGTCTGTGAGATTCTTCCTCTTCTTGAAGAATCAACACGTGAGTACTGATCGCATTTTTTATGTTTTCATCTGCATCTTCATCTGCATTAATATTTAGACTATTGTGTTTTTAACAGACAAATTTATTAATAATCAGTCAGGTGTCAAGTGTGGATTGTTCAGAAATGTTTGTAGAGATTATCTATCTCAGTTTATCAAGGGCATAGATTTGCTTTTGTGTCTTAGTTCTCACTGATAAGACAAATAAATACATGTTTACTAGAACCCTGCCTGGACCTTCCCCTGCCTCAACTCCATACATTACAGGGCAGTAGAATGAGTTTATACAGATACCTGGACTTTATATTGGAGGAATTGGATGTTTCATATACTCATCAAATTAACGTTTTTACTTGAATTTGTGCCTAGTTTATTTCTAATCCTTAGATTCTGTGTCATTCAAGGAAAGGATTACAAACACAGCTGAAGCTGAAGGTTTTTATTTCACAATATGAACTCAATACTGACCTCAGCCCATATGTCAGCCTGTTCTTGTTGTAAAATGACATTTTCTGGTAAAATAAAGGTCAAAATAAATAGCAGGCCTATAATATAACCACATAAATACATTAATAACTTAAAACTAATATTTATAATTAGATATATGGAACTACTAAAGGCACAACAAGGCAACTAACTCAATAATAAAACAGCTTTTGGTGTTATTATTCTTATGTGACTATGGTCATATACCGTAGTTTATGTCAACTATAACTGCATTTCCCCTTAAATCGCCTAATTGTTTGCTGCGTTACCAGCTCCGTCTATGCTGAGGATGTTCATTATCAATAACGTTCAGTAAACTCCAGATATCGCTGACCGTCTTCTCTGTGCAAATATCCGCTTTTCCTTGACAGTTTTTAGGCGTCCGTCAGTGCGCATGGAGAGGAGGAGCGGGGGCGGAGCAGCTGTCGGTGTCTGTGGTGTGGAGAGGGACAGAGAGAGTATGGCGGAGTTGATGAACTCTTCCTGCACCCAATGAGAATCTTTTTTTTTTGAGCAGTTTCAAATTTTGGGGGGGATAATTTAGTAATTTCTGGACATTGGTCCATGCTAAAACTACGCCCTTGCATTTTATTATATTTTCACTGCAGTGACATATGTTGTAAAGTCTGAACTGACTGTAGTTGACATATATGAGTAGAATAACAAAACAAAACACCCTCAGTGAGTAAATACATTTTTTTCTTGAAGGACTGTTAGTTTGAGGAACATTTAACAGCTTTGAGGAGGATTTAAACTTCTTTCTTTCCTGTCATTCTGCAGCTCAAGCAGGAAATCTGCTGTTTTAAATCCCTGCAGCCGGATTAATCGCATCATCGTCTTGCTCTATTTATTAATCTGTCCTTTCATCTTCATCCTCATCTTTTTCTTCATCATCACTATCCCTCTCTTTCCTCTCCCTGTGCTCTCTGTGTGACCTCTCTGTGTGTATTTTTGTCACAGAAATACAGAGTGTGTCACTAGTTACGATAAATTCAGGGCTCTTTGTGCTTCTTTTACAGCAGCTGTTCCGGGTCTGTGTTGGATCTGTTTGATAGTTGGCTTATTGTTGAGCAGAAAGATTCCAAATGGCTGCCAGCACCTAAGCACGTGACACAAATACAAAGTCGACTGTGTGAATGTTACATTAACGCCATGTTTCATGCTGGGAGTCTGCCACTGCCTCCTTCTTCTGTGGAGGCTGTGTCACTGCAGCGTAGGCTTCTGCTCTTTCTTCTTCTTCTTATCCTTCCATCACCCAGCCTGGTGATGACATCATCACCACTGACACTGGGCCTGTGGCGTCGCAGCAACACCATCAAATCCTGCCAGTGGTCAGAGATGGTGGAAGGAGGACTGACGGTCCGCTGCAGTGGACTCAAGCTGACTCAGGTCAGAGACCTGGATGTCATGGTGTTGTGAGAACCTAGATTAGTCTCATCAGTGTGAAATGTGTGGCTGTCACTGTCCTTCTTGGGACTGCTCAGAATTGTTTGTGTCCTCAGGTACCAGTTGGCCTGTCCAATCGCACCACACAGCTGTTTCTGAATAAAAACCTGCTCAGGTCTCTGCCGCCTAACTCTTTCTCTGATCTGTTCCTGCTCGATGAGCTCTACCTGTCACAAAACCAGGTATTGAACAAGTCACTTTATTCGGATCAGCAGGACACTGTTCATTCCTTCACTTCCTGCGTGTTGTCTCTGTTTAGCTCTCCTCACTGGAGGCTGGTTGTTTCAGTGGTTTGGAGTCCTCTCTTCACTTTTTGGATCTGTCATCCAATCAGCTGTCTGTGTTGGATCCTGCAGCTTTTAGTGGTCTGCAGGTTCACGCTAACCTGACACACAACCCCTGGCACTGTGACTGTACGATGCAAGTGAGTTACACAAGCTGAATGATGTAAATGTTGTTTTGGAGGTTTATTTGATGCTGACTTCCTGTTTGTGCTCAGCTGTCGATGCCTCAGTTGGGCGTGGACTTGCCGTCTCTGACTGAAGTTGTCTGTCAGACGTCTGACCTCCCAAACCTCGGTATGTTTAATCTCAGCAGTAATCTCATGGTGTTAATTCCATGGGTCTGTATTACATCAGTAGCCTACATTAAATCATTTGTTTTAAACCAGCATATGCAGTAAACTGTTTGTGTTGCAGGGGCTGTTGGGGTGCCGCTGGTCATACTGGTGGAGGACTGGGATCTGTGTCTGTCTGTAAGAAGAACCGCTGATCTGCTCACCCTGGTCACCATGCTACTCTGGTTCTTCATGGTTATATGCTACCTGGTCTATTATGTCAAAGAAAATAAGATAGTCGTCCAACAACACGGTGACTATCTCAGGTTTGTGGAGACCCAGGTTCTTTTTCGAGGCTTTAAACCCTCATAAAGGATTCTTATTACTGCGAAGCTCCTCTCTCTCCAAGGATCCTTAGAGCTCTCCTAGAACTTTATCAATGAACCTCCTCAAATAAAATTATGTAAAAAAAAAAATCTATGTCCTCTCAAGGACCATCTGATCCACACAAGCGCTACTAGAACGTCCTCAGCACCCTCAGCTCATTGTCTTATTTAAAGCTAATAAAACCACATAAGCATCCTCAAGGATCTACGGGGAAGTCTCTGGAACTGAATGATACCTGGAATATCCTAATAAAAAGGTACAAAACCTGATTGAAGAATCTCTGCACATTCATAAAACAAAACATCTGTAACCTTCATAAGGCCCTCTCAGTCTGTCTACCACTTCAGCATCAACAGCTTCTCTTCAACCATCAGCTTTGTGTTTATCACCTCTTAAAGTTTTTTTATTATTTAATCTGTTTCTCTTATTGTTTCCTATTGTAAGTTGCTTCCCATGAACATGTAAATGTCACTCTGTTATTGTGAAAATAAAGTCAACCCTTATTGTCAACCATGTTTTCCTTGTTGCATGTTATTTCAAATTGCTTCAGTAAGAGTACATGTCACAATCCCGTTAAATAACATTATATTTCTGCATAGCTTTTTTACAGTGGCCACTAATGTCTGTACGCAAATTCATGTGGCGCATTATGTTCCCTCTTTTATACATTTAATCATGTAGTTAAACGGTAGTTCGTGCAATCGACTCATCTGCTATCGATTATCAGAGTCTGCGCAGTTGGTTCCGTCATCATCTCCTTCTGCCTGACAAATCCCACAACCCCCTGCGCTTCAAAATAGTTGCCAGTCATTGTGAGGAAAAAGGTGAATCGAGTCGAGGTGATTCTGCACTTTGAGACGCTTCATGTTACGTTGTGCCAGATGTTTTATGTCTTTTAACTGTCAGCTGTTTGTCTTCCAGACAGCATGAAGGAGACAACGGCCAAGCGGCGGGACAAAGCGGGAGGCCGGGACCGGGAGTCCAAAGCGGAGAAGCCGAAGGAACCGGGCCCAGAGCCACAGGACGTGGAGATGCCGGAGGAGGACTCGGCTAACGCGGCTAAGCAGCCAAAAGAGCAGGACAGTGCGACTCTGGATGGTAAAAACTGAGATTTATATCACCATTAAACCTCTGGCAAAATTCACTTAACAGCCCGTTCCCTGCTGATGGCAAATGACGTTAACTAAGTGGCAACTAGCGTGTTAGCATGGGCAGCTAACATACGCTGAAGCTAGCTGTTAATAAACTTTAAATCAGCGTAAGCACCGATATCAATTTTCTGAAATTTCTGGGTTTGACGCAAACACACCAGGAACTTTGTAGTTCATTTGTTTGTCAGTGGTGACAGCAGGCGGTCTGTAAACAAGTACAGGCATAAACACTGACGGCCATCAAAACATCAGCGGCAAGTCGGCTAATACTTTTCCAAAATCCTCAAAGTAAGACCACACTTCACTAGATTTCTGCTCAGAACCACAGTGTCAATTCTGTGCCAAGCTAACCTAGTGGTGCATTGTAAATACTAATATTTTTTTTATTGCGGGTTTCGGACAGCATACCAGGTCTCCCCAAAATTCTGCTTTAACTTGAAAAGATTTGCTGTAAACCATCCTCTATGTTTAGTAATAGGATAATAGGGTTAATTCCGTTGTTAACTTTATTTTGTATTATTAGAATAGATGGTGGTCATCAACTGTAATCAATAACTCAAACATAGCTGTGCATTTAAGTGATAAAATGTGTAAAATTACCATGTTTTTCATGTATTCCTTCTGTCTCTTCATCTCTTCACTCCTCCTCAGACATCAAGGAGCATGTGAAGCAGATAGAGAAGGCAGTGTCAGGAAAGGAGCCTCGGTTTGTTCTCCGTGCCCTGCGAGCCTTACCGTCCACCAGCCGCCGCCTGAACACCAATGTGCTTCATAAAGCCATCAGTGGCTTCTTCACCAATAATGTCACCACCAGAGACATCCTGCTTGGCTTCCTGGAGGAGGTAAGATCACTAATCAGTTGTAGTATTGATTGAACCAAATTTATTTATGATCAGTCCAGTAAATAAATGTCTCTGTCTCAGCCAATGGAAATGGCAGAAGGAGATGTTCAGTTTCGTCCAAGGACGGGGAAAGCAGCATCAACTCCTCTGTTGCCAGAGGTGGAGGCTTACCTGCAGCTGCTGCTCGTGGTCCACCTGACCAACAACAAAAGATACAACGAGGTCTGATTACCAAATGACTGTTTATTTCTTTGCACTTTTTTTCATGTCCTTCCCTCTTTGCTGTTGTGTGTATTTGGGGCCCAGCAGATATTCAGCGGAAGCCAGATTCTTTTAGTTGGAACTGCAGGAAGGAATTCTGACATATGGTGTGGTTTTAGTTTAGTTTTGTCCATGCTACTCTTCTGTGTGTATTGGGAAACATAAGGGGAACAATGAATTTTATTTGCCCAGTTCTGAAGCAAAGTAGCTGCAGGCAGAAGCATGTATATATTCAGAGATAAGATTAGTGTTAGAGCGCCCCTGTGGATGTTTGCTGCAGTATTCTTTTTGCTCTCACTCTATATTTACTCGTTTTCTCTTTACTGTTGAATTACTAAAGCAGAAGAATATTTGGTGGTGTTTTTGGAAGAATGGTTTGGATAATAAAAATAAAAACTGACGGATAGGCCTTTATTTATTGCTTTTTATGTTGTTGTGATTCAGGCGCAGAAGGTATCAGACGACCTTGTGCAGAAGATTGGCTCCAAGAATCGCAGAGCTCTTGATCTGGTAGCTGCTAAATGTTATTATTATCACGCCAGAGTCTATGAGTTCCAGAACCAGTTTGACACCATTCGCAGGTACTGATATACACATTCATAACCCCTGAATCAGCACAGTTAATGATGAATATGCCCCCACACTTAGATGGCTGCTGCTCTGTTTTTTAACCCCTCAGTTTCCTCCACACTCGCCTGCGTACGGCTACGCTCCGTCACGACGCTGACGGTCAGGCTGTCCTACTGAACCTGCTGCTGAGGAACTATCTGCACTTCAACCTGTACGACCAGGCTGAGAAGCTGGTGTCTAAATCAGTGTTTCCTGAACTGGCCAACAACAATGAGTGGGCCAGATACCTTTACTACACAGGTGAACTTACACCAGAAGCAATACAGCTGAAAATCTTAAACCACTTTGTACTTACATTTGTAATATGTGATCTTCTGTAGGTCGCATCAAGGCCATTCAGTTGGAGTACTCTGAGGCTCGCAGGACTCTGACCAACGCTCTGAGGAAAGCTCCACAACACACCGCTGTGGGCTTCAAACAGACAGTCAGTACATGGATACACACACTATAGAGGATTTGCATTCATGAGCAGCAGAGATTGATTACCGAGACATTAAATGTGTCTGTCTTCAGGTCCATAAGCTTCTGATCGTGGTGGAGTTGTTGCTGGGAGAGATCCCTGACAGGCTGCAGTTCAGACAGCCATCACTCAAGCGGTCGCTGATGCCATACTTCCTGCTCACACAGGGTCAGTATTTTTGATCATGTTTATACGTCCATACATGTAAAGGCTCTCACTCATCACACTTGCATCATTTAAGCTCTAACAGTGGATATCACAGCTCAGTGAGGACTCCCTGCTGTGGGTCTGTTGTAAACTCTAAAATAGCATTAGAAAAAAAAATTGATTTTGTCTTGCAATTATTTATATTATCTGGTTAAATCATGTAGACTTTTTTCTGTGCTGTGTGTTTAGCGGTGAGGACGGGTAACCTGGCCAAGTTCAACCAGGTGCTGGAACAGTTTGGAGAGAAGTTCCAGACAGATGGGACATACACACTCATCATTCGCCTGAGACATAATGTTATCAAGACCGGTGAGTCAATCAAGTGCCTCTTTTGACATCTGACAACATCACATGTTTTCACAAGACACAAACTAAAACAGTGCATACTCATACATCTGATAAGGAAAAATAATAATATTTGAGAATCACTGGTTCAGCACAGACAGGAATATGAAGGCTCACATTCATCTGTTGTAAATCTGTGTATGTGTGTTCAGGTGTGCGCATGATCAGCCTGTCATACTCGCGTATCTCTCTGGCCGACATCGCTCAGAAGCTTCAGCTTGACAGTCCAGAAGATGCAGAGTTCATTGTCGCCAAGGTAAACGGCAAGGATAAGCAACCAGACTTCAGACTATCCTATGGGTGTCATTTGAAGCTAACTTGATCTGTGTCCTGCAGGCGATCCGTGACGGTGTGATTGAGGCCAGCATTAACCATGAAAAGGGCTTTGTCCAATCAAAAGAGACTATGGACATCTATGGGACCAGAGAGCCTCAGCTGGCTTTCCACCAGAGAATCTCATTCTGCCTGGATATCCACAACATGTCTGTCAAGGTAAGGAACCTTGTAGACAAGTTCTATTAAAGATGCTTTGTCAAAAATAACTTTCATAAATTTATTGATCTGACTGAGAATAATAATTGACTGTCTTGCTCCTGTAGGCCATGAGGTTTCCCCCTAAAGCGTATAACAAGGACCTGGAGTCTGCTGAGGTAAGCACAATTTTATTAGTGCTTTTCAAAACTCCTTAGAGTATAAGAAATGTCTGCTGTGTGAACCAGAGGGGGGCAGCAGAGTCCCATTTTTTTGTTACTTTCAAATAAACAGGAAGTAGAGAGTGTAATACAAAACCACCAACACAATAGACAACTTTTGTTGCTGAAAATATTAATTTATTAATGATTTCTTCTTCTGTAACTGACTGATGGTCTTTTGTCTACATGTGCCTATAGGAAGAGTTGCCAGTTTACCATATTTAATTCTTAAATGCAGCAGAGAGACAGCGGTAGTTGAGGGTTGAAAGACAGGTGGTGTCACAGGTAGTGTCACAGGAGGTGATGATATTTTCCTGCTGTACGGTGCACTGTTCATTACAAATAAACAAATGCTTCAATACATGCTGTATTGTGTGTGTGTGTGGTGTTTTCAGGAGCGCCGGGAGCGGGAACAGCAGGATCTGGAGTTCGCCAAAGAAATGGCAGAAGATGATGACGACAGCTTCCCATGAGCCTCTTTGCCAACTTCCTGTGCAGACAGGAAGTAGTTGTGTTGTGTGTCTGCACGCTGATGTTAGTATATCAGTTATTACCCACAATCCCCCTGTCCTCCTCTTCGTTTTCCTGCTGTGATCTTGCAGCTCTGAATCTCACTCTGCTGCTGTTTGTTGTTTCTCTCTGAGACAAATAAATACTTTTTGTTTATACTCCTTTGTTAGTGGTTTTTTGGCTAATGCTGTCACACAAGCTTCACACTGAAATGCACTGAGAAGTTTTTTTTTTTTTTTTTTTTAATGTCCCATGGATTAACTGCATTCATTTGAATTGTCATGTTTACGTTTGAAGAACAACTGAAACTTAAGTGGTGATTTAAGCCACTCTCTCTTCACTGAACCTCTCTGACAGAGGTGGAGAATTTAAAGTACAAGCCACAGAAAAGCAGGCTGAAATAATCCTGCAGCCTTTTTAATGTATTTCATATTAATTGATTGTGGGAAATGTCACAGGAAGATTTTTTTTTAATCGTTAAAACAAATAACTGATAAATTACAAAAAACACATGCAGTGTAATAGTAGAAGTTGCAAACAGCTATTAATGTTGATTTATATCCATAGTGTGCACCACATTTCTTCCAGTATTTTCATTGTGGGTAATGGTTCAACAAAGATTAAGGCAATCCACCTTGATCTGAGGCTACAACCAGCAACAATCCCCAATAAGACATCTGACATGTATTTTCTTCATTAAAGGTTTGACAGAAAAAAGATTCATCAATTATTATAAAGTTGCTGCTAATTGCTAACCATTATTTCAGCTCTACGTATTGTTTCTTGGGATATAACAATGACGTTGTGTGCAGTGGGGCTCTGTCAGAGCCCCCTTTGGACCGTGGTTAGGAGGATTGTATGAATTTTAGACTTCATCAACTTGTTCTCAAGAAGATTCTTTTGAACAATCCACTAAAGACAGCCAGAGCTGCAGTTTGGCAGAATTCCTCCTAACTAAGTGGACAGATCAGCAGCTGGATTTAGACCTGCCTAAAGCAAACAATAAATAAGAACCCACTGAGACGGTTTCCCAGCATCCTTGTCAGTCTGAGCTCATCCAGCTGGAGGAATTTCACCTTTTGAGTCATCCGCAATCTCAGGCTGGCAGGCAGTTTATTCACAGGCTCCTTTGGAAAAACCTGAAGAATTCTGCCTCCTCCTCTTTTCTGTCAAAAATGTTTATAGAAGGTGTGAACATAAATAAGTAATACAAAAAAATGGCAAACAGCTGCACCTTTTCATGTGATATGTGATTTTTTCCATTGGCGGAATAATAAAGGATTATTTTATCTTAATTCTGCTTTCTCTTCTGCAGATGGCGATGGCTCAGGTGTGACCTGTATATCTTCCCAGCATCCAGTCAGTCTGTGTCCAGAGGCTGTGAGTCGAGCCAGTTAGGTACCATTATGTTCTATTTAAACAAACGTAAAGTCGACATCATACAAATGTAGCTCTCTGATTATTGTCATGGCAAAGATATATAGGTATATATATATACATCAAGAATAAGAGTGTTACTGCTGGGGTGGAGTTATAAATATGACAGTGATACAAAGTATTCAATATAAAATTGTTATAAATACTATGCTGTATGCATTGCACTGAACAGGCTGTGTGCACAGGCACATTACACTGCAGGAGACGGCATCTTATACAAATATGTGCAGTGGTGGTGGTTTGAAATGAATAAGGACGTAAAAGAAAAGCAATAGAAGTCAGAAGTCAATGCTAAAGTTTCAGATAATGTATTTTTCTTCATTCCAAAATAAGTAAAAAAACATTAATTAACAAATCAAATACAGTTGCAAAAAGTAAGTTTAAAATCAATTTTAACTGATTTTATTTTTTAAATATAAGACTGAGACCTATTTGATTTTTAATATAACGTGTAACTCAGCTGTTAATTGGTCTGCGGTAAAAGAATCATTTCCTTTCGTGTCATCATATTATTTTATTATTTGAGAAATCCAGGAAATGTATGTGTCACCAGGAAGCTCAGGCTGTGTGCAGATGAAAAATCCACTGGATTAAAAGCTTCTCTGTGAATAAGTTAGGGAGAAATGTGTCGCAACCCATAATTTGACGTCCTTCACTTTCACAACATGAACTGTTCTACGTTCTGTTTCCTGATTCACACACACACTCAGAGGTGACTCCGAGGCCCTGTGACGATATCATTGTAATTATTACTGTTACTACACATTTCTCTGTGAACATAAAATACTTCAATATAATGATGTTGCAGATTTTTGCAGCTGAATCATAAAATCACAGATTAATAATAGAATCATTACTTATACACTTGCTCCTGCAGCAGCAGCTAATTGTTATTATGTCCTTCAGTTTAATGCTGTATGGCAGCCTATAGAACCTACACCATTGATGTTTTTAACTGAAATGTACACTGTTAAATGTAAAAACACAATTTACTCTGTTAAAAGTAGAATATGGTTGAATGCTCAATGTGAGATTCTCACATGTGCTTTCCATCAGTAAACCAGAATTCTCTACCTAATGCAGGTGTGAATACAAAAACATAGAAGACACTAAACCACGGCAGCTCTCATAGACTTTTCTGTGATCTTAATGAATGTTAAAATGTATTTCTACTGTATTTACAAACGTCTTGTTAATAGCGACACCCGTGGCCGCTGAGTGAGCTGCAAGTCAGTTTGCAATTCTTGTTTCCTGTTATTATTAGGTATTATAGGTTGTTTTTAACAATAAAGTTTGCTCGAAGCAAACTGCATCATGTTACTGCTGGCTGATTTAGCATTCAGAATAACGCCAGGGGTTTGGATATAAGACAAGTTATGCAAACAAAGAAAGAAACTGCAAATTAAGAATGAATAAAAAGAAAATAAATCAAATAAAACATGATCAATTTGACCACAACACAGCAGCAGCAGTATCATTTAAATCAAACAAAACAATGAACATGTTTGACAAAGTTAGTCCTGCTGGGAAGTGGATACTAAGATGCAAAAAGATAAGAAGAATGATGGCGGGCTCGGTCTTATTCATCATCCTTCCCTTTGTCAGTCTCATTTTGTTTCCTCCTTTTTGAGAAATCCTGGAAATCCGAGTAATAAGTAATGTATAGTGTGTGTCGTCATCAAGATGCACGCACCGCATTGTATTAATGGAGCACAGTGAATGATGTCAGAGTTACTGTGATGCTTCATGGTTTTAAAAAAATCAGAAATAACTAACAGTTATTGAATTGATAAACAAACAACAGAACAATAAAAACAAACAAACAAACAAACAAACAGCACATGAACAGATAAAGGTGTGACGTCACGTGTTTCACCAGGTAAGACACCTGTAGGTGTTCGAGTGTCCGCGCAACACACTCTCTGCAAGTCGCGCGCTCCGATTTTGCGTGACGCAATTGAAAAGTTCGTCAGAGGTTTTTTTTTTATGACGGTGTCCGTCAAGGGAAAACCCCGCGGGAGAGGAGAGGAGAGTGAATAAAAAGTCCAAACGGTGCAAATGGAAGTTGAAAGAGAACTTCTGGAGCTGCGCGGCACACAGACCGAAACACACAGACAGCCTGACAGATATGGACACTGCGACAGGTAGGCGCAGAGCGCATGACAGCAGAGGCAGCTCCACACCGACACATGCATGCGGTTTGGTGGAGAGTGATCGTAAGAGCTGAGCTGACCTGCAGCTCTACACATGTAGGGGCTAATGTTTTCCTATAGTGTCTCGTGCGGGTGGGAATACGGGAGGCCGTTGGTGTCAAAAAGCTACATGCGTCAAATGAGTTCACTTTATTCACACAGGCTTGTTGGCTGCAGATTGGATTTCGACAGTTAGGTCTTAAATAGCTTGTCAATAATTTATCTGAACTTCATTGATTTGTTCATCTTTGAGCTGTTTATTATTACTGAGCCATAATAGCAGCTAAAATGACTTTTTGATGACTTTTTTTAGTTTGTAAATTCAAACTTACATATTAATAAGTAATTAATTTGCTGTACTAAAGTGAGGTTATAAGTAATGATGTACTGACATCTCGTGTTTCATATTAAATATCATTTTGTTCCACTCCCTTAATAGACTAATTAAATATTGTTCCCTTCCTCTAGCCTTCGCTCTTCTGCATTGCTTCCTATTAGCATATTTGGTCCAATCAGCTCCTGTCAGCCTGCCATCCAACCCCTCACCAGCATTCAGTGAGGCGGCTGAGCGAGCAAAGACACTGGTGGACAAAATCCTGAAAGAGATCCCTACTGTGCACAGCGCCACCATCAGCACAGAGGTAAACAGACATCTGATTGGCTGTTGTCTGCTTCTTCTTCTGTGTCTGTTAATAACCGTTTCCTGTCCTCCTCAGGGTTTGACCCTCGACCCCACCAGCCAGAACGCAAACCTGCAAATGATGGTGATTTCGCTGGGGATCCCTGCCGCCCCTGTTCTCAAACCGCTGTCAGAGCGCTTTACGCTGGTGAGTCTTGAGTTTGGGTTCTTTATAAAGGTCTGGGATCTGTGGCTGATCTAAAATCATCCTGTTGGTTTCCTGCTTCAGTGTGTACGATGTCAGAATGTGATGTGCGTATGTTGACCACTGCAGGACATGTGTGTGAGCCGTATGTCGGCGGGCAGTCAGCTGTACCACGGGCTGCTAGGAGTTTTGTCAGAAAAACAGAGTGGACTGAAAGACCTGCAAGCAGACCTGAGAGACCTGCAGACAACCATCAACAAGGTAACACACACACACCTGACGTGACGTCACAGCTGAGGGGATCAGCAGATTTCTGGGCATGTGACCTGCTTCACTGTGATTTGCTGCTCCCTCATCGTTGTTGCCAATTGTGTGTTTCAGATGAAGGAGGTCGCCCAGCTCAGCGACAGCAGTGCAGATCAGGCCCATGTCCCGTACTTATCGCGGCCTCTTGATGGTAGCTATGAAGTCCAAGTGGCGGTCCACGTGACGTTGACACAGATGCGGTCCTTCTGTCATGACTTAATGCGCAGTCTCAGAGTTGTCGCCCCCAGCAGGCCACGATCTGCAGGTGCACAATAATAATCTGAGGACACATGGACTACTGTCGACCATAAAGATCCCTGCAGGATCAGAGACCTTTTGTAAGTTAAGGACCAACAGGACGTCTCTAAACCTTTATGGTGACAGGGTCAGTGGACTGTGTTCAGTTTCCTGCTCTGGATGTGTTCTCATCTTCAAGATCTAACCCAGAACGATCTCAGAAGTTTATTTGTGTTGCTGCATGCTAAGCGGATCCATCAGTCAAGGATCAGCAGAAAACAATCAGCAGGAATGTGAACGACGCTGCAGGACAAATTTGTCTAAAACCCTTTAAGGGGGAGAAGAACAAAGAGTAAATTGTGAGACTAGCAGAGAATCTGCAGGTCTAAACCTGCTCCGCAACTGAGCCGACATTCACCTACAAACTGTCAAAACCTCTTTCTCTTCTAATGTTGATCGTTTGATTCTTTGCAGCTTTTTAAAAGTCTCAAGCTGCAGCTCGCAAATCAACCTGCAGAAGGTTCAGGAGTTAAAAGGATTTATAAGAAGCAGAACGCTGGCAGACGGAGCGCAGAGATCAGCCTGCAGAACTTTCGAAACCATTCAATACATTTTCAGATAAAAATGAAATTTCTGCCTCTCAGCTTTGCTGCTGCTTCAGATTTTTTTGGGCAGAAAATCAAACAGGAAGTAGCAACAACACACTGACAGTGTGTTCTGCACACTCATCCTTTTGTATCTCTTGAAACTCTTTAAACCATCAGTGTGTTTACACACCTTAACAGGTGAGAGGTTAAAAAACATTTACGCAGCATTGTCAGATTTACATGCTGTTTGGTTCCTGTTATCCTTAGAGGTCACTTCCTGTGGCACATACATCACAGTAAACGTTTACACACTTTCAGAGGAGCTGCGTGTTTGACTGTGAAGCGGGACATGCTACTGAAACATGTTTGAATACTTTACCTGTAAAAGTTACAGGAATGCTGCAACACCTACATGTGACTTACTGTGAGCGGACTGCTGGGTCCTGACATGAAGAGAGCTGACAGCACATGCTTCAAGAGTTTTACCAGCTTCATGTTATTTTTAATATGATTATTTATTGATGATATTTATTACAGATGAGTATTTATTAGTGTATTTATTGACTTCCTTTTGTGGATTGCTTTATAAATGATTGTAGAGGCAGTGAATTACTGTTCAGTTCATGTGTGTTTACAATGAAATGTTGGAATGTGCGAGACAGCACCTTAAACAAACAGAGAGAGAGAGAGAGAGAGGCGCTGAGTCATGGCAGGAAACTTCAGGAAGCAAAAAGTTTCTGAAGTTGAGCAATGCCAGTGATTAGCTTTAAAGGGAAGTGGTGATGATGTCAGAGCAATGTTGCATCACAGCAAAACTGTAAAAATCTCCAGCTACACATTTTACACATGTCAGTACTTGTATGTTGGTGTGTAGCCTATTTTCTGATTCAAACGATAATGTTATTTTTTTTTTTTTTTTTTTACAAAAAACAAAATACTATTTATATATTTATTTGTCAAAACAAATTGTGGAATAAAATAATTGTATTTATTTTGCAAAATAAAATGTTATTTATGTAGTGTGAATCATTGTGATTAATGGTACAAATAAAACAGTGTTTGTATGTTTTTAAATAAAATACTGTTTACTCTATATTTCTGGTAATTATGTGCAAATCTGAAACTGAGTTATGTATTATATACTAGGGGTATATATATATATATAGCTAGAGGTCCTGAACACATAAAACTCAGATTCCCAACCAAAATAGTTGCAGAACTGAAGAAGCCACTCGGGGGAGTGGTGAAATGTCTTCAAAAAACAATCCTTGCGTCCAGTTGCCTCGATTGAAACTCTTGGAAATGACAATGACCTGGATGAATGAGAGCATACACAGATATATACTACCTACTCTAATGTACTACAGGCGTTCCTTAAACACTGCAAGTTTAATTAGTAAGTTTGTTTTGCTACAGTCATTTTAAAATTAGGTTCAGTATCGGCATCTGTGGATGAATCTGCAATGATTTCTGATATGCATGTTTGTTGCTCTGATTGAGGTATTTTGTGTTGTGAGATGCAGATAACCATCAGTGTTTTGTCTACAGCCAATCTGGTTAAATTCCTGTTCTGCTTCTTTCACTTTAAAGTCATTTTTCTTTTTAAATGTGGAGCACTTACATAATTTTGTGTAATTATGATACAAAACAAATTCCTGTTGGTCAAATTTCAGGGACATGAATGACTTTTGACTCTTTTGACTATGTAATGAAAAGAAAAGAAAACAAACACAGTTTTTTTTTTGTCTTAAAAACTCATTCTAACATGTTTCCTAATAGCGATGAGTTGTAACCCCACTGTGGCTGTAGGAAACGGGTCAAGATGTGCTGCCCCCTGCTGGACACAATGATGCCATCAATACAAGGAGATACATCTATAATGTTTATAATGTTTTATGTTTCACTTAATTTTTTTCCAGGAGTGTGAATCCTGCAGGTGTCTCTGCCTTTGTTGGAGTTTTTCAGCCTGGTGAATCAGTGAGTTTGGTCTGAAATGAAACTACAGCCTTTGTAAAAGTTTCTCACCGATGTATTTATTGAAATTATGGTTTTAACATGGACAGCCAAAGATCAGTAACAAAAATCAGGCTTTTGCTCTGACTAGTTTGCTCTGTAACTATCTGGATATCTGACTCCTTCTGTGGTGATCCTCCTGGCGACTATTTCTCTCAACAAAAAGATGAGACTGAATATGTCGACTTCTAGGAGCATTGAGACTGGAGGCCACATATAAATATCATTATATAGTTGCATATCCTGTCTTTTTAAGGGCCTCTTAAAATGATTTGACTAAAACCTTCCACAGCACCACTATTATTGTTTTTTTTTTTTTTAAATATTATTGATTGTGAAGATGTTTTTGACTTCCTGATGACATCACACACATCAGCCTCTGAAAGGTTGGAGGTCAGCCTGTGGTCAGTCAAAGGTTCTGACTCAATAAGTCACTGATGTAACACAGAGAGCACCGAGAAACAGGAGGAGGTGACTATAGAAACTATGGAGGCCCAGAAGGACAAAGCAGAACCATTAGAGGAATCCAGTGACTTAAAATAATCAATGTAAAGTTAGAGTCTGTGCTCTGAATTTAAAACTAAAAGGAAAAAAATGTAAAGTTCTGTGTTTGTCCTGTCAGGGCCTTCGTAACAGTAGATTTAGAAAAATGCAGTCTAAATTTTTTTTTTCTACTCTCATCAAACAGGTTTCCAGGTCAGGGACTATATATTGGGGATTTCCAGGGTTTTTTGAATTTGTAGAAACAGAGATTGTACTTCAGCCTCTTCTCTGCCGTCCCCGGTTGCTCTCTGTCTAGTTCTCCCACCCTGTCCTTCCTACTCATTGTCTTCTGCCTTTTGTCCCTCAGTTGTCCTCCCCTCTTGTTGTCCCTATTTGTCAATGTCTCTCTCACTCTCTCTCCTGTCCACCTCTCATTCATTATCCCCTCTTGACCTCTGTCCCTTTCTCTGTTGCTTCCCCTCTGTCCTCCCCCTTTATCATCCTCTGCCTCCCTCTGGTGGTCGTGATCAGTTCCTGCGCTGCTCCTGGTCTTTTCGTCTTTGTTTTTCTTTCTGTTTTACCAGTTTGTCCAGAGCTTTTCTCTCCTTCTCTGCTGCAGTTTGGACGTCTTTAATGCGACGCTTCAGAGCACTGCGATCTGATGAACTGAGCACGCCCAGGCCCTGTAGAAGTAGAGAGGACAAACATGAGATGAGTGATTATGTGCCCATGATGGTTAGTTTGTGACCTTTTCTTTTATGCTGCTCAGCACACATTTGAGATGCTATTTTCCTTCTTAGAGTTGCATTAAGTACTAAACCTCAGCTCATCACCTTCAGCTTGCTGCTGTCCATTTGGAGCAGCTGCTCTCCATCAATGTCTCTCGCACTGAATTCTGGGACATACTGCTCCATGTTGAGTCCTCTGAGCCACTGACAGACCTGCTGAGTCGTCCAGGAAGACACCAGAGAGGGTTCATCACAGGGCTGAGGAGGAGAAAACAAAGTAAGTCACAGTTATTGAGACATATTTTCATCAAGAAGCGAATCCTGCAGCTGCTTAGTGTGATTTTTTTGTGTGTCACCTCATCAGAGGACTGGGACAGGGTGTGGTATGGATGGGAGGATCTGGAGGAGGAGGAGTCGACCGGAGGAGAGATGGAGGAGGAGGTGTGAGGAGGAGAAAACTCCTCACTGAGTGCAGACTCCTGCAGGAAGAAGCAACAGAGAAGGTACTGCTAATGTTGGGCATTAGGATTTCTTCAATATTCCTCCACTCCACTTTTTTCTTTCATAAAATGACATTTTATTTCATTTTTTAGTAGCTATACTAGAATCACTATACTAGAATCAATTGTCCTGTATAGCAGGGTCACAGGGGGCTGGAGCCTATTCCAGCTACCTATGGGCGAGAGACGGGGTCCACCCTGGACCGGCCAGGGTCACATAATGCAGCTCTTAAATGAAGGCAGCTGATGTTGTAGGCAATTTTAAATAAATTAGCTCCCGATTTTTCTCATGTTGTTAAATCGGGTGTTCCTCAGGGGTCCATTTTAGAGTCCTTGCTGGTCTTAGCTCTGTGTCTTCATCTCTTTGACATAATACTGATTACATTTAACATTCAACTCAGTGCAATACACTGCAACCTCAATAATAAACATGCAGTAGAATTATTGGCCTGTGTGGTGTACGCCTGTGCGTTCACAGGGACAATGGAACATGACAACAATGCGGCTTTGTGGCACACAGGAATGGGAGCCATCTGGCCACACAGACAGGACAGAAATATAAAACATCATTATACTTATACTTGAGTATGATATTGGCCTCACAAAAATCGGGCATTACCAGGACAGACACGTGCACAGAAACCTATTAGAGCCATTAGCAGCTCTCTGATGGATGTTTAATGGAGCTCTTTCCTCTGAGCTTTAATGGTAAAGAGGGAGACGGAGAGAGCCGTAAACCGAAGAGATAAAATAAGAGAATTTTTAAGCAGATATGTGCTTGTGTTTATAATACACACACAGACACACACACTTCCTCCAGGACATAACAGCAGAACATTCATCACCAACCACAGAACAAACCACAGCTGTGTGATCATGTGATTTTGTGTGTGTGCTGTGGTGGTTAAGCTAAAAGCCTGCAGGGCAATCATACCGGCCAAGATGAGTAAATCAGCAAAATCAATCCGCAGATACGCACCCACAGCAAGCTGATATACTGCGTGTGTGTATTCACATTTAACCCTCAAGTGCACAAGTCATTTTTCACTCTAAAACACATCAGCACCTCCCTTTGTCCTCCTCCATGGTAAAGGTCAATATTGAAAACTGTTTGTGTGTTTATAGCAGCTGCGGGGAACTATATGAGATTCATTGTTTTTTCTTTTATCAGCATTTTAGAAACCCATCTTCATCTTCACCTGCAGAGCTGTGGCCATCAACACCCTTCAGTATCGAAGAAAATGCTGCTCTGCACTAAACCTGGCACCCAGGTGCTGCACCACCATGGTACTACACAACCTAATGTTCAGAGAAAGACACAATTAAACAAGGACGAAGTACCTGGGAGTGAGACTTGCGTGGTCTTGGGGAGCTCAAAGGTGGGATTTTAGGGGAGCAGGGGGGAGTCCCGGAGGATGAAAGTGATCCCCTTCCTTCTGTGAACCAGGAGAATGAAACGAAGGATCCGGAGGACCGAGATGGACTCTCAGACGGCTCTCTGAGATCGTAATACCGCAACAGAAAACACATTTGTGTATGTGGTATATATGGGACATACAGGCTTTGAATGTGATGTACTCACCTGCTGCCCACAGAGAGCCTGTTGGATTTATCTTTCCTCACTCTGATGTATGAACGCCTGAGAGTGACCCTGAGTGAGGAAGCACACATTTATGAATAAAAACTCAGTAAGAGCTGGAGGTCCTGCTACGAAAGCAAACATGGAGGATGAATGGATGACTAATGGCTTGTTCTGAGGAAACACTTGACTGTTCCAGGCCTCGGCCAAGGCCAATCAGATGTCAGGCTCAATTTATCTCCATAGCTGGATCTGTGGTTAGTGTTTATGCACCCATTCAACCATAATGTTGGCCAAGATGTCAGCGTCTCACCCCAAGTCCAGGAAGCGTCTCTTGGTTTTTTTGTCAAAGACGACGGTCGGACTGCCAGGATCAGCTGGACTGGTGTCTTGGCTTGTATCAGAGACCAAAACTGAGACACACACACACGCACACATCTTAATATCTGTGGTAAGTAAAGTACCTTTATTGCAGTTGTGTGGCATATATGCAGGTATGTACACAAGTGTGTATTTTTATGTGTTATGAGAACTGTGAACCTGTGCTTCAGGTGTGTGTACCTTCACTGTCGGGCCTCCTGTTCCTCCGCAGGTAGACAGGTGAGCAGTCGGATGAAGGGTAGGATTTAGACGGCGAGCTACTGGGTGTCACCAGAGCCTCCTGAGACGTGGCGTTGGTCAGCTGATGGTACCGTCCCCGTGGAGGAGCAGCCAGTGATGCTCCTCCATCCTCTGGAGAGCGACGCACCTGAGAAAGTTGAGTCTGCAGATTATTTTTGTCTTCTTTTATGGTTTCATTTACAATATTGGAACTTGTTCTGAGCTCTGATTGGTCTAACCATTGAGCTGTCAAAGGAGAAGGCCGGGCTTCGAGCTGACAGCAGTGAATCAGGAGACGGTGATGAACCCCTCATTGCCAGGTGGAGAGGTGAGCGGGCTGAGTGTAACGGACTATCCTAATATCACACACAATTTAACAATAAAAACAATCTTGTCAAAGATTTGAATTTGTTTCAAACTATTACTTTAAAAATTCTTCAATGTGATATTTAAGTGAAAATCGTCAGAGTGGACTCTACCTTCCTGTCGAGGCTATCGTCGCCCTCTGTTGAGCTAATGCTGTCACGATAACGGGACCTGGAGGGGCGCTGCCTTCGTGTTTTGACAGACAGCTGGGCTCTACCTTTCTGGATGCTGTTGTCCAGCAGCTCGGTCTCTGGGATAGCCTCATTCAGGTCTGAAACACCAACACACCGCACATTGTGCACTTACATGAGATTTTTAGTGATTAACAGCAGTGTCAGTGTGAACTGTCTAGAAGTGGATGTGTTGTAGCTAATTGTTGTTTTAGTGAGGTTCACCAGGGTTGTTGTTATGCAGGTCTGAATACACACAGCTCTGTAGTTTATTCTGCATTTTTGATTTTTGATGATGATGCACAATGAGCTCCTCTTCCCTCCACTCATATTATCAGGACTACATCAAATATTCAACATGTTGAGCATCACACCAAAAGGCAACCTAGAGTCTAACCCCAACCCTGAACCTGGTCTCAAACCACCCTCTGAAGTGTGAACATAGAAACCTACAGTTTGTAGGATTCAGGTTTCTCATGAATCAGTGATCATTGATTATTGATTAACAGATAAGTTCTTCCTAAAATGATGTTGCTCCTCCTGCTAATTATTACTATTGGTAGATTCCAGTGTATTATCATGGTTGTTGTCACTACTTTCTGTCTTATTCCTCACAGTTTGTACAGACAGTCTGTATACAATATACAGACTTCCTGTCTCCCCTCCCCCACACAGAGCTGACAGCAGTTTATTTCCCAGGGGGGAGGGAGGGGGAGGAAGACCTGAAAGGAGGGTGGGAGAAAGAGGAGATGGAGAGTGGAGAGGTGGAGAGGAGAAGATAGGGTGGTAAGATGATGGTAAAACAATAAAATTCAGTTTACATGGAGAGAAAATAAAGATTTAATGACAGAGGATGGAGGAATGAAGAAAGGACAGATGATAGAAAGACATTAAGTATCTGTGGGGGAGGAAGAGGTGGGGGAGGGCTCAGAGGAGAGCAAATTATATTATCTCGGGGGGAGAGAAGAAGGAGACACATTAGACAGTATTAGAAAATGGAGAAAGAACAAAGGGAGGAGGAAAATGAGAGGAAAAGCTGAAACAGAGAAACTTCGGTCTCCAGCATGTATGTTTGTGAATCATTAAATCTGCTGCACAGCTTCACACCAACGAAAACAAAACAGACTCACAAACAAGCAAGTAAATAGAAACAAACAGAAAACAAAGTGTGTGTGTGTGTGTGTGTGTGTGTGTGTCTTACCGAAAACACTGTCTGTGTCATCCATGCCGGCAGACATGGCTCAGCAGTTACTACCCAGAGAGACAAAAAGAAAAAAAAAACATAAAGCATTTTTCTAGTCAGTGATATTTTCTGTCATCCAGCAACACATTCTGTGATCCACTGGACCCCCCACCCCCACCCAAACCCTACCAATCCCAGTACCTGCACAGAACAAAGATGGCAGCATCTGTGTCTGAAGCAGCTCATCACTGCAGCAGAGAAAACACTCTCAGGTTGATTGATGTTTTTAAAGATGTGAAGCAGCTATCCCTCAGATTTCCAAAATAAAAGCAGACATACACTAAAGGGTGATTTGTCCCTACAGACACCGGTCCCTCCTTCCTCTCTGAGCATTTGACCTCTGAAAAGCCTCATTAAGGATTCAGCAGTTAAGACAGACTGATGCTCTATAAAGACACAGAGCATCTCGAGGCAGGAAGTCAGGAGGGAAGACTCAGCTGATGCTGCTGACCCACTTCACACACACACCACGACACACTCCGGTATCCTTCCTGCTGAAGGTTTCAGTCTGTTTGTACAGTTTGGAACTTGTTTTTACTTAGATACGGTGATGCTGGCCACCTGCTGGTCATTGTTACTTCATCTGAAGGATTCACATTTAGTGCTCGATTAGTGGGTGTGTCCTCTGTAGAAATGTGTCTGCTCTGCTGTCACTGATGTCTCAGCAGAGATGGACACTGCTGAGATGTAACATGTACAGCTGGGAGACTCCTTCAAGAAGAGAATGACATGTTTGGCTCTCATGCATTGCTGATAAGTGTTCTTTTGATTCAGGATATTTTTGTATTGATGCAATGTTGCTGCTTTGAGTGGTTACACAGATCACAGAGCATCTGACTCCAAAGCATCTGGGTGGGACTGAGGGTAGATGGCTTACCTTCTGTCTCCATCTCCCAAACACATGACAGCAATGAAACGACAGGTGATGTCGACAAACAACAGGAAAAAAAAAATACAAGAGATCAAGAGACAGAGAGCAGGAAAGAGAGAGGCCGAGCGAGGGAGAAGTGGGCAGGTAGCCCAGGAGAAAAGGCCATCTGCTGCCTCGCCCTGCAGCCACCGTGCTACCAGTAAACAGATGGACACTGTGGACGTTCTGTACTCAGACTAAACAAGCCAGGACACTTGTGAGGTGACACACAATCAAAGAGGTGGACACATGTTGATGGATACATGAACAAACACAAAAAATGTCTTCACATGTGTGCCACCTGCTGATCAGCATCTCTTGCTGAATTACATGGCTAGATTCTAGCTTCTGGTGAGTTATGTTTGTCATGAGAAGTTTATGTCTGTAGTCATTTTGTGCCACATGTTGCCACGTCCACTCCATACTGTGTCATGTGTGTCCTGAGGCTGTGCGTTGCGTCTCCTCATGTTGTTCTATGTCCTGTTAGCATGTGTCTTGTTGTGATTTCAGTTTCCTGCTGTTGTGCGTTGTGTCACTTCATGTGTCACGTTGTTTCGTGTTGTGTTGCTCTGTCTACGCTCACACTGCTGCACTGAACAACATTCACAGCTTCTAAATGAGCAGACATGCAGTGAACATCAGATTGATTTGTTAGCTGTTCCTCAGACTGGGTGGAGATGCTTCATCCGCGCACACACACACTGATGTGATAAGACAAACACATTGACAACAAGGCGCAGCTCATTCCCAGAAGACTGGAGCTCCAAAAGGAAAATGCATCGTCAGACTGGGGTGGTGGAGGGGGGCGGGTGAGAGGATGTTTGACAGAAAAAAAAGACATGAAAAGATGGAGGCTAAGAAAGAGATGAAACCAGAGAGGGGAGAGGAAGAGAAAAATAAACAGCCAGAGGGAGCTGAGCTGAAATATCAGATAAACAAAACAAACAAATCAACTCACCTTTCTGTCTCTCTCTCTGACTGTTGTCATGGCACGTCACCCTCTCTCTCGCTCTCTCTCTCTCTCTGCATCCACCAGCAGCCGGTGAGCAAGGACCACGACTCCCAGGGTTCCACGGGGCTTTGCTTCAACCCAGGTGACAGTCTGAGCTGCAGCTGGAGGATCGTGGGTTCTGTAGTCTCCTTATCCAGGACGCTCTGGCCCGGCTAAAAAAGTGTCTGCTGACGGCTGAAGGCAGAGCGAGCGAATGCTGGCTCACTGCTACTCAGCAGAATACTGCAGCCTCCATCTGAAAGAGCAGCACCAAGGACAGCTGAGACAGACTGAGGGAGGAGGAGGAGGAGGAGCAGGAGGGGGAGGGTGTGAATGTGCAGGGAGGAGAGAAACAGGATTGGATAAAAGAGACAGAGGGATGGAGGAAGTGACAAACATGAAAATAAAGGGAGAGACGAAGAAAAAAGAGAAGTGGTAAATTTAAAAATGAAAAATATTTCTTAAAAAAATCAAAAACAAAAGACGAATTACATACAAATAATACAAATATGGTCACCTACTGAATATAACATGAAGAACGATGAAATGATTCTTTAACATTATACACATCTGGATAACAAGAGAGTGTGTTTTTTATAATGAATCTGATAAATCCACGTCTCATCAAAATGCATGTTTTCTTGCACGTGCTAAATGAGACTCACCTGTAAACTGACACAGAGAGAGAGAGAGAGAGAGAGAGACAGAGCAGGTTTGTGTCAGTGTGTTTCAGCTGCTGTGGTGGCTCTGTGAGCATCCTTTGTTAAGGTAAGGCTCACTGTGTTTGCATGAATGGACAGATTTCCTGTTCCTCTACACAACTTATTAAGATCACAGTATAGTAGTAATAATTTGGAATTTCTAGAAAGTACATGAGATACTACTACTACTACTACAAATGACTGTATGTTATGGAGGAATGTGGCATTGTTGTCTTTACACTTAAGAATTGGCAAATGTAATGGTCCCTGCAGGGAAACTGAAAAGCTTACAGCCTAGATTAGTAAAAACAAACAGGCAGATGAATAAATAGAAATAAAAACAAAGAAAGGACCTATATATCTTAATGAGATCATCAATAACACACATACAAACATGTCATGTTATTGAATGTGTTGCTCCGAAAATATGGGGAATTCCCAACCTCTGTGTGAGTTGGCGCCCTCTACAGGCACCATTAGGCATGAACTCAGCTGACTTCCAGGAACGCTCAGGTGTTTTACTGCAGTCCAATTGGCAGATCTGGTATAACCAGCCATAGATGGGTGTTGATAATAAAGATAATGAAATGTTTAGTATCAGTGACCAGATGATCAGCACTGTTATGTTTGTGAAACAGAATGTTTTTATTGATGATCCATGTAAAGATTAGTTCACCTGAGGATGTACTTTGGAAATCCCTGGGGTTTCTCTGAACAGTTTCTCTTTCACTCAAGAATAAAAGGCAAACTTTGTCGTGAACTTGGGACATTCATGTTTTGTCAGCAGCCCGACCGCTCTGAAGGAGGTAAGATTAAAAAAAAACTTTCAGTTTAAATGATTTAACTTGATTTATATTTTATTTATATTATAAAATTAAAATTGATAATTGGAAAATTCACAAACTGTTAACATGTTGAAACACATGCTTACAATGCACTATGTTTTCAAACAACTAAAAGTAACAGATGTTGAATCAGGATGAAGAGCATTGCAGACGCTTTTTTGTTTGCTGTGTTGCAAAGATGTGATAACATCAACATGTGATACAATAAATGTTTATTGTGAAACTTCACATGAACTTAGAACGTTTTTTTTCAGGTTGTAGGAGAAAGGCCTTTCATTTCCTGTATTGATAATCAACTGAATATGGACAAATCAGATATCAGTTTTAATCTGAGAGACATGCTGGAAGAACAAAGTAAAATACTGTGAGTCACACACAACACTTGGCTGATGTATCAGCTACATTTATCTTACTGCAATTATGTGCTAAAACTAAAAATCACTAAATGGAAGAACATACTTTTCATTATTCCTCAAGATTTAAACTTTTTTTCTTCTCTCTACAGAATCACCATCATGAGGTCACAAACAAAAAAATGTTTGTTAAAGCGTGCAGAGTTAAACTGCAGGAATCACACTGTCCTGCAGTGGCTGAGAGAAAACTCAGAGTCCGTCACCTTCAACAAACTGGTGGAAGTGTTCAATTTCCTGAAAAAACACATGGATGAAGAAGAGAAGAAGAACCACGGTGACCATGTGGACATCACCTTTGTGGCACATGGAG
The DNA here is from genome assembly GCF_900634625.1 of Parambassis ranga. Classification (NCBI taxonomy): domain Eukaryota; kingdom Metazoa; phylum Chordata; class Actinopteri; family Ambassidae; genus Parambassis; species Parambassis ranga. The sequence goes on along the minus strand of NC_041029.1, from coordinate 6,749,587 downwards.
CAATCAGAGACTTCATGATCCCAGCCAGCTGTCTGCTGCCTCTGCCCACCATCACTGACGTGGTGCTGTACGCTCCGTGGAACTGTATCACCAGTGGTGCGGCATATGGCATCGCTACAGGAAGAATTCAACCTGAGCACAGAGTTTTTAAATGCCGCAAAAACAATGACTGTAAAACACCTGATGAAAAACATCGACCCATAAATCTGCCAAACCACTGGAACTCCATGAAGAAGGCTGGAGACCAGATGATCCCAAACATCACAGTCAGCCCTCTCCGAGCAGACGATGGTGTGTGGGAATATTTCAAGTATCTCACAGCAACACATGGTGAACTAGGTAAAAATAAAATCGTCATCCCGTTCATCCTCCCAGGAAAGGAAGACGAAAGCTTTCCATTCTCTGTGGTGACTTTGGCCCTCTCTCTGGTGCTCCTCTCCTCCAGGTTCAAAGCCACCTTCCACCTCAATGCCTGTCTGGGTGACCACTCTGCTGGACAGAAATTTGACAAAGACTATCTGCAGAGGCAGTACGCCTACACGGTGGATGGGACTTTGATGACATGTTCATCTGACGCCTACAGATCTTCACCTAAAATAAACAAACACATAGACGCCACTGATGCCTGCAGATTATCTTAATGGATTTAACTTACAATGCCAATATTACTTTATCACATTATCATGACAAACTAGTGATCAACAGTCATACTTTCAAATTTAAGATGTTTTACAGGAAATGAAGTACAGTTTAAAAGAACATGGGGACTTTTCATTTCTCCATATAGCGATAGCTCCCCCTGCTGGTGTGCATGCAAAACTACTATCTGACATGTAATGAAGTAGATTAATAATTGTATGGCAGCCATTTACAGTATGAGAACATGCAGATGTATCTTTTTTTATTTATTCTTTTGGTGAAATCATTTTATCGAAAATCACATTACTTGTATATTTTCCTATGTTGAGAAATGGGATCGATTCCGTTTATAGTCTCACCTTTCTGCGTCATCACTTCTCTGGACCAATCATCTTCTTGCCCCGACTTCCCCTTCCAACCAATCCCTGACAGCTTCTCCTATTTTTAAACCTCCATCACGGCGTGTGGCGTGATGGTGCGGGGGTTTCCTCACGCTGCTGTGGTTCTCAGTGACTCTCCAGTCGATCCTCCTCACTCTGGTACTTAGCGGCTCTAACATGATGCTCACCCCTGCCAGCCTGCGGCCCACATTAGGCCAGGTAAGCTAATCATGTTGAACAGAGTGAAGGAGTGTCCTGACCGTTTTCTTAATTTTCATGCTGTTATTTTAGCACCAAGGTCTAAGTGCATTACATCCAATTATGTGTTTTCTCTTTTTGCTGGAAGACTGTAATGTTTCATGGCTCTGTGTTTTTCTCTGACGTCTCATGTGCAGAAACTGACAAACCATCAAGTCTGGCTGTTAAAGGGTTTTAAACATTACACTTTCCATACTTGCTCTTTCAGTGAAGGTAGGATTTAGGATGGTCTGATTCTGTCACGGCCAATAGGAAAAGAGCAACAGAAGTAAACGTTCAACTCAAAGTGGAAATGCTTTAGTGATCCTGTTCCTGTGTGTGTTTTTAAAATAAAGATAGCTAACATTTAGTTTATTTACTTTTACGTTCTTCTGTCTCTGCAGACCTGCTCTGATCAGTCTGGCCATTGCAGACATTCTAGCTTATTAAAATCTTCTCCTGGGTGCATTTACAACAAGAGCATGAAGATTAGTTAGACAAACTGGCCTCAAAAGAAAAATGTTAATATCAGTGCGGTTGTTGGGAGCTTGTGTGTCATACAGCAGGAGCAGCATCACCTTCACTATAGCTGCATGCAGCGTCTGTCAGTTTGTGCAACATGATGGTTTGTCCAAGATGCAGGATGACATTAATGGTTTTAAATTCCTGATGGGAACAGACACCATGCAGGATAAGTTCAGAGGGTTAAGGCATGCAATTGGACTTGTAGTGTTTTTTTTTTAAATAGGGTTTCGTCCTTTGGATGGACCAGTTTCCCTTTGGTGATAAGTATAGAAATACTTAGAGCTGTTGTTTATGTTCACACAGACCCACCCACTGAGCTTCCTCCACCACATATAAACCATGTTTCCCCACCAAGCAGCTAGAACTGATGACGCTGCTTGGAGGAGCAGAGAAACGTCTTCAACCTTCTGAATTACAATGACCTGGGTGACTGAGAATCTTCATCAGAATATGCTGCATTTCAATTAATCAAATATATTAAGTCTGATTTGAGCTATGAGGCTCATCAGTCAATGATGAAGAGCTGAGAAAAGCAAGTAAAAAAACACAGTAGCTTTAAGGGTTAGGCAACATAGCTCCACCTACAAAAGTAGTTCAGACAGAGGATGGCAGACATGAGGTGGGTATTTTAAATGAATGTTTTACTTCTAGGTCTTCTTCTTCTTTGAGGCCGACCGACCTTAAATGGTGACGCTGACGGTGGAACATTCCCCTCAGCAGGCTGTGTGTTTTTAGATGCTATTGACAGGAGGGACCTGCTGCTGCAGCTCTCACAAACAATGCAGGAGGTGAGCTGATGTAAATTATGTTTTCATGTGGCTGCAAGAGAACTTAGTACAAGCGTTACAAGCATTGTGAGAGGAGCTGTGTTTCTTTTACTGTACTTACAGAAGCTCCGCCTACAGTACATAGCCCCATACAGCTGTGCCTCATAGCAGAGGAAACGGACGGGGCGACGGCAGGATACAATCTCAGTAAGTGTTTTGACTTTTTGTTCAACTCTGCCTTCCTCATTGTGGTTTCATATCACTGCCCTGAATGTCTGTTGTTAAAGTTAAAAGATGTGCTTGCTGTTGACACTTTAACTCATTCTGAACCTGTAGATAGTGTTTGAGGCCTGGATGGCAGGAAATGTATGAAAAATACAGCGGCGCTCAAGTGTTCAGTCTCAATTGTTGTTGTTTGTTAATAGTGTGGCTATTTTTGCTTTTTTGACTGTGTGTGTGTGTGATACCCCACAAACCTACGGAGCCTCTCTGGTGACAAAAGAAATGCATGTCCACGTGTCTTGTGACCATCAGTAGTAAACGGGCAAGAGACACTAAATTCGGCAGCACAAAATGTCGTGTTATTAAAACACTGTGAGTCCAATGGTAGCTTAGCCGTCACTTTATTAAACTGTTAGATAACATACCCTAATATACACCTAAAGCTACCATAAAATAACATACAGTAGTTTTTTCTGCCAGCTAACGGCTAACCCCTCCGCCTGTCCCTCCCTCTGACATCATCACCCGATGACTTTGTAATTCTTCGAACAAAGCACCACACGAAATGCATGGGCTTAAACGCAAAGACTATACTGATGTTGGGGAAGAATTAAAGTTCATTATTCACCATTATTCTTATTTTTTTAATCCATTGTCACCAGAGGGGCTCCGTACAAACCACAACAGGAAAAGCTTGTTGTGTTTTACCTGCCAGTGAGGGTGAAAGTGAAAGTGTTGTGTTATTTCAAACAGGGTGGCTGAAATGGCTCAGGACAGAGGTTTGCTTTTGGAAACGCTGCAAAAATTGGGCAAAGAGGAATTTAAAAATTTTAAGTGGCACCTGGAACGCTGCACTGACATCCCTAGATGCCAACTGGAGGAGGCCGACCGACCTCAAACGGTGGATCTGCTGGTGCAACGTTACCCTCGGGAGGCTGTGGAGATAACCATACCATTTTTAAATGAGATCAACAGGAACGACCTGGTGCAGGAGCTGTTGGAAGACGATGCAATAGGTGAGGTTATTTGTAGTCTAAATGTCTAAAAGTCTGAGTTACTTACAACAAACATCAAATGAGGTCATGCTGGTAAACAACAGGACCAAACTAATGTTCAGAAAGGCAGAATTCACTTAAGTGAGGCACTTTGTTATCCCTGAATAGCACTCACTGAGTTTTCACTTTCTCTGTTTAAGACTTGAGATAATGGGGTTGCCAGGGTAACCATGTCATCCCAGCAGATGCCTCAGCTGGACCACCTGAACTGCTACAGCACTGGCAGTGTGTGCAAAGTCTTTAAATGTTAATTAACATCACCAATAAAGCATGACTTTACAAGTAAGCTTATGTTTCTTGTGTCTTTGTATTTAGCTCATCAGTTTGGCTAACATTTGACTCATTAGCATTTATGAATAAGTGCTTTATTTTGTCAGTTCTTACTCGTTTGGATGCTTGAGGTTTGACTTTGATGTCCATTTAAGACTTCATGTTGTGGTTGAACACTTTGTTCATGAATGATCTAGAGTAAAAAAGACAGTTTAGTTATCCACATAGCACTATTTTACACACAGAATCTTTTTTAAAATCTATTATATCAAAACACTGGTCAGATGCATGTGTACTGTCTTTACTGAACATAGAACAAAATATTTATGCGTCTATTCTGAACGTCTAAATCTGTTTTGACAGTCAAACCACATTCAGGTGACTTGAAACACTTTGCATTTCATGCATGGAGTGAATTGGACTTTACTGTAGCAGGAAGTTCAATGGAAAGTTCTAGACATGTCCATACAGGTGAGAGGATGAAGCTCTGTGCAGTAAAAGTTTTAACACAGAACTAAGCCCATTTGATTTTAACCAAACAAGTGTAATTACAGCACACAATGCTGATGAAACATAACTATAGTTGAAATCAGAACAAATCCAAACTCACTTGACCACTTTCAGGTGACTTTGCATGCAATGAATGACGGTAACCTGAATGTCAACATTTCTAACAGAAACACTGCTCAGGAGACTTGGCTGATTGAATGAAGAGTTTGCTATCAACAAAAACTTGTGCATTGTCAGAAATCACAGGAGGGTATGGTGCACTAAATCCTAACGGTAGATGTATTCACCAATAACATAAAACATAACGCAACAGACTTTATCATTAGATCCTATTAAAAAAACAAAGGTTAGAAATGTTAACATCCTCAGTGCAGTTTCTCTGAACAGCAGACAGGAGGTGGAGCCGTCAGGTGATCCAGGAATGTGACTAAAGTAATATGAAACAGAAATGCTCTGTCGCCTCGGATTCGGGGAAGTGGACGCAGGGTAAGTGTGTGTTTTGTGTTTGTATTGTATAAATGAAAATAAAATGTATCACTGTTTAGGGACACATTATATATATATATATATATATATGATGTTATATATATATATATATATATATATGATGTTATATGATGTTATATATATATATATATATATATATATATAACATCATGTGGTTTACAAGGTTACAGTTTTAATAGGGGTTAATATATATTTAGAAGTCTTACTGTTCTCTGTGGATTTCAGGGTTTGAAGCTCAGGATGTCTTCCAGTATATTTTCCCTCTTCTTCCTGGTCTCTCTGTTTTCCACCATCATGGCCGTCGACCCTACTGGCATCAAGCTGCGTGTGACTGACGGAGCACTAGACGTTTGTGAGATATACACTCTAAAAAAATACATCATAAAAGTGCTGCAACAAACAAACTCATGCATACTAACAAGTCTACTAAATTGTACAGAACAAGAACTACACACTAGTACACATTAACAACCACAGCTGTTTATTTATCTTCATGTTTTTATTTTTTGTTTTACAGGAAATGAAGTACAGTTTAAAAGAACATGGGGACTTTTCATTTCTCCATATAGCAATAGCTCCCCCTGTTGGTGTGCATGCAAAACTACTAGCTGACATGTAATGAAGTAGATTAATAATTGTATGGCAGCCATTTACAGTATGAGAACATGCGGATGTATCTTTTTTTATTTATTCTTTTGGTGAAATCATTTTGTCGAAAATCACATTACTTGTATATTTTCCTATGTTGAGAAATGGGATCGATTCCGTTTATAGTCTCACCTTTCTGCGTCATCACTTCTCTGGACCAATCATCTTCTTGCCCCGACTTCCCCTTCCAACCAATCCCTGACAGCTTCTCCTATTTTTAAACCTCCATCACGGCGTGTGGCGTGATGGTGCGGGGGTTTCCTCACGCTGCTGTGGTTCTCAGTGACTCTCCAGTCGATCCTCCTCACTCTGGTACATAGCGGCTCTAACATGATGCTCACCCCTGCCAGCCTGCGGCCCACATTAGGCCAGGTAAGCTAATCATGTTGAACAGAGTGAAGGAGTGTCCTGACCGTTTTCTTAATTTTCATGCTGTTATTTTAGCACCAAGGTCTAAGTGCATTACATCCAATTATGTGTTTTCTCTTTTTGCTGGAAGACTGTAATGTTTCATGGCTCTGTGTTTTTCTCTGACGTCTCATGTGCAGAAACTGACAAACCATCAAGTCTGGCTGTTAAAGGTTTTTAAACATTACACTTTCCATATTTGCTCTTTCAGTGAAGGTAGGATTTAGGATGGTCTGATTCTGTCACGGCCAATAGGAAAAGAGCAACAGAAGTAAACATTCAACTCAAAGTGGAAATGCTTTAGTGATCCTGTTCCTGTGTGTGTTTTTAAAATAAAGATAGCTAACATTTAGTTTATTTACTTTTACGTTCTTCTGTCTCTGCAGACCTGCTCTTATCAGTCTGGCCATTGCAGACATTCTAGCTTATTAAAATCTTCTCCTGGGTGCATTTACAACAAGAGCATGAAGATTAGTTAGACAAACTGGCCTCCAAAGAAAAATGTTAATATCAGTGCGGTTGTTGGGAGCTTGTGTGTCATACAGCAGGAGCAGCATCACCTTCACTAAAGCTGCATGCAGCGTCTGTCAGTTTGTGCAACATGATGGTTTGTCCAAGATGCAGGATGACATTAATGGTTTTAAATTCCTGATGGGAACAGACACCATGCAGGATAAGTTCAGAGGGTTAAGGCATGCAATTGGACTTGTAGTGTTTTTTTTTTTTAAATAGGGTTTCGTCCTTTGGATGGACCAGTTTCCCTTTGGTGATAAGTATAGAAACACTTAGAGCTGTTGTTTATGTTCACACAGACCCACCCACTGAGCTTCCTCCACCACATATAAACCATGTTTCCCCACCAAGCAGCTAGAACTGATGACGCTGCTTGGAGGAGCAGAGAAACGTCTTCAACCTTCTGAATTATAATGACCTGGGTGACTGAGAATCTTCATCAGAATATGCTGCATTTCAATTAATCAAATATATTAAGTCTGATTTGAGCTATGAGGCTCATCAGTCAATGATGAAGAGCTGAGAAAAGCAAGTAAAAAAACACAGTAGCTTTAAGGGTTAGGCAACATAGCTCCACCTACAAAAGTAGTTCAGACAGAGGATGGCAGACATGAGGTGGGTATTTTAAATGAATGTTTTACTTCTAGGTCTTCTTCTTCTTTGAGGCCGACCGACCTTAAATGGTGACGCTGACTGTGGAACATTCCCCTCAGCAGGCTGTGTGTTTTTAGATGCTATTGACAGGAGGGACCTGCTGCTGCAGCTCTCACAAAACAATGCAGGAGGTGAGCTGATGTAAATTATGTTTTCATGTGGCTGCAAGAGAACTTAGTACAAGTGTTACAAGCATTGTGAGAGGAGCTGTGTTTCTTTTACTGTACTTACAGAAGCTCCGCCTACAGTACATAGCCCCATACAGCTGTGCCTCATAGCAGAGGAAACGGACGGGGCGACGGCAGGATACAATCTCAGTAAGTGTTTTGACTTTTTGTTCAACTCTGCCTTCCTTATCGTGGTTTCATATCACTGCCCTGAATGTCTGTTGTTAAAGTTAAAAGATGTGCTTGCTGTTGACACTTTAACTCATTCTGAACCTGTAGATAGTGTTTGAGGCCTGGATGGCAGGAAATGTATGAAAAATACAGCGGCGCTCGAGTGTTCAGTCTCAATTGTTGTTGTTTGTTAATAGTGTGGCTATTTTTGCTTTTTTGACTGTGTGTGTGTGTGATACCCCACAATCCTACGGAGCCTCTCTGGTGACAAAAGAAATGCATGTCCACGTGTCTTGTGACCATCAGTAGTAAACGGGCAAGAGACACTAAATTCGGCAGCACAAAATGTCGTTTTATTAAAACACTGTGAGTCCAATGGTAGCTTAGCCGTCACTTTATTAAACTGTTAGATAACATACCCTAATATACACCTAAAGCTACCATAAAATAACATACAGTAGTTTTTTCTGCCAGCTAACGGCTAACCCCTCCGCCAGTCCCTCCCTCTGACATCATCACCCGATGACTTTGTAATTCTTCGAACAAAGCACCAAACGAAATGCATGGGCTTAAACGCAAAGACTATACTGATGTTGGGGAAGAATTAAAGTTCATTATTCACCATTATTCTTATTTTTTTAATCCATTGTCACCAGAGGGGCTCCGTACAAACCACAACAGGAAAAGCTTGTTGTGTTTTACCTGCCAGTGAGGGTGAAAGTGAAAGTGTTGTGTTATTTCAAACAGGGTGGCTGAAATGGCTGAGGTCAGAGGTTTGCTTTTGGAAACGCTGCAAAAATTGGGCAAAGAGGAATTTAAAAATTTTAAGTGGCACCTGGAACGCTGCACTGACATCCCTAGATTCCAACTGGAGGAGGCCGACCGACCTCAAACGGTGGATCTGCTGGTGCAACGTTACCCTCGGAAGGCTGTGGAGATAACCATACCATTTTTAAATGAGATCAACAGGAACGACCTGGTGCAGGAGCTGCAAAACAATGTAGGAGGTGAGAAAGAGGAGGAAGAGGAGCTGTCGGAAGACGATGCAATAGGTGAGGTTATTTGTAGTCTAAATGTCTAAAAGTCTGAGTTACTTACAACAAACATCAAATGAGGTCATGCTGGTAAACAACAGGACCAAACTAATGTTCAGAAAGGCAGATTTCACTTAAGTGAGGCACTTTGTTATCCCTGAATAGCACTCACTGAGTTTTCACTTTCTCTGTTTAAGACTTGAGATAATGGGGTTGCCAGGGTAACCATGTCATCCCAGCAGATGCCTCAGCTGGACCACCTGAACTGCTACAGCACTGGCAGTGTGTGCAAAGTCTTTAAATGTTGATTAACATCACCAATAAAGCATGACTTTACAAGTAAGCTTATGTTTCTTGTGTCTTTGTATTTAGCTCATCAGTTTGGCTAACATTTGACTCATTAGCATTTATGAATAAGTGCTTTATTTTGTCAGTTCTTACTCGTTTGGATGCTTGAGGTTTGACTTTGATGTCCATTTAAGACTTCATGTTGTGGTTGAACACTTTGTTCATGAATGATCTAGAGTAAAAAAAACAGTTTAGTTATCCACATAGCACTATTTTACACACAGAATCTTTTTTTAAAATCTATTATATCAAAACACTGGTCAGATGCATGTGTACTGTCTTTACTGAACATAGAACAAAATATTTGTGCGTCTATTCTGAACGTCTAAATCTGTTTTGACAGTCAAATTACATTCAGGTGACTTGAAACACTTTGCATTTCATGCATGGAGTGAATTGGACTTTACTGTAGCAGGAAGTTCAATGGAAAGTTCTAGACATGTCCATACAGGCGACAGGATGAAGCTCTGTGCAGTAAAAGTTTTAACACAGAACTAAGCCGATTTGATTTTAACCAAACAAGTGTAATTACAGCACACAATGCTGATGAAACATAACTATAGTTGAAATCAGAACAAATCCAAACTCACTTGACCACTTTCAGGTGACTTTGCATGCAATGAATGACGGTAACCTGAATGTCAACATTTCTATTCAATTCAATTCAATTCAATTCAGTTTTATTTATATAGCGCATATTACAATCAGACATTGTCTCAAAGTGCTTCACAGGAACCCCCCTAAGAGCACTGTGGCAAGGAAAAACTCCCTTTAAGAGGAAGAAACCTTGAGCAGGACCCGTCAACTTAAGGGGGAACCAGTCCTGCTGCTAGTCAGAGAGGATGAGGGAGAGAGAGAGAGAGAGAGGGAGAGAGGAGCAAACATGATACAAACATGATACAGTACAGAGCAAACATGACAGCAAGATGAAACAGTGATTATATTGTAATAGATATCTATATATATCGTCGGTCCATAAGTAGGAATAGTAATTTGATAGTAAAGATGGGCAGCAGGGGCTAGTGAAGTCGATGAGCACAGGAGAGATCAGGGACCAGACTGCAGGTCAGTATGCAGGTCTTGAGACCTGCAAAGAGAGAGAGCGAGAGCGAGGCACAGAACTACAAGGAAGACAGTTAACACAGATTATGAGACGATATTACCCAGTATGATCCAGACTAAGGAGAGTGGAGGAGAGGTCAGAGGGTGTTCAGAGGATCGTGTTTGTGCCCCCCGACAACGTAGAGCAAGAGAGACTTCACGGGCCGGACTGCAGGTCATCATCCAGGTCTTGAGACCAGTGTGAGCCAGACTAAGGAGAGAAAAGGAGAGGTTAGAGGGTGAGAGGGAAATTGCTCAGTGGATCATGTTTGTGCCCCCCGACAACGTAGGCCTAGAGCAGCATAGCTGTGCTACACACTAGGTCTAAGGCTAACTGTACGCCTTACTAAACAGAAAAGTTTTAAGTCTAGTCTTAAAGGTGGAGGCAGTGTCTGCCTCTCGGACCCAGATTGGTAACTGGTTCCATAATAGCGGTGCCTGATAGCTGAAAGCTCGTCCTCCCATTCTACTTCTATGAATCCTAGGAACTACAAGTAAACCTGCACTCAGAGATCTGAGTGTCCTATTAGGAACATATGGTACAATCAGGTCCTGCAGATACAATGGAGCAAGTCCATGAAGAGCCTTGTAGGTTAGAAGAAGGATCTTGAAGTGTATTCTTGAGTCCACTGGGAGCCAGTGAAGAGACGCTAGGACAGGAGAGATATGATCCCTTTGGCTGCTTCCTGTCAGAACTCTAGCTGCTGCGTTCTGGATCAGCTGCAGACTGTTGATGGAGTAATGTGGACATCCTGACAATAAAGAGTTGCAGTAGTCCAGTCTTGAAGTGACAAAAGCATGGATGAGCTTTTCAGCATCACTCTGAGAGAGGATGCTCCTGATCTTAGTAATATTACGCAGGTGAAAGAAAGCGGTCCTGGAGACCTGCTTAATATGAGAGACAAACGACATGTCTTGGTCAAAGATAACTCCAAGGTTCCTCACAGTCGTACTGGAGGCCAGAGTAATTCCATCCAGGGAGAAAGTATTATCTGATAAACTAGTTCTGAGATGTTTCGGTCCAAAAACAATGACCTCAGTCTTGTCCGAGTTTAATAGTAAAAAGTTGGAGGACATCCAGTCCTTTATGTCCTTTAGACACGCCTGTAGTCTGACTAGCGGCTCCGTTTCTTCAGGCTTCATGGATAAATACAGCTGGGTATCATCAGCATAACAATGAAAGTTTATGCCGTGCTTCTGGATGATGTATCCTAGAGGGAGCATGTAGAGGGTGAACAGGATCGGTCCGAGCACAGAACCCTGTGGAACACCGTGGTTAACCCTTGTACCTGTGGAAGACACATCGTTAGTGTGAACAAAATGAAATCTGTCAGATAAATATGATTTAAACCAGCGCAGTGCTGTTCCTGTAATCCTGATCTCGTGTTCCAATCTGTGTAGCAGGATGCGATGGTCTACGGTGTCGAAGGCAGCACTGAGATCCAGTAGAACGAGTACAGAGACGAGACCCCGGTCCGATGCCATGAGGAGGTCATTGGTGACTTTAAGCAGTGCTGTTTCTGTGCTGTGATGGGCTCTGAAACCAGACTGGAAAGCATCAAACAGACTGTTACTACACAGGTGGTCGTTTAGCTGACTTACAACAGCTCTTTCGAGTAGTTTGGAGATAAAGGTGAGGTTGGAGATCGGTCTGTAGTTTCCTAGGACGTCCGGGTCCAGTGAAGGTTTTTTAAGTATCGGAATGATCACAGCAGTTTTAAAAGCCTGTGGTACATATCCTGTTCCCAGAGACAAGTTGATCTGTCCTAATATAGAGTCTCCGATCAGAGGAATAGCATCCTTGAGGAGCTGTGAAGGGATCGGATCCAGAAGACAGGTAGTAGGTTTAGACTTGCTGATGCTGGTGGTCAGCTCAGGGAGGCCGATGGGCGCGAAGCAGTCCAGAGTTAGATCAGGATCCGTTTCCAGAAGTGGCGGTGTATCCTCAGTGGTCACAGAGAGATTGTGGTTGATTTGTCCTCTAATAGTGGTGATTTTATCAGTGAAGAAGCTCATGAAGTCTTCACTACTAAGAGCTGCAGGAATGCGAGGCTCCACAGAGCTGTGGCTCTTTGTCAGCCTGGCCACGGCATTAAAGAGAAAGCGCGGGTTGTTCTTGTTTTCTTCTATTAGTGATGAATAGTAGGCTGTCCTGGCTTTACGAAGGGCCTTCTTATACGTCAGCAGACTGTCTCTCCAGATCCTCCGGGAGTCATCTGATTTAGAGGACTGCCACATCCTCTCCATCCTACGTGTAATCCGTTTCAGTGATCGGATGTTTGAGTTGTACCACGGAGCTAGCCTCTTCTGGTTTGTAGTTTTCTTCTTCTTCAGTGGAGCAATCCTGTTTAAGACTGAGTGTAGTGTGTCTGCAGTGTTGTTGTCAAAGCGGTCCAGCTCTGCAGGAGTAACATTTAAGTTGGTACCCCCGTCAGTACTTGGGACTGTGGGGAGTACTGGTAGGATTGCTGTCCTAAACTGCTTTACGGCGTCTTCAGACAGACATCTGCTGTAGTAGACCTTTTCCTTAGGTGCTGGTAGGTCTGAAAGAGAGAAGTCAACAGTTTCTAACAGAAACACTGCTCAGGAGACTTGATGGCTGATTGAATGAAGAGTTTGCTATCAACAAAAACTTGTGCATTGTCAGAAATCACAGGAGGGTATAGTGCACTAAATCCTAATGGTAGATGTATTCACCAATAACATAAAACATAACGCAACAGACTTTATCATTAGATCCTATTAAAAAAACAAAGGTTAGAAATGTTAACATCCTCAGTGCAGTTTCTCTGAACAGCAGACAGGAGGTGGAGCCGTCAGGTGATCCAGGAATGTGACTAAAGTAATATGAAGCAGAAATGCTCTGTCGCCTCGGATTCGGGGAAGTGGACGCAGGGTAAGTGTGTGTTTTGTGTTTGTATTGTATAAATGAAAATAAAATGTACCACTGTTTAGTGACACATTATATATATATATATATATATATATATATATATATATAAAACCACATGATGTTTATATATATATATATATATATATACACTCAACAAAAATATAAACGCAACACTTTTGTTTTTGCTCCCATGTTTCATGAGATGGACTTGAAGATCTAAACTTCATTCCAGATACACAATATTACCATTCCTCTCAAACATTGTTCACAAATCTGTCTAAATGTGTGATAGTGAGCACTTCTGCTTTGCTGAGATAATCCATCCCACCTCACAGGTGTGCCACATCAAGATGCTGATCTGACATCATGATTAGTGCACAGGTGTACCTCAAACTGCCCACAATAAAAGGCCACCCTGAAATGTGCAGTTTTGTCTCACAGCAAAATGCCACAGATGCCACAAGCATTGAGGGAGCGTGCAATTGGCATGCTGACAGCAGGAATGTCAACCAGATCTGTTGCTCGTGCATTGAATGTTCATTTCTCCACCATAAGCCGTCTCCAAAGGCGTTTCAGAGAATATGGCAGTACATCCAACCAGCTTCACAACCGCAGACCACGAGTAACCACACCAGCCCAGGACCTCCACATCCAGCAGGTTCACCTCCGAGATCGTCTGAGACCAGCCACTCAGACAGCTACTGAAAAAATTGGTTTGCATAACCAAACAATTTCTGCACAAACTGTCAGAAACCGTCTCAGGGAAGCTCAACTGCATGCTCATCGTCCTTATCGGGGTCTTAACCTGACTCCAGATCGTCGCCGTAACAGACTTGAGTGGGCAAATGCTCACATTCGATGGCGTCTAGCACGTTGGAGAGGTGTTCTCTTCACGGATGAATCTCGGTTTACATTGTTCAGGGCAGATGGCAGACAGCGTGTGTGGCGTCGTGTGGGTGAGCGCTTTGCTGATGTCAATGTTGTGGATCGAGTGGCCCATGGTGGTGGTGGGGTCATGGTATGGGCAGGCATCTGTTATGGACGAAGAACACAGGTGCATTTTATTGATGGCATTTTGAATGCACAGAGATACCGTGATGAGATCCTGAGGCCCATTGTTGTGCCATACATCCATGAACATCACCTCATGGTTCAGCAAGATAATGCACGGCCCCATGTTGCAAGGATCTGTACACAATTCTTGGAAGCTGAAAATGTCCCAGTTCTTGCATGGCCAGCATACTCACCGGACATGTCACCCATTGAACATGTTTGGGATGTGCTTGACCGGCGTATACGACAGCGTGCACCAGTTCCCACTAATATCCAGCAACTTCGCACAGCCATTGAAGAGGAGTGGACCAACATTCCACAGGCCACAATAGACAATCTGATAAACTCTATGCGAAGAAGATGTGTTGCACTGCATGAGGCAAATGGTGGTCACACCAGATACTGACTGGTTCTGAGTCCCCAGACCGCCAATAAAGCAGAAACAAAATGCACATTTCAGGGTGGCCTTTTATTGTGGGCAGTTTGAGGTACACCTGTGCACTAATCATGATGTCAGATCAGCATCTTGATGTGGCACACCTGTGAGGTGGGATGGATTATCTCAGCAAAGCAGAAGTGCTCACTATCACACATTTAGACAGATTTGTGAACAATGTTTGAGAGGAATGGTAATATTGTGTATCTGGAATGAAGTTTAGATCTTCAAGTCCATCTCATGAAACATGGGAGCAAAAACAAAAGTGTTGCGTTTATATTTTTGTTGAGTGTATATATATATATATATATATATATATATATATATATATATATATATATAACATCATGTGGTTTACAAGGTTACAGTGTTAATAGGGGTTAATATATATTTAGAAGTCTTACTGTTCTCTGTGGATTTCAGGGTTTGAAGCTCAGGATGTCTTCCAGTATATTTTCCCTCTTCTTCCTGGTCTCTCTGTTTTCCACCATCATGGCCGTCGACCCTACTGGCATCAGGCTGCGTGTGACTGACGGAGCACTAGACGTTTGTAAGATGTACACTCTAAAAAAAATACATCATAAAAGTGCTGCAACAAACAAACTCATGCATACTAACAAGTCTACTAAATTGTACAGAACAAGAACTACACACTAGTACACATTAACAACCACAGCTGTTTATTTATCTTCATGTTTTTATTTTTTGTTTTACAGGAAATGAAGTACAGTTTAAAAGAACATGGGGACTTTTCATTTCTCCATATAGCGATAGCTCCCCCTGTTGGTGTGCATGCAAAACTACTAGCTGACATGTAATGAAGTAGATTAATAATTGTATGGCAGCCATTTACAGTATGAGAACATGCAGATGTATCTTTTTTTATTTATTCTTTTGGTGAAATCATTTTGTCGAAAATCACATTACTTGTATATTTTCCTGTTGAGAAATGGGATCGATTCCGTTTATAGTCTCACCTTTCTGCGTCATCACTTCTCTGGACCAATCATCTTCTTGCCCCGACTTCCCCTTCCAACCAATCCCTGACAGCTTCTCCTATTTTTAAACCTCCATCACGGCGTGTGGCGTGATGGTGCGGGGGTTTCCTCACGCTGCTGTGGTTCTCAGTGACTCTCCAGTCGATTCTCCTCACTCTGGTACTTAGCGGCTCTAACATGATGCTCACCCCTTCTAGCCTGCGGCCCACATTAGGCCAGGTAAGCTAATCATGTTGAACAGAGTGAAGGAGTGTCCTGACCGTTTTCTTAATTTTCATGCTGTTATTTTAGCACCAAGGTCTAAGTGCATTACATCCAATTATGTGTTTTCTCTTTTTGCTGGAAGACTGTAATGTTTCATGGCTCTGTGTTTTTCTCTGATGTCTCATGTGCAGAAACTGACAAACCATCAAGTCTGGCTGTTAAAGGGTTTTAAACATTACACTTTCCATACTTGCTCTTTCAGTGAAGGTAGGATTTAGGATGGTCAGATTCTGTCACGGCCAATAGAAAAAGAGCAACAGAAGTAAACGTTCAACTCAAAGTGGAAATGCTTTAGTGATCCTGTTCCTGTGTGTGTTTTAAATAAAGATAGCTAACATTTAGTTTATTTACTTTTACGTTCTTCTGTCTCTGCAGACCTGCTCTTATCAGTCTGGCCATTGCAGACATTCTAGCTTATTAAAATCTTCTCCTGGGTGCATTTACAACAAGAGCATGAAGATTAGTTAGACAAACTGGCCTCCAAAGAAAAATGTTAATATCAGTGCGGTTGTTGGGAGCTTGTGTGTCATACAGCAGGAGCAGCATCACCTTCACTATAGCTGCATGCAGCGTCTGTCAGTTTGTGCAACATGATGGTTTGTCCAAGATGCAGGATGACATTAATGGTTTTAAATTCCTGATGGGAACAGACACCATGCAGGATAAGTTCAGAGGGTTAAGGCATGCAATTGGACTTGTAGTGTTTTTTTTTAAATAGGGTTTCGTCCTTTGGATGGACCAGTTTCCCTTTGGTGATAAGTATAGAAATACTTAGAGCTGTTGTTTATGTTCACACAGACCCACCCACTGAGCTTCCTCCACCACATATAAACCATGTTTCCCCACCAAGCAGCTAGAACTGATCAGTGCTGCTTGGAGGAGCAGAGAAACGTCTTCAACCTTCTGAATTACAATGACCTGGGTGACTGAGAATCTTCATCAGAATATGCTGCATTTTAATTAATCAAATATATTAAGTCTGATTTGAGCTATGAGGCTCATCAGTCAATGATGAAGAGCTGAGAAAAGCAAGTAAAAAAACACAGTAGCTTTAAGGGTTAGGCAACATAGCTCCACCTACAAAAGTAGTTCAGACAGAGGATGGCAGACATGAGGTGGGTATTTTAAATGAATGTTTTACTTCTAGGTCTTCTTCTTCTTTGAGGCCGACCGACCTTAAATGGTGACGCTGACGGTGGAACATTCCCCTCAGCAGGCTGTGTGTTTTTAGATGCTATTGACAGGAGGGACCTGCTGCTGCAGCTCTCACAAAACAATGCAGGAGGTGAGCTGATGTAAATTATGTTTTCATGTGGCTGCAAGAGAACTTAGTACAAGCGTTACAAGCATTGTGAGAGGAGCTGTGTTTCTTTTACTGTACTTACAGAAGCTCCGCCTACAGTACATAGCCCCATACAGCTGTGCCTCATAGCAGAGGAAACGGACGGGGCGACGGCAGGATACAATCTCAGTAAGTGTTTTGACTTTTTGTTCAACTCTGCCTTCCTCATTGTGGTTTCATATCACTGCTCTGAACATCTGTTGTTAAAGTTAAAAGATGTGCTTGCTGTTGACACTTTAACTCATTCTGAACCTGTAGATAGTGTTTGAGGCCTGGATGGCAGGAAATGTATGAAAAATACAGCGGCGCTCGAGTGTTCAGTCTCAATTGTTGTTGTTTGTTAATAGTGTGGCTATTTTTGCTTTTTAGACTGTGTGTGTGTGTGTGATACCCCACAAACCTACGGAGCCTCTCTGGTGACAAAAGAAATGCATGTCCACGTGTCTTGTGACCATCAGTAGTAAACGGGCAAGAGACACTAAATTCGGCAGCACAAAATGTCGTGTTATTAAAACACTGTGAGTCCAATGGTAGCTTAGCCGTCACTTTATTAAACTGTTAGATAACATACCCTAATATACACCTAAAGCTACCATAAAATAACATACAGTAGTTTTTTCTGCCAGCTAATGGCTAACCCCTCCGCCAGTCCCTCCCTCTGACATCATCACCCGATGACTTTGTAATTCTTCGAACAAAGCACCACACGAAATGCATGGGCTTAAATGCAAAGACTATACTGATGTTGGGGAAGTATTAAAGTTCATTATTCACCATTATTCTTATTTTTTTAATCCATTGTCACCAGAGGGGCTCCGTACAAACCACAACAGGAAAAGCTTGTTGTGTTTTACCTGCCAGTGAGGGTGAAAGTGAAAGTGTTGTGTTATTTCAAACAGGGCGGCTGAAATGGCTGAGGTCAGAGGTTTGCTTTTGAAAACGCTGCAAAAATTGGGCAAAGAGGAATTCAGAAATTTTAAGTGGCACCTGGAACGCAACATCCCTAGATTCCAACTGGAGGAGGCCGACCGACCTCAAACGGTGGATCTGCTGGTGCAACGTTACCCTCGGGAGGCTTTTAATAGGACCATAGCCATTTTAAATGAGATCAACAGGAACGACCTGGCACAGGAGCTGCAAAACAATGTAGGAGGTGAGGTTATTTGTAGTCTAAATGTCTAAAAGTCTGAGTTACTTAGAACAAACATCTAATGAGGTCATGCTGGTAAACAACAGGACCAAACTAATGTTCAGAAAGGCAGAATTCACTTAAGTGAGGCACTTTGTTATCCCTGAATAGCACTCACTGAGTTTTCACTTTCTCTGTTTCAGGCTTGAGATAATGGGGTTGCCAGGGTAACCATGTCATCCCAGTAGATGCCTCAGCTGGACCACCTGAACTGCTACAGCACTGGCAGTGTGTGCAAAGTCTTTAAATGTTAATTAACATCACCAATAAAGCATGACTTTACAAGTAAGCTTATGTTTCTTGTGTCTTTGTATTTAGCTTATCAGTTTGGCTAACATTTGACTCATTAGCATTTATGAATAAGTGCTTTATTTTGTCAGTTCTTACTCGTTTGGATGCTTGAGGTTTGACTTTGATGTCCATTTAAGACTTCATGTTGTGGTTGAACACTTTGTTCATGAATGATCTAGAGTAAAAAAGACAGTTTAGTTATCCACATAGCACTATTTTACACACAGAATCTTTTTTAAAATCTATTATATCAAAACACTGGTCAGATGCATGTGTACTGTCTTTACTGAACATAGAAAAAAATATTTGTACGTCTATTCTGAACGTCTAAATCTGTTTTGACAGTCAAATTTCATGCATGGAGTGAATTGGACTTTACTGTAGCAGGAAGTTCAATGGAAAGTTCTAGACATGTCCATACAGGTGACAGGATGGAGCTCTGTGCAGTAAAAGTTTTAACACAGAACTAAGCCCATTTGATTTTAACCAAACAAGTGTAATTACAGCACACAATGCTGATGAAACATAACTATAGTTGCAATCAGAACAAATCCAAACTCACTTGACCACTTTCAGGTGACTTTGCATGCAATGAATGACGGTAACCTGAATGTCAACATTTCTAACAGAAACACTGCTCAGGAGACTTGGCTGATTGAATGAAGAGTTTGCTATCAACAAAAACTTGTGCATTGTCAGAAATCACAGGAGGGTATGGTGCACTAAATCCTAACGGTAGATGTATTCCCAGATAATATAAAGCATAGCACAACAGACTTTATCATTAGATCCTATTAAAAAACAAAGGTTAGAAATGTTAACACATCCTCAGTGCAGTTTCTCTGAACAGCAGACAGGAGGTGGAGCCGTCAGGTGATCCAGGAATGTGACTAAAGTAATATGAAGCAGAAATGCTCTGTCGCCTCGGATTCGGGGAAATGGACGCAGGGTAAGTGTGTGTTTTGTGTTTGTATTGTATAAATTAAAATAAAAGGTATCACTGTTTAATAATGAAGGTATGTTTAATGGCTACTTGATTTGGACTTGCTTCTAAAAAGTGATGTGTGTAGTTGTGTTTCAACAGGAAGAATGGATCCAATTTGGTGTGCATAGATAAATGTTACATCTATCTCCATCCCCCCTCTGCTGCTCGACATTAAGCATAATATCATACAGTCGTTCACTTCATGAACTTATCAAACAGCTGCTATTTTATTATTACTGTAACTTTCCAAGTTTGACGAGAAGAAATCTGACAAGTTACACAAACATCTTTTGTCAACGTCTTTGCATTTACATGTGTGATAACTTTCATTGCACACAACTATGTATATATATATACATATATAAAACATCATGTGGTTTACAAGGTTACAGTGTTAATAGGGGTTAAAATATATTTAGAAGTCTTACTGTTCTCTGTGGATTTCAGGTTTTGAAGCTCAGGATGTCTTCCAGTGTATTTTCCCTCTTCTTCTTCCTGGTCTCTCTGTTTTCCACCATCATGGCCGTCGACCCTACTGGCATCAAGCTGCGTGTGACTGACGGAGCACTAGACGTTTGTGAGATGTACACTCTAAAAAAATACATCATAAAAGTGCTGGAACAAACAAACTCATGCATACAAACTATTTTACTAAATTGTACAGAACAAGAACTACACACTAGTACACATTAACAAGCACAGATGTTTATTTAGCTTCATGTTTTTATTTCTTGTTTATATTGTTGACTGTTTTGCTAATAGAAGCCGTTCAATGTGTTTTTTTTTGCAGTGAAGGATGCTGGTTTGGCATTTTTGGAGAGCCTGGTTAACACAGCTTCTTCAGATGTTGTGGATCTGTGGATATTCAAAATAACTTGGTAAAAATCTTCTTCTCATAGATGTTGTTCCATCACGGCAGGAAGGATCCACAAAAGTTACTACTTTTGGGCAGGAGCTGATTTGTTTGCTTCTTCTTTATCCTAAGGAATAGATCCATTTCTAAGTTTTCGGACCTTATTTTACATTGCACGCTCTTCTCTTTGTCCACTTACATCTAATTTTTTACCTCTCTTCACATCCTCCTTCTCTCAGGGTGAAAATCATTAGTATAGAGGTAAATCCTGATGGAGTGGCTCTTCATTTCCAGGAAAACTCTGGTGTCCAGCTTGAAATCAAGAACCTGGACTTCACTGTAGACCTTGAATATGAAGCCATTTTCCAAAAGTACGTATAATACTACAAATACTCTTACTGTTTATTCCATTAAACATGTGCTGTGTCTCACACTGAGTCTCAAGCTGCACCACAATCAACCATAAACAACTTAAGTAAGCGATCATTCATAATTAACATCTATCATTACAGTTTTAATTATGAAGAGTCAGTTTATTGTCACATTGCTGCTCAGTGACGCCCTGCTCATGTGTCCATCATGTCCTCTTTGATTATATTATTATTACATATTAGTGAATTACTTTGTGTTATGTGTTGCAGACACAGAACCACTATTGAAGGATTCAGTGTGGACGCCAACTTGGGAGTGGAACTGAGCTGGTCTGAAGAGGAACATCTGAAAGCTGATTTACTGACATGCACAATAGGAGCTGGGGGAATTAAAACATCATACAGCGGGATCACAGGGTAACGGAGTACAAATACAAAGGTCTAGGTTCAAGCCAGATGTGTGGCATTATTCAAATAATACACAAACTACAAAGAAAATATGATGAAAGATTTAGTTGTTTGTTTTTCAGAGATGTTATTAACTATCTGCTGACCTTCTACGTCAAGAATAAGGTTTGTTCTTCATTTTATATTTACAGAATTTATAGTGTGGGTCTGGAAAAAATAAAATAAAATGAGCGTCCCTGTCTGTCTGTACAGTTCTGTGGTATTGTTAATTCTGCTGTTCCTCCCGTCAACTCCATGTTGGAGAGAATCAGCCAGCCGGTAAAGCTGCATGAAGGCCTTAACATCAGCATGGACTGCTCTCTAAGCAGCAACATTGCAGTGGCTTCCCACAGCATTGACACAGCTTTAAAGGTGAGTAAACACCATGTGACAGTAATGTTTAAAGGTGGGGTAGGAGATTTTGAAAACTCTGAGAGTCAGCCAGATTTCGAAAGTAAACACACGCCCCTTTCTCTCGGAGCTCACCCCAAAGCCACGCCTCCCAATCACATGGCCTGAAGACGAGCTGCGGTCTGTGACTTCGGCCATCATGCACGCACCTCTCTGGTGCGCGCAGAGCAGGAAGAGAGTGACAACCAGCCAATACTCCACGCAGGGTCCACCCAGAGGATTGGCTGATGGTTTTAGCGTTTTATAGCTTCCACAGATGATTCATATTCTTTGTTTTAATGAGAAACTGCTGAACTAATCGGTTGCTATCAGACTGTAAAGAGAAGTTACACTAATTTAACAAAAAGTGCATCAGAATGAAATCTCCTACCCTACCTTTAAGCTGAGTTCATAGCTGCAAACCCTGAAGCAGGAAGGTTCTACCTTGTGAGCTGGGTCCTTCTGTTAAAAGGGAGTTTTTCCTGCCGTTGTTGCTCTTAAGGGGGTTCAGGCTCTGGGTCTATGTAAAGCACCTTGAGACAATTGTGACATGAAACATAACAGCAATACATCTAAGATGAGTTCCATTGGGTTTCTGGTACAAGCCTTTTATGTGTGTGTGTGTTTCAGGGCATGGTGTTCAGAGAGGGGGAGACATATGACATTCACTCAGTGAGGGCGGGTGAGGAGCCAGTCTTCAGTGAGTGTGACCGGGCAGTGTATGTGGGTATCTCTGAGTTTTTCTTCAACAGTGCTGCCATGATGCTGTACAAATGGGGACCATTTCAGTTGGACATCCCAGAGGTGAGAGGCATCGAATAACAATCAAAACTCTGCATAAATATGACCCAAAAGGTTGGCCGACTTTCACACAAGTTCTGAAAGAGAAGAAATGACAAAGGAACCCAGGTTAACCTGTAAGCAGGTCATGAATCCATCCACCATCAGGAGAATGGACCAACCATAAACAGATGAACACTGCTGCCCACCTGCACTTTAAAGATCATGTGGGCATATTGGGAAATACTTGTGGACAGATGAGACTAGAATAGAGTTAATTGACTTAAATGAGAAGCCTAATGTTGGGAGAATGCTGCATCTTGCCAGCAACAAGAGGTCAATGTTTCTGTCCTGTAAAACGGGACATGGGCGTATTACAACAGAATGCTTTTCCTTTCCTTCCTGTTGATTCATAATAACCTACAGTGTGTTCTTGGTGGTGAAGGAACATGCCACTTTATAATGTGTGTGTTAATCATCACTCTCATCACTCCCTGTGTTCTTCTCCACAGAAGACAGAAGAGTTGACCATTATGATTCTGGAATCTGTGGGACTTCCACAGGTGTGAAACACTAAAAAATATTTCTATTGAAGTATATTTTTTTTCTGTTTGGCCTTTGTTGGCAAACCTGCAGGTATTGCTCTATAGGACAGAGAAACTGTATATTGGTGCTCTTGTTCTGACTCAACTGTGTTTCTGTAACAACTGAAGGGTGCTGTTCAGGTGAAGCTCAGTGAGGTCCCGATCATTAGCATCAGTAAGAATGGACTGTCTGCAGATGTGAGGGTCAGAGCACACTCTGTGGATCAGCCTGACAGAAAACCTCTTCCTGTGGTAAGTACACACACACACACAGTTTTTGTACAGTTCAGATCTTACTTATCCGCCCCAAATTGTATATAGAAAATATGACTGAAGTATAATCTGATTATAATCAATAACCTGATTGTAACCTGAATAAGGTCATATTACAAATAAGACACTGCCATGAAAACACATGACCATAGCTGGATTAAAGTCATTTTTAGTGTAAGGATATCCCTCTAGAACCTGCCTGTAGGGAGTTATAGTCAGTGTTACAGTAATGCACTGTGGCTGTCACACTTCTTTCCTTTAATTCTGTTGTTTATAATGTTGGCGTTTGTAGAAATGTAAAGAAATAACTATCAGCAGCTATGTACATGTGTAAAATCCCTCAAAGATCGCCGCTGGGTGAAGCATATGTAATATGCACTCACTTTTCTTCAACCACCACATGATCTGTCTCTGTCCCACAGATGTGTCAGCTCAATATGATGGTTGATGTCAAAGGAAGCCACCTGGTCTTGATCTCTAAAGATGTCAAGTAAAAACACAAACACACGCTCTCTACAGCACACTATCAATCTATATGGTGTCATATACGCCGAGCAACTTGCAATTAAACTTTTCCAGGTGTGAAATTCATCACGAAAACACAATAAGTTCGGTAAGGAGCCAGTGTCGTGAAACATCCACCGACTGTAAATTTCTTTCTTTCTACAGTGATGACAATGAATTTTATATGTGTTCTTATTTTATATGCGCAGGCACTGGTTAATATTGGCCTTGAGGTCGGAATTGAAAGCATCTTGGAGAGTAAGTACTAACAAAATAAGTGAATTATTCCCTAACCTGGATATTTTGCAGATGAATCGTGTGTGTTTGTGTGTGTGTAGGCTGGTTTGATAAAGGAGTACAACTTCCTCTCCCTGAAGGATTGGGCTTAACTCAGGAAAAAGTGGAATATCATGATGTAAGTCTGTTTACACCACAAAACATAGCACATTGCTTATAGACTGCAAAATATCAGGCCTCTTTAGTATATATACTGTCACAGTATTATAACAAATTAACAAAAAAACATGTTATATGTTCTGTAATTTAACTATTTAACTAGCCGATTGCATATTATCACACTAAAACATTGATGTGTATATTGTCCTGTGTAACGGTGACTGTAATGCATTGTGTTAGGATTTGTTGCTAGTCTTTCTATACAGTAACACAAAGACAAAAACTAGGGCCTGTGTTGTGTATGCAGGGCTTCTTGGTGGCCAGAGGAACCCTTAAGTTCACTAAACACCGTGAGGCCGACAGTTCAGTCCTGACTGCCTGAAGCTGCGACAGACAGCAGACTCTCCCTCTCACTCCTCCACAGCTGCTGCAGTGTGCCTTCCCATTGGGTTCATCATCATCATCAGTGCTTGTGTGTGGGGAGGGGGGTGAAAAAAGATGATTGATTGTAAATACACAAGATTTTATTAGATCCACAATCAAAATCTGCTCATATATGGAAATATGAAGACTTTTAGTTCAGTCAATGACTACTTGCACTCTGTCAGAGCGGTTTTCAGTATCGCAGCTCTACAGGTGGTTCAGTCTATGCTGCCATCTTGTGTTTGAACAGAACATTTATTTATTTATTCATTTATTTTATTTGGTGAAGAAAGAAAGCACAGAACCTGTCACAACCCAGCGGCCAGGGAAAATGTTGAGATTTATTTTCTTTATTTAAGATATTATATTGTGTTCTGGGCTGACAGAATGTAAATGTAATAAGGCTTTAATCATAAATTATCAGGACACTTATTAACACACGCCCTTCTGTCTAGGTGTGTGTTGATCATAGCTGTATTAGTAAATCAGCTGGTTTACAGGAACCACCTTGTGTTAACCTGCAGTTCAATTTGATCTGTGGGGATTTCTGCCATCAGATAAGTGATTAAATTAAACAATAAATCCTGATCAATCATTCACACTTTATCACACTTGTGCATAAACCGAGACATGAAGCTGGACTTGTTAACAGACAAACTGGGTAATATGGACTCATGAGATATGATGGAAATATAAGGACATTTTCAGCAGTTTTCTGAGAGGCTCTCAATGAATTACTACACAACAGCGTGAATGAACTCTTACTGCCTCACAGAACTGTTGGTAAACTGTTAGAAAAACTACTTTTATTGCAGTGAGGGATTAAAACCATAAAAAATGTGTTATTATCAGGTGATGCATACTGACGTCAGTCTTCATGTGGGACTTCTCAGGGTTTTTCCGCTGCGGTATTTCTCTTTCTCTTTCTTTTTGTTCTTTATATATGCACACAAACAAGCTCAGGATCAACCTGAATCTGCACATTGTAACATTTTCTCATCAAACAGACTTGTGACAGCAGGTAAGACATTAAACAATTTCATTCAGTGGGTTTACAACATTTACACTTCCCTTGTCTACACTGTGGATCATATTACAGGTTATAGTAGTGGGACATTTTATTTTTGGCTTCATTATGAGTTTTGGACATGATATTCAGGCTGAATGTCAGGTCAATTTTAAATTTGTCACATATGATGATGGTTGTAAAACCTTAAATCAGTTTTTAGTGGACTGCAGTGAAATGAGACACAGAGCTCTGAGGCAGTACTGAATAGTTCAATGGTTTAAGAATCATATACTGTCTACACTCAGATTATTGTTTACTAACTTAAACAGGGATTCAGCCTCCATTCAGCTTCAGTCAGAATTTACATGCATTTACTATGAATATCAGATTATGCTGAAATAGATATGGGCCACGTGAATTTGATGCAAATACTATAAGGGCATATTAGTAAAATATTTATTTTCATAAACAGCTTAGTCAGAATATTACTTCTTTTCAAAGTGATGGTATAATCTGGAATATTCTGTGCATGTAAACATATTCATGGATGTGTAGGTAATCATTTTGTTCTGATTGTTTTGTTTCACTTCTAATAGTGGCATAGTTATCAAAGACATATTATCAACTATTGTGACGAGTGATAAACAGAAAATAATTAAGATCACTGGTGGCTTTTTGTTTCTGAGGATTAGTGCATGTTGGTATCAAAACCAAACTGAAGAGTGACAGAAAGTGAAAGTCAACAGTGATACAAAACACTGAGAACTGAAGGAATGACAGCAGCCCAACACAGGAAACTCCTCTTCATCAGGAAGTCCAGCTCTGTCCTGGGCTGCTCTCTGGACTCAGTGCAGGAGGTGGGTGAAAGGAGGGTCCTGGCAAAACTGACCTCCATGCTGGACAATGAGTCCCACCCCCTGCAGGACGCCCTGTCAGCACTGCAGAGCAGCTTCAGTGGCAGACTGCTCCACCCTCGGTGTGTGAAGGAGAGATACAGAAGGTCTTTCCTTCCTGCTGCTGTCAGACTGTATAATAAACACTTCTGATAGGTGGAATACTCATACAACACAGTGTACAATAAATTATTTATTTAGTTTTCGATGCACTCTGTACAGTTTTCTTATAAACCTACACCTAAACCTACCTCCACTCACCTGTGCAATAACTGTTAATATGTAAACTGTCTGTTTTATAATGTATATATCTTTTTCTTAACTTATCCCTTGCTGTCTGTATGCCGTTGCAAAAATGCAATTTCCCCATTGTGGGACTAATAAAGGTTTCTTAATCTTAACCTCACAGAAGGGTGCTCATCTGGCATGCAAGATGCTTTTTGTCATTGCTAATGAGTCTTAACAGTGTAAGATGATGCACATTATGAATCTGCTGAGTGGTAGAAAACGTGCCTACAATTAGTTTGGCTAATAAGTATGACTGGTTTTATTGTGCATTTGATGACACTTTTTAGTCCTCTTATAAATAATGTGATGAAGTATTAAAGAAATAAATTGTTTTTCCAGGTTGTAGGTGGAAGATATGTGCTTGTGGCTCCATTGATGATTATCAACTAAATATGGATAGATCAGACATTGGACAGTATGTGAGAGACCTATTGTCTTCTTTGGAGGAGATGGAAGAACATCTGGCACGCCTGTGAGTCTTTGAACATGTGCTAAAATGTGTATTGGTTGTTCAGAAGTTGTTTTTTTATAATGCACCACTATCAAAGGCACACATTTTCTTCAGTTTCACATTCCAAATGATCCTTACTTGCACTAAAAATACTGTTTTTACGGTTAATTGTTTTGTTCACCTCTATTTTCAGGCGGTTATTGCGATTTGGGCACTATCTTGAGAAAATCAACAGGAGCTCAGATGAAAGGAGACGATTGATAAAGCTTGCAGAGGAAAACTGCAGGAATCACACTGTCCTTCAGTGGCTGAGAGAAAACTCAGAGTCCGACACCTTCATCAAACTGGTGGAAGTGTTCAATTTCCTGAAAAAACACATTGATGAAGAAGAGAAGAAGAACCACGGTGACCATGTGGACATCACCTTTGTGGCACATGGAGCAATCAGAGACTTCATGATCCCAGCCAGCTGTCTGCTGCCTCTACCCACCATCACTGACGTGGTGCTGTACGCTCCGTGGAACTGTGTCACCACCAGTACTGTAACATATGCAATTGCCACAGGAAAAATTCGGCCTGAGCACAGAGTTTTTTACTGTGACAAACGAGATGACTGTAAAACACCTGATGAAAAACATCGACCCATAAATCTGCCAAACCACTGGAACTCCATGAAGATGGCTGGAGACCAGATGATCCCAAACATCATAGTCAGCCCTCTACAAGCAGACGATGGTGTGTGGAAACATTTTAAGTATCTCACAGAAAAACATGGTGAACTGGGCAGAAATAAAATCATCATCCCGTTCATCCTACCAGATGAGGAAAGCGACAGTGTTCCATTCTCTGTGGTGACTTTGGCCCTCTCTCTGGTGCTCCTCACCTCCAGGTTCACAGCCACCGTCCACTTCGATGCTTGTTTGGGTGACAGATCTGCTGGACAGAGATTTGACAAAGACTATCTGCAGAGGCAGTACGCCTGTGCAATTGACAACACTGGAATGACATTTTCAACAGACATGTTAAACTCAACCTGCACTTTATTATAGGAGTTTGAACGGTTCTGCTTGTTTATGTGGTATTTAGTAGAAAACACAAGTGAGAGTAAGGATACTGACGGTTGACACTGAAACAGTGTGAATACATTGACATTCTCTGTAGAGTTCAGGAATTACTGTATTAAATAATAATTGTGATGTAGTTCCAAAGAATGTTAAATTACACTGTGATTTTTTTAAAACCAGTTTTCACCAGCTGTGAACAGCCAGACTTGTTTTGTCATGGCCGTTTTACTTGTTTGTGTGTAAGGGACCATTGTTGATTTGTACATTTGATGCATTGACTATGCATGAAAGAGTTGTGTGCAATCCACATTATAACATAGCACATATGACAATAATGCATCACATTAATAATAATGCATGTATTAATTTATACAATACTTTTACGTATGGATTATAGAACATTTAAGGGAATATTGATGGATTATCTTTACAGTTGATTTTCTCATATAGACAAACCAAAAGAGACTCTCACCTTATAACCTTGTGCCTTATTATGTAAATTAAACATGTGCTGAATGCAATATTTGTTGAATAATAAAGATGTTACATGATGTGCCACTTGCAGAAAACAGCCAGAGGGCACCAGAGAATCAGTGAGAGCTGAGTGTAGAACAGGATATAAACTGAGGAGGAGGTGAAGCAGGAAAAGGAGGAGGAGGACTACAGGCTAGGACTGGCAGGTCAGGGAGGGGTGGGACCAAAGAGAGAGAGAGAGAGAGAGAGAGAGGAACCTGTTTGGACTCACCCCTTCAGGGATAGAGAAGGAAAAAAACCAGCAGGAGCAGGATGGTTGGATCTAACTTTTTACTTCAGGTAACAAGCTATTGATCCATCGATCTTTCAATCTGTCGATCTGTGCACTGAGCTGCAGTAATAAGTTATTTTTCACAGTTATCTCCTGTTATCTGCTGGTTTGGGGTGTTTGTTTCATCTCTGTGTGTTAGTTAGTTCTAGACTTTGATAATTGTGTTGTGCTTATACAACCAGCATTATGGGGACCTCCTCATCTTTCACCTCCATTTTTGGGACTGTGTTTGATTTTAGCTTTAAACATTGACTGTTGGTTAGGATCAAGTATGTGTTTGAGTGTATGTGTGTGTGTGTGTGTTGCTGGCTGGCATGAGAGGCCGGGTGTGTTTAGCTCTGAGAAAAACATGGTGTCCTGAATGTTATAGCTACACGCTAGGTTTATGCATGGGATGATTGACAAAAATAAATCATCAAGCGGATAAAATTCCTCATTTGACCATCTTTTTCCTCTTAATGCAGTCTTGTCATGTATCATATGTAATTTTCCTAAAAGCAACATAGCGTACATAATGAGGTTATTTTACTAACAGCTGCAGTGCATTTTATAAAAAGAAAACATATATTAAAAACTGGAAAGTGTGACAATTTTGTGATGTATTACAAGGACATATATTTGATCTAAAGAGTAGAATCAAATAACAATTTGATGCACTTTTAATTAATCTGGAACCTCTCTGCAGAGGTGATTGAACTGGTCATATTTAGTGGTCAGTTAGTCCGAATGAATCTGTTTCAGGCTCTGATGCTGGGCTGATGAATAAAAGCTATGATTACACAAATATTTAAAACATTTTCAAAAATGAATGGTAAGTTCTGGGTCAGTGGGTGCATCTGTGGGCAGCTTAACCTGTAGTTAGACAATTAACTCCTGTTGTCATGGTGACCAGCAGGTTGATATACCATGAGCTGTGATGTAGAACTGAGGTTAAACCTGTGGTTGGTTTTAACGTCAGTCAGCCAAACAGAGTAACGCAGAAATCCTGGAGGAGATCTTTGAATACATTTCAGAGGTCCTTGATGAAAAGTAGCTGTGGAGATTCTTGTAGTCCCCAGAAGGGTTGTAAAGGTAACAGGTGAGGTTTTATAGATATTTTGGATACACCTTTGGGTTCAGAGGGGTCCTTGAGAACATTGGCATTTTCCTTTGAAAGGTTTTAGAGGTTTGTGACTAACTTGCAAAAAAAAGGTTGTCGATGCTTTAGACATGTTGAACGTTCTTGGGAGGAATCATATGATCATGATCCATGAGACCCTTGCAGTCCAAGCAGCTCATGTGGGACCAGTGGCCTCTTTATAAGTTAGAGGTTAAAGGTCTGTGAAGGTGCTGCAGGGGTTTTATTGAGGATGCACATGTTCTTGGGGAGGTCACACAGTATTTTAGCCAAGGTTCTTGCTGTAACAGTTGCAGAGGTGAATAGTAGCATTCACAAGAAGATTGTTGACATCTTTGCACATATTGAAGAATCCTGTTTGAATACCTTTAGAAGACACTTATTTTAAAATGAATACGGTTGCTTAGCAAATGATATGTGGAAAAATGTCCCAGAGAAGGTCTTGGAGAGGTTGTTAAAAGGGTTTTTTGAGGTCCTTGAAGTTCTTGACCATGTCAGAGCATTACACATCTGTTGTGTTGCTGTTGAGTACATGTAGTAGTAAGATTGTTGACTGTATGATTGATCATTGATGAGAAAAAAAAGCTGACAGTCAATAAGGGAGCAGCATTTGTAGGTTCTGATTGTGTTTTTAGTCAGTCAAACTAAAGTGTTTAGTGTATAGCTCAGTGTGGTCTGAGTCTCTGTACATTACCACAGATGTTTATTTGTTTTCCAGCCTTGTGTAGGAGGAGTCAGCCAACGGATTTATGACTGAAACTAAGTTATTTCTGTTTCTGCTGTTGTTTGTGTGACTTCTGAATGTAACCACACCCACACTCACACACAGGGTAAAGGTTGAACTCTCTTTAGATAGAGCTAGCTTTGATTGGCTGCTGGGAGCATGACGTCACATGGCACAGTGTCAGTTTTAGGTTCTTATTGTGTTGTTGGATCTGTTTTTCTGGGGAAATTCTCCTTTAAATTCAACATCTCGTCTCATTGGTTGATGGGGCGTGTCCTGCCACAATGCCGGGACCTCGGTTTGATGATTGACAGCTGGGTTTATTTTTTCATGCACTTCAGGCTTGTGGTTGCACAGATCAGGGTGTGTGTGTGGTATAGTGTGTGTGTGTGTGTGTGTGTGTGTGTGTGTGTGTGTGTGTGACATACCAGCCTGGCGGGGTAGGTGTGGCCAAGAGACAGAGACAAACACAGAGGGAGGAAGGGAAGACTGCATTCCAATACATTAGAGTCTCCCACACACCTGAACCAGGTGTGTTGATCAGTGTTATATGTTTGAAAACTCAAATAACAGATCAAATATAGTTTAGTAAAACTTTATTACTTAACAATCTTGAGGTCATAATCAGTGTTTTCATTATTCATGAGGTCCCAGAACAGGTCTTGAGTAAAGACCCAGAAGTAGATTGCAATCTGAGCAGCTCCACAGCTGTGCACCAGGGGCCCAGAGTTTAGTGGTTTGCAAGGTCTACAGTGACACCCAGTGATTTCTACTTTCAGTGATGTAAACACTCTTTATTTTAAGCTTTGGCCTGCATGGCATCAGCTGATCACATGTATTGATCTATGCTGTTGCTCCAAGAAACTGAACATTCAGCTCTCCAGCTGCTCTCTGAAATCTGTAGTCACACTATTGTTCCTTCACAAAGACAGGAAACACACACACACACCCACTCACACACACTTGTATATAAGTGTGTGATGTCACTAAGGGGGTGGAGTCTATGTGTGGATGGGGGCGGGGCTTAGATGTGACCAGAAGAACAGGCGCTTCCCTCTGTAAACAGAGCTGGCCTGGGATCAGCCTCCTGCTATTGTTCTGTGTAGATGGCTGCCTGGCTCAGAGGCTGCTGTGCAGGAAAGTTCTGTGGCTGAAGCATGTCAAAGACGCAACTTTTTCAAGCTCATGATATTTTAGTCCTCAGCTAACGTTGTGTGTGAAAGTGGTTCATTGAAGATCTTTCTTTTTTATTTTCTTTATTCTAATTTCATGTCCATGTTTAGGCTGTAAGAAAGATGCTTATTTGTGCACATGACAAATACTACTACTATAAAATATTGATCATCAAAGAATAGCTAATAGTATGCAGGCTGTGATCCAAACCGTAGACTCCTTCCTCTTTGTTTCCATTAAACTGGGTTTGAACCCTACTGAGCTGTAGAGATCTGAATGTCAAACATGACAGCAAACCAACCACTCCCCTTTAAATGTTTTTGTTAATCACTTGTGTCAGATATTACTCACAGACTGTTAATGTTGAAAAAGAGCATGAGGAGTTGTTTTTATGTGACGTGATGGATTGCTGTTGGCTTCAGGAGCTGCAGAAAGAGTTCAGTGTTCAGAGCTGATTGTGGTTTGACTTGTTCTGACATGAATAGGCAGAGGAACTCATAACTGTCATTCCTCTCTGTGTTTGTGTGGCTTTCCACGAATACACTATAAAAAAATGTCAGGCAGCTTTCTAGGCTTTCATTTTTTTCTATGGTACATTTTGTGAGAAATGAGTCAGAATTAGACAATTGATCCTAGAAATGAAGTGATGTGATGCTGGTGTGATTGTCTGTGGCTGTAGGTTTTGGTCTCATATGTGTCATGTCTCTTTAAGGGAGCTGAGGGTGATGTGTGACCTTTGACCCCACACCTTCAGTGTCATCTACCGGAGGGGGCGGGACCTGTGGAGCCCAGGTTGTCAAAATGGCAGCAACCTCCTCCCTGCTCAGCAGAGGTGAGTTCTTCTATTGCTGTCCTAGCTTGCTGTTGAAACCACAGTAGAAAAGTGAGCATAGCATTAGCATTAGCAGCTGTTGCATTAGTGAAAGCTTTAGCCTGAGTAACACAGTAGAAGTAAGGATTGCAGTGGCAGAGTTACTAACAAGGGTACACAACATAAGTGGCCTTATCAGCCATAGAGTTAGCATAAGCATTAGCTCTTAATTCCTTGTCTCTTCTGACCCTCTTTATTTGACTTAATCCTCCAGGTCTGGGTCTGGTCCTGGTGGAGTTTGAGTATGAGTACCAGGGTCGGGACGGAGTGCCGATCACCATCAAACCCAACGAGCGCTATGTCCTGCTGGCAAAGACCAATGACCACTGGTGGCAGGTTCGGGATGACCGCAGCTCCAAGTCCTTCTACATCCCTGCCAAGTATGTCAAGGAGCTGCCGGCGGACTTTCCCTCGCCCCTGGACTTTGCTAATCCACCCAATCCTGAACTGGTAGTGCTTCCTGTGGTAGCTCCAGTCCCAGTGCCTGTCCCTGTCCCTGTCCCTGTTCCAAAACCTCTGGAGGAGCCCGGTGGGACTAGAACCAAACCAGGGGATGAGGTCACAATCCGGCTCAGGCCTGATGCAGCCACCAGGCACCACAAGAACGAGAACCGTATGTCCACATTCGGTGTGCCACTGGACATTCATGACCTGATACCTCCGGTGGTGCCAGCACAGCGCCATCCTAGCAACATTCCTGCTGGTCCTTCAGACACTGGGAATAAAGCAAGCAGCAAGACTACAAACATGGCTGATGGAAAAAAACAGCCTCAATTGCCAGGTTACCTGGAGGACCAGAAGGATTCTGGGAAACCTCGTGTTCCCAGCTTCAGTCCAGCAGACCCCCTGTCCACACCCAGGGTCCAGAACCATCCCATTCCAGTGGAGATGCCAGTAGTGCCCCCCCACAGTAATCTCCACAACAAGTCTTCATTGTCCACAGGTCTCCCTGATAACCACGAGGCTCCTCCAAACCTGGAGAAAGAGGAAGAAGTGGTGGCAGAGGAGGAGGAGGCGATAAGCACAGAGGAGAGCGGAGAGGAGGAAGAGCCACTGAAGGAGGAAGATTCAAACCACATCTATGAATCCATTCAAGACCTGAACTTGGATGTAGAAGCTCTAGTTAGAGAAAAAGTGAGTCCAGCAGCACCACCTGAACCAGAACCTTCACCCGCACCACCTCCAACACAGGTAAAACATCAATCGGTGTGTTTGTGTGTAAGTGTTTGTCACTAACACAATGTTTTGTAACATAAAGGTCTAGTGCAAAATAATGACTACAATAGAACATAAAAGTCTTTTTTTGTGTCGACTACCCAGCACTGTGATCTACGGTCAGCATTGTTGTCACTTCAAAAACATTTTGTTCAAATGAAACTGGAAACATGACTCTTCAGGGTTACAGGATTTGTTTCTTTCCAAAAGTCAGGAGGGACAAAAGCAGCTGTGTGTCTGTTTCCTGTCTGACTGCTGCTCGGTGTCTGGTTTGACGGCGGCTGAGTGTCGGCGCACGCGGATGTTGAAGAAAAGATTAGTCGTCATTTATCGAAATACAACAGAGCAATCAGTGCAGCAGTCCTGTTCTGGGATTTCATTTGCT
This sequence comes from Parambassis ranga, assembly GCF_900634625.1. Taxonomy (NCBI): domain Eukaryota; kingdom Metazoa; phylum Chordata; class Actinopteri; family Ambassidae; genus Parambassis; species Parambassis ranga. The sequence continues at coordinate 6,714,964 of NC_041029.1, read as the reverse complement.
GCCAGATAGAGTTTAGTCACATTTTAGAGTCTGCAGGTCTTTTTACAAAATAAAAGCCTCTTCTGTGTGTCCTTCCTGACGAGTACAGGAAGCACAAAATAGAAAAAGAAAGGACCGTTTCCTCTTTTTATTCTCATAAGAGCAGAAACAAATGATTGACCTTTGACCTCTGGACCTGCTGCATACTGAGCCTGGATGGAATTATATATTTGTATTTATTTTATTTTATGTTTTTCTGAATTTCAATTGCCAGAATCTAACAGTATCATGCTGAGACTTAGGGGAGTAATGCAGCCGGCAGTGGGGCAGTTCAGGGTCTGTGTGATGTCACAGCAGGATGTGATGAGGTCAGCAGGATGTAGTGATGTCACAGGCAGCAGGATGCGTTCAGGTTCGGACAGGAAACTGTGAGAAAGCAACGCTGCAGCGACACCTGCAGGACAAAACAGGAAAACATTGTACAGTAATCTGACACCTCTGTGTGTGTGTGTGTGTGTGTGTGTGTGTGTGAGAGAGAGAGAGAGAGAGAGAGAGAGAACAGGTCTGACAGGTTTGTAATTGACACTAAGTCATTCTCATATGTATAGAAGAGTGTGGACTCACTGCTTGTTCAATATACTGAAAGAAGTTTGTGTGTCAGTTAAATATGAGAGAACTTTTTGTTTTATTCACACATTTTACACAACTGACTCTTGTGTGTCTAAACTGTGTGAACCCAAAGTAATATGTGCACAATGTTAAACTGTGAAAGGAGGAGTTGAAGTGTTCAGTTTAGCTGCAGATGATCATTTAGGCTGGAAGTCAAAGTTTCAGAGTTACATTAGGACCACTTCAACTGATATAATCTTTTAAATTGTAAACTGCTTTATGTATGAGCCTCTTCCACTTCAATTTACAGCTACTAATTATTCTTAATGAATGAAATGGAGGTGTCAATCAAGTGTTGAAGTCTTAAATTAAGTAGCTTTTATAAACCTAATGTCTTTCAGCTACCTGCTGAAGTGAAAACAGTTGAAGTGAACACCTGTAAAAGTTATTCTTTTAATGCTGAAGGCTGAGAGACACATGAATCTTTTTGTTTTTGTGAGTCAGTTTTGAGACTTTGAGCTGTGATGTTGTAAATGAGGTGAACTTACATGACAGCTGACTGGACTTTCTTTACTGGCATCTGTCATAAAGAAATTTGGCCATTTTTCAGCAAGTTTATGAAAGAGCAGAAGGATGTGATGCTTCTCTGACCTCATGTAGAACAGCAGATGGCAGCATCATGTGTGGATTCAGCAAAGACCTACATGTGAAAACATATATCTAACATCTGCAAATCCAATAGTGCAAATTTATTGATTTTTATGTCTTTTTGTTTGGAAGGGAGAGATTGAGAAATGCTTCAGACAGTTCCATTCATAAAGATGTTTATGTGTTCATGAGGAGAGTCATGAGTCATGAATGATGATGAGGTTCAGGAGTCCAGCAGGAGTTTCCTGGTTTTCATTGAGGAGGTGGATACAGTTATCGGAACCCTTACCAGATTCATCAGGGATTGGTTGGGGATACCCTCCCTTTGGGGGTGGAGCTAAATGGTTGTAGAGAGATGGTGGGTGGGGCTACAACCTGCATAGGAGATCTGCAGTCTGACAACATGGAACACAAACAGTTACAGGCAGGTTGTAAACGAACTAAGGAAGTTTCTGAGTACACTTTGGTTGATTCTGATGCAAGTCAGATTTTATTAATAATACTGACACAAAGAGAGATGCATTATGGGTAAGTCCACACTTCCAGATTTATCTGAGTAGTGCCGCTTTATGTGTTTTAGTCCTGTAACTCATATCAGCCTGTGACAGATTAGAATAGATGATATTATATTAACGTTTAACTCATACAATTATGTGGGAAAACAGGTGTGTGGCTGTAAAGCACAACAAAACAAAGGGCTGATCTGCCTTCAGCTCACAGAAGACGGAGTTTGTTCATGTCAATCTGAAACAGGGGTCACTTATTGTTGAGCTGGCCAAAGAGTCTGTTAATCATTCAGAGGAGAAACATTTAATGGTGACCCAATTACAGCTAAAAAGATAAGCTCTTTTGTTACAATCATCATAACAAGATGGTAACATGGTCCATATTTGTATAAAGCTTTCAGGCTGCTGTTTTGGTATCAGGAAATGTTTGTTGTATAACAACATTCATTTATCCTATTAGTGTGTGTGTGTGTGTTTGGGTGCATGTGTGCATGTTGTGGGGACAGTCACTTCCTTTTGTGGAAGAAAAGCCACAATTTTCTGTAACATAACATAAAACTGTAACTGTTTTTTTACAGTAAGTCTCCAGGAAATGAATGCAAGTCAAAGTGACGTGTGTGTGTGTGTTTATAAAACATGGGAGGAGTTCTTCCTGTTAGACAGCAGCTTGCTCCACCTAGAAAAATGATTGTTGTTAATGAGTAAACAAAACAAAACAAAAACAAAAAAAAATCACACAGAGTACTGAAAATGCCCTACAATCAACACGCAATGATCAAAGACATCTTTTCTTGTTTTAGGGCGATTTTATGTTCGAAGATAACGTCTCTCTCTGTTTTACTTTCTCTATAGGATCATGGCTCACTCGGCCCTAATGCGCCCATCTACGCCAACATTTCCTCTGTGAAGAAAACATCTCAGCCTCAGATCTCTGTTTCTGTCCCTTCCCCGCCTCCTGTGGACACAGCAAGCCGCAACACTTTACATTCAGGCTCCTCGAGCTCCAGCATGATAAGCCCTATCAGCTCCCCTATCAGCTCACCAGATGGATGGCAGGTAAGGTGACCTCTGACCCCCTGATGGCTCTCCCAACCACAGGTTTGTGCTTGTTTTCTCTCATGCAAGAAGCAGTGGAAACCCGATGAATGAAAACTGAATGATAAAATGTAAGTGAAGAAGGCTGCAGAGCAAACACTAAGGGATCAGACGAAATTGTAGGTAGTTGAAAAATGCATTGAAAGAAACCGATGTGACAATTTCTGGAAAGTGAAATGGCACAAAGATTAAGTGGTTAGATGACATTTAATTACAAAGAAATGTAAATTTATAAAATTTACATTTATCAGGAATTAAATGTCAGCAAAATTGAGAAAAGTAATTTTAGTAAAGTTTTTAACCACTGACTAAAACTGCAGTGCTAATAGAGAGTGAAGATCTGAGGTGAAATCAAATTAATAAAAGGGAAAACGATGAAGTCACCCTTGTTTCCTGCAGCCTGTGTTCATGTTACTGCAGTGCACAGAGGTAATTAAAGTTTGATCAAATGTAATCTGACCTTGTCAGGTTTGTTTCACAGTTAAAGCCTCTATGTTAAATAAATAAAGGCATGAACGTTGTTGCAAAGCTGACAAATTCTACTGGTCTCAACATTTTTACAACATGTTTAGAAAAGGGAAAGCAGTCTATAATCATGTACCCATTTATCTTAGTACCTACTTATATATAAAATTCTTCCTTGTTCAGGCTCACACTGACAAGAACACTGGAAAGGTGTTTTATTACCACCCCACAACCCGACAGACCACCTGGTCCGACCCTCGCAGCCCTCCATCGCCACCAGCCAGAGACAAGGACCACTCTAGGGGAAAGGAAGGGGGACAGCGGACCTCGCCCTCCCTTCTGATCTCCCCTGCCTCCCCTCAGGTACCTAACAGCAAAGACAGCGACACATTATCAGGTACTAATTAAAACATCACTAACTATCTGGGCCTATCAGGGTTCTTGTGACTGGGAGCAGCTGGTGGATGACATCACAGGGAGATTTTACTACTACAACCCAACTACAAAGGCCACATCCTGGAGTGTACCAGAGCCACCATCCCCCTCATGCCCATCTGGATCTACAACCAACAAGAAGAATGACAATGGCCCGGTATGATCCTTACATACATCTGGATTATATATAGTTTGATATTAGAAAAGTCAAAATAGTACATAGGATTATATATAGAGTGCAAATGTTTTCCAAATTAAACAACTCTACATAAGCTAAAACATTAAATCATTTATTGAATTATTGTCTTTGTTTACTTGAAGCCTCCCCTACCAGCGGAAGATTATCCTGTAGAACACCATAATGACCATGACGACGCTGTGTTTACCACAGTAAGACACTTACCAAAACTATGTGAATCCCGAAAATGTGTCCTCCTTTTCTAAGTTTGATTTGTACCTTGATTTTATCCAGCATCATCATCAACACGCGTGTCTGATACCAAGAGCTCAGCTGGACGTGAAAGACCCCAACAGCTCCCACTGGAGGCAGCAGGAGGTAATCAATCCATCGATCATTCTGAATGTCAGGTGAGGGTTACTTCTTTTTATTGGTTTGCTGATTTGTAAAATTTCTTACAATTGCCACAGAGGCTGATGGGAAATGGAGTGTCTGAAGAGGGGAGAGAGCTGCAGGTCAGACAATGGAGAAACAGCGTAGCTGAAGACGTGAGGAAAACCAATATAATAACTGATCAAACCGGATCCTGTGAACAGACCGTAGTAACCACCTGCAATTTAAAAATGTGTTACAGACGTTTGCCCCGGGCCATAGGAGGAACGTCTCTGACCTCACTGAGGTGTCCAACAGAAGACACTCCCCTGAAAGTCCACAGGTAGACACCGGTCTCTCCATCACCATTCCATCGTTTTTATCACGCGTAGATCCAGTTATATCCACCTGTTCCTCTGCACACCATTCAGTCATCAATTAACTCGCTCATTCATTCATTCGTCCATCTATGCCTTGTTACATCATCCTGTTTTCCCTCATTAAGTTGTCTAATAGGTACGGACTAAAGAGGAATCTGTCTAATCGGAGCGCAGACTCCCACCATCTGTACCATGTAGGTCCCTGGCCCTGATTGGCTGTTTAAGTCACTGGGTGTCTTTTGGGGTGTCTCCATGACAGCGATGTAGTGGCCCAGTGCAGTTGCTCTGGAAGCTTGCTACAGTAGACCTGGTTGGACTAACAAACTAACATTTTATTGAAGGGAACTTTTTGGGCAAGGTTTTCACTGAGGGAGGCTGGCTGATTACACATGTCTTGGCATGAAAGTCCTTAAACATTTCAGCTGTGAAACTTGGCCCAGAAAGTTACTCAGCGTTTGTCCACTAACACGCATGTTACTATTATTCATCATGTGTATTAACAATTCTGAAGGTTTCACGGGCTTATGGTGATTGATCTACTGTTGGTTTCCACTTGTGTTAAACGTTGCTATTCAATGTCATTATCATCATCAGCTCAGATGGACAAAATGAAACTGCAGCGCAATGAAAAGCCTTCAGACAGACACACACTCACCACTCCCATGTTTTCAGAAGAGTCACATTTCACAGCCAACCTGCAGAAACCTGAAGACTCACCTGTTTGTAAGTTAACCTGTGGATCTGTGTCTCTACAGGGCCATCTGCTGGAGAAAGCAGGAATCATCAACAAGACCAAAGTGACTGATCACGGCAAAAAGATCAGGTGAGATCTGTAAATTGCAAATCAAACCTTAGCTTCAAGTTTTGACAGTGGGAAAATTTTGCCTTTTCTCCTGATGCACATGTTCGATGCACCTGAATGTCTGTCTCTGTGTGTTTTTGTTGGACAGGAAGAACTGGAGTCAGTCCTGGACTGTCCTGCATGGTGGAATCATCACTTTCCACAAAGATCCCAAATCTGCCCCGACTGGGAACGCTGTAAGAACAAGTTACACATTATGGAACAGTGCTGTTGAAGTTATATTGTCATTGTTGATATTTGATCTATATTGTATTAGAAAATGTTTTTCTATCTGCTTTTCATAATTTGATGGAAAACTAAGTGTGGATTTTGAATTTTATTAATATAAAATGTGAGGAAAAGGAGCGGCATGATAATGATGAAGGTGAGGAAGGTGTTTTAAGGAGGTCAATGATAAAGTTCATAAAGGTCAGTACGAAGGCAGAGGACAATAGAGGAATGTATAGATAATACTTAATGATGAGGATGAATTGGAGAATGACGCAGGATGATGTGGATGAAAATGATTATAATGTTGATACGTCTTGTCCCACAGATGAAAGCATCACAGATTGTTCCAGAATACACGGTTGAGCTAAAAGGAGCCACAGTGGGCTGGGCTGCCAAAGACAAATCCTCCAAGAAAAATGTTCTAGAGGTACATTTGCTGTCCTACTCTGTTGCCACGGTTACAGTTTCCTGCTCAACCTTCATGTCTCTGTTACAATGGTTACTTTAGGTTGTCGGGTTGCCACCAGCCGCTGCCAGTCTGACAGTGAAGCTGCTGTCATGAAGTTTGTGATGTTGCATCTGATTATTTGTGTGTGATTGTGTGTCTGTGTGCAGCTGAAGACACGCAATGGCTGTGAGTATCTGATGCAGTATGACACCGAGAGCATCATTTGTGACTGGCACAAAGTGATCCAGGACACCATCAGACAGCTGGTAACACACACACACAAAGAAGTAGTGGTACTACCTAGAAGACACAGTTACTGTATTCAATGTATGTATTCCAGGAACAGGATCATCTGACAGAGGATGAAGATGATGGTGCTTCAGACAAAGAGGACAAAGACAAGAGGATATGTGAGTCTTCCATCAAACTTCCTCAGCTCAAAAAAAGCAAAGCTTGCTACTCATTACCTCATTGCGACTTCAAAATAAAAGCTTCTGTGTGACGCTCATTATTTCTGAGCGGCTGAACTGCTCCAGAACTATCTGCAGAAGTTGATGGAAGTTTCTTATTCTTCTGTTGTTTCAGCGAGCAGGAGCAGCACTTCAGGTGCAGACTCGGAGCAAAAGCAAGTCAGAACTAAACTACGACGCTTCCTCCAGCGGAGGCCGACGCTCCAGAGCGTGAAAGAAAAAGGATACATCAGAGGTAAAAACAAAAGAGCCCTTTTATAGACAAGCCCTAAAATTACTTTACAACAAACTTAACATGTTTTTTTTTATTCAGATAATGTCTTCGGCTGTCATCTGGACACACTGTGCCACAGAGAAAACACCACCATTCCCAAATTTGTGGAAAAGTGTATCAAAACAGTAGAGAGGAGAGGTAAACCACAACATACCTTTACAAACAAGAAGCACATCTGTCCACTGTCTACAGGTGTGAGGTTCCTCTGCACAGCTGTGAGACTACTGTGGACAGCTAAGATGTAAAGAGATGTAAAATATGTGCCAAAGCCTGACCTGTTTGTGCACGACATTTGTGTGTTTAGGCCTGAATGTTGATGGGATCTACAGAGTGAGCGGAAACCTTGCTGTGATTCAAAAACTACGACACAAAGCTGATCACGGTAACACACAGTCACTTAGGCAGAAATGGTTTGGGGCATATTGGTCTTCATATTCATATCAAACCATATCCATGGTGGTTCTTACCTTCAGTGCAGAAGCACTTTGTCACCAGTAAATAGACATGTGTTTTGTGTGTCCTTCCAGAGGAGCATTTGGACCTAGAGGACGGTCAATGGGAGGAGATCCATGTCATCACCGGAGCTCTGAAGCTCTTCCTGCGGGAGCTTCCAGAGCCGGTGTTTCCTTTCAGCTGCTTCGACAAGTTCATTGCTGCCATCCGTCAGTACACAAAGTCTTAATAAAATTTGTTGGGTTGGGTTTATCAATGTAAAGTGTGACCATGTGTAGTAGAAAGATATTAAAGGGATTTGGTATTGTTGTTGTTTAAAAACTGACAGTTGTTAATCTCCATGCAGAAGTTCCAGATTACAGCCTGAGAGTCTCTTACATGAAGGACCTGGTCCGGTCTCTGCCTCTGCCGAACCACAACACCATGGAGGTGCTGTTCAAACACCTGCGCAAGTAAGTTCGCTGTGATTGACGAGAAGATTGAGGACTAGTTTTTAGTCAAGGACAGACTCCCTTGGACAACTATTAGAGATTTTAAACTGATGGGGTTAATAATAACACTGAAATAACATTAAATTATGTGATGATTTAATATGTATGGTCCTCCTTTGATCTTTGCAGGACAGAACGCTACTGATGACATTTGTCTCTCTTTCCAGGGTAATCGAGCACAAGGAGTCTAACAGAATGTCGGTTCAGAGCGTTGCGATTGTGTTTGGACCCACGTTGCTTCGTCCCCAGACAGAATCAGCCAACATGACCATTCATATGGTGTTTCAGAGCCAGATAGTGGAGCTCATGCTCAATGAATTTGAGACCATATTTTCCCAGAGGTAGGAGGAGCCAACTGCTTCTATGAAACCTTCAAGAACATTCTAAGAAAGAAGGTCTTAGAGCATCACAGAAGCAGCTGTACCTAAACACCAACTCCTCTCCAACCTGAGTTCTCAGGGGACTGAACATGGAACCTGCTAATGACACGATGCTGATCCCAGTAGAAGCCATCTATGAGCTTGAGCTGGTTCTGAAACATTTTAGGACCTCCAAGGCATCAGAACAAATGGAACACAATTTCTTAGCACCTTAGAGCAACAAAATATCTCAGTGTGAGCAAGAATCCTTCCACATCCTTCTGGAAATGTGCTTCTCTGTGGAGCCAAACATCGTGAAGGATTCTGTAAATTCACTGCAGGTTCAATGGACACCATGACACCTCTATCTAACCACTTCAATGAGTAAGCCTGAATAGAGTCCTAAAGAATCCTGGATTGGTTTGAAACCTTACCCAGCATGCAGCACTAGACCTGCTGAACTACTGTGTGCCTTAAACAGCCTGCTTAGAACCAGTGTGGAACCCCAGACCTTTTGGAAACCTGCAGCCTCACTACTTCTTTAAAGAAAACATTCTAAAATAACTTAAAAATGGGGTTCTCTTCCTCTGGCTACACTAAACACCTTTTCACATACAGCCATGTTTGTTCCTCATTCCAGACAATTAGAGTACATGTAACTGGTTCTAAGACTGGGTATCTTTTAGCAGAGAGAGCAAATGGTCCTCAAACAATGTGCTGTTTGATTGACACCTTGAAACACTCCTTCAAACATCTGCCTGCTTTTTATTTCATAACATTGATTAGGAGGTGATTAACTGAATCAATCTTTTAGGAGAACCACTTGTGAACGTAATGAACTACACCCAGCACGATTCACACCCAATACATGGAAGGAATTCAGATCGTTGGACTGAAACTATTCATGCAGACTCTTCTATATGTTTGTGTTCTTGTGGTATTAGGTGGAAAACCCTTTTATTTTTTAGCAGCTGTACTGACTAACAGACCCGGCTCATTTTGTGTAACAATTCTCCCCTCCTCTCTTCCCATTCTCTTTTTGAACTAAAATCAGATCAGTCTATCAACTGTTTTCGATTTACCTCACACATATTTTTTCAATTCCTAAAACTATGTATACAATCAAGTACTTAATAACTGCAGCATAATATCGATTTCCTTTAGTACCAAACAGTGTTCTTGGGGATTTCTATTAATTTAGAATTAAATACCAGCTGATCGATTTGATGTAACTGAATTTTGAGGCCTGTACAATGGCAGATTTTGACGCTGACCCTCTTCATGCTAAAAACGACATTCATTTTGCATGAAGAGGGGACATATTTCACAAAGTCCTCGGCAGAAACTTGTTGACATACAGTGGCCTCGGTGTTCAGGGACCCCAGTGCTATCACTGGCTTTGGGTCTTTGCTCTATTGAATGTCTGTTAAGGATCATGTCAAAATGATTAAATGATGTTAGTTCCAACTAGCTCTAATATAAATCTAAGTTCCCACCTACCTCTTTAATGTGTAACCTGCCTGTAAAGCTGAGTGGATTCTTTGTAGTCCACAGAGGACACCTGTCTTCTTGTCTAAATTCACATTCTGGAGTTTCAATAAGAAACTCTGATAAAAGCTAAATTGTCCCCAGGGCAATCATCAGTCTGTGGTGTGTTCACTGACACTAAAAAAAGAGTTTTGCACAGAGGAGAAATTCAAAGTTAGTACATGTTGAATCTCTAAATCTTTTCTTACGAACAACAATTTTATCATTTTAGAGCGCTGGATAAATTGTTAGCCTGGATGATGTAATCACTCAGTATGGAGCTAATAAAAGAAGTGTTGCTGCAGACTAAGAGACATTAATAACACCATGGAAGAAGTATTTCACTACAGGATTGAGATATTGTGAGAGTTTTGCAGAGAAATTATCACACTGATTACAGTCTTTATGCTACGCTAGGCTAAGGCTAAGTATATTGTTCACATCTCTGCATTAGACGGAGGAAACTGATCAACACATCTGAATCTGGACAGATAGGATGTATTAAATTTTATTTTATTAAATGTTATGTTAATGTATATATATATATATATATATATATATATAAATCTCAGTGGTTTAATAGAAAGCTTAAGGGACCCAGGATGTTTCCCTGTGGGACTCCATAATATACTGAAGTCAAGAGAACAAGATTTACAGATATATTGATGAATTTATATGGAACAGGGACAGTTTTACTGCTGTTGTTTATGTCCTATAATTCTAGAAATTATAATCTGTACAATGCTGTATGTTTTTATATTATTGCGTTTATATGTATTACAGGGAAAGAACAAAGTTACCATTGCAGATAACAGATTCATTTCTGTACATAAGAGGGTATTTTACTGACTTTTATTAAAATAAATCTGATCTGTATGACAGTATTCAGGTTTTGCTGTTTTCATTAATGCTCCACTGAAGAAACTGAAGGCGAGGCACTTTTATAAATCTTCTTTATTTGTAGATGAATTCCCAACAATATAAAAAAAACTAACCAAGAATCTCTATTGTGACTGCATGTTTAGATTTGGTTTGTATACTCAATAGGCTGGTCCTGGATATGCAGATGTGTGGTCATTGTTACTGCATATTGTCTGGAAAAAGAAGATGGAAAGGTCAGATGGACGGTTACTGGACACAGGGCCACATTATGCTGAAAACTTACTGGTGTTAAGCTGCATCGGGCCTGTGGAGAGAAAACAGCTGTATGTTAAATGTTTATCAGCTAAAGTGTTCAAAGTGGTTTTACACTTTATGTATCAGGTGCAGGGACCAGAAATGAGAAGCTCTCCGAAAGCTTGTTACCTGCACTGCTCATGCTCTGTGCCAGACTCTCTGTCAGGTCGTTCCGGCCCACCATATTAAACACCTCCTGAGCCACACGCAGAGGCTGATCGCTGTACGTCTGGACAAGCAGCTCCACCGTTTTCCGTCTATCTGCGTTCTCTAAGTCGCAGGGTGGGATTGCCAGCACAGTGTCATCCTTACTAAGAGCTGCCTTGGCTTTGCAGCCATACTCCTGTAGGTAGAACTTGAAGTCATTGAACTCCTCTGCTTTCAGCTTCTTCAGCTCTCTGAGGAGAACCTCTTTAATGGTGCTCATCACTGCTTCCTATCCAACACTATGGACACACTGATCAACACACGCATGGTTGTGTAAGTGGTGTTTTATTTTATCCATGTTATGTTTATACATTTCTTTTATAGTTTTAGGTGCATTTCATTCGTTTTCACTCTTTCACTCTTATGCAGGTGCAAGTTAATGAGTGAAAGAAATATCTAACAGAATGTTAGATATATAGCTGTGAAGAAAGAGACTAATAAAAGCTGATATGGGTGGAACAATTCACAAAGTCCATAGCTAATAAACTAGAAAACAAACCCATGAACCAATAACCCAGACATCACCATGAACATTGTCAAAGTATATTAAACAAAAAGATTGCTACACTTAACCAAGCTATGCTCCCATGAAATGTTGTTAAATTTCGTTTTTTTACTCAAACTTATGATACACATATATGAAACTAAATCTAAGAAACAGCTCCTGATGTTCAAAACAGATTCAGGCAAGTTGGTTCAGTCTGACAAGCAGGAAATAATTCTGCTGCAGGTTTATTTCAGCTAATGCTTGATTAAATCTTTTTAAATAACTTTAGGTTCTTCTATGATTTAGCCTACTAATTCATTTAATACCGTTTATTTAAAGTTATTTTTACAGTAGTTGTATGCTTTTTTACGACGGCGTATTAGGGCCAATGTAAGAAAAAAAAATACTGACCCGGAAGAGGAGGGGGGGGCAATATTCTGAGATTTAAAGTCGTAAATTTACGAGAAAAAAAGTCGTAGATTTACGAGAAAAAAAAGTCGTAGATTTACGAGAAAAAAACTCGTAAATTTACGAGAAAAAAAGTCGTAGATTTACGAGAAAAAAAAGTCGTAGATTTACGAGAAAAAAAAGTCGTAGATTTACGAGAAAAAAAAGTCGTAGATTTACGAGAAAAAAACTCGTAAATTTACCAGAAAAAAGTCGTAGATTTACGAGAAAAAAAAGTCGTAGATTTACGAGAAAAAAACTCGTAAATTTACGAGAAAAAAAGTCGTAGATTTACGAGAAAAAAACTCGTAGATTTACGAGAAAAAAACTCGCAAATTTACGGGAAGACCTCAGATATTCTCTGACATTAGGCTATAAAGTCGCAAATCTGGAGACACGCTGCTTGCTGTCACGGTCGCCGTGGAAAAGCTCATCAAGTTGTGACAATGCTGTGAAGAAGATAGCACCGTTGATAACCTTTCCTGCTTCAACCTCCCGACCATAGTCAGGGAGCGCAGAGGACGAGCTACGGTGCTCGTGGTTAACCCCCACCGTCACAAACAGCTGGAGTACCAGAGCACTTTCCTGTCCTTGCAGGGCGGCAGCTTTGTTCTCATATTCTTTACGCTGTACATATACTTCTTGTTAATAAATCGCTCCTCTCTCAAGCTACACAAACACGCTGTATCCTGCACACACACACACAGGTGAGCACACACGTACTCACTGCCTTCCTATTATAAGGCATATAGGCCTACAACTCTCATAACACCGTGATAAAAACTAAAAACTTTAAACAGTTGCTTTTTATCCAGTTTACACATATGTAAACTGTACACATAAACCGTGTGCATGTATGCATGTATGGAAACGCGACATAATTCCATGACCAGGAAAAACGGATGCAAATTTAAATCTGCGACTTTTTTTCTCGTAAATCTACGAATTTTTGTCTCGTAAATTTACGACTTTAAATCTCAGAATATTGCCCCCCCCCCTCCTCTTCCGGGTCAGTATTTTTTTTTCTTACATTGGCCCTAATACGCCGTCGTACTTTTTTGACTGAAATTAAACTAAGTAAATAAACTTTAGAGGAAAGTTTGCATCACTCACCAGTCTGAGTGCTCCTCTTCACTGTGCAGCCTCTAAATCTCATGTAAAGTCTGTTTCTTTCGGTCTTCAGGTGCCTGGTTTTCGGGGGCTCCGCCCACTGAGGCTCCTGCCGTTTACTCTGGAACACTACGTTCCTCAGAAGTCACGAGAGCACACGTCTCATCGGTATGTATCGTGTTTATGGCCTGAAACAATGAACAGCTTCAGATTTACCACGCAGCACTGCGCAGGCGCAGATCACAGGCCGTCGTCATGGAGACATTCTGTTGTTTTCCGGCCTGCGCAGAGACTAAACGCATCGAGGACAGAACTTCTTTAGGTAAGCTTCTAAAAGTGATCATCGTAAGAGTTAAAGAAGGAAACTGGGAGCTAACTAGCTTTAGCCGCTGAAGTGCGTTCATGGCTGCTCGTTTTATTTCATTATTGTTAACGAAAACAACGTTAATAACCTGCCCTATTGAGAAGTTTTATTAACCACTGTGTGTGCTGGAGACATATGAATAACATCAGTAGTATTGGTAAGGGCCAAACACACTCCTGCCATAGTGGTATTCCATTACTTCAAACCTTAATAACTCTGAAACTATCTGCAGGTTTGCATTAAACTTCAGGAGGTGGTGATGTCACAGGAAGGTATCATCGACTTCTCAGCACTGGAGAGAGAGCTGCAGGGGGCCGTCGAGTCTGAGCAAAGATACAAGCGAGAGAATGCAGCGAAACTGAGAGCTGTCGGCCAAAGAGTCTCCTATGACCAGTTCAGGTACAGCTCCAGGTCCTAGACGGAGTAACAGGGAGGAGTGAGGCAGGTCAGGGGTTACATCAGTGACTCCACTAAAAGTTCCCCGATGCTTTGAGGGGTGTTCATACATCATTTGGGCAGTTCCTAAAGGATTTTGATCCTTTTAGATCTTTCAGACTTGTGTAATCTTTGGAAGCTTTTCAGTCACCACTGACACCACACCACATGATTAAGGCTACCACAGAAGGCACTTTATATCCTCCAAGACACTCCAGGTTTTAGTGAAGGTATTTCACAAGTCACTGTGTTCCTGAGTTTACAGGAATACCTTAAAGGAAACCCTGGAGTGCCTCTGGGGTCCTTCAATACACCCCTCCTTGATAAATTTATAGATGTTTTAGATTTAGAAGATGGTTTCTGGAGGTGTTTCCTGGGAGCTTTAAAATGTGTTTCCAGACCTCTTTCAAGTCTTATAAGTTTATTTGACCTGTTTCTTTGAGAAACAGCTGGAATCCTTTCAAAACATTTGCTGTGCCTTTAAATATATCGTGAAAAATAAAATCCAGTCTGTGTTACACATGTCTCTCTCTCTTAGAGACCTGGTCCTGACCTGCCACCTGAAGCCTCTGGGGAAGAAAGATAAAGAAGACGCTCCAAGAAAACAACCATGGAACCCTGTCGCCCCGAGCAACAATGCAACAAGCACCACAGAAATCTAAAAACTTTTTGTCTATGATATGATTTAACAGTTTGTTTTTTGTAAATTCTTCAGTTAACGGGGTCAAACTCAAAATCCACAGGCTGGACAGCAGATAATGTGTATTGAGAGTTTTTTTTTTTATTGAAAACCAAAACTACTAAGAGATGTAAATAAAAACAGCACAGATCCACTGTGTTTTATAATAAATATGAATAAGCAGCATTTAAGTCGATTGTTATATGTTGTGTTCAAACATTTTTATAATGGTTTAAAGCCTAAGAATATATGATTCTCAACACCTGATTCTGGCTCTAAGGACGCCACTAAGAAGGACAACAACAAGGATGCAGAAAAAATAAGTTGTTGCTCTCTCTGCGGACTCTCTTTTTACCAGCAGGTGGCGCCAATGACTCAAGTAAAGCTTGTCATCAGTAAGTGAAGCGATTTAAAAACATCTCCAATCAAACAGAAGTCAGATCTTCACTGCTACATGTATTGATTGGCTGCTTTTATCTGTATTCTGTGGGTCCCGCTGTTTAATGTTTTCTGTGCTTTTCTCAGTATATTAATCTGGCGCTTTCTTCCCATTAAATGTCAGACATTCATTCTTTAGTCATACTTTTTGAAGACAGTCTCTGATACGAAACAGGAAGTGGTTTATACTAAAAGGTTCGCATGTACGAGGTGCAAAACAGGAAGGAGGCGTTACATTGACTTTTTTCATTTGTAGCTCAGACTAAACCAGAACACACTGTGTTTGTTTGGGTGCGTGTGTTTTATGTGAGGCGTTCTGGTATTCGCGAGGAGTGATCCCTCTGTACACGGAGAGGATTTATTTAGGATCTTTGTGTGCTTAGAGGAAACTTGGAGCTGCAGGGTGAAGTTTGACAGAGCGGTTTGACTGAGCACACCTTCAGACCTCCACATATCAGACGGTTGTTCTTCAGCTTCTGGTGAGTTTTTACAGTTTTTTTTCTTGCTTTTAATAGAATTACAGCCATCTCACCTGCATCATTTTAAATCATGGAGAAATCAAAATCTGCTGTATTTAATAATAGTACTAATGCAGATAAAATGATCAATTTATGCACATTCCAAACGGAGAGTTGTTCGGAGCTCTGTCATAGTGTTAGAGTTTCACTGCTCTGATTGAAATATTTGTAGATAACATTCAAAGGAGGAAGACTCCACTGTGTGGGAGTGTGTATCACTTGTTGTGGTCCTCCAGTGGTCATTAATGGTTCTGGGTGGTCTCTTTCAGTCTGGCATCATGAAGGATCAGAACATAAATGATCAGGTGATGAAGATTCTGGAAGATGCTCCAAACGCCAGGAAAGCTCTGCAGGAAAACTATGACAACCTGCTCAATGTGGCCGACTACTGTTACAACAACTACATACAGGTACTACAACTACCACTGCTACCCCTGCTGCTCAGTTACCATTATTACTGCTATACTGCAATAATACTTCTTCACTGCAATTGCTGCAGTGGTAAAGCCTACAATACTATAACTATAGTTACAAATTATAGAGCTACTGCAGTAGGCCACTATTCCAAAATATTACACGTGACCAGCTAATGCAAATCATAGACACTGCTACAAGTCTCTACTCCAGTCTCTTGGCTATGCTAGGCTAATAGTCCTTTCCTATGCGTCAGCCTAGGCTAGTTGTTTTCTGACTATGCTTTGTGCTAATGCTAAGCCTACTGCTCCTGTGTCTCCATCAGTCAGGTGAAGGAAGCATGAAGGCTTTGGAGGAAACTAAAAAACTGACCACCCAATCTCTAGCCAGCGTGGCGTACCAGATCAGCACTTTGGCCAGTAGCGTCCTGAGCCTCCTTGATGCCCAGACCAATCAGCTTCGCCACATGGAGTCTTCCATCAACCTGATTGGTCAGGTGAGGCCTGTCTCCTCCAGCCCGTCTTCCTCTTGTTCAAATACGAGATCTTGTTCAAATGCAAACACTTTTACAACAAGAGTTTTTAATCGTTTGCACAGGCAGGGCTCAGAAGTCACCAATGGTTTTGTAGAATGTAAGGTCACTTTACTGCTGACAGTTTTTGTCTCTTCCTGTTTCTTGTTTGTACTTAATGCAGAATCAGACCATCACAGAGTGTCTGTTCCTGTTTCTCAGGCTTTTTGGGGCCCAGTGATTTTGTCCTGTCATGATGGAAACATCAGTGGCTGTGTTTAGAGGCGGTAAAGTGAAGGCAAAGCGAAGACATTATTTTTCGAGCAAGGACGTTTTTATTAAGCAAGAAGATTTGTGAAAAGTAAAGACTTCATTACAAAATGTAACTTTAGACTTTAGACCTTCTAAAGCCTGTTTGAAAGTCCAGATTTGATAGCAGGTTAGAATCAGGTGTAGGTAGGGGGGTCTGGTTTTCAGGAAGTGGCGGAGGGTCCTCACAATGATAGAATTACAAATATAAGTGTGTGATAATTGTCTTCTCTCCATCAGCGAGGGTTGAACTGACTGACTGAATGAATAGAGCCTCTGTGCTCTGTCTGCTTTGTGTTCACTTTGTGTTGTTTTCCAAACTACTACGGCCACTGCTGTGATTTAAGGAGCTGTGTAGTGCTTTGGTCCATTTGTGCTAATGGGCAACTATTTATACCAGTAAACAAACTGAGACACAGACATCCACAGACCGGGGCACTGTGCACAGGGTGTAATGCTTGTACATCAGTCAAAACATAAGAGCTCAAAAATACAATTTTTTTTGTGATATTGCATGTGTTTAGAAGTTTTAACCAGCCTTCTTCTGTTTTCTTTAACGTGAAAACAACAAATGCAGCAGCTCAGAGGAAGGGCACGTCTAAATCCTAGCGGAGAAATAAGCTCCTTCAGTAATCCCTCTGTGTGTGTCCTGCGTCCTCAGACAGTGGAGATGCATAAAGAGAAAGTTTCTCGGAGGGAGATCGGCATCTTCACCACGGTAAGACGAGTCCCGCGAAGCCACAAGATCCTCCCTCCTTCAAATGTTCCGCCTCGCCCACAGTACAGCCGCAAACCAATCAACTACCAGCAGCTGGACAGCGTGGGCCATGGAATTAAGGTATAACACACACACACACACAACCACCATACATTTGGTTTGTCTTTGTTAAACCCACCTATCGTACAAATGCAAGTTTTTAACAGCCAGGTTTAATGTTCATCTCCTGTATTAAGGGTACACATATGACCTGAAGCTTTGGGGTGTGTTCGGTTTAGTGTCAACATCTCTGTGTTGAAATAGATGGCGTCTTGGTTTGAATCAGCATTATTATAAAGACGCATCAAGCAGCATTTAGACTAAAAGAGAATCAAACGAAAGCAGAAGTGAAGCTCTGTCGGAGTCTGCTGTGGAGGTGTGTTCACAGGAAACGTCTGCAGCAAACCACAGAAGCAGAAATGACGCTGCTGGTAAACCTACCACTTCAAATCTTAGTGTCCTGAACGTGATTCGTCGACAAATATGTCAAGCAGAGTCGAACCCCTACGAACTAATGTTAACTCCTGATAATAAATATGTATACACGTCTATGAGTTTCACTGCCAAGCTGAAGTTTCTGCTCACACCGCTACATGTTCACATTTAACTTGAACATTATTGTTCCTGCAACCACCACTGTTCTTTCTGGCTGTAGCTGTAGATCTTTATCTAAAAAAAGAAGTGGATTTAAAAGCTGCAGCAGCATCACACAGTGTCTCTCTCTTAGGCACACACATGTTCATACAAATGATTCTAAAAGTGTCCTCACCAAGTCTACAGTGGTCCTCACAAAGATGGTTGTACTTAAACACACACACTGACACACAGGGAGCCAGGCGGCCTTTGTTGATCGTGGGAAAATGTTTGGAGAGACTAATTAGAGCTGCTGAGGCCTGAGAGGCTCTATTGATGCTCACACTGGTCCCTGTGTCCCCCTCCCATCAGGTCTCTGGGAAACAGTCGGACAGAACTGGAACGATCCGTAAACATGGAGCCTCCATCAGGTTCAGTTTCGTTCTACTGTGTTTCTATTGATGGCTTCTTTTACATTAACATGTGAAACAGGAAGTCTGACTGTTTGTGTTTGTGTGTGTGTGTTTGTGTGTGTGTGTTTCTGTGTGTGTGTGTGCACTGCAGGCTCAACAAACCTCCAGAGCCAGTCCAGTGCCCAGTGGTGCCCCCTGTTGGCGGGTAATAACCAGTTTAAAGACATCCAGACATCTTGTCTTATTCCTACATACTAATCAGTATTCAGGACTCCATCTGCTGTTAAACTTTACAGAGATTACATCACATCAGGGAGCACACGGCATCATTTTATGTCAGCCATGTTTGTTCTCCTGTGTTTTTGCCCCGCCTCTTAGCTCCAGTTTTGGACAACCTGTTGCTCCGCCCACTATCCCGAGCACTTGGCAGGCTCCACCTGAGTGCGACATCATCTCAACGCTGCTGGATGAGGCACCGCCCCCTCCTCCGACAACGTTCGAGATGCCAGCGCAGAATGACGAGGTCACTGACTCCTCCACCCTGCCTCCTCCACCTCCTCCCCCTCCTGATGCAGCAGGAGAGATGGTGGCTCCTCCCCCTCCTCCTCCACCACCTCCTCCACCTTCAGAGGCTGTGAATAATCACAATGGTCCTCCTCTTGCTCCACCGTTAGCTCCACCTTTAGCTCCTCCTCTCAGCCTTGAAACAGGTGAGGACAAAGTAGAGCACACTCACATTAATTCCTTAGATCTGGTTAAATGAAGACTTTTTCTACACTTTTTCTCCCCCTCTTCAGTGATAGAGGAGAGCAGTTTCCCCTCTCCCTCCCCACCTCCTCCACCTCCTTCTGATGAAGATGGCTTCCCTCCATTGCCCAATGACAGCTCTGACCTGCTGGCCTCACCCCCACCACCTCCACCCAGCCAGGAATTAGACATAGGTACCAAATCACATACAGTAATAAACTTGTGTGGACCAAATGAATGGATGTATCTGTGCTTCTTCTTCTGTGGTGTTTTTTTTTCCAGTTTGTTTTTTTCTGCCGTGGTCTTCTTTGTCAGTCTCTTCTGCCACTGTGCTGTTTTTTTTGTTTTTTTCAGTGACCCTCCCGTCTAGGAGGAGTCGCCACCGCCGCTCGCCTCCTACAACTCGCTCTCTGTCTTTGAGGGTCCGCTCTGGACCCGCTTCCCGCTGCCGCTACACTCGCTCCCTCTTCCTGCCTACTGTCCAATCACGTAAGCTGAGGACAGTGATGTTGTGCAACAGAAAGTCAGGGGAAATATAATTTACCTGTAAATGTGTTGCCTCCCAGACTGACTGAAGATAGTCAGATAGTCACTGTTTTTCATTATTAATTCAGCTTCTTTATGTCTGCCAGTCATGATCCCTCCTCCTCCCTCCTACCCTCCGCCTTGTGCTCCTTCTCGCCCTTCCTCCTCTTCTTCCTCTTTCGCCCTGTTCCCGCGCTCTTCCATTTCCTCCTTGCCTCGGCTCTGTTTACCTGCTCGCCTGGAACATTTGGGTAAGAAAAGACACTTTGCTGTGAGTTTACATAGTAGAGTATACAAACTAAAGAAGTATTCATGTGTAAAGTAGCAGCATTAACCAGGACTTAGTAGTACTTGTGGTTCTGCATGATTGTCTCATACTATCATAGAAGTTTGACACATCAGAGCAAATATGCAAACCTTCCTTGTGTTTAGTTAATCACGTGTCACTCACAGGATCTGTATTTTCTTAGATCTTGAGATCCCAGCACCGCCCCCTGATTTTTTTTTGGATGACGAGGCAGGTTTTGGTGATATCCCGCCCCTCCCTCCTCCAGTGGACTACGACACCAATGCTCCCCCAGAGTACCTGGACAAAGGTACCGCTGCTACCATTGCTAAATAGTGAGTGTATTGTTTGTGTGATTGCTTTCTAAGTGCAATTCCTCTGTGTGTCCAGTAATGGCTCTCTACAAGTACGAGGCCTCAAAGCCTGACGAGCTGACCCTTGCAGAGGGTGACGTCATTTATCGGACGCGTCGCCATGACAACGGCTGGTGTGAGGGGTACCTCAACGGAAAGCAGGGCTTCTTCCCTGAGAATTATGTGCAGTCATGTGACTAGGTGAAGCCTTTCTGTGTTGCATCAATGTTATTGAACTTGATATCTGCTGCCCCACAGAGGCGGGGGAGTACTGCATGATAGAGATGAGAGTGATGCTTCAATAGATTCTCTAAACATAAAACTATAAAACTGTCAAACTATAGTTTCATCACAAACACCTGGTATTGTGATGGTAGTTTATGTATCTGATCAATTAACTCTTTGAGTTCTCTGTCTAGTCCAAATGATTAGAAAGTTGTACATTTATGGAAATAAAGTTTATTTTTCTGAAAACAGCCGATAATTGTTAAATGATCATTTCATCCCACAATAAACACAGACATGTGTTTTGATGAGTCAAAACTTGGTTTCAGGGCTGCAATCATCCATTAGTGGGGGGCAACAGTGGCGCAGTGGGATAGCAGGGTTGTCCAATAACCAGAAGGTTGGTGGTTCAATCCCAACTCCTCCCTAGTCACTGTTGTGTGTTCTTGGGCAAGACACTTCACCCTAGCCTGTGGCGCGCCTTGCTAGTCATTGTATGACACTGCCTGTGCAGCAGCCGTAACGAATTTCCCTCTGGGATTAATACAGTATCTAAAAAAAAAAAAAAATAAAAATAGTCACTTATGTGATTGAAGGGTGAAAGGCAGGTGCTTCAAGAATGCTTTAATGCTGTGCAGGTGCTGCAAGACGTTTTTTATACGTTACATTTCAGAGCATAAACCCGATCCACTACCGAGCACAAAAAGAGGGCTTATCCATCTTAATGTTCTTAAACATGCTCCTTATATTGGCTTCCAAACAGGACATTACA
Source organism: Parambassis ranga (assembly GCF_900634625.1). Taxonomy (NCBI): domain Eukaryota; kingdom Metazoa; phylum Chordata; class Actinopteri; family Ambassidae; genus Parambassis; species Parambassis ranga. The sequence goes on along the minus strand of NC_041029.1, from coordinate 6,693,457 downwards.
AGTGGTTATACACGGTCAAAAACTTATTGCGTTCCACACTACCCTTTTTCTGCTGCGCAGTTACACACTGCTCTATATATTGTGACTGCTACCTGTGGAATACGTCATATTAATAATCCAATAAAAATGCACGCTGTCACATCAGTTAAATAACAATACGTGCACAGATGAAATAAATCCAGAAGCCATATAAACTCAAACATTAGATAAATAAGACATCATCAGAGCATTACATTTTTATACTCAAACTAAACTTATTAATTGGCTCTTACAGAGTTATTTAAGTTTGAATCAATCTGATAAACGCTGATTTCCACTGAATAATATCCAGTGATATTCTGATTTAGGTTTTCATCTTACAGATTTAAGAAATGAAATAAATGAATTATGCAACAGATCGTGCTAATCGAAACCACAGGCCTGTTACCAGAGTGTTTCTATTAGGTGGGTTTGTTTTGTAGAGCTCCATTTTTAGTGTCAGATTTCCTCAGGAAACCACGTCAGACCATCTGGAGCTGCTCCGTTCTGCAGAACACTGACTTCATCTCACAGTCGCAGATCGACGCCCTACAGTTGTTCTTCCTGAAAGCATAGAAGTAAGTTTGTTTTGAATTACTTATTAGGTCACACACATTCAGCTGAGTGAAGACTTGTATTTGTTTCTCTGGATCAAAATGTCAAGTTGCTGCTGGTTATTGTTTGTTTTAACTGTGATCATGACAATCTGAGAGCACTCCGAGCCTCGGTGGCAAAATAATAGACAGGAATTTAGTGTGGAGTGGGTGGAGCTGCTGCATCCTCTACAGGCTTTTATGTAATATTCAAGATTTGGAAAGGTTTGACTTCTTTTTTTTTCGTCTTTTAAGGTTTTTAGAGTAATCAGTTTCTTATTAAAAGTGTATGTGAGGTCCTTCTTGAGTAACCTGGCAGAATTCGGGGGGAGGTATTCAGAGATATAAGCCGGATGCTTAAATCTGATTTTAGGCCAGATGGACTGTGTGAGACCTGATCCTGAAGGTCTCAGCCTATCATTCCTGGATGCAGTGACAGTTCCTCCTACACTCCATGTGCCTGTCCAGTGCAGGACATTGGTTGTTTTAGTTCTTTTTCTGCAGAACAGAAACCTATGGTGCAGTAAACAATTAAGCAGTAGTACATTTACAACGACAGATTTGTTTACATGCAGAGGCCTAAGACATCATGGCTTCTCTGCCTCCACGTCGGTGCAGCATTGAGATTCAGAACAAGAGTTCCATGTTCACTCTGAGCAACCCATGGTGAGTTCAACTCAGCCTTCATGCTATGCTACAGTGATTGTGCTAAGCTTCTCCAGAGCCCAGTCTGCATGCTCTGCTACACTCTGCATGCAAAGCTCGGCTACAGCACAGTTTCATATGCTGCAATTTGCATGCTAATACAGGCTACAAAAACTTAATGCTATTCCCTCCTCCTGCTAAACTAAGTTACAGCTCAGCCCTTATGCTAAATTACAGTATTCCTGCGAGGCTAGGCTACCACTCAGTCTTTCTGCTAAGCTACAGCTCAGCCCTCATGCTAAGCTAGGCTAAAGCTCAGTCTATACTACAACCTTCTTGCTTAGACGCTCAGCTACAGCGCAGCCAGTTAAACTACCCATCAGTATGCTAAGCTCACAAGTATGTCTTCATAGTAAGTGCTAAACGTCAGTGTGACTCCACTCTGTTGCTCGTGCAGTGTCCACTGTGTCAGCGGATATAATGAAGCCCCTCTGCCTCCGACCCTCAGCCCGTCCGAAACTGGCAGCGCCCTCTTCCTCTCGACTCCCACCACCGCCCGTGGATCTGTGGGCGTCTTCACCTACGACCTCCAAAACCCCTTAAACATGCAGTTCTATGGAAAGATAGCTGTGATGTTCTCCGTTCCTTATGACTTCAACCTTTACTCAAACTGGTATGCTGTGGGCATGTTTGACATGGACAAACACTGTGACAAACACCTGTACAAAGAGATGTATTACAACACAGAGCTTGGGTTTGTCAGAGGCAAAGCTAAAGGGCCAAGTTTGGCTCACACAGGGCCTAATGTGACCATCAGGGCCACCATGTCAGACAGCTACCAGCCTGTCCTCAAAGTCCAGGTCTGCAACAACTGAAGTACGGAGACATGATTTATTGTGTGCTTCAATCTCAGCTTCAGCTATGCACCATTATTCCAATAAAGCAGGAGACTACTTGATATCAACCTGAGAATTATTGATTGATTAGTTGATTGATTGTCAAAATATTTGTTGATTATTCAACTTCCCTGTCTCTGGGTTTACACTTCTCTGCTTTCTACACACACACACAAACACTCTCCATTCATTACATACTGTATATTGTAAGTTTGTATAATGTCAATATTTAGCTGTTACTTAATAAAACACAATTTGCAAAGAAATTACAAAAACTTTATTTTTGAACAATTAACATTCTCATACAAATACATAAATAAATAAATAAATAAATGTAGAATAAATAAATAATTGTAGAATAAATAAATAAAAATATATCAATAAATAGATAAATAACTAAATAAACATTGAAACAGTAAAAAAAAAACAAAAACAAAACATAAGGTTAGGTCTAAAACATGTTCGGTCACTGCTGCTGTTTAGTTGTCGCAGAGCGCCTCCTGATGGTGGCCACCAGCAGGTCCAGGTGAAACAGATGCTGTTGTGTTTCCTTCCTGATCAGCTCCCAGGACGCAGCGCTGCCACCCTGTACACACAACACTACAGTCAGTACAGCCTGGACACACTATATACTACAGTAAGCACAGCTCATGCACAGTCAGTACTACAGAGGGGTACTTGTACTTACAGTGTGGTGCAGAGTGCTGGTGGCCAGTTTCCTGTAGTACCTCCTCAGTCTGCGGTCTGTTCGTATGTTAGTTGACACCTGAAGACAGAAACACATCCCATTATGTTGTGTTTTTAACACAGAGAAGGGAGCTGAAGGGTTACAGAGTCCTACAGTCAGTCAGCAGAGGCGTCTCTGAGTAGTCTACTTACACAGTGGTTGAGTTCCTCGATCTGCTTGTCGATGCTCATCAGGAAGTGCTCTGTTCTGACAGTGTCCCAGGCAGCAGAGGAGTAGTTGTTATGATGATAAAGTCTAAAAATCAGCTTCATGCTGTCTCTGATGAAAACCAGCTGTTTCTCTGCCTGGAAAGAGGGAGAGGAAGGAGGGGGGGGGGTTACTGAAGCAGTCTGATTGGCTGACAGAGCTTATTTATTTACATATTTAAATGTTAACATGAAATTTGTGCAAAAATAAATGACAAGATCTGAAGCAGATCTCAATGTTTGGAACCTGATGGAAGTTTAAGTTCATCAATCAATAAAAACAGACAAACTTTTTATATGAAAGCAGTTAAAAAGTGTTAATGCATGAATTCACAAATCACCTGAGAGTTCTCTATGCGGTCGTAGAATCTGTACGGAAAGGACACTGGACTCCCCTCTTTAGTCATCGGACCCCCCTGAAATACAATAATCAATTTATTATTATTTTTGTTTTATAAACAATGTGTAGCCTACATATTGATTTGACAGGTGAGCAATATGATCAAAATAGCAACAGGTAACAACGCACAAAAACAAGACAACACAACCTAAGATACAAAGCAGAAATTCAAGATATAGGAGAGAGAAGGAGTTAATGAGCCCTGAAAGGTCCTGCAGGATGTACTCACCATGGCCTCAATGAGAGTAATAGATTCATTCCTCAGGCGTCCATCACTGAGCCATTTACAGCCCAGGGCAGAGTTCAGGACACTGCAGAGGACGAAGAGCAGGCTGGTCCGGCTTGGCATGATGAAGATGATGAAGTTGATGAAAATGCTGCTGCAGTGCTGTCAGTGTGTGTCTCACACATGCTGATGGTTCAGACATTTATTTGAGAGACAGAAAACAGAAAGGCCTTAAAAATTCCCACTCTGGCTTTTTACTTTTCAGGTTTGTTGGTTGACGTTTTTCTCTGTCTTCCTGGGGGAAATTGCAGTTTTTACTCTCTCTACCTTTTTACCGTGGAAGTTCCGCACTCTCAGTTTTCAAACAGCGCAGAAAGTGAAACACAACACAATAAAAGCTGCAGCCATTTTTTTCTCCACCAAATAAACTTCAGAAATCGTTTAACCCATCAGTGTACCTGTGGTGTTTGTGTGAGCTGTAATTATATGTGTTCATAAAATCAGTCATGTTAAGACAGCAAATTCAGAAACTCCACAAGTAGCTAATTCATTATTTTGTCGGTAATCCTGTGCTTTTATTTTGAAGGCTGCGTCTATTCTGTTTTCGCTTTTCTTTTTTTCTGTACAGCTACCGCCGTTTCGTTTTCACTTTCACTTTCTTAACTCACTTTCCGGTCTCCAAGGACGCTGTCAGTGATGATGCAAGGCTGCAATAACAGATGTTATTGTTAACAGTGGCGGTTCTACATTGAATTACTCCCCGGGCGCCCCCCCCACCCAAAAAAACCCGGATGTCATTAAATAAGAGAAGGCTGCAATTCAATTCAATTCAGCTTTATTAATATACATTTTACAATCAGAAATTGTCTCAAAGCGCTTCACAGAGACCCAAAGCCTGAACCCCCTTAAGAGCCACAGTGTCAGGAAAAACTCCCTTTTAATAGGAAGAAACCTTGAGAGAGAGAGAGGAACAAACATGCACAAATATTATAGAAAACAAACATGACAGGTTGCAAAATGGATAATGTGATGATAAATGGTATAAAAAATAAATTCCCCATTGTCTATATTTTTTAAATTAAACTAACATAAGGCATGTAAATTAGAGCGCTACAATTGTATTGGATCAAACATAGGTCCTTGCTTATTCAGACAAAACAAAAATATTTCACTGTACTAAAACAGGACTGCATTTTATACATAAATATAATTCTTTGTTAGCAATGATAGTGCTTTCAGATTTTATTAAGCAGCATAAAGGTTTTAATGTAATAACACTTTGGGCAACTGGGCGCCGAGTGAAGAGAGGCTGAATGGATGATAAATATGGACGAAAAATAATCATTCCCACTTTTTACCCTGTATTTAACTCATAAAACCAGCTGACAGTCAGCAGTATTCTTACTTTAGTTTAACGTTAATCAGCTCTGCTGTCAGTCCCCCCAAAACACTTCCGTGTTGTTTAATGATCTTAACGGTAAGACCTCTCACTCCTTCGATCATTCACGCTGCTATACACAAACACACAGTGACGCACGCTATCAGGACAGAGTGAGACCTCCCTCCTTCTCTCCCTGTCCGTTTCGTTTGGAGACCCAGAGGTGAGCTTTCCCCGCGCCCCTCCCCTTCTCACACCTGCAGCTGCAGGGGGCGCTAATTTGCCAATTTCACTGTGGGAGAATATTAATAATTTGTGGAAGCGATAAGAGCTAAACACATCATGCAGGCCTCCTGGCGGACCCTGTAAGGAACTATCGGCTGGCTGTCACTCTCTTCCTGCTCTGTGCACCAGAGAAGAAGTACGCGCACTCAATGAGCTGAGTTACAGCGAGACTCAACTGGTGAAAACACCGAATACGGCGCAATATGGCAGAGAAATTACCAGTGAGTCGGAAAAGCCACAACCAGAAAATGGCTGGCCGTATTCGGTGTTTTTACCAGTTGAGTCTCGCTGTAACTCAGCACTGACGCTTATTACTTCTCTGGTGCACAGAACGGGAAGAGAGTGGCAGCCAGCCGATAGTTCCTTCTTCCACAAATTATTAATATTCTCCCTTTTGATGCAACACTGTCTACAACTTTGCCTGGTGTCAGTGTTTTGCAGCCAGTCACGTCAATACGATAGATAGCGCATGTTGAGTTTAACTGACCACACGTCCGATGTTCCCTGAAGGCACCATGGCCGAGCTAAGGCCTCAGCATTCATTGTCCTGCTGTCACTCAGCAGGCCACACCCATGTCCCACCCCCCGCAAAATCAGGGTCAAAACCTCAAAGGAGAAAAGATTTGAACCTGAAAAGTAAATCTGAAGCTGAAAAAAAGAGTTGAACCTGAAGAAACAAGATGTGAAACTGTAAAAAATTAAGATTTGAATCTGAAAACAAAAAATCTGAAACTGAAAAAATAAAATGGTAAATATGAAAATAATTATTGAAATGAAACCAGAAAAATAAACAATTTATTCAAAAGAAGAAGAAGAAGTTGATTCAAAAAAAAAATTAGAACTGAAAAAAATCAACATCAAAACATACATTTTCAGTTTCAAATTTTAGTGTTTGAATGAATTTTATTTTTTCAGGTGAACAAAACTTATGACCCCGATTTGGCTCCATAGGCAAAAAAGATTCAGCAACAGATGAAAGAGAGTTATAATTTATAAAGATAAATGGGCTACATAAATAAATAAAAACATACAGAAATGTTTGTGTTTGTGTTTATTTATATGTGTCTAGGCCTACATATATACTTATTCACCCCTGATGCCAATCCCAATGTATACAGGTAAGCTACAGTAAAAGAGTAAGAGCCTTATTATAAACAAACAAAACATTAATTAATTCCTAAATAAATCAATTAACCACTAAAGAGATACTATAATATTATTTTTGAATATTTTTCATGATGACTGTGTGTCTGAGTGGTTGTGGGTCCAGTCTGTATTCAGTCTGGAAGCCGAGTAGGACGGACTGCACGGTGTAGGATACTCGGGAAAGAGGAAGTCTGTAGGTGGGGCCTCAGACCAGGCTGTGGAGACTGGGAAAAGCAGTGAGGGATTTAACGAGCGCAGGAGCATCCACTGAGCAAGGAGTGGTCCGCGGACACGGTGAGTTTCGTGTTCTCCCGGTGTGAGTTCCTCGCGCTGTTTCCGGGTGTCTCCCGGTGCTCTCTGGGTAATTGGCACCAGGATCTGGTCTGCGTCGTGCCTAACAACGCGGAAAACGCGGAAACAGCCTGAGACGGATCGGTAGCAGTAGGTGGTCAGAGGACCAAGAATGTAATGAGGACAGGTAAAGGTGAGCCAGAAGTTTAGGGAGCAGCGGCCTTCAGACCAGGTAGGCACGAAAGGGGGAGGGGAGAGAGGGGAGGCGACCCTATCCTGAAAATCCAGCATTTCCTTTATAAAGAAGTCATTCCCACTCCTACAGGATCCGAGACACGGCTGTTTATAATCGCTCTCTGCGCGTGGTCCGGTATTGATCCAATGATCAAATAGCCTATAGCTTGTAACTGTATTAATCTAAAGTCCTTTTTTGTCGAAGCTGTCGCTGCTTTGATTAATGTAGGATGTAGACGCTCAGGAAACAGCTGTGGCGAAACAAAGCGAGTCCAGGCAGAAAGGTTAGAAACAAAATTGTGTCAGCAGCGAGAAAGAAAATGAAAACATTACACATTATGAGCACTGTAATCTGATACAGTTTAGATTATACAAGTTTATTAACAAAATAAAAACATCAAACTTTTGTCTTTTATGTTGAAACAACTCATTGTCTTTAAATGTTTGTACTAGTTAAAATGTTTGTGATGACAGTGAAAGTGCTTTATGGGATATATTAAAGTGACAACGTGCTGTCATTCAGACTTAAGGTTCAGATCAGAGCCACAGGGTCTGTAGCTGTTCTTTCTCCATGGCTCGTTCATGCCCCTCAGGCCACACAGAGCCTCCTTGATCCTAGCTCTGTTTTAGGGATAAGAATTATAAAGACATGATGTTGTACCACACACACACACACACACACACACACAAATGGACACTTGACACTGTTTGGAGACGCTGCTGCTGCTGTGTGACGCTGCAGCTTTTCAAACTAACCTGCAGCAAGCAGCAATGTTTTGACAAAATCCTTAACATCATATTTAGGATCAACTGCTTCAAAATTAAAATGGATAGACTGACAGACTAACACAACTGGCTACCTACATAACTCAGGAGTGACACAGCAGTGGAAAAACAATCCAGCTACGCAGAGAATGCTCTCATGATCAATAATTAATCTCTCTTTCCCTTTGTCTCTCTCTCGACTGGTTCTTCGTGCTTCCTCAAACACTTTGGAGTAGACTGTGACGTGTGGATCTATCAAAGCCACTACACTGGACCTGCCAAGCCACAGCAGGATCAACAAGCACACAGAGGAGTAAAGAGGCTTGGAGGAATTGTTTTGTGGTCTGACCAGCTGGATTTTGAGACTAAAGTGCTGGTCCTGGTCTGGATTATAACCTCTTCCCTCTTGTCCTGGTGTGACTCAGGCTGCAGGATGTCCCAGATGAATGGAAGAAGTGTGACTCTGCTCCTGCTTTTTCTGCTGCTGCTGGGGTAAGTTGATATACTAATACTGTTTCAGTAAACTAACAGCACTGCGGCCGCTGGGGGCGAGTTCAGAGGTCGTGCTCATTCAGATCACACAGATCCTGCTTAGTAAATAAAATTTTAATACAAATCTGAATGTTGAAGGCCGAGGAACCTTAGACAACAGAGAGTGATTTATTGACCACAGTTTAACCAACAACCAGCAGTGAAAATGAATAATGGCACGTTAACGTTAAACGTCTGTTTATGTGGCCCTGTAGTGTAGTTTGTTGTAGCCTTTTTGTTTGAAGGATTGTTTGTCAGTGTACATAGAAACCAGTGTACAGTGTGTGTCAGTTGCACTCATTGTGGTGTGGGAAATATGTGTTTAAATGACAACACAAAAGTATGATCTGTGCGTGTGTTGATGTTTGGCTAAAAGGTCTTAAAACATAAGTAAAGAAGCTTATCTTGTATTCAAAGTAACACTAACATTTAGACAAACACATGATCCTAAGAGCATATAAACACCACAATTAACAGTTACCACAGTAATAAATCCCATCGGGTAAAGATTTACAGACTCAAAGGGAGAAGGACCTGGGCAGGGCAGGCAGTAGTTTGTGTTGCTTGTGTGTGAGAAAGATTACAGTAACTGATATGTAATATTTCTGATACTGAGACACAATTTAAAAATAAGCTGTCATACTATCTGAGGTAGAAAGTTCTTCCTGACGTAAGGAAAACACCTCGAGCGGTTTGACGCCTGTTGCTGTCAACAGCTGTCAGATTACAGGGCTTTGTTCCTTGTTCAGCAGAAAGATGGCGGCTCATGTCTGCAGCTCATATGTCTGAACCCTTTGTTTCTTCATGGCCAGAACCTGCTGCATAAAATCACGACTAAGTGTTAGTTTAATGGTTCTTTAATGCTAATTATTATTTAGTTTAATTTGTTAAATAACCAGAGAATTAATGGGTCAAATAATTTGACAAATAATGTGTGAATAATATGCATTTGATAAAAAAAGAACCTCTCCAGCAACCACAGAGAAGAAGAAGAGGTTTGTTTCATTTCCATTGTTTATTTTGGTCTACAAGTACAATACAAACCAGTGCTAATTTACATCACAGCTTAAATATTCTGCTTCATCCTCCATTTGAATGTTAAAACAGAAGATCAGCTTCTTGTCTGGGTATTTTTTGTTCGCTCCATGTTGTCAGGTGCTCTGATGGCAGCGAAATAGATGCATGTGTTTGTTCAGTTACACATGTGCTACTGATGCCACCGTGGGGGTTGGTAGTAGAATTTAAATAACTCATCATGGATGACAAGTTAAGCCGAAATGTCAACTGTCTTCTCACAGTCAGAACTGAACTCACACGGAACATGTTTTTGAATATATATCATGATATATCATGACAGAGAAAGGCACTTCAGGTATGACAACATGGCAAACAGGAGTCAGTTCATCCACAATAATAAAAAATAACCAAAATATGCATCACATTAAATCATTTTTATGAGATTCACTTTTTGTTGATGGTGATCATTTGTTGAACATAAATGTAATAATCCTCAGTGTTACTAACCATAACCTTTGTGTGTGCCCACAGGATTCTGTACGTTTACATCACGCAGAGCTACAGGTAACCTGCTTCTGTTTGCTATCAGCTAGCGTCACTGGGTTACTGTCAGTGACTGTTCAAACTATTTACACTCAAGTCATGAACGTGTTGAATGTATAATAGTTCATGTTTGTTCAGTTTTTTTTTGTTCATGCCTCTTACTCTGTGTCACTCGACACCCGACCTTGCTCTTTATTTTACGGTATGTTTTCCTTGTAACAGATCAAACAAACTGGAGCAGTTCAGGATTCTTGTAGGAACATTTTGAGACAAATTTATTAGGGCCCGAGCACCGAATGGTGCAAGAGCAAGTTTTTAAATGTAACTTTACCGCAGCTTTGCGTCAGCTACAGTGTGCTGCTATGTCTGTAATCTGTGGTTTTGTATGTAGATAAACATTTTTGGCTCCAGACGCTGCCCCACTTTCATCACACTTCACCACTTCCTGTTTCATTAGTTCTTGAATGCTGAACAAGAAAAAAGAAAAAACTAATTCACACTGCAGTTTTAAACAAATCTCTTTCGTTGTTTTTATGGTTTATTGAAGTGATTAAGATTATACAGGTATTCCTGCAATAACAAGGGCCATATTTATTCTCTGTGTGCTGCTGCAATCCCTCTGTCGGCGTGTTGAAAGTGATTAATCATCAGGTGCCTTAAAAACTTGGTCTGAAAAGAAATATTGTGTGTCACACAGCTGAAAACCAGCCCCCCCCCCCACACACACACACCCATATTTGCTTTCAACCTGTTTTTCAATGTAAGTGCCACTCCTCCGATAGCAGTACTCACACACAGCGATGTTTGCTTTGTGCTTTTCAGAATGATTCTGTGCAGTCCAGACAATGAGGAAACAAAGGACACAGGGTAAGTGACCTGAACCTCCTGTACAGGTGTTTGTCTTGGTTGACAGCTGATAGGCTTCTCTGCTCCACCCTCATCTCTGACCTTCACACTGAGCACCTGTTGCTCACCCAAAGATCTCCAGCAATGTTTACATGGAAAATGCCACCTGTGTGTATACAAGCGGTGTTAAATACACAACACCCACCACGAAGAACATCTCCTGCCTTGACATTAAATCAGATTATATATTTAAAAAAGAAAGGAAGCGGCACTCTTTAACTTCAGTAACTCTTACTTCCTGGTTGTCTGGCATTTTGCAGACCTTATCTAATCTCAGATTATTACATGTGCAGAGTGCATGTGGGCTAAGCAGCCATAAGACATGTTGAGATATGACCACACAGTCGGCCATGATTCACACACACCTCAAAAAACAAACTTCTGACTAGATGCAAGGACATTTTTTTTCATGTGGGAAAAAAAGGGAGGAATAAACTGACCACCAGCAGGATGTGACACACTTCCACACCTCAACCATTGTGTAGACATGTGTTTAACTGGGTGGTTCCAAAAAGTAAACATGACAAACCAGTCATCAGTGTTAGATGATTAAATTTAGTAATAAATTATGTGCATTAATGAACCATCACCTGTGCTCACAGTTATATTAAACTACTACTATTATACCAGGAGAGAAATATAGAAAAGAAAAATGAAGAGCCACTTTTTTATTGATAATGTCTGAGTGTTAAACAGCATCTGATTGGTTAATTATTTTTGGAAGAAAATGCCCTTTTTCAGTTTAAATTGAAGATAGCATTTTAAATAAGCAAATCACAAATGATTAGGTTGTTGTTTCTGGTCACATCTGTGTGTATTACCCAGATATGCTGGAGAAGCCATTGTACACAACCATGAGCTCCAAATGCCTCTTGATGAGTAAGTACGAACATTAGAATCAATATCAGACAATTACCACTCAATTTACAGCATGAAGGATTGATTCCATGATTTGAATGAAGAGATCACAGTCAGTGTGCCAAATGAACCACGAAACTGTGTATGAGCAGGCTGAACTCTACTGGTCAGAAGCAGGAGTGTCATCCTCTGTGTACAGCACTGACTTTGAACCCGTCATTAAGTTGAGCTTCTGAGTAACGGTTAAATTTTAAATGAATCATCTACAATAAATGAGTGTGCATGTTCCAGTCTGTGTTCATATATATCTGGCAGATCTTTAGTGTTATTTTTCTGCTTGTGTCTCAGCCTGCAGTACAAACAGCCCAGCATCACACAGGGGTGAGTAGCTTCCACTGTTGTTAAATACTTCTGGTATTGGTTTATACTGGTGGTGATGTCAAGCTGTCTCTTTCACAGTCGCACTGATGTGGTGACGGTGACGCCCTGGTTGGCTCCCATCATCTGGGAGGGAACCTTTAACCCGGTTCTACTCGACAGCATCTACAAGCCAAAGAACATCAGCATCGCAGTCACCGTGTTTGCTGTTGGAAAGTGAGTCTGAAACCACAGAGTGTCACCTGGTTTTTCTGGTTGGACCGTTGACCTGATGTGATCCTCCTGACAGGTACATTATGTTTTTGAAAAACTTCCTGGAGACAGCAGAGCAGCACTTCTTCATTGGTTACAGGGTGCATGTTTACGTGTTCACTGATCGGCCGAATGAAGTGCCCGATTTCAAAATGGCCGCTGGTAGACAGGTAAACCAGCAAACAACAAAACAGATTACATCTGATTTGTGTGAATTTAAAAGCTCCTCCTCCTCCTCCAGCTGTCGGTGCGTTCAGTGCCCAGTTCAAATCGTTGGCAGGAGATCTCAGCTCGCAGGATGGAGCTCATCCAGATGCTGATAGAGGAGAAGCTGTATGGCAACAGCGACTACATCTTCTGTTTAGATGTTGATTCTAAGTTCCACGATCGCTGGGGCACAGAGTCTCTGGGTGGACTGGTAGCAGTGATCCATCCAGGTTAGTCCTAATTTAAGAATTACATTTATGTTAATCAACATATTGTTGATGTTTTTTTTTTGTTTGGGTTGTTACCTGGGACCACAGGAGGTGTGTTCCTAGGTTTAGGGTTTGTGCTGTGTGACATCACTTGGACCTGTGTCTGCAGGTTACTACAGAGATGACCGCAGCAGGTTCCCCTACGAGCGGAGAACTATCTCCAAAGCCTACATGGCTGCTGGTGTTGGTGACTTCTACTACTGTGGGGGTGCGTTCGGAGGCCGCCTGAAGGATGTACACTTGCTCGCCAAAACCTGCAGGAGCAACTTTGAGGCTGATGCTAAGGAAGGTGTTGAGGCTGCCTGGCAGGAAGAGAGTCACCTAAACAGGTAGGTAGAGTCACTGAGCAGGTGTTGACCTGCGGCATGTGTGCTGATGACTGTAAGTCCTGTCTCTGTGTGTCCAGGTACATGTGGATCAACAAGCCCAGCAAGGTCCTGTCACCAGAATACCTATGGCAGGACTTCAAAGAAAGAAATTCTGAAATTCACATCATCCGGTTCTCTGGAGTCGTCAAGAACTACGCTGCTATCCGACCCAATCAGTGACATGCGGTAAGGTTCAAGGCACTGACTCAGATTTCCAAATATGTGAACCCAGCAGACCCATTATTCACAATTTGATCGGCAGCAGCAGTTAACATGTTTCATAAGATCGTAAGATCACTGAGCACAGGACACAGGTTACACACATACATTATATACATGAGCTAAACTATGGAGGCAGAGGGGGTGTGTATTAAAAGTGAAATCAACTCATTGAATAAAAAATAACCTTTCAATATATTTGGTTATTATATACTTTATTCTTTCCATGATGACAGGTGAGGCTCTGCCTCCTCTGCCCCTCCTGAACGCACATCTCTGGACCCAATTGAACTGCACTGACCTGGGCCGGTCTGCCCCAGAGGAGATAAACAACCACAGCACAAGTTTTACCGGGTTTGAAAGATGCATGATTGCACCTTTGGAAACTTCAGGACTGGGTTCAGACCTGTCTGCAACACTTGGCCCTTATAATCATTTTCTGGAAGCATTTCATGTTCCCCTTCCAGTCTCAGGACCTGCAGCTAGCATTTCCACACTGCATGAATATTATTGTTTTCTTGTAGAAAATGCACACATTTTATGCGGATCAACAATCTGAAGCAAAGTCAAGGATTTGTCGAGCCAGCTTCCGCAAAAGAACACGCAGATTCTTGTGCAGATAAAAACAACTGAATGTTGAATGTTTATGCTTATTTACATTTATATTTATTGATTGATTGAATGATTCACAATGATGGTCTCCTGGACCTCATTCAGTTGTGTTGTTGTGGTACATCAGCTGGTTGCACCATCTTTAGGTCTTTGAGGAACCATGTGACTACTCTCAGAACATTTTTTTTTCTCTAGTTTTGCATGTTGACGTTGATTTGTTCTTGGTGAAATGTTTACTTAGGTACACAAATAACACTGTGAGAGGTGCCCTAACAGCTTCCTGTCTGTCTGTGAAACTTCCTGCTGTCCATTCCTGCTGTTTATTCCGTCTTCCCCTCAGCTGATGGCTGAGCAATGAAATCTGCCAAAGAAATGTTGTGTTTTCTTTGAAGATAAACACTATTGTAACAATGTCATGAAATAGAGTGTCCTTCATACACCATATAACACATTTTAACTGTGTGATTTCATGTATAGTAGAAAATATAAATTATATTGTCAAACCATCTAAAAGTTATTGAAATATAAACGTTAGAACATGCATGTAGTTAGTGCCTTTTGCCTCTAGGGGGCAGAAAAGCCCTTCCAGTGTATCAACACTTTGGTGTTCAGGAATTTAAAAAACAAAACAACTCTATTTTATTTGTTTTTGAAATGAACATTTTTTTGTTGTGTGATTGCATACTCAGACGTCCACCTTATCCCTGGGGGTGGTTTACTCTGGTTTAGAGTTCATGTCACTGATTCACAGATTGTTACAGCCAGCTTCCCATCCTTCCCTGTGTTTGGGTTCTGGGGTGTAACTTCCATTTATGGATGAATGAAAAGGCTTTGAATGTCAATAAAAGTCACAAAAACATGCACATGCTATAAAAGTTTTTTTTCTTTTCTTCTTTATGTTCAGTTCACACATAACAAACAGCAATCAGTGTCTTCCTGTCCAGCCCATCTTCTTAATCTGCAGATGTGACTTCCTGTCCCTCTGCTCAGAGCAGGAAATCGCAGGCTTGATCGTGGACTCTTTGCTGACTTACATTCAACCTAAACACTGACACATGATGGGGAGATAGAAGGTGGCCCCGCCTTCTATAGCTTCTAGACATACAGGAGAACACAGGATATCATAGATGTTGGATTGACCTTATCCACCTGCTATCAGTTAACAGCTGACCTTATACTGAAGCGGTGAAACCAATCAGACGGACAGACAGATCTGACTTTGTAAATGTGATGGAAACTCAGTTTCCCTGGAAGGCTTAAGCAGCTGCTGATCAGTTTCATTAGAATATGATGTGTGCAGAGGATGGAGAAGAATGGAAAACACCAGGTTTCATCAGCAGAAATGCATGACTGAAGAGGTGTTTGGTTGCCCGAGGACAAGGGACACTTTGTTGAGGGCACAAATTCCCTAATTCTATGTCAGAGAGGATGGATGTTTGGAAGACGATGTAAACAGATAATGTGATCTGAGATGGCACTCTTCAGTCATAATGCTGTTAGTTGATGGGATTGGTCAGGCTCATGCAGCTGTTTGATCTACAGGGGCAGATGTGTTGTCATTTAACTCCCTGGTAATTAAAATGAACCTGAACAGTAAGTTGCATTTTAAAGTATTTCACATTGAGTTACATTAACATCTCAACAGCAGGTACTCTGGAAGCTGCTTCATGATGTTTCCCTGTAACTGTTTGTGGTTTGAGTGGTTGCTCAGGTGTTCGTGTGCTGTCAGTGCCTGCTATTACGAAAAACTCTAAAGGAACTCATCATGTTCCCGTATGTTTCCGTAACATGCACCACCATATGAGAAATGTGCCTCAACATATCGGCTTTTCAGACCAACCGCAGCAAGTGTTTGTGAAGGAAAAGCTTTAATTTAGGCAGGTATTTTCTGTCACACAGGTGAACACATGTGTGTCATGTGAAGCCTTTGATCAGCCACTTTTTGTCAGTAACTATTGGTGCCTCTAATTGACTATTGTAGACACGGCACAGCATCATCAGATAACCTGGATGTGTGTTTTCAGGCTTTTTTCCCATTGATGCAGTAGAAGATAAAATGTGTGCTTTAATCTATCTCTCTGAGGACTATGTGGGCAAAGAGAGCCTGGACCGCTTTGGGGTGGTCCTTAAAAAAACGGTTTGAGAGTGTAGGGATCTTTTTGGATATGAACTACATTCACAAATATGTATTTACTTATTTTCAAATCAGCTAAGCTGTTTGAACAAAACTGCATTTATTTAAAAAAAAAGTAGTTTTATTAGTGAGAGTCCTCACAAGTATACAAGTACAGGCATGAATCTGTGTGAGTGTTGAACACTGATTGTGTTTTGAATGTCAGAAAAAAAGAGAAGAAAAAGAAAGAGTGGGGAAGTGGTGACAAAGACAGGAAGCTAAAATAAACCAACAAAGTGTGTGTGTTCCATGAGTCAAAGTTCATTACTTGTAATGACTGTAAAACACACACACACACACACACATTACACATTAAACACAAGAGAAGGGTGTGTGCAGAGAAACAATCAAGGTGTCCTTGTATGTCTAAATGTCCTGTGTACATTTATTACTATTCTATATGAATGTGTGTGTGTGTGTGTGTGCATGTGAGAGAGTGTGTGTGTGTTATCAGCGTTTGGGGCCTAAAAGTGTACCATGCTGGTGAGGGTCCTCACAAAGAAAGAAAGAGTAATGTGTGTGTGTGTGTGTGTGCGTGTGTGTGTGTGTGCGTGTGTGTGTGTGTATGGGTAGGTGGGTGGGTCAACACAAGGGGAGAGAGAGAGAGAGAGAGAGAGACATGATTTCATTTTAGGGTGAGCAAGCACGACTGAGGAATGAGAATGAGAGAGAAAGGAAGGTAGATAGACCTCCACAAACAGTGAGTGAGAGAGAGAGAGGCAGCTGAGCGCGTGCAGAACAGTCATTGGCAGACAGAAGAAAGACACACCAACAGACCACGCCGAGCAGGGACTGAACCGATGACCTGCTGAGGACGAGTGAGTTTACCTTCATCAACAAACAAACAAATAGGAAGCTGCTTCAGCCTGGAGAGAAACAGGTCAGAATGTTTTTTTCTTTCCACATTTAAAGTCGAATATAAATATACATCTGTTTGTTGTAGTTAAATAACATGATTTATTTAAACTGCTACTTGAAGGATTATCATCAAATTTACAGAAGTAAAACAATCCTATAGTAGAAAAGAGAATTCCAGGTGAATACACTAAAATGACATGATGCTAAATTAGAGAAGAATACTGTAAAACATGCTGTTAAATTAGGTGAGGACTAAACACAGACTCTCCTGTGTCATGAGGATGTGAGCTTGTTATGACAGGTATATTATGAGCACAGACAAATGTCAGACAGCTGTTAAACAGAGTGACAAGTGTTCATTCAAACCGGCAACTGTCTGCCAATCAGGTGAGAGCTGGTCACCTGACTTCATTTCATTCACAAATAATCAACAATCAGTCTACCTTTTTATAGTCACGGTTCATAGAGCTGCCATTTTTCTACCTGCCTGACTCACATACACGGGTCTTATCTTTTACAGGTGTGTGTGTCTCCATGGCGACAGGTGTGTGCATGCTGCTGAGTGCGTGCATCAGCATATGTGCAGCTTTTAATCTTGACACGTTGTTCCCGTTGCTGAAAACTGGCGAAGACGGAAGCCTGTTTGGACTTTCCGTCGCCCTGCACCAAGACTTGAAGACAGACAGTTACCTGTGAGTACACACTTGTCCGTTACACGTCTGCTTTCAGGTGTGCCCAGGTAAATGTTTGATCTGCCACATTGTTGCACTGCAGACCTCAAACAAAATGAAAAAAAACAACAACATGAAGCTCTCTGATTGGCCGGTGGATGTCTGTGTAAAACATACCTTGTGACACATCAAAGATGATGTAGAGAAATCCTTTGTGTGGTATTTGTGTGTTTTATATCATGTTGTTGCTGCCGCTGTTTCAGTTCCCTCTCCGTCTCTTCAAAGTCTGGTTTCTGAGTCGCTCAGGTGAATCCTCATCATGTGAAGCCATGCTGCATTACACACAAAGAGCCTACCAGTTCTTTCATTATATCCGATCTCTGTAGTTGTGTGTGCTGCGTGTGTCTGTATGTGAAACTAACTTTAAAACCTGTTACACACAAGGAATTCACACACACACAGTAACACACAGAGTCAGGTGAATGCCCTGCAGTGTTAATAATGCGTCTGAATTCTCCTGAAGTCTGAGCAAACATTGTACAGTAGCTACAACAGGAGGGGGGCTTGGAGAGGCTCCACAGCTTCTTGAAGGTTATTAAGAAAGATATAACACTGCTGATGGAAGGTCAGGAAGTCTGTGAATTGTTTTCAGGACTCCTGAAGGAAATTTAAGGGGATTGTTGAGATAAGATTTTGGGAGTTTGTTTGAGGTGTTCTGAGGTCCTCAAAGGGTTGTAACCGTCCTTAAGGATTGCCTATGTGCTTGAGAAGTTCTGGGTTTAATCAGCGGGATTTCCTGTTTCAGTTAAGTTTGCATCCTGTTTAGTTGTAGTTTTTTTAGTTCAAGTATTGGTTTAGCAGAGTCACTTAGTCTTGCTGATACACTACACACATGTCAGTGTGGAGTTTATCATGCTGGTTGGCTGCCAGTGTATCAGCTTCAGCGCTCAGAGTAAGACTAAGCAGCTGCTTCTGTATCTGATGCTGACAGGTCACATGGTAGAGTCAGACACCGAGACCCTAAATTCTTTGGAAGCTGCTCCTCTGTGGAATGAGTCATGTTAGTATGGACAACTATTACTGTGACTATGACACTGTAATAATGGTGGAAAGATAAAGACAGCAGGATCCACCGCGGATTCTGAATGGAGGTTTATTCTGACGTATAGTGATGATGATAATGATGCTGATGATGATGATGATGATGTCCTTGGAGAATGTTCTGATTGTCACTGAAAAAGAGAACATTCTTCTGGGGAGAAGAGTGGAGGTCACTGAGGGGTCACCTATCTGTCTGTCTTTGTCACCATGACAACAGCCTCTTCATGTTCTCTAATTGAATTGGCTGATAAAGGACCACACATGAGTAATCTCGTTTACTGATGGAGTTCAGGGGTTCAAGGGGTCAATGTGTCCTCTGATTGGCTCAACTTCACGCCCTTCAGACATCTGTCCCTCCAACTGGTTGTCATGTACACCTGATCAATAAATAGATATATGTTTTATAGGTCGTTTAGGAGATTCCACTGGAACTGTGAGGCTTAAGGAGACATTTAGGGAGGGAAATGTCCCTGGTTCATTCAGAAAATTTCTAGTCACCTTGAATGGTAGGACTCTACAGTGTTAAAGTTAAAAAGTTAAAGATGAGGTTAAGGTTGTTCTACCATTTGAATACCTGTCCAAAGAAGGATTGAGTTTTTCAGAACCATTAAGCAGGCCTCAGGAAGACGTTTGTGCTCTTGCAGGTTTTTGTTGTGTCTCGTAATGTCTGACACCTTTAAATGAGCTACTATGATCTGAGTTCAGTGCAGAAGTGAGTCTAAACCCACAAAGACCTTCCTGAAGGTCTGTGAGTACAAGACTAAAAGTTCATTTCCTATTTAACAATTATTGATGAACCATATGGGGAACTTGATGTTTTTGTCCCTGTCCCTGTGCCCCCCATTGTCACTGCGTAAACTGACATGTGTCCCCACAGAATCAGTAAAACAGGAACACACACACACACAGTCTGGTTTCTGGTTACTTTAATTGAATTCACAGCTGTTTGGACCCATTTCATACATTGTTCCAATGTTTCCAGTTTTGCGGAGTCCAGTTCAATCCAGTCAGGTCACGTCACAGACGTCAGTCCTAAAACTGTTTAAACCTCAGGTCAGTTTTCACATCCTCCACCTGAATGCATGACTGCAGCTAATCAGGAGGAGACGATGCATGTCCTCTGTCTGTCATTGTCTGGCCCGGTTCTCCTATGTGGGTGTATGACTGTGTGTGTCCTGGTCGTCCTACAAACTCAGACGTCTCTTCATTTATTTCAGGACGGTAACAACAGCAAAGAAACATAAGTCAAACAAAAAACAGTCTGCACAGGATTCAGGGACCACCAGGGACATTTCAAAGACCCTTGGAGTACCTGATGTATATTCACTCAAGGTCACGCAGATGAGCGTCCTTGGACAATTTCATAAAGCATCAACAGAGTCCTGTTTAATTATAGGGACTTTAGGATGAGTGGTTTCAGGTAACAGAACCTCTCACCTGTGTCATCCTGACAGGCTATTGGTCGGTGCTCCAAGGGAAAAGGCGGAGCCAAACATTCCAGCTAATCGAACAGGAGGAGTATACAGCTGCCCAATTACTGCTGACCAATTAGACTGCAGGAGGATAAAGCTCATAGACCCAGGTGAGTGTTGAACAGCTAGCACTCCGATACTCTGTCTGTCTGGTTGGGGTTTGTGTCAGCCAATAACAGAGAAGGAATCAAGACTTACTGGAAAATAATCAGTTTTTCCTCTCCGCTCATGTAGTTTTGCTGCAGCAAACGGTGTAATCACCTTTTCCCTGTGATATGATCAGAGTTCTGGTGCATTATGGGTAGTCCATCCCTCAGTGAAAAGTGACAGCTGCTGTCTGTTTCTCCTTTATCTGCTTCCACGCACTCAGGCATGATTAGGCTTTGTCCCGAGTGGGCCCTAATCAGTGGTAACCCTGGCAGGACATGAGTTTATTTTTACAGTGAAAGAAATAAGGAAAAAACAACACAGCTGCTCTCGGACATCTGATACATGCACATAAAACCACTGATATAAGCGTTCTCTGTAAGTGAACAGAGCAGTAGGTACACGTTCTGTTATTGGCATCAGTCAGAGGGATCCATCATTCACTTGTCCTCTTACTGCTTCAGACCTGAACCTCTCTGAAGACCTGGTTGAGGACATGTGGTTGGGCGTCTCGGTAGCCAGTCAAGGCCAACCAGGAGGCAGGGTCCTGGTGAGTCTAATTCGTGCCCTATTGTGATCCATAGAATCCCATTAGGTTAGGTATTAGAAAGATGTACTAACTAACCCTGAATAACTAATTAACTGATAAACTTTGCCCTTCTTCCCTGCAGGCTTGTGGTCATCGGTTTGTTAAACTCTATGGAGCGTTCAAACTCCGACACATGATCGGACGGTGTTATCTCCGTGGAAACGACTTGGAGTATGATGAGAAGGACATTCAGTGGCAGAACCCAGACCAGCCCTGCAGGTTGGTCATATGACCTATATAGCACATGATGCCAGGTTTTAAACTGATGGTGACTGACGATGCACTGTGTGTGTTTGTGTTTAGTCACCTGGGTGACGTCAGCACAGAGGTCATGTGTAATATGGGGATTTCTGCCTCCATCACTCAGACTGAGGTTATTGTGGGCTCACCTGGAAGCTTTGAGTGGCAAGGTGACTGTTCTACTCTGTTCTGCTGACTTAAATCTAGAATCATGATCTCAGTTTAAGTTTTATTTTTCATTTATTTTGTGTGTGTATGTTGTAGGAAATGTCCATGTCACCTGGATGAATCCTAACAATGAGTTTGACACACAGAAGAGCTCCTTTCTTAACATGGAGCAGAGAAACATTTATATAGGTGCGCTGCTTATTTCAAATATACTTTTTATTCCAAGAACATATCCTCTGAAAAATCTCAAGTTGTTATGCTTTCTTCTGTAATCAGTGACTGTAGTTTTCTGTACATTTTGTGCAGGATATTCTGTTACTCAAGCCCGTCGTCTTCTATCTGGAGATAATTTAACCATAGTAACAGGTGACTGACTGTTCAACTTTCTGTAAATGATCCAATCAGTACCTAGCTTGGTGGTTCTATTCATGTATTGATATTCATTATTATTATTGGTGAACAGGAGCTCCTAAGGACAGTAAAGAAGATGCACGTGGCTCTGTGCTGCTAGCAGTCAAGCACTCTGGTAAATTAATGATTCAGCAGACACTGCGTGGTCAACAGATGGGCTCCTACTTCGGTAACGCCGTGGCAACCGCAGACCTCAACAATGATGGGTAATCGAAGGTTCATGGCAAGGGTACATCTACTTTGTAACTACATTATTGTCACACATAGGGTTGTTTTCCTGTCCCATAGGTGGAATGACTTGTTGGTGGGTGCTCCTTTTTACTTCCACCGTCAGGAGGAGGTGGGTGGAGCAGCTTATGTCTACATGAATACAGGGGGGAAGTTTGATTCCGAACCCAGTGTGGTGCTGAAGGGGCCAGTTGGATCAGCTTTTGGTATGGCTATTACAGCAGCAGGAGACCTCAACCAAGATGGCTTCCAGGGTGAGAACCTACCAATGCTGTGATTATGACATGCTATATGTGGATTTAATCATCATCAGTAATCAGCCAAGTGATATATTGTTGATCCAGATTTTGCAGTTGGAGCACCTTTCCACGATACTGGATGTGTGATGATCTGGACTGGGAGCAGTGATGGGATCTCTACAGAGCCGAGTCAGGTTTCAGACCTACATTTGTTTTTTCTCTGTTTTGTGAGGAATGTCAGTGACGTAAATCTGAAATCTAAGACAAAGTCTAAAAGCTGAAACAGCACATTGAAAGTCAATCCCATTGCAGCAACTCCCCTACAGTGGTGTTTTTAAATTGCACAGGTGATCCGGGGCAGAAGTCTCTCTCCTGTGTTCAGAAGTTTTGGTTACTCCCTGGCTGCTGGTCTAGATGTTGATGGAAACAAATATCCAGACCTGCTAGTTGGCTCTCTGGATGATACTGTCGCTCTGCTTAGGTAATAATTACAGACAACTTTTATATTCATCTTTGTACCAGTTTTGGTTGGTTAATTGATTGATTGATTGATTGATTGATTGATTGATTGATTGATTGATTGATTGATCAATTGAAACAGATCCCGTCCGGTTGTTCACCTGAATAAAACGCTTAGAGTTACTCCAGGTGTTGTCGACCCAAGCAGCTGTGACTTCTGGTAAGATTTAAGGCTGCTAACATGCTAACATGCTAACAACATAACAGACTAATGTGCTAATAGTAAACAAGCTGTCTCTGTTTGTGACACATTGTTCAAGAAAGGCACAGTTAATATTTTTATTTAACATTAAATAAAATTATATTTAATATCCTAACATGCTAACGGAGTAATTTTCTCAGCATGCAGGTGGAGGTGTGTTTTTCCTACATGTTCAGCACTGGAGAGAAGAGCGACAGGGACAACATCAGTGAGTCAACAGACAGTTTTATTTCTGTCTAATTTCATTACCATTTTAATTATGCTGTGTTTCTATTTCCATTAGCACAAGCTGCAAATGTCACTCTACATTTATCTAACAGCCTTAGTCCCTTATTTCATTTAAGATGTAGATTTTACAATGACGCCTGATCGTTAATAGAGATAAATCATGTGTCACTGTTAGAGTGGCTCCACTGTGTCCAGCTGCAGCAGTAAAATGCCTCCCACTGGTGTAATTATTGGTTCCACTCACTCCTCAGATTTGGTGCAGGATACTTGCATTTCCTGGTAGGACGCACTCAGGGCTGCATTAACCTCTTTAAGGGCTCCTGAACCCCACATTAGATCTCATTTACAATATTTCCACAAGAAACAAACCTGAACTGTACTGAGAGACTGAAATGACTGCAGCTGCTGCGACCAGTATGATGCTGATAAGTCTGTTTACAGTCAGGACTCGTTAATTACAGCGACCAGCTTCCTGTGTATGTGTGTGTGTTTGTGAGAGAGAGAGGGGGGGAAGAGACTGATTGACAGGACAAAGCTGTCAATTAGCACCTGCCGTTAATCAGCAAAGTGACACACACACACTCCCCTCAGGGATGTCTGTGTGTCCTCATTCTGTCTGATTAATTTGACCAATCAGAGCTGAGGTCACACTGTTGCTATGACACTATGCCTCTACAAGCACACACACAGCTGATGACATCATGCTTTGTCCTTGTGTGTCCTCTTGTCTCCTGTGTTTCTCTGAATGATAAATCACGTTACAGAAACTGATATTATTACACACACACACACACACACACACACACACACACACACACACACACACACACTTTGCACTGCTGTGTGTGGTTGTGTCTTGTTAATTTGACCAGTCATGATCAAGGTCACATTGACTGTGTCTCTCTCCATGCACCTAAATGTCCTCCGTCTGATCCTCTTTTGCTTTGAACTTAAAAACAGTAGAATAAATAACACAGTAAATATCTGAAATAATTTCTTAAATGTCTGTGCTTGACAAAGTTTTTGCTTCAAGTCTGCTTCATTATGCTTCAAGTCTCTTCATGTAGACCTATGGAAGAGGATTAGGGCCACAGAAAAAGCTGTCTTTTTCTGAGATTATGTTTTGCTAATCCTGAATTTATTCTTAAAATTCTGAATATTGTTATTTTTTGTGCAATATAAATCCTCTTCTGTATGTAGACAGATGGGATTTCTGCTGATTTGAATCCTTGTTTAGAACATACAACATTCTGCATTTATTAGTTACTACATAAGGTCTCCTGGAGTTTCACAAGGCTTGATTCTTGGTCCTCCCATGTTTCATGAAGAAAACCTTAGCAGCATATGTTCTTATAGTTAATTATGTCTGTTAGCTTTATTGACATGATGAAAGTCTAAGTCCACTGAAAAGATCAGCCATAAAATGAGACAACACTTTCAATGCTTTTCAGAAGAACCTCAATGTAGTATGTATTTATACTCGTGTATTTCTGTCTTCATCTCTCAGCTGTCCACTTCACCATCACTGCAGACATCACCAGCCTCAAGCCCCGCCTTCGTTTCCAAGAGAATGGACAGAGCATGTACTCCGGTTACCTATCGATGCCAAAGAAACAGTGTGAGACCCTGAGAGTTGGCCTGCTGGTGAGACACGAGTCCTCCACATAGCCTGTCACAGAGTGTAGCAGAGACAGTTTTAGATATTTGAAACTGTAATTACAGAATCGGATTGAAGGAAGTTCTGCTTTGTGAGATAAGACAGCTCCTGATTACTCCACCAAGACTATTTCTGCAGAGTGTTAATCAGACTGTTGCTGATAAAGCTGATCTGCTGCTTATCTACCAAACTTCAGAGCGAGACGAATACACTTTCAGAGCAGGATACAGCAAACGTCTACCAGCAACTGTTTTTGAAAATATGGACACAGCTGTCGGAGCTTGAGTGTTGTGTTTTCAGTTACTGGTTGAAGGAAAGTTGAGAACACAGTCTTGTTCTGTCACGTCATTCTTATCAGCTTATGTTCAGGTTTTTAGCCGAATGTCATATTTTGATGTTCTTCACAACATGTGCTGACTCATCCTGTGATGCTGAAATGTTCCTGTCACAACAGGCCTGTCCCACACTGCTGAGCGTCATCCATTTAGTCCATTAACTATAAATCCTGTTCACTTCACATTCCTGCTGATCATTCTCCACATCCTTCCCTCTGCCCGGTTTCCTCTGAGATAGCAGCTGGTTTCACTTCATTTAAATCAGCCTGCGCAGATAATCCTTTAGTGTTTAGTCAGCTTTATGCCCTGTTAGGGTGACTGAACTAATCTGTCTAACAGAAGCGCTGCTGAAGTTCTGATGTGTGTGCTTGTCGCCTGCAGAGTCTGATCCGAGACAAAGTGGAACCTCTGGTGTTCTCCCTGAATGTTTCTCTGTATGAGAAGCTTCCCAAGAAACGAAATGCCATACAGGACCTGAAGCGCCTCCCTGTGCTGAGTGAGACACCCAGACCTATCAGAACCCAGGTCAGAGCCTAGCAGGACCTAACAAATCCAATCAAAATGCTCATGATCAGTTAAAACAAAATATAAAAAATGAAAAGAATAAAGAAAAACTTTAACCTCCACCATCCTCAAACCCCAAAACTGTAAAGAAAATTGAGAATCTGATGTCAAGACTGATCCAGAACCCATTAGACCCAGATCAGTGCTCATAAGATTCCATTACCAATTTATACTGAACCCTTGAAGAACCTGGGAGCCAACTTGAACTAAGGCCACAGGCACCCTGTAACATATTTAAGCATATGTAGAAACATCAGAACCTGTATGCAACCCTTTCAATATATTTCTAAACTTTATTTCCTCAACTTGCAGATCCATATTCTGAAAGCCTGCGGTTCTGATAACCGTTGCCATAGTAACATGCAGATGGCTGCCCAGTTCACTGATGAGAACCAGATACCCTTCACCGAGTAAGTTAAGTAAAAACCAGTAAAAAAATGCATCACAATTCTTCTCATGCTTCTTTCGTTGTTGTGTTTTACTGATTGATATTCAAACTTGTCAGATAATTATGATAACACATAGAAATAAGTAAGTTGTTCAGGCTTCCAGCAGATTTAAAAGTTCAAACAGTCATGTCAGGCTACTGCTGATGTGTGTTATTTTGTGTGTTTTCAGGTTGAAGGGTAGCCAAGTGTTGTATTACAATGCCAGCATCAAGAGGCTGTTTCTGGAGGTTAACGTCAGCAACACACCATCGCCGGGCCGACCAGCAGAGGATGCTCACAATGCTGTTCTGAACATTAGCATCCCACCGTCACTAATATATTCTGGGGTTCAAACCAAGGCAGAAACGATAACGGTGTTTATTAAGTTTTAGCATGTACAGTATACTTTGATGACACTGATAGTGGATTTCAACCTGGTCTAATCATCTCTGACTAACCTGTAATTGTTTATGTTTTAGGGTGATGTCCCAGCAGTGGTGGAGTGTTCTGTTGACAAGACTGTTCTTCTGTGTGAGCTGGGAAACCCATTCAGAAGCAACCAGAAGGTATAGAACTGTGATGTCTGACCTGCAGCCCGTGAAGCTGTGTATGGTATTTGACTCTGGTCTTGTGTGTCTTCCTGTGTTTCAGGTTCAGGTGTTGATCAAATTTCAGCCATCTGAGATCAGTTTGGACACCAGAGAGATTCGGTCTCTGCTTCAGCTGTCCACGTAGGACACTACGTCACACTCACTCACCCTCTGGCTGTGTTTGTTGGACAGGTGCTGATTCATGTCTGTGTGTCTTCAGGCTTAGTGAACAGTCTGACCTGTCTCCAATCTCTGTCTCCATGTTGGTGGAGTATTCACTACAGACGTCTCTCACTCTGTAAGTTTCAACAAAGAGCACCAATGCTTACACGGTAAACTTGTTTACCAATTTCAGCTGTTAGTAACTGCATGCAAGTGTGAATTAAAGATTGTTTTGTTGAATTAACTGTTATGTTACACACTGCACAATAACTGGCTGCATTCTAACAGAATGAGTCAACCCGGCCCCACCTCCTTCAGCGGTCATGTGATTGGCGAGTCGGCCATGAAGACGACAGAAGACATTGGCAGTGTGCTGATCTTCACCTTCCAGGTTTGTCTTAATCCATTATTCCCAGTATTTGACCAAATGATGGCTGTGTGTAAGCAGGTGTATTCTGACAGGTGCATATCCAAGGGAAGCCACTGGGTCACCTAGGTAACCTGGAGGTGGAGTTTAATTGGCCGATTGAGGTGACGAACGGGAAGTGGCTGCTGTACCTCACAGAGATCCAAGTAGAGGGGACCTCAGAGCCTCGCTGCACTCCACCTGGTGGCATCATCAATCCCCTCAACCTTATGGTAACCAACACAGCTTGTTCGCTTCTGTCATTTCAAAATAAAGGCCACTTAAATCTTTTACGGGAACTTTTAACTTGTTTTTCTGAAAATTGAAGACATTTTGGAAATTTCTCACCAGCTGTCTGTAGATTTGATCCAGTGGAACTGTTACAATTAATTTCTGGATGTCTTTGTTCAACTTTCAAAGGAGGAGAAGGAGAGGATACGAAGGAGTCTGGAGGATGAGGGGAGGGGAAACGAGGAGGAGCAGAAAGAGAAAATTCTACCCGCGCTTCACCTGCAGGGATCAAAGAAATCTTACACACTGGTACATAAATATGGAAACTCTAAAGTCAAAACAAGCACACTTTTGTCTATATTGTTTTAGGAAAGGACAGCTTGGAAAGTTGAAACCATGACAGAAAATATGGATGTTTTAGAAAACAGACCCATTTTAGGATTCAGAGTAATTTGAATTTGAATGATAACCATTTGTGTTGCAGGACTGTGTCCATGGGGCAAAATGTGTGAAATTTGTCTGTCCACTTGTCAACATGAACAACTCAGCGACTTTGACTGTCAGAGCCAGACTGTGGAACTCCACCATGATCGAGGTACAGACACTTTCATCAAATTTTAAATTACCTTTCAACTACTGACTTTGTCTCTGCAAGCTACCATTTTTCTCTTGATTTTATTATTGTGGATCCTGGAGTAAGAGCCCCATTCACAAGCTGTTGGTCCTAATAGTCATTAAAAGGATTTGTAATATCATATCTTCTGGCCAAAGAGTTATCCTTTTCAATCAGAGCTTGCTGTTGTGTTTCAGGACTACAGCAATGCAAGGAGTGTGTTGGTTCGAGGCCAGGTGACTCTGAAGCTGAAAACTAACAAACCTACCATCTACATGGAGTCTCAAAGCTCAGAGGTAGGCAGCAGTCACTCAGTGTGTTAGTAATTTGCTTGTGTTACCTCTTGAATCCCTCTATTCCTCTCTGCAGATTGAGGTTCACATTTATCCAGAGTTGGGCCTGCAGATTGACTCTGGTGCCCCCTTGTGGATCATTGTGGTGTCTGTGCTGGCTGGAGTCTTGCTGCTGGCTCTTATCTGCCTGCTTCTCTGGAAGGTAAACTCTGCTGTAGCCACCACAAGCTTCACGTCCAGTTGCATTGTTTGACGTTAACTTTCTCAAGACCCCGCCATCATTAGATTATTTTTTACTGTGACCATCGACTCCTGGTTGGTAAAGTGCTGCTGTGTTGCCTCCTGCTGTTCAGTGTGGGTTCTTCAAAAGAGCCAGCACCAGGGAGCTGTACCGGGCCAAAACCCAGAAGGCCCACATGAAGACCCAGCCGTCTGAGAACGACAGGCTGACTGAGGAGCTCTGAGGCTGGGCACCCTGCTGCCAGACAGCCCTGTTGTAAGGACCAGCTGCTGACTAACTATTTACTGACTGGTTGCTTTGCTGGCTGTTTCTTTCTGCAGGTGGAGGCTTTTTTTGACTAAATTCTTTACTTCCCTTTTCTTTCCAGCTCTGCTCTGCTTCTGATCACCTGTAATAATCTTTTTTTAAGTCTAGATTTGCAACATAAAAATAGTTTAATGGCATACTATATATAGAGCTTTTTATATGTGACACATGTGTTCCTACATTCATTTTTCTTCAGTACGTGATTTGCGCCCGGTTAGCCCGTTCAATAATCCATTCCTGGTTTCACCCGCTCACCTGCTCAAAGCCTCTGCTGCCTGCTGCTTCGTGGGTGTAGAGGGTTTCTGACTCTTTCTTCTGTATTCCACAGTGTGGTTTCTTTGTGCGACCAGAGGCATGGCAAACTGCAACGCTCCACCAGGGGAGGATCACGGGTAAAGACGTCCAGCAGCAACATCAGTACACTGACGCTGATGGGTTCCTGATCCAGGACCAGGTCTCTTCATCCCGGGGCAGGAAGTCCCCAAAACACTGGGTCACCTCCTGGACAGAGGCTCACTGAGAGACACTCAGTATCTGTGGAAATAGTCCCAACCCTAATCAGTCCAAACAGGACCAGACCAGTCCAACACACTGCCAGTCTTCATGTCTGCTGCCATGAAAAACTCTCACCCTGTTTACATTCAGTTCAGTTATTAGATGTGGAGGTGTGAGGTTTTCGTGTAACATAGGATTTAATGTTGATTTATGTGAATATAAAATATGTTTTATATTTTTGTGTACAGACAACTCATTTGTGTTTCAGCTTCCAGAAACAGCAACAATCAATTTAAAGGCGGATGATTGATCTGGAATATGATTATGAAGCAAACAGTGTTTTTATTTAAAGGGCTAGAATAAAAAAAAAACAGTGAACTGCTTCTTTAAGGACCAAATTTGGCAGAAGGTGTCAGTTGGTGTTTCTGAAAGTGAAAGATACTTGGTCAGCAAGATCCTCTGAAGTCAGATCCCTTCTTTGTGTGCTGTCAAAGTAGAGAGTATCAGAGTGAAGCATCCTTGAATAAGGAGTCTTTAGCAAGATTTGATGGAGTGACCTGTCAGATCCATCTTTGGCTCTGAGAGACACAGTGTTTCCGGTTTCTATTCTAAAGATATATTTATGTTGCCTTTAAGTGCTCCTCATAAAATTGTGAGTAAATTATTTGTGTTGTTTTTAGGTGTAAAAGATACAAATATTTGTTTCACGTGCTGTCTTGTTTTTGTAAGAGTTTTTTATGATTCTGATTATTCAAACAGCACAAAGAAGCAACCTCAGTTTTTGTGTAAAAACTGTGCTATTCAGACTGTTCAGATGTGGTTAACTGTGTGATATTAAAATAGTTT
This sequence comes from Parambassis ranga, assembly GCF_900634625.1. Taxonomy (NCBI): domain Eukaryota; kingdom Metazoa; phylum Chordata; class Actinopteri; family Ambassidae; genus Parambassis; species Parambassis ranga. The sequence continues at coordinate 6,663,074 of NC_041029.1, read as the reverse complement.
TTGAGAATTTATTGCTCTTCACTTTATCAGCAGACCATGGTATGATTGTAAACATATTATGGCCATATTATACTATGACCTCTTTCCATTTTTACATACATATATCATAGTAGGCTGTATATCTTTAAAAATGTCATACTGTATTTAGTCAAAAATTAAAAAGGTCATAATATATTTTTACATAAAATTATAACAGTATAGCACAAACACCGTATAAAGTAGTGTATGGTCATAAAATAGTGGAAAAAAACATAATATAACATGTAAAAAACGACATACTATGTTACTTTGCCTACTTGCCTGCTGCTAAGTGCTCAAATCAAAATAAAAGGCAAGTCTGGGAACTGCAAAAAAAAAGGATTTTGTATCTTTAAATGTCATTGGAGCCTGTGATTGGTCTGATGCTGATGTCGTCACTCTACCTTCTCATTGGCTGCAGAGCGGTAGAGTGGCTCTGATTGGCTGTAGTAACTGACTCCGCCCTTTGGCGGAAGCGCGGTAAGTGTGTTTTTGCTGGTGAGTTGTTTGTGACTGAAGTTCTCCGAGTTTAAAAGAAGACGGTAAACTCACAGACAGATGTTTGTCTTTTTTTTTTTTTTTTTTTTTTTTTTTTTTTGATTGTTTTTAAGCTGACGACATCTTAGTAAGGTGTTCAGAAAGAACGTCTCGTCAGTCAGTCAGAAATCCGTCGTTTTCCATGACATTAAAATCTCCTGCAGAGGTACATGGACTTCTCCACAAACCACTAGGTAAACTACTCGCTTGATAAATTACACTTGTCGTTAGTTCCCTCCTCTCTTCTAAGCCCACTGACTGCTGCGCATAGGCAGCATACATAAGGTTCAAAGTTTGCAAGTATTGGATATTGGACTTGAAGGCCTAAGTGCTGAGTGTTAGTGGGCATTTAATATAATAACATAATTATTACAGAGATTTTAATTGGGGTTTGGTGCAACTTGTTTAGCTACAGCAAGGGGAAGTTTGCCGTGCAGGTGTGATGGATGTGGACATCCTGGAGTTTCGGGTTCCTGTGGAGAACAGCAAGGCGCTTTTTGTGTGGGACATTGAGCCCACTCACACTGAAGCTGGAATCTATGTAAGTACATGTAGCATCTTGGTTTGAAAGAAACAAGTTTTTATGTATATAGAACTTATTAAAAATTCTTGTCTCAGCAGACCTAATTATGCTCTAACTGATGATTATGTTTACTATCAGGACGGACTGTTTGCTGTGTTCTCGTCCTTCGGTCCTCTCTACATGCTGAAGGTGAGCCCTAATGCTCCTCTCCACCCACCCGGCTTCTACGCCCTCATCAAGTTCTACTCTGCTGCTCATGCCTCAAAGGCTCAACAGCAAACTGATGGACGCCGGCTGTTCCAGAGCTCTCCACTCAAGGTCAGCCACAGGTTTCTTCTTCTTTTGCCATAAAAATAGCCTTTTATTTTTCTAGTTTGAGTACACCACAAGCTGCTAAAATAATTTTAGTTACAGATTTTTTTGGAACAATGATTTAGCTTTCCAGTCAAATCTGATTTTATCTGAACCAATTATTTATTCATTTATTTAATAAATGACTGATTCGTATTTACCTATACCCCACCTGCGTTTGTTCAGGTCCGACTGAGTTCCAAACAGACTCCTCACTTCCTGTATAACAGCAGCAAACCTCTGAACCATGCCCGCTGCCTGGAATTAGCCAATCACTGCCTAGGTTTCAACGGCTGGACCACTGACATCATCACAGTGAGAAACTCTTCATCACCTCAATCAGACCTATAAAATGGAAATCAGGTTCGTATCTTTCTACATCTGTTCTCAGCTGAAGGAACTCGACAACGAGGAAGAGGAAAGTGAGGAAGGAGGACTGAGGAGGCTGAGGTTTGGCTGTGTGGTGCAGCTTTCCTTCCCTCAACATGAACAGACAACCAAAGGAGCTGCAGTGCTGGAGGACAGCTTCACATGCACAGGTGAGGACCAACAGCTCTGTGTGTGTGTTTTGGGAATGCATTTCTATTTAATCCTTGCAAACTGTGTCAAAGATGTAGTAAAACTTCATATGGTCCATGTGATCAGCGGAGAGGGAACTTGTTAGGTCCAAAGGAACTTGCTTGGTCTCATCAGTGTTTTGTTTTTTGATGGACATGATTAAGATTAAAATTAAGATTAAGATTAAGAATACCTTTATTAGTCCCACAATGAGCTGACATGATTTCTGCTTTGGAAGATTATATTAAAGAATAGGGACACCACAGCAAATAGCTTTGTGGAGTCTGGTAAGTGGTTGGGGAACTCAGTCCGACTCTCTGATGGTGAGGGTGCACTGCTGCTTCAGGATATTGACGGCTGTGTTTAGCCTGACATCAGTAGCACAACATGAACTCTGCTATTGATGTTGTGTTTGTCTCTGCAGGTCCAGATGTTTTCCTTCAGAGACGTTGTAGACTGCAAAGATTGGTCAGAGAGAAAGCGCTGGTTCAGGCCTTTTCTACAGTTCTGCTTATACTTCTAGGTACAGTGGTACTTTTCTAACTTCTATTTCACTTTGTACTTGTAAGCTGTGCTAGATGTGATTATAACGATGTGTAACCGATACCTTTGTAGGTAATGGCAAAGTGATGGTGGAGGTGAAACAGACCCCAGATCAGTTTGTGTCTGATCAGACTGAAGGAATTTTACAGGTAAACTCATTATAGTGTGTGTGTGTGTGTGCACTCACGCACATACATTGTAAGATAATTTTGTGTGTTGAATGTGTTAATGTGTGTGTCAGGTGAACGAGTTTTCTTGGGAGGAGTTTCCTGCAGTTGAAGAGGAGTTTGAAGATGATGAGTGGGATCTGACTGTGTCATAGACTCCCGGAATCCCTGTGAATACTACTGTGTCATATCTGGGTGTAGCATTAAAGAAGATGATTCTGAACAGTAATGCTTTAATTTGTTAAATAAATCTAGTTGTTCTTCTATGAGTCAGACATGTTTTGTTCTGATGATCATCTGTAGGAACCTTTCACCATCCACTGCCCTCAAAGCTGCAGTAAAGTGTAGGTCTCCTCCCTATCTTCTGGAGACACAAACAGCCACAGGTGTCACATAGTATGATTTTATTTGCTCGCCTCCAAAACAGCATAAGCAAGTAACTATTTAATGTAGTAGTGACAAATTGAGAAATCAAGTTTTTTTCTTTCTCTGTCCACAGCATAGACATAAAGTGAAGTCGAAACATTTGTAGCACCCCCTGGTGGCTCTGCCATCCTTGCATGTGTGAGTGAGCGACATCACTTGATCTCATATGAGCTTCTAAATGAAATGAGTCATTTCAGGTTGTGTACAACAGAAGACCAGCAGTCACTATCTCTCTGCATGCACATGCAATGGTAGGCTTTGTGTGGTTGTGAGTAACCAGCAGTATAACATTATGTTAATTGAGTTAATACATTAGACTGCACTGGAACCCTAAAGCACTTGTGAGTCACAGAAACACTGCAAAATATGCTTTTAAGCTTGTGTGAGAACAAAACGTGGTGAAACAGCTTTCAACTTCTATGCAGTTCAGCTTTGAAACCAACTTCCAGAAGGTACCAAAAATGCACCTTTTTTTTATTCTGAATTTGTGAACATTGAAAAATAAAAAGATACTGAAATTTCAATTCCTTGAATTTAGTGGAAAGCTAGGTAAAGCTGTCATCATTGATATGAATCAAATAAATATAAATGTCCCACAGAACAAACAGCAGTTATGCCATTTGCTGGATCTGTAGATTATGAAACAATATAGGCGAAAGAATTTAGGAGAAATTCTACTACAGAAGAATAGCAGAATATGGTGGCACATAGAGTGCATATTTATTATTTGTTTCCATCAGGTCATTAATATACACAATAAATAATAATAAAAATCACATTATACAATACAAATACAAAAGCAGACCAGAGGCTGCCACACATCTGAGCCACCAGGGAGACCTCTGTCATGCCTGCTAATGCATGAACAGCTGTTAACAACAACAAACATCTGGAGTGCTATTATATATCACTAAATATAGATTTACTGTAAATTATGCCAGTGATTAGGTTCATTTTGATAAATATGAGTAATAAATTTGAATCTGTTCAACCAACTGACTCAAGCAGTTAAGCATGTGTTGGAATCCTTGTGAAATAAGGTTAAATATTTTGATATAGTATATCAGTGACACTGTTGTTGATCATTGACACCCAGCCTGAATATTCTTTTTTAGAACAAAAAAACATACAAAAAAGAGAAACAAAACATTTACAAATACAAATAAAAACAAACTAGGGAGTGAGTTGAGCTGTTACCTCATTAAGAACAGCTCTTATTACTTGCATCATCACTGAAGTTTCCCGGATGACCAGAAAGTGAAAATGAGGCTGACATCAGCTGTCAAACTCCTTCAAAATAAAAGCATAACATCATACAAAATAATTTGCAAACTTTCAGTATTTAGTGTCTTGTTGTAAAACATTCGACAATAAAACCCTATTTAGCACATTTACAATAAATATCACATACAAGTGTTACAAGAGTTACACCAATTGCCTTTGGTTAAGAAAATAAGATGCAGCTGTTTGGAAACTGAAAGTAAGGGACTTCCACAGTGACAGACACAACAGTGTGCGAATCAGAACACAGTGTTAACAGTTAACTGATCGGAAATGTTGACATACTTATTTTATATATACATTTATTCACATTTACACACAGCCATGCAACTCTGAGTACGTATTTTACTTTAGCATGAACTGACTTCTTAACAGAGTATTAGTACAGTGTGTTAGGGGACTTTTACTACAATGAAAACCTATGGTGCTTTTTTTAAGAGTATTCTGAGCTATACTGTTCATGAGAAGTGAAAAGGTGTCGCCCTTTCAGTTTTCTCTCTCTCTGGGATAAAAGTCTGGACTCCATCAGGATGAGTGAGACACAGACCGACATCCCTGACAACACTGCAGCAGCATTTTCTTCAGCTTCATCTTCATCATCATGCCAAGCTGTACCAGCCTGCTCTTCATCCTCTGCAGCGTCCTGAACTCTGCTCTCTGCTGTGACTGGCTCAGAAACTACGGCCACTTGAACAACAACTCTCAAACTCTCATCAAGCACATGGTGAGTTCAACCAATCAATGCTCAGTCATTAAAGGGGTTTTTAGGGGTCCTTTAAAAATGTAGTTTTTTTAGGCTAATCAGTTTAGTTTAATTTAAGTCTATAATTCTCTCTCTCTCTCTCTCTCTACATATATATATATATAAAATTAGATAATAATTTAGATAAATTAGATATATATAAAAGTAGAATTAACTAGCCTGGATGTTTATGGAAGTTTATGTGTTGTAATATGTGTATATTAATATGTAATATATGTGAAATAAAGCATTTCGTGTCTCTGTGTGTTTCAGGGAGGTCCGCTGACTGAAGAGGAGAGTCCAGTGCCCTTTCCATACAGACTGTACGAACTCACAGAAAAGGCTGAGGTAACAATTCACCCTTTAATCGATCTTCTTCATTCCCATCAGCTCTTTAAAAGTACATTTGCTGCCACAGCTTGTTAGACTCACTGATGTGAGGCATGCGCCGTTCATTTCATTTCTTCATTTAGATGTCTTTCAGCAGCTCCTCAGACAGTTCACACCCCTCTCCCTCTCCTTCTCCCCACCTCTCTCTAGATGCAGTCTCAGCTGGTCTTCATCAGATACAGTCTAGAGATGATTTCTGGACTATATCGCCATGACAACCTATCCATCGCAACCTGGGATACCATAAAGACTGAGCACTTCCTGATGAGTATCGATAGACAGATTGAAGAACTCAACCACTGTGTAAGTTGTGATGGCAAAGAACCATACTGCTAGCTGTTTTGTTTCCACTGTGTGAGAGTTACCCTCAGCACCTGTCTTCAAGGACACTAGATAAGGCCTCTCTAGCATAAAGAGCTGATTGTTAAAAATGTAGCTTGTTAGAGATGAGTTTTGCACCACTTTCTGCTTCTTTCTAAGGCTTTTCTTAGGCTTTCTATTATTATACATGGCTGATGTAATAACTATATTTACAATGACTTCTAGTGCTTAGACCCCTAATTAGTCCAGGCGAGATGTCGGTACCACCCAAGGTGGCAAAGGTAGCTTATACAAGTTTGTGGTCAACCTTTTGGTATGATAACACCATTGAAGTCACAGCTACATTATTGTTATCAACTGTTAAAGTTATCCTCCCCCGATGAAAATAAAATGCAATTTTGACACTGGTGCATATCTTGGTATTGGCCCTTGATAAAGTTTCCGTAAAGGTCTCAGTGAGACGAAGAAAATAAACATTGAACCACAGGACAATAATCAATATGTTTATGTTTTCAGGTGTCGACTAAGATGCAACCAGACAGCAGACTTAGGAGATACTACAGAAGACTGGCCATGACTCTGCACCACACTGTAAGTCCTTCTGTATCAAAGGCTGAAGCAATGACTGTAGTATTGTGTGTACAGCCTGTAGTACTGACTGTAGTATTGTGTGTACAGGCTGTAGTACTGACTGTAGTATTGTGTGTACAGGGTGGCAGTGCTGCATCATGGGAGCTGATCAGGAAGGAAACCGAACATCACCTGATTCAGTTGGAGATGCTGGTGGCGAGCATCAGGAGGCGTTCTATAACAACTACACGACAACATTAACACACAACACCTTTCTATTAGACAGACTCTGATACATTCCACTGTCACCCTATTTATTTATATATTTATTTATTTATCTATTTATTAAGGTAACCCTATATCGTCAAGTATTTTTACACCTTTTAAAAGATCTGTCACTGTTTTGTCTTTTTATTTTTTATACAAATGTCTATCTATGTATCTATATAAATTTCTATCATTATCAAACAAATTTCTCTTATTTCAATTTTTATTTATTTTTATTTTGATACTCTGAGACATGAACAACAGTTTGTTAACCTGCAGGTTATCAGATGGGGCGCCTGTGTTTTTTTTTTTAGGGACAGGTCCCTTTGCTGGATGATAACACTGACACTACCACATTTAAAATGTTACGGAAATAAATGTACAACTATATTCAAAGTTTGCAAGTATTGGATATTGTGTGAAAGTGAATGAAGAGTGAAAGAACCGAAAACACAATTTAACAGGAAGAAATGAGGAAGAGGTAGTAATCAGAGGAACTAAAACAATATGAAACCATCTGAGGAACACACACACACACACACACACACACACACAGAAGACATGGAATGAAAAACACACAGCTCCCAAAGACTTGATGTAGGTGTCCCTTCAGCTTTACTCAGCGTGCTATCATTTTGGATTATTGCATCCAGCTATTGATCCAATCAAAGATCCTTATGGTAACTTTGGTATCTTTAGATATTCAGGGAAACAAGGAGTCTGAACTGATGTTAGGTTCAGGTCCCCTGACATCAGCAGGACCTTTCAGGTGATATACAGTGAAGTGGATGCCCCCACAAAAAGATGAGGTTTTTAGGAAACGTTTCCAACAAACCCGAAGAGGTTTCAGGAATTTAGTTTCTGGCTCTTCCTCCTTGACATCATGCAGGTAGTGAAAGAGGAATCTATGGGGCCCTGTACAGTGTTTTCACCATTTTGTAGTGCTGTCTGAATGTGTAGTGAGAATTTACTGACTCTGTAAAGTGCCCTCAGTGTATCCCAAAAAACATCATTTAAAGTTTTGTACAAGCAATGGTCACTATTAGCAGTATGTACCAGCATCCATCGTGTGGAAGGTAAGTAATGGACTAACAAGGCGGCAATAAATGGTTTTTTAATAAATTGTGCTCAGCATAATGTAGCATGAATTAACAGACGGTCTGAAAGAGTTTTCCCACTGCCACACCATACATTGAACTCCCCATGAGTGGGTGATTTTGGAAGCAGCCTGTGTTTGCTGAAGCTGCATATTGTTTATTATTGCAGATGAGACTGGAGTTCTTTCAGATTGAACGTTATTGACAGATATCAGGAATCAGTCCATGCAGATGCTTCACTTCACAATAAAAAGTGACGGTGACTGCATGCACATCAGTTTTGAGTCAGAATGCTGAAGCGGCTCACCAAATCATTGTCATTGTTGAAGCTGGAATAGAAACTGAGCGACTGCAGGAAGACAAACAGCAGCACAGAGTGATTGTAGCATTACTCAGAGGAGGTTTTAAACTTCCTTCCTTTCTTTTCTTTCTAAATGTGAGCTGGTGGTTGGCTTCCTGTCGTCTGACTCTTTTTTCCTTCGGTTTACTCATTGTCTTCTCTGTAAATGTAAACTGAAGCTTTTGGGGGTTGAACCGCATCCTGACACCTATTCGTGAAGACACAGATGAGTTTTCCTCTGATTCACGCAGAACTATACAAAACGCAACCTAATTACCATTTTCACAAAACATTTGTGGACAGCTCATGGCACAGGTCAACATTTCTATACTGAGTGGACCAACACATAAGAAGCAAAAAGTACGTGTGGGGAAAAATATTTCCACATGAATTCATTTCCACAGTTATATTTAGGCTTCATATTAATATTTTCCTTCTTTACTTTCCCATTGATCATACTGTGGCCTCTTTGCAGGTCTCGACCTCCAGGTTGGGAAACAGATTTGCACATGGTAATAATTTACATCTGTAGCTGTAAACTGGTCTTGAACAATAATCAATAATAAGTGAATCAACATTTATTAAAATATAATGCAATTCCTCAGACAGATCAAATACAGCAAAAGAACAACAATCCTCTGATGTCTTTTATTAACATCAGAGGATTAGGGCTAATCTTTGAACTGTCATCATCAACATCATTTTTAAACTATGTTAGTTGCTCCCATTTTATTCCAGAGTTCTCAGACATTCTTACATCTCTCTCTATTAATTATTTCAGGGCTTCAACAAGAACTGTGTGTTGTCTTTTCAAATTAATCAACAAATTTCAATATGGCTTCAGATTTGCTTAAGATAATCCTTTATCAGTGTTATATCAGGTATGGTAGAAGCACATGTAAGAAAAAAACAGGAAAAAATATAAAAAATAGATAAATATAAATGAATACAAGGTGAATGAATGATTGATTAAATAACAGCATAAAGTGACTTCAGTACTGAATTGTTATTGCACATTATGATCCGGTATGGGGAAAATGACTGAAGAGATGAAAAAAGGAAAGTTACTGCACTCTAGATAAGATAAGATAAGATAAGATAAGATAAGATAAGATAAGATAAGATAAGATAAGATAAGATAAGATAAGATAAGATAAGATACCCCCTTATTAGTCCCCCACAGGGGAAATTCACAGTGTATTATGTAGTATGGAGCTCTTTGTGTGTTCATTGTATAATCATATGATCTTATCTCTACATTTTCTCTTTCTGTGGTCCAAACCAAAATGAAATAGAAACTGAAACCTGGTTTAGTCTGAACAGTAGTCACATTCCAGCTATTAAAATATAGTTTCTCTCACACAGTATGAGTTTGGTATAAATTAAGCAACTGACAGCTGCGTGTTGTGTGTTTCACCACAGCCTTTCATTCTGTGTTAATTCATTATTTTATGTTCTATAAAGTATACTGTAGTATGTATGTATATGTGTCCATATATACTACTTTTAAATATGAGTAACTCGCTGTGTTTTTGTTGTGTCAGCAGTCACAGGGCAATTCCTCAAAGACAGGCAACCTGTTACGGTGGTGAGGCTGAAGGTGAAAGGGGGGTAGCACAGGGAAATTTCCAACCTTGTATGCAATTTTGCTTTGAAGACATCAGAGTTTCCATTTGTCTTTCTAGGATGAAGGTTTATTTAAACCGCAGCATGACAGAGATGCTCATCAGAACCACAACAACCACACCAGAATCTTCAGGAGACCTTCAAGACCTGCAGCAGACACTCCACTCTGTGAGTTTACTTCTTCACTTTAAAGGAATAATGCACTTTTTGTGTCAGGATTTAAAAGTTTTGTGGAAGGTTAGATTAAGATTTACTTTATTATTATTCTATGATTTACTGTATTAATCCCTGAAAAATTAGGTTGTAATGTTATAGTTTAATTTAACTAGAACAAGTAAAACTGCTGGGATTATATTCATTAAGATTAAGATTAAGATTAAGATTATCTGAGATTATCACTAGAAAAACTCAAGAAACTAATTACAAATCTTCTATTGTTATTTATTATGTTTAGAAAACCTCAGATAAATATTACTTCTTAAGGTTTAGGGTTTTTCAAACAGATTTTTACGTTGTGTTATCGTACACTTCCACCACTTTCAATCCACTTTAAGTTCACTTACAGTGAAGTATCTTTGCAGATGATGCCTGCTGGGGGTTACACCAAAAATTTAGATCCCCCAAGTTGTTTAAATATGATTGGATGGAAAATACGTGTTTAATAAATGTGTCACGTCTCATGTCAAACTGCTTCGTCAGAGCGGTTTTCCAGTTTCCCAGCGAGCATCAGATCAGAGATGGAAACATCTGACGCTAGCTTAGACGAGCTAACAGGCGAGCTGCTGCTTTAAGTTTCATTTCAGAGCAGCCCAGAGTCAAGGCCTGCACAGTTTGGGAAACAGCAATCAGTATGACTAAAGTCCTCTCACTTTCAGACCCTTTAGTCTTATTAAAAGCTGAACATGAGTTTTCCACTGAGTTTTCTAATGTAGATCTGTGACGTGATCGTCAGCTGATGGTTGGTGTTCGCTGCTGTACCCGCCTGCTTCTAGCTGCTCTGAAACCGAGCGTGTGGTCTCACTACTCAACAAGCGTTTGCTTCATGGTGACAAATATTTCCACCGCTGCTAAGATGCTCGATATTTCTGACCACTGTCACCGGAAAAATCTGTTGACTGGAAACACATTATTACGTTTAATGACACGTCACCCTGCTGTCCTACAAATATTCACCCGACTCTCGACAACTACACAGTGACTTTTCGGATTGAAGGAGTCAGACAGAGTTCAGACAGATCCGCAGGTCAGAATTCACTATTGGTATTATTAGATTGATTGGTATTAATAGATCGATCCAGGAAGTGATGTCACTTCCTTTTTCAGGGGTGAGATTAGGGGCAATATTTAGCGAAACAGGAATTAAACAATGTTGTTAATGTAAGGACTGCTATTCATACTTTTTTAAAAATTTTTGGCAGTGTGTTTTTACTAAATGTTATGTTTGGGAATTCTCTGCTTTAAGTATAAAAATTATGTGACCAATAATAAGTGGACAGACGTCTGATCATCCACAACATTTGAGCATATAATTCAGTATTTCTTAGATTACTGTGACGACTGAGAAATACTTCTTACAGTGTTGGACATGTGTTTGAACCATTAGGACCCTACAAGGTCCCTTTTAGTGCAGGTGACTGCAGTCTTTGGTCTGCATATTTGTCCATAGTTGGACATGTTATTTCATGTTCAATGTAAATTAATCTGCAGACAAACCTGTTGGATTTGATGTAGTCCTGTACTTGTTTGTGAGATTCTGTCAGGAACATTGAAGAAAAAAAAGTGTGGACTTAAATAATTTATAAAATAATAATAGGAAACTAGTTTTTTTTTTTTTACCTTGAGGGGACCTGCTCAGACCTGCAGTGACTCACTTGACATGTTGCCCTGGGTTCCAGCTGCGGTTTGGATCAGACTTTGATGATTCACACAGGTAACAGCCTGCGCCTTGTCTGATTGGTCCTGACGGCCAATCTGCTCGCTCTCTGTTCCAGGGTACCTGAACACACCTGAGACAGCTCACACAGAACACATCACAGACCAGACCGGGACCACCAGTACTATGAGAACCAGCACCATGATGACCTCTGCAGTCCTCCTCATTTTCCTGCAACTCTGCAGCCTCCAGATGATGCTGGTCGCCAAGCCGCTATGTAAACTGCGAGAACACAGTGTCCTTGCTGCCCATAAAATGCTCCATGACATGGTAAGACCCTCGAACATAAAACTCTCTTAGCCTCATGTAGCTTAGCATTATCTGCTGTTATTTTTGTTTTTCTTTGGTTGACCTGCTTCCTATATGCCCTGTAGGGGGAGCGATTTCCTAGCCACTGCCGGCCATACAATGCTAACATCTCATTTCCAGACTCCCTCATCCTCGCTAAAAACACTCGCTCTAAGGTAAACATCTAAACCTCTCAGCCAATCACAGAGCTGGATTTTGTATGTGCAAAAACTTTTGTTTTTAAAGCTTTTGATTGAAAACTCAGACATCTGATTGATACAGTGTCGTCAAGTACTGTGGGTGGTACACAGCTCACTGATGGAAATTGGATCAATGTACGCAGAGCACGACTTGCCTGAGGGAGAGGGCGGACTCAACTGGGACGAAAACAAAGTCGATAGGTTCTTTCAGGTGGTGGATGGTCTGGTGGGAAATGGCACCTGTGTGAGTACCAAAACCCATCCTGATGGTCTAGAACTGGGTCTCAGTGTCAGAGCTGAATAATAATAATAATAATAATAATAATAATAATAATAATAATAATAATAATAATAATAATAATAATAATACAATAAAACTACCTTATGAATGATTATTAGTGTTATTGATTAATCAGTTCTGACTATTTATAGTATTTGACTAAAGTGTAATCTAAGATCAAAATTAATGGTGTTATTTTGCTGGTCTCAGCTGCCTTGCTAATTACCTCATATCTTTTCCTCTCCTTCCAGTTTCCCAACATGAACTCCCCCGCCCTGTCTGCTTACTTCAGTAACGTGACAGCTGCTATAGAACAGCAGGTAAACAAACTCTCTCATCACCTCTCCAGTGACTCTCAAAAGTGACTTTTGAACTGATTATACTGTTAGTGAGGAATGAAAAGCTAGTAACTGTTTACCCTTAATGACATATATAAAAATGTGAAAAGTGTTTGGACCAATCAGAGCTGAGTGCTTTTGTCTTTGTGTCACAGGACAGTGCTGCCTGCGGCTGGCAGCTTATGAGGAGAGATCTGCTCTGGATCCTGAAGTCCGCGCTGCAGCAGCACCAAACCTGCTTCAGCTGAGAGACGGAGCTCTTCGTGTAGACTACAGATATTTATTTATTTATTCACCTGTTCGTTTTATTTATTTATTAAGACTAAGTTATTATTTTTGATACATTTTGTATTGTTTTTTATCAGAATAAAGCATCATGAAAACTACCTGACACTTTCCACTCATTGTAAACAGACTGCAAACAGAACAGCTCAGCTCTGCTGTGACTCACTAATAAGGCTGCTTCTATTTTAGCTCAACTGTCCACAGATTTATCACAAACATTCATAATGAGTCACGAAGTTTGTTCGCTATCAGAAGCTCATTGTTCAAACCAGAGCTGTAAGTGTGAGATTTAGTCTGATTATGTTAATCAAACCGCTGACAGACGCATCATTACCTCATGATGAAGACGCTGCCAGACATTCCCACCTTTGTGCTGATGAGCAGTATTTATCCAGACATTAAGCCCTCTGAACTATTTTCTGACTCTTTGTTGGTTTGATGGCGCCAGAAAGCAGCAACGTGTTAACAGGGGGAAATAAAATGAGGAAGCAGCTGGGACCTTCAAATTTAACCTCATCAGACCAATCAGTCGAGCACAGAGAGAGAGAGAGAGAGCACATCCCAATGAGAAATAAATACTAAATAAAAATATCAACAACAGTATTGTTTTCTCACAATAACAACTTTGACTTAATTTTAATATCAGCCTGTATTAATGTGCTGAGCTCTGAACAAAATAAACTCTGGGAAGTTTCCTGCTTCCTCAGTCCGATCACAGCAGCACACAAGAAGAAGTAGAACATTTTCTTCCATAACTGAGCAGTTCCTATAGGTAAACAGAACAGTCACCCTTCACTATTTTATCAGATAACATGAGGCCCTAGATCCCCATAAAAGCTCATTCATCAAATGTCATTAAAAGGCCAAAAATGTCTTAAATTGAGTCCATTTGAACAGTAAATCAGCTGCTGCAACAGTTTAAATTGAACATCTGTAAATCGATCATCTAAATCAGGGGTGCCCACAGTATATTGGCTCGTGAGCTCGTTTTTAAGTCAGAATATAATATATAATATACACAGACTGAAATACGCAATGACACGATCAGGAGAAAGTGTTATAGAAGATGGATTGGTGCACCATGAGGGTAGATGATTTACGGTCATGAAAACATGGGCACCCCTGAAACCTTTAAATCCGATCGACCACTCTATTTTTCAAGCTGAACACAATCACAGGTAATTGGCTCTATTTTAATCATCTGTGAAAAATTGTAAATCTCTACAGTCAAATGGGGTCACTGTGTTACTTTCACTTTCCCTCCACGCATTCAGACCATAAACACTGACTAAGCTGTGACTCAGCCTGAAGCCTTTGGGCTTCGACACACACAAGTTTAGTTATAATTAGTCAAACAGACATTCTGAATCAGAGCAGCATTAGATATATAAATACCACAGAGGTTAACCGGTCGCTCGTCCACTCATCCTTTTAATAATTCATTCATTGTTTCTTTGAGGAATGCCGGAGTGACTCGGGCAGGTAAAGAGTTCACATTCATTCACAGACACACAGTGAAACAGTAAAAACCTTCTAAGGTGAAAGTTTGCCTCCATATGTTGAATTTAATAAAATTACCACAAAGACAAACACAACCAAATTTCTCAGTTCACACAATAAAACTAAATCATAGAAAAAAACAAACAGAACAATCAATTATAATAGAACAATAATAGAACAGATCAATTTATACCAAACACCACATTCTTCTTCTTCTTCTTCTTCTTCTTGTCTGACTGGTTCAGAGACTTTTCAGTGTATTTTCATTCAGGTATGAGGTGTAATGTTCCTTTAAATGTAAACATTTGTCAGACTGTGAAAAGAGTCCTCTGACCAGCAGGAGGCACTGCAGCTTTTCAGCAGCAGATTTTCAGAAAGTGATGAGGATGCGTGAAGTATCACAAAACTGCTGTATGGCATATGAATCATAAGATGACCTCGTATTTTTGATTTTGACAGATTTTTCTTATTTTTTACTGTTGATTCATCTAGCTGGGCTCGGTTTGTGCCAGTAGCTCAGTGATTGTGATTGTATGACTCCCTATTAGTATTCTTTTATGAAAACAGAGGGCAACAGAGCTAATAACTCATTGTGACTAATGCTAGACAATCATGTTATTTTGTGTCTGAACCTACCCTACTTTACTAACAAGCAAAGCATTTATTGGAAAAAGAAATAAGTTAAAAGAATGATCACCTTCAAAGAAAATGTTCTGACAACTGAAAGAAACAACATGCCCCCTTGGATAATAATGTGAAATCTAACTATAGGTTTTAAAGTGAGAATGTCCCTGAGAATGTCCCTGAATGCATCACAACCTTAACTGGCTGTAACTATCAAACTTCCCAGAGTGCATTAGTGTTTTAGCCTCACACCTCCACTTGGCAGCTGGCGTGGGCTCTACTCTTCGATGGGTGGGTTCTCCTGAGTCTCCTGTTGGTTGGGATCTACGTAGTCCTGGTTGTACGTGACAGAGTCAGCTCCCATTTTGAACCTGTGGACGCCCAGCAGGCCCTGAAGTGCCTGCAGACACACAGGATGTCACTGTACTCATGTGTTAGTGAAAAGAACCACCTGCAAGTTATTAGAAGTGTTAGCATGTTAGCATGTGCAAATAGGTTTTCAGATAAGATTCAGACAACAGCAACAAACTGACAGGCATTTAGTTCAGTCAAGGGTTAGGCTGTGGATTGAAGTCTATTAGTGTGTTAATGTTTGATCAAACCATCAATAGCAAGAGTGTCATGTGATTACAGCCTGATTCAGTCAGCTGACCTGATGTAGAAAACAGGACTACAGCCCAGAAACCCCCAAGCGAGCACCACAAAATGGACACTGGACGAAACAGGGAAGCAGATTCAGAACACAGGTCCAGACCCAGGACCAGAGTCACGGTCAGGGTCATGGTCATGACCTGGCCAGGGTCAGGATCCAGGGAGAATCTCTGGGGGCTGGATGAATGGTCATTTCGAAGCAACCAACCAATAGCACTGTTTCAGAACCCTTCATCCTAATCCTGATTCTGATAGGTTGATTAAATGTAAACTTGTTAACTTCCGTAGTTTTTTTTTTAATACACAACACAAAGGTGTTTATATGTTTAATCTTAATAAAGTTACATAATCATCTTTATCAGAACATGCAACATCATATCGGACATCATGACTTCTCTGTCACAGTTCATGAGTCAGCTCCAACATCTGAAGAGAGAAACAGCATAATTCCGTTACCGTGGTAACAGAAAGGCACTTTGGATAAAGAGGCACTTGGAGCAGTCCACACAGGAAAACAGGAGACAGGTGGCTGCAGGAGACAGGTGAAGTTGCAGCCAAACAGTCTTTTTTTACCAGGACTAAGCTTCCTTTCTCTTTGTTACCATATAACACACAATGTTTTCCATGCAGGTCAAGGAAAAGCATTAAGAAAAACAGATACAGAAAAAGGTTATTATCTGTGACTATTCGACCACAGCTTATGTGTGTGTTTCAGGCCAGAGGAGGGCTGAAGAGTTTGTTATATTCTTCTTCAAAGGACACTCTCTTCAGACGCTCCAACGACAGCAGAGTGAGGCCTCCCTGTGCACAACATATCACACAGATGCACACAACAAATAGACATGACGCACATTAAAACAGACAGAAGAGAAGAGAATGAAGTTACAGCAGATGTTTCGTTATTTTTACTGATAGTATAATGTACAGCAGCCTTTTGATTCCTGTGAAATCAGAGCTGTTCATGTGGATTTAGTCATTCAGTATCACTTTCACAACACTTAATATTAATTTTGCTTATTGGACCTTTCCTTCCTCCTGTAAATAAAGTACACTACACTACAGTTATTCATGCTAGATTTCATGTTAAAACAACTCTCAATATAAACTATTACATCAGTTTGACCAGCAGGTGTCCCAGGCTTGCAGTCTGGTACTGGCTGCTCAGGTGAGTTCACCCTCAGGTGATGGAGTTCAGGTACATACCCAGGTAAAGACAGAGAAGAAGGAGAAGACGATGGTGGCTCTGGCAGCATCTGCACCTTCATTCAAAGGGTTGTCTTCTGGTTCAGAAACCTGCCACTGATTGGCCAGAAAACAGAACCCCACGAACCAGATTAAGGACCAGAGAGCTGCAGAGAACACAGTTTACATGTAACACCAGTGCAGAACAAGAATGATTTAGTCTGAATTAACAGAAATTACTTTTATCACATTAAGGTCACTCAAAATTAATGGTTAGCCTTCTGAGTGACAGGTGTGTGCTGCTTCCTGCTCCTCCTCTTTGCCTGTACTTGGATTAACTCGATATTAAGTGGAATGAAGTTCTGCTAAGTCGGTCTACTAAGAGGGAGCAAAGTCTCACCTGACACCCCAATGTCAGCCATGACGGCTTTCTTCCTGTCCTTTACTCCACTGATCTGAGGAAAATAAACATCAAGTGCCAGGAAACCGGCGCTGCAGAGAAAGCATAATGTCCCCATGGCAACCGCATAATTGCAAGCATTCTGGTTGCGGTTAAAGATGCAGTACTCCTCCACCTCCTCCGGTCGGTTAACGTATCCCTCGTTTGCAACGCACCCCACAATCACAATGGAGAAGAGCTAAAGATAGACAGGACAATAGTTAGCTCAATGCTAAGGGACACATTTATCCTCAGCAGGAGAGGCTAGTTGCTAATCATAAGAATGTGGAAAAGAAATCTTAAATGTCTTTTTTTCCTTAGTAAACCATGAACTACATTAAATGAACATTGTGTTTTAAGGTCAGAAAACCAGAGAGAGCCGCTGGATATTTTTCGTTTTTAGTTTTCTAATTAGTGAATTAGATTCACCAAACCGTCCAATCAGAAGGCAGTAGCAGCACTGAACAGTGAGGTTTTGTTTGAGGAGTCTTGTGTTGAGCCTCAGGAATGTTAACACCAGTCTTATGACTGAATCACACACACACAGAGAGAAGAGTTACTTAACATGGACTGACACAAACCCAGAACACAAATTAACCAACCAGACGAAAACCAGACCCCTGACTTTGGTACCAACAGCTTAACATAGGTAGATCTGACCCTGAGTCAGTGTACCATTATCAGAGCCAGCCAATAAACATTAAAATAGACCTCTAGAGTCCAGACCAACTCAAACCCAAAGCAGCTATAGGTAATCTAATCTGTAGTTAAACATTCAATGTGACATGATTAGATGGGTTCTTATAAATCCAGTTGTTGGCTAAAGAAGTCAGCAGGTCAGCAGTCAACACTCAGAGGGGTTAATGTCACCTTAGCGTGCGGTTCCTCCCACCTGATCGCACCTGCGTGACCTTCAAGAGAATCTCACTGAATAGTGGGTTTTATTCACCCAAGGCTTTAACGTTTTACCAGGAAGTGCTCTGTGACATCATTGTTACAGCATCAGACTCACCCAGCAGAGGATCCTTACAACAGTCTGAGGTTGTCTGATAAAGGTGAGAGGGTCAAAGGCTCCACCAGCCTTCCCTGCCCCGTACGCCTGGAAACCATCCATCCAGAACACTTCCTGTGCCCCAGACCAGTTCTTCTATTCCTCCTCCACCACCACCACCACCACCACCTCCGCCACCACCACCAAGCTCAGTCCACTCAGATTCTAGTTGGTCAAGGTAGTCCCACTTCACTGCATGCGTTACAGTCCAGTGTAGTCCAGTTAATCAAGTTGGTCTGGGTGTGTCTGTGGGTATGTTGCTATGTGTGTGTGTGTGA
The DNA here is from genome assembly GCF_900634625.1 of Parambassis ranga. Taxonomy (NCBI): domain Eukaryota; kingdom Metazoa; phylum Chordata; class Actinopteri; family Ambassidae; genus Parambassis; species Parambassis ranga. The sequence goes on along the minus strand of NC_041029.1, from coordinate 6,644,268 downwards.
GTATGTGTGCAGTCTTCCTCTTCTTGGCTGTTATAAACTGCTCTGTAATCTGCACTAATCCTCCTCATCCCCCCTGACATGTTCTATTTTAACTCCCTGACCATCACCTCACAGGCTGTGACCTGCCCCCAACCAGCTCCACCAATCACATGTGAATGTTCATTATAGTGGAGGCCGGACTCATCCAGTCACAGTGAAGGAGGCGGGATAGTACAGCTGGAAGTTAGTTCTAGCTTCCTGGAAGGCAATACTCAGGGTAATATAACTCACTCCACACCATCCTTCCCCTCATATCTTGGTTTCCTCCTTTTTTTTAAAGGAGTTTGGTTTTTTTCTACTGCACCCGTCTGCTGTTTGTCCTTCCATTATCAATGAAAACAAATCCTGGAGGTGATAGCAGCTGACAGAAACCAACGAACTGTGCTGACATACAGAGATAAATCAAAGGGCAGAAATTATCACAGCCTTATTATGAAGCGTGAAACTGTGGGTGAAGCCTCCCAGTGTTATATTAGAGCCCTCAGTCATGTCAGTCAAGCTGCATAGATAAGAAGCCCATCCACAGGGGTGCAGACAATGGTTCATGATAGATAATCATAAAGGTCTTGTCTTATTGTCCTGTCTTGTTTTGTGTGTGTGTGTTTTATAATAAGATCAGTGTGAGCTCCACCATGTTGGCTCAGTTTCATGTCCTGCCATGTGGTTAGTGTTTGTTTACCTTTTATTTTGTAGCATTTTGTTATGCATGTATACTTTACATTTACTTCATATTTGATTGTGTTTACTCTAACTGCATTTTGGTAAATTTACTTATGATAAACGTTTGCTTATTTTCAAAGTAATCTTGATCAATAAGGTGTTGCATCATTATTCTCATTCTGGTTATTTATTTGCAAAATTTAGATTTCAGTAAAATACCAACATCAGTACAACATCATTATATGATCATGTGCTGTGTCTTGGTACTGTGTGTTATTCAGTCATATGACTTTCCTCAGCCAGCCGCTGATCTTCATCATCATTATCATCATCATCAGTGGGTGGGCGAGTTCGTCTAAAGAAGCCCAGCTACATAAAGACAGAGAGAGAGAGAAAATGGTGAACAATCAAACCTTCTGATATCTGTCAGTATATATCTGTATAAATTATAATCCTTTTAACAACAAGCTTAGAAACAGGTTTGAACCTATGTTTCACAAAATTAATTTATATTGAGTGATCAATTAAATAATACCTTCCAGAAGATGAAGCACAGCAGGCAGAGAAGGAGAAGTCCAGAGATAATTGATAGGACGATGTAACCAATAGGAATCTCTTTTTCTCCATCAGGAGGACGCCACAAGACACTGAGCTGAGTCTGCACACACACACACACACATTCTAAAATCTATCAAAAATGACCTAGTTTTGTGGTAAGTTTTTGATTCAGTGATAACTGGGTATGTGTTTGTGTACCTGTGTGTGTCCACTCGACAGCAGCAGTGGTTGGACCTTTGAGGAAGCATTGATGACATCATAGGAGGCAGAGGAGGCAAGCTCATAGTTCAGGTATGGAGTCTGGAGGAAACAAAATGACAGTGTCACCTTTAAGCTTTAACTGTGTGTGTACGAACACAGTTCATTTGCATACCTGCGTCAGGGTGTGTGTCCACAGCCGAGCTGAAATTCGGATGACCGCACTGAAGCCCCGCCCCAACGCCATGACATCACACACAAACCTTACGCACCCAGTCTCACTGCTGCTGCAGTTCTGTGCTCACAGATGTTATATTCTTTGTCACGTCACAGTGTGCTGTTCATACACAACAGTAATGATGTTTAAAAAGGACGTTTTGTTTACCACATGAATAGTTTGACTGTGTGAGTTTGTCTCCTCCTGCTGGATCAATGGAGAAACTGCAGAAACACTGGAGGAGTTACTAACCAGCTGCAAATAGAAAGACAGGTTAGTAAACAGTCACAGAGACAGACAGCTCAGAGACAGACATATTTTGGACCTTGAAAGGGTCTATCTGTGATGCATTCAAGGTCTGGCAGCTCAGGGACTCCTCAGAGGCATTGGAGAAGATGTAGAGAAGCAAGTGATGTTGCCAGGCGGAGGGGAAGTCCACTGTGAGCCTGGCGTTGACAGAACTTGGGCCCTGGTTCCTCAACTACACAACAACATGATGAGTAAACCTAGTTATAAACAGGTACTGTGGAAAATGATGCATGTAACAGCTTAACAGTTAGCCTTTAAACAATGAGTCAGGCTCACTCAGTTGGCAGCACACACTCAAACTGCCCACAATCATGTTGAGACTCTGTATACAGCAGTCTGGATCTTTCAGATGTTTAGCATGTGGGATGTGGAGATAAAAGGCCCTGAACCACTTTGGTTCTAAACAGATGGCTGGAGGAGACACTGAAACTTTGTGGGGACACAAACAGATCAGGAGCCAGTTGGTGCTAGAATGACTGGCATTGATAAACTATTGACCTCACCTCATAAACGTGTTCCACCAGTGGACCTACTTCCTCTAAACTCCCAGGATGCGTTGTGGGCTGCCAGTCACGTAGGGGCAGGACAATCTCTGGAGGGGAGGAGCCTCTGCAGACACAGAAAGGTGTGATCAGCCTATAAATCACCTTTGACGTTAAATAAAGAACTAGCGTGCTGATCTTTTTTACCCTCTGATCTCCAGCGTCGCCGCTGCTTTCACCTCCACTCTCACTGTCACTTTGTTACTACTGGAGTTCACAGGGTTTTTACTGAGACACAGAAAGACAGACAGACATCAGCTGCTGTCAAAAACAGAATTTTAATGATGCAACATAGGAAGATGTTGTACCTCCGGATTCTGAGGCTGAAGGTGATGTGACTCTCCACCTCCTCCAGGCGACCAACACTGAACAGGAGACCAGTTTGTAGCTAAAACCAGACAGACAGACAGACAGACAGACAGATCAGGCATGGTTTAATGTAACATCATAAACCTGTATGATATTAATATATTGTGGTCTCACTGGGTGTCCTTGTCTCATGGGGTTACCGAGGTCACAAGTAACAACAACAGTCTGGTTCTCCTTCCTCTGAACACACACCAGCCTGTTCACGCCCTGCACACAAACCAACTCTTTACACACTGTGTGCACAGATCAGGTTTTCCTTTTTGTGTGTTAACGTTGTATCTTGGTGTGTGTTTCACCTGGCTGCTTTGGAAGTGTGTGTGCTCTGGGATTTGGACCACCAGCTCTGTCTCGTACGCCCCCTCACCGTCATTCACAGCCATCACTGACAACAGGACCGACTGATCCCCGCCAACCAAAACACTGTCTGACACACTGACACACAGAAACACACACTCTAGACTATCTATCCTTGTAAGGACCCTCACTGCCACATGCCACATGAGGACCCGGGTTTGAGTGACTATTAATAAATGGTGTGTGTTTGTTAAGGACTCACGGCTTAGCGCTGAGCTTCAGGTCAGGAACACAGATGTTGTCATCCCCACAATCCAAAATGATCCTAGTCTACACACACACAGATACACAATTCAGTTGTCCATAATTGTGAGGATCAGTAGAGTCCTCAAATGTATTGAGTTTAGGATCAAGTCTGGACCCCGGTTTGGGTTCATGTTGGATTTACAGTGAATATTTTGTGAAAAATAAGTAAAATCACAAGTATTTACTCACCTGTGCAGCAGCATGTGTCTGTCCACGCAACAAAGCATGCTGGGTAGTATTGAGGAGGCTGGCATTAACAGTGATGAAGATTGGACTCAACTTATCCCGAATCTCCTCCTCAGGCTGCGTACACAAACACACACACAACTCTGTTCACCTGTTTTCTTCTTCAGGTGACGTCTGTCACTCAGGGACTCACCCTCAGGTAGGCAGTGTGATTGACACAGGCCACGCCCACTTCCCTCTGAACCATCAGCTTCATCGACTCCTGCGGCTGACTGCTGGACATCAGCAGCGTCCGTCGTGTCATTGGCTGCTTCATCCTGTCGAGCTGTAGCTCCACCCACAGTGCTGCCTCAGCCAATCAGAAGACAAGTTCAAAAACCAGCTCAGCACAAAGAATGTGTGAGGATGTCAGTGAGGACACTACCTGTCTGTTGTGGAATTCTGTGACCTGATACATGGACACACACCTGGATGACAAAACTGATGAGACAGAGAGACTTTTGAAATAATTTTATTACCAGTAAACAACATTCTTTTATTATAACGGATATTTATAAAGGATACAGGATTATCTTATTGTTTATTGTTTTAAATGATCTGTTACCAGGACACTGATATGCTTCCTCGATGACACATTTTAACGTCTGGATTCAGGAAGTCAGGCAGCAGAGTGAGAGCAATTCTGGTCTGGATCACTGCCCGGGATCTAAACACACATTAGCACAGTAAATAGTAGCTCTTTGGTTTTCCTGTCACTAGGTTAATTGTAGTCTTTGTTACTTCATACCTGTAGACAAAAGCTCGGTCTGCAGCCCATGCTCCAACCAACAAATCTTTAAACACACAGACAGGAGGTGACTGATCATTGTTTATTACCTGCTAGCGAACTTCCGAACTTCTGAACTCACCTGGGTATCCGTTTGCATCAATATCAGCCCCTGACCTCAGAGTAAACCCAAATGCTGTTCTGCTGCCAGGCAATGGACTGTCAATCACTTGGGAGGGTGTGACTGACAAACCGTTACTGTTGCCCAGATAAATAAACACCTGTCCCCGTCCATTTTGCCCTCCCCAGGGGGCCCCGATAGCCACATCTGTGGAAAGATTGCCACAAAGTTAATCCTGATCTGCTCCTGAGAGTTTGATACTTAACACAACTGAATCTGAAAGTAGAAGAAATCTTTAAATAGTTTTTAGTCTTGCATATTGTTGCTAGCTGAGATACTTTAATTTCTCTTCTACTAAACATTTTCTAATAAGTTGTTTATCATTACCCTGGTAACCATCCATGTCCAGATCACCAAGCGCAGCAAGGGCGGAACCAAACCGTCCATATATAGAGAAGCCAATCAGTGATTGGTCAGGCTCAGAGGAAAAGATGCCAGGCTTTTTTTGCAGGTACAAAACCACCTGGACAAATGACATGACACACTTATGCTACTCAAGTATTAGTTGCAGTTGGATGTGACACCAATGTACAGTGTGTTCAGACCTGTCCTCTCTCCTGCAGCTGCTCCATCACTCTGTCCATGAAGAGAGGAGCTCCGACCAGCACGTCATCCATACTGCAGACAGATGAGGAGACAGGCACATTCATACCAGAAAGTGCTTGAAAGTTACACACGCTGGCTTCTTATATTCTCACCCATCATTGTTGACATCAGCCACTGCCACACTGTGTCCAAAGTATGACGCCACCTACAGGAAGACAAATTCAGTTTGTCCAAACTATATTGACGTCTAGTAATTTCCAGAACTGTTCACCTGAATATTCACCTGAGCTCCCTGGAAGGTGTGGTAAACTCTCAGCAGTCCACTGCTCCTGCCGTCATAGATCCTCACCTGTTAACACAGAGAGATTAGAACAACAAAGGAGAACTGAAGAGACTTGAATGCAATTAGAGTACGATCATACTGTTCCTGCTGTGTTTCTGTCGTTTGGGACACCAACTAAATAATCTGAAACGCAAACACAGTTATTGATTAGATGATAATGGATCAAGAATTACGTTGTGCTGTGTTGTGTTATATTAACCTGGTATGGAGTCTCTGGTCAGCACACCACTGGCCACTGAGTAACCTGACACACACACACACAAATCCTTTCACTGTGGTCACATTTTAGAACTACTGCTTCAAACTATTTTGTTATTCATCAAAGACATGGAATGAAAAACACACAGCTCTCAAAAAGACTTGATGTAGGTGCCCCTTCAGCTCTACTCACCTCTGTAAATGTCATAAAAGCCCCTCTCATCTGATTGGTGGATGTCTGCCACATACTGGATAGGACTGCTGCTCTGCCCACTGTTGAGGAGGTCACCTACCCTCACTGTGATGACCTGACCTGAAATCAGAACAGCGACATCAGCACTTACCTGCATCAGTGTGCTGCTGGATGGGTCACATGGTTTCAGACTGATGACCAGTGTCATTAAACTGGTTAGGACCCATTTAGACTGGTGAATTAAATGCGATCGTGGAACAAAGCCTGGTCGTCGTGGTTCCACTTCACTTCCCTTCAGTATTTTAAGCTCATTTCTAATTTGATGTGATTGCAGGTAGTGACCAGCAGGTGTGTCCCTCACCCTGGAAATAGAAGCTTCCTGGAGCTCCCAGTATCAGCCGACCCTCCTACAACACATTGACACAATGATAAAGATAGTATTGTCATTGACCACACAGTGATGGAGTGACTCCACCCACCGCCCACTTCACCTTGGTGATGTCAGCGCTGAAGCCAACCTCACAATAGCGCTGGTCATTTCCTAGATAATGAGAAACAGAGTTAAGACTCAGCGACAGACCCCAGCCCTTCTGCCTGTCCATCTGTCTGTCTGTCTGTATTACTGTTGTTCATTCTTGTGTAGTCGTCATCCATCATGATTCCTCTGCACGGGGAGAAAGGGGTGGAGCTCCCTGTGTTGTGGTCCAATAGGAAGCAGGTCCCAACAGGTGTTTTCCCTGACTCTGCACTTCCCTTGTGAACATTCCAATGGAAGAGCGGTGCACATGCCTGACAGGTTGACATCATCATAGTAAATATAGCACAACATTTGACTGTAATTAACTGTGCAGCCTGTAGAGGGCGCTGATGGGACGTCTTACCAATAAGTGTGTGCTGCTGGCGGCTCGAACTGAAGCTCCGAACCACTGCTGACTCTTGAATGTTTGAAACCTCATATCAGAGCTGCTGTGGTCTTCATCACCTTCATGACAGATATGAGATGGCACAAAATCCCTTTGTCTTTCTGTTTGGTTATACCATCATCATCATGCATGGCAAAGATGACACTTTGTTTTCATACCCAGGTTTCCTTTGGTTTATTTGCATCTCACCTGTCAGGTCAAAGTTGACGATGGCACAGGCCCCATCTCCAGGTGAAAAGGGGCAGAGGAACACACCTCCTCCTTCAGTCACCCCTGGTTGGCTGGTGTTGGCTTTCGGAGCACCGATGACAACAAAGGATCTAGGACAAGTTTGACAGAGCCACGCTTTCTGTATGTGATCTGGATCGACAAAACTGAAGCTCTAGAACTAAAACTGGCATCACAACGCTGATTATAAGTTATAAGTTATTTTTGTCAATCCGGGCTTTCTGCCTGTGTGTCAGTGAGTCACAGACTTGATCCAGGAGGAACAGGCGGTGATTATATCTGATCAGAACCTGGTACAGTTCACGTAACTTTAGATTCAGTGGATTGTCTGTGAATGGTGGTTTTAAAGTAGGTTGTAAGTGAAAGAGAAGCAGCTTTCTGGATGATTAAAGTTGAAACTGAGCATAACCTGCTCCTGACAAGGTTCAGTTTGCAGCACAAGTTACCCCGGTTATGATCCTGCTTGCTCTAGCTTCAGACTTAACAGACGTTAGCAACAGCCTAACTTATTAATTACTTAGTGGTACACCCCTCTTTAGTTGATTTATTTTAAAGCTTCTGGATTGTTTACAGGCTCAAGAAAGCTCAAATATAATACCCAAAAAAGTAACATAACCTAATGTAACTTTGTTTTTGAAGACTGCGTCGCTGAACTCTACAGTTTAGATAACTGCTGTATTTAACTTACTTGTTGTTGATGGTTTGAAAGTCGACAGAAAATCCAAAGAGACTTCCTGTCGGCCCGCTGAACATCACAGCTTCATCCAAAAGCTTCAGACACACACTCACAGTCACACACACCACCACACACACACACCTGAACACAAACATCACACCTGTCTGTTCTCTCTGTGCGAATGGAGCCTGACAGAGATGTCCAGCTCACAGACCTTCATTTAACACTGAGTGAGTGAGTGTGTGTGTGTGTTTGTGTGTTTTTGTGTGTGTGTGTGTGCTGACAGATGATTGACAGCTGGCTCTGTCAGTTTGACCACAAAGAGCTAAGGCTTCCTGTTGATAAAGCTACAAATAAAAACCTGTTTATCTGAGGTTTATGGTCCAGTTGTTATTGTGTCTGCTGGTCACATTATTTGTCAGCCATCACTTCTGTTCTTCAGGGTTGGAATTAGCAATTTGACCTGAACAACACTCCTAAAAACCAATGTGACTTTCAAGTCAAATGGTCCTACAATTTTTAAACTGTGTCTCACTGTGTTGCATTGTACTGTATACACACACACACACACACACAAACATACACACACACTTTATTCAGTGCTAGTTTGGGGAAAGACTAGTTTCTGGTTTTGGAAGGCCAGAGATCCTAAATGAAGCTGCAGGAATTGTATTTTGCTGTCATATAAAATGAACAGATTTTATTCATCAGTATGAAACACTTGAGCAACAGACTATAACACACAGACATTTGTGTTCATTTAACAAATAATTACAAAATGTGTACATGTGTTTGAGTAGAAACCTGTTTACAAATTGATCTGCACTTACCAGTTAATAATAATAATAAAAACATCGTTTTCTCCTGAGACAGAAACACAAAAATTTTCTGCGTCCCAGTTAGTGACATAAACAGTATGTTGATGAAGATTCTCAGTCATCCAGGTCATCATACGTAGAGATTGAAGCAAGGCGTCTGGACTTGTAGAGTTTTCTAGAAGACGTTTCGCTGCTCATCCAAGCAGCTTCATCAGTTTATACATAAACAGTATGTGTGTTACTTCAGGTGTGACAGCGCCACCTGCTGATGTTTTTCCTTCAGCACATACAGCTGCTTTAGCTCTGCCCACCAGTCTCCGGGACGACGCCACCGTGGCCGTAGCAACACATCATTAAAAACAGCAGCAAGACACGCCCCCAGACCAGACCCCGCCCAGTACACCTGCAGGAGAATAAGCCAATCAGACAACAGTCTGGTGGTGACACCCTGTGTGTGTGTGTGTGAGTGTGAGAGTGTTCTGACCCAGTGGTTACTGAAGTTAAGTGTGACAGCAGCCGGACCAAATGACCGAGCCAGGTTCATCCCACAGCCTGTAACACTCACCTGAGAGAGACAACCCACTGTTATAGACAGATATAAATGCACATATGAACATATGTTAACCCACGGTCAGTGGACAGGACTTACAGCCACCAGGTGACCAAGGCTGACAGCCAGGCCAACCACCAGAGGAGACACCACAGCTGGCAGAGGGACGTCAATGGTCGCCATTACAACCAGGACCAGCTGGAGAGTGACCAGTGTTTCCACAGCGACCGCCTGGTAGAGCTGGACACCAGAGGAGACCTAAACAGAAAGACATTGAATATTCCATTGTCATAATTCTCAGGTGGACTTGTTGCAAAGTTAAACTCACCTGATTTAGAACAGGTGTCACATCTCCCATCAGTCCCAGCAGCAGTCCTGCAGAGGCTACACCCCCTAAAAACTGACCAACCACATACAATGCTGCCCTCCACAGGCGGAGCCTCAGAGACAGGGCCATCGCCATGGTAATTGCCGGGTTAAGGTGAACTTCCCCACCCACACAGAGCACTGCCATGGCAATGGACAGACCAAAGGCCAGCACCACCTGCAGGGGACATGCAAGTGAGACAAGTACGAGTCCAGACTGATGCAGATCGGCAGGCAGGTGGCTCAGGTTGGTCGGAATGTCTGCAGACCTCAGATCCGATCTGGGTCTCCCAGCAGCAGGCAACATTAAGACAGCTGACAGGCTGACAGACAGGAAAAGGGCAGTGCCAAGGAACTCCAACAGGAAACGATGTAGGCAGGACAAAGTAACAATGTCCCTCCAGACGAGACCCAGGTAACGAGGGACAAGCATCATTAGTCAGCAACCTACAGAAGGTCAGAAAGTTAACTGTCATAAAGCAAAAATATACAAAGCATCAGTGGAAGCTTTTAAAACTCTGACTGAACAGATACTGAGAGCATCTGGAAACAGCCAATCAGCAGGCAGGAGTTACCTGTCAGTTCCAGAGGAGAGCCACCGAGAACAGGGTCAAAGGTGCGCTGCTGCTGGTAGAAGATGAGGTGACGTACAGGTGACTTCTCCTGTGTGTCTCCAACAGCGAGCTGCTGCGTCTGTCTTTTATAACTCTGAAGTGACCCACAGGTGGGTGGTCTCAGCACACACACTCTGTATGTGGAACTGAAGCCTTTTTCTGCACTCCTCTCTCTGGCAGACACTCGATACTTGACATCTTTTGGGAGGAAATAAATTTGGGTAAGTGGGTAAAATCTGAAGGTTTTGGGCAGCATGTGCGGCCGGAGTATGTAAGCGTAAATCTCTGCTGTGATGCTGCACAAGCTATGATAATCCTTTATTAGTCCCACAGTGGGGGTGTGATTCTCTGTGCAGCACCAAGTGATTTAAGACATTATCACAAAGCGTATAACGCATACCAATGCACAGCAGGGGCAGCATCGTTATTGGCTGCTGTGGGCCTCCGGGCCAGAACTGTTCACACCATCAGTGGGGAGAATGGATTCCATCATTCATCATAATGGGTGTCGGGTAAAGATCAGGAGAAGCTGGGAGAACATTGAAGTACAGACACTGATTTAAAGCAAGGCAGAAATGATGGTTCAAGTGGTAACCTCTGAGGCTGAGACATGACGCATGTGGAAGCAGTAAAAACTCCACATTCCTGCAGCCTCTAGGGGGCGGCTCCAAAAGTCATTCCCCATAGACTCCCATGTTAAAATGCCCAACTGTACATCAGAAATAAATGTGTTTACAGCTTAGTACAAGCCCAAGTTCCTCCTATGATGAATGTACAGGGGTGAATTTCTTTAATTATATTAGGACATAAAATTGCACATAATTATGGGTGTGACTGTTTTCACTACCTCCACGTCTTTGCCTGTATTTGGAGTTTAGGCAGACTGTGGCGCTGCTAACATAGCGACAGTCGGAGCCTCCCACAACGACTGAAAACGGTGCTTCAGGAAGCTATGTATGACATCACAGAAGCTTCGTCCATCGGTATGTATACTGTCTGTATGTTTTCATGTAGTTGAGGCGTTGCCCCAAAACCCATTTCCACATGTTTTAAGGTCATGTTACAAAGACATAAATCCACAAGTACAGCTGTGTGTGTGTTAGCCTACATTCAGGAACAGCAGACATACTTGAGAAACTTTAAAACAGGTCAATAACATTCATCATCCTTCACACTGCAACCTGAGAGCTGAGTTTTAGAATCAGGTCTCCGGCTGGCTGACACTCTGCTGCTCTGACATTTAAGCATGAAAAATAACAACAACAAAAAAGCGAGAAAAACCTCAATCCCCTCATTTATCCCTCCATTAGTGTGATCTCACGTTTCTGGACTGCACAGAGATGTCTTCAGATTTCACGTCCTGAACGACCTTCAGACAGAAAGCAGGACACACACACAAAGTCACATAATACGGAAGGCATCTGATCTGTGGAGTAAAGCACTGTTCCCCAAACACTGAAATAGTTCCCTCTTTAAGCAGACGTTCTTTACTTCAGCTTTTGCGACTTGCCTGTAATTTCTGCACTGCAGCAGCTGAACTGAAAAAAAAACCTGAGTCTGCCTCAGCAGCTCCACGGGGCTCCAACAAACAACGAAGAGCAGAAATCTGTCAGCTGTCTTCTGCATTGTTGTGGAAAAAAAAACAGAGCGCATAAAGGACGCACAGTAAAAGTGGATGACCTTCACACACACACAGTCCTTCCGCAGTGTGTAACATTATACACATGTGTGCAGCGTCTGCTGTCACAGCAGTTATCTCTGGTAATGGAAACACAGTGCGGTACAGTGCAGTCTCTGTTGACGTGACCTCAGTGTCTCCTTCAGTCTGTGCGTGTGCACTTCATCTGTATTAACATAAACCACCTAAAACCTGGAAATGATCAGTCAGTAAAGCAGTAGCCTAAATACCAAACCTGCAGGGAGCGCATATCAAAATGTTACATCTCATCCTCATCTCAAACTAAAACACAGAAAAACTTGATCTACAAATTAATGAAGCATCACCAGATCGATAATTGATTGTTTACAGCTGAGTTTACCCCGTTCTCTTTCTTAAATTAGCATGTTAGCATGTTAGCATGTTTATATTAGCTAAGTGTCAGTAAACACACCTGAGATCTGTGGAAATGTTTAAAAAAAGCAGCAGGGAGAACCACAGTCATTGTATTGATTATGTACAAATATCTTTCATTTTAGAAAGTGTTGTAATGTTTGTGATTCGTATTTGACAAGATGAAGACCAACACACACACACACACACACACACACTGGAGGTGGTTGTGTTCTGAAGGTGTGGATGAGGGCTGACCTTAACTTGATTTCATTCTGCTCTGAACACCGGCAACTCAGGAAATTCCTCAAATAATACCAACGATCTGAAGGGCTTTAATGTTGATCTCCTCTTTGTCCACCTCCCTGCTGCTGTTCTTATTGTTCTCCTCCCCCTCACTCACAGGTGCGCCTCATTAATCCCCTCACCTTCATTTCCTCTAAAGGCAATAAAGGGCAGTTCTGCCTTTCCCCCTCTCTGTTACACACATCTGAGTTTGGATGATTTTACACAGCATTTTCACTCACTCACTCACTCATTCATTCATTCTTCCTAACATCCGTTCTGTTATTTCCCCTCTGAAGGTTGTAGTTTTACGATCTAGCCAGCAGAGAACAGCAGAGACACCTGACCAACATTGGCGCTGTACTCCACCCTCTCTCCTCTCCTCTCCTCTCCTCTCCTCTCCTCTCCTCTCCTCTCCTCCTTTAGCACCCCCACCCTCCTCCTTCTCCTCCTTCAGTTAATCTGTGAGGACAGGAGCAAGAGAGGAACCATCCATCTTGTCTCCTGATCAATAGTCAATCAGCCTCTCAGTCTGATCCATTACAGAACTCACCATAGTGTGTTATCGTGTGTGTTGTGTTAATAAAGTTTAGTAAATTGATTCTTTTTTTAGACTTGAATTCTTGTGTTTGTGACAGGAAACAAACTACAGAACAGATTGTGGGTTGCAGACGTTCTGAGGATTTAGGTTTTTAGTTCCTAAAGTATTTAAAGGAACCTCTGAGTTCTCCAGTGACCTTGGAGATCAGAAAGACTTTACCAAAACACTGAACTGTTCCTTTAAAGCGCTGCAAATATTCAACACAATGCTTTGTTTCACACTCTGTCCCTCAAACACTATGTGTTACTCTGTGCGTGTGTGTGTGTGTGTGTTCTGGTCTATAAATAGACTGTTTGTGGAGCAGAGGGACACAGATACTGGATGTATCTCTGGTTCCTATTTAACATATCTGCATGCAGATGTGGTGCATGTGTGTGTGTGTTTCAGGCTCTATCATCTGTCAGCATGATGTTTTTTTTTTTTTCCGGAGGGGCTTTTGTGAGTTCTGGATTGCAGATTTAGAGATTTGGTTTGTGAATAGTTTTATATCTGGTTAAATGTTGACATGGATGTATGCTCTAATACATACTTAATTTCCCTGAGGGATTTATCCCAAAGGGATCAATACAGTTTAGTCTCACAGTTAAGTCTAAAATGTGAGGATAAAACTGTTGATTTAAAGGAGGAAAGTTAATTAGTTGAAGATTTATAAAAGCTGTTACTCACCATTGTTGTATATACGACTTGGTTGTTTGGGATTTTCTTCATCCATCCATTTTTTCTCCCGCTTATCCTAGAGCCTATGCCAGCTGTATTTATATAAATATTGTATTTATATTGTTTTTATTTTTGGCAAAAGGTGAGCGCCTTGTGAGATAAAAGAGCCTATATCCTAACATATTAAATCAATGATCAGTAACCGTTTTATTAGGTATGCACTTGCTGTGTCACTGCTATCTGCTGATATTGGCTAAACAATGAGATATCAGCATAAACAATAACTTAAAATATTTTTATAGGCAGACGTGGACAGTGTATCAAAATTTGCATCATTATGTCAGTCTGGTGCCCCCTGGTGGTTCTATGAATATAGACTTCAGTCTATTTTTTACGTTTTTTTATATATATATTTAAATTCTGCAAGTTTCTTAAAATAAAAACACACTGTGTGATGTGATGCTAACTTTTACCAATCAGTGTTGAAGTACCTGTCTTGCTAGCAGAAGATGTTCCATTAGTGGAAACACACACACAGTTTCAATTTCATTAGTTTCTGATAAATCCACGAAGGCCCCACCTGGTAGCTAACTCCACACCGAGCTAATGATTGGCTTTCACTTCACTTATCAAAGCTACCTTTAGCATTAGCTGCATTAGCGCCGATATGCGTAAGAAGACGAAGACGTAAAGGAAGCGGTCTGATCTGTGCGTTGCTTGATTTATTCATGAGGTTTCAGATGTCAGCTTACATTAATCTGACAGAGAGACAAAGAGACATTCAGGCTTTAAATATGAAACGTGGACTGAAGAGAAAAAAACACAGCAGAAGAGCCAGAATATGAGATTCAAACTGTGTTATACACTGTGTTTCTCCTTGTGTGTCACACTGGGTGTGTGACTGTCGGGGGTTTGTGTGTGCATGTATTTGTGCATTCCCTGCAGCTGAAAGACAATCAGGACAACCAGACTAAACACTGCAGACACATCCTGACTCTGTGTGTGTGTGTAGATCCAGTTTGATCTGAATCAATGGGCTAGATGTGCTGCACAGTCATACAATACAATCTGCACACACAGGAAGGTTAAACAGCAAGTCGACCTGGTCAGCAGGGGGACCTTCAGCGTGTAATGTATTCCAGGTTTCCCAGAATGCACTGCATTTGTCAGAATGTGGGTTGAGAGCCTGAGGAAAATAACTGCATTGTGGTGTTTTTTTCATGTACAAAAGAGGAAAAATGACATCAGAACTATCTCTTTACCTGAGTGCAGCTGGAAGGGCGTGTCCATGTTTGATTGACATAATTTAGAGCCATTCTAACTACTTATACCAATTATACACATGTACAGAACAAAGCAGCACTCAGAGAGCTTTCTAACCCACTCCTAACGTTAATTGAGTTGGAACGGCACTTAATGTGGCGGACGCTCCACATGAATGTACTAACAGACTGAGAGCGTGCAAGATTGGAATTGGGCCTCTGGTACCTGAATGAATTTGAGGAGTCCTGATTACAGTGGCCCCGCCAGAAAAAAGAAATAAATGGAACAAATAAAAAGCAGAGAAGTCAGAAGACCTTATGAGCCGCAGCTTTCATTTCTCATAACCAAACACAATCAGCTGAAAGAGCAGAAATGATTTGTGAGTTATAAAAAGTCAATGATCCATCTTCCAGTGTGAAATATCTGACAACAGAATTGTAGTTTCTGGCCTCACACCAATTATCAATGATTCACAGGCTCTCTGTAGTTTGTGAGCTATTCACAATCCTCCGCTTCTTATTGTCCAAAAACAGCGGTTATTGACTGATACCCCACTGTCACCATCAGCCCGCTGGCTCTGGGTTTCTGCTGAAGCTGGTGTTATTGAATCACCTTACACATTCTCTAGCAGTGTGCAGCTGATGTGTGCTGCTCTTTCTCTTTTTCTTGTCTTTTTTTTTTTTTGCTTTAATGCAAATTGTCCAGCTGATTTTGATTTTTGTTTTTGCTTCGCATGTTAGCGTCCAGCCCACTCTCAATTAATTAAGTTTGTAATCATTTGGTTTTAATCACATGGTTCAGGTTGGATTGTTTAATGTCTGCAGTGAAATATATGAAACAATTTAATATATCGTTTCATATATTTCATATTAATATTTGAAACATTCACCTTACTCTTAACCCTTCTTTATAACTCTTAACCGATGGGTGCCTGACCCCAACTGTGAGTGGAAAACAAGATGGGAAACAACAACAGAAGCATATGGAGCGGATGTGAAGGTCTCTTGAGAGTTGGATCCATCCACAGCGCCTTCTAACTCCTAATGTGGACTTTTGCAGCTTTATACCATGAAATGGTTAATTTTATGTGTGGAAAAACGTCACAGTTTCACAAAACAAGTGCAAAACATTACATGACTATTTCACACAGTGGGATTAGAGTCGTATCATTACATCGGTCCCTTAGGTGTGGGCTGTTAAGGACCAGATGACGTGTTATTAGAAGCATCTATTCCAGCAGTGACCTCTGATAGTTGTGTAAATATGACAGAGTGCAACACCCACAACTGAATAATGTGTGTGTTGATGTGAAGGTATCTCCTTGTCCCAAGGCTAAAAACTGCTGCGTGTCAGGATGCCTCCAAGAAGGGTGAGGAACTCAGAACATAAAGTTCTGTTGCTGATCAATAATATTGATTCTTTCATTAGAGACAGTGGCCAATAAGATGGGTGCCATAACATCAAATGGTGTTTTATTACCCCTCCAGTCCTTTGTTGTACAGTAATGTGGTGCCGCTCGGGTGTAGTTTTCCGTCTCCTATGCTGGCCTGTCCATCTGGACTCCTTACCAAGAACAGGAGAAGCTCGCCCTGAGGGTTGTGTGCAAGAAAGGACGCACTCCTTTTGTAAATCTAGCAGACGATTAAACAGCAAATGACAACAGAAGAAAACAAGCAAGCCAGAAGAGGATCACTGAAGGCTGAGTGAGCAGCCCGTCAGGCTGATTACATGCATTAAATGGAATGATAACAGGTAGGCAGAGCAGAGCCACGTGTTCCAGCAGGTAAACCAGGTGGAGCTGTAAAGAGGAGGCAGGATGAAAATAAACTGGTCTGGTCTTCAGGTGAAAGTGTCAGAGCAGCTTCTTCCAGCGCTGCAATGTAAACGCTGTAATGTATTCTGACAGCTGCTCCGCTCGTTAGCTCCGGGCTAAGACTAGTCCCTGAATTCACTGTGCTGCTCGGCTTGCTAATGAAGGATTTCTTCTTGCATTAACCGCATCTTATTAAAATGTTATGCTTTTTATCCTGGAGGTGAGATGAGGAGCAGCCTAACAGGGGACCAGGGGCTTCATCAGGAATACAGTTATGACCTTTAATGAAGCTCCAGCAGAACCCTCCAAAGTCAGTCCTGAGTTATTCTGAATGTTTAAGAAAATATTAGCCTCTTCTGAGTTATTTCTCTGTCAGCCACTAAGGGAATTGTGTGTGTGTGTGTGTCAGTGTGTGTGTGTGTGTGTGTGTGTGTGTGTGTGTGGACTACATATTTATAGGTTTATATTATATATATTATATTATTATGTAAAAGGCAAGGCAGCATAAATTAAGGCAAGTTAAGCTAAACAGCTTGAATTTAAACAAATAATATTGTGACAGAGGTTTTGGTTTTCTAAGAAAAAAAAGTTTATATTTGGACACAAAGCATTTGAAGTTAACTGAGAACCCAGAAAATCGATGTGTGTAATTGATCTGTGTATCATGTGCTGTGGGCCAGTGTTTGTTGAACCGTCTCTCTCCCTCCCCTGCCTCCTCTGATTGGCTCGTGCTCTGCAGCAGCCTCCTCACCGGCAGCACGCGCTGCTCCGGTCCGTCAGTGTTCCCGGTGTGGACCCGCGTTCACATCGACTCTCAGTCCGGAGTATTCATGACAGAGTCGGACCAGAATTAGACCCGTGCTAACCCGGACCGACAGACTGACCCGGACTACTGGCCTTTCTACAGTGTTTTTAAGCAGTGTTGGATTTAACCCGGTTCGGCACGGATCGGATTTCTCCCCATCTGGTGCAGATCTATCTATCTATCTCTCTTTCTCTCTATCTATCTATCTATCTATCTATCTACCTATCTGTCTATCTATCCCGGCCCGGCACAGACAAACATGTTGTGGGTCCTCAACTGGACCGGACCGTGCGGGACAAGGCTGTGAACGGCAGGACCACCGCGTGCCAGAGCGCGCGCGTCCGAGCTGATGAATGAATGACAGAAATGGAGAGAAAACTACTGAGTCAGGTGGGTGGGATGGTGTGTGTGTGTGTCATAGTTTCATGCCTGATATTCAGTCATTCTTTTACACTCTTAATCTTCAGCAACTTTAAAATAGAGCCATGATCTGATCCTGCACTCCACAGACAGCAGACTCAAAAGCCTGGAGGGGCGTCTCTAAAGTGTAGGCCTGAGGCCAGATGTGCTGATCAGGACCTACATTTATGTCTGAGGGCTGCCAAAAGGATTTGGTCTCCGGAACATATCAGAATTGGTCCGGATTAGGAAACAATGTGTAGAAGCAGGCCATGTTTATTTTAGGGGGGAGATTAGACAAGCTCACTTGTCAAATGTTGTATTCCAAAAAGAAAAAGATTAAAAATGACAGTCCTGTCCACGGCTGACTTGATCCATAGGTGCTTAAAGGTCAGCTATGGAGGGCTGAGCTATAGGTTGACTGAGAAGATCAGTTAATACGTTTAATTTCACCCAAACAGACGGATTCTTTCACTTACGTCTGTTTCTCTCAGTGTATGTCCAAGTTTATAATTTAATCAATAAGTTCAGCTCCCTGTAAGGTTTGTGGCATCTTCTCCATCATCGATGGTTAAAATAAAACAATATTTAAAGAAGTCTGACAGTTTTAAACAAACAGCGTTCTCTCGGTTAAAGTCCAACGATTTGTTGACCTAACTGTAAACCGCGACCTCCTCTCTATATGACAGTGTAGCTCTATTGCCTGTTACGCTCAGCATCACCACCGGTGTGACGGAATGCAACGATAAGGCGGCTGAACATGGGTATAAGTGTGAAGGCTGAAATTAGATCTGCTGTTCCTCCTCATTCAGAGGAGCGAGTGGAAGCCATAGACTGTTTATAAATATGGACGAAGTGTCTATGACGTCCTCATAAGTCTTTTAAAGAGCGGTTGTGGGTCCCACCATGTTGGCAGCATGTCAGTCTGCCTGAACTCCAAATACAGGCAAAGAGGTGGAGTGCTATGGAGCTGAGGTGGAGCAGGAAGGTGTCAATCAAAGAGGTCACACCTATAATTATGCAAAATATTAAGTCATATACTTCTGCTGTAAAGTGAGTGGAGGTCTGTGGGAAATTACCAATTATAGTCATCCCCTAGAGGCTGCAGGGGGAACTGCAGTTTTTGACACTTTAGCATGGATTCACGTTTCACGAAGTTGCTGTTTGGTTAAGATGGCCTCTTTAAAGGGGCAGCAGCAGCTGGGGGTTTTTACCCAGAATTCATTGTGAATATATCTCCCAGCTGGTCTGGGAGCAGCTGGGAGGAGGTTGCCTGGATATCTCTGCTCCCCCTGTTACTGCTGTGGCACTGATGGACTAAAAGGTTTGGAGAATAAATTAGGAAGCATTTGATGTTTTTAAAAGAGCTACAGAGGTTTGACACATTGCTTTTGTCTGGTTGGAATATTTGACATGTGGCTTGGAGAGGTTCATTCTCTGGTGAACGACACTGTCACACATGCACTTTGCTTTTCAGGTGCCAACACTCACAATGACACCTGTGACAAGAAATAATAAAAAAAAATAAACAACTTAGCTTGTTGGCTGTTACAAAAGAGCAATTAATGTGCAATGAAAATGGTTAATGTTGGTTAATTGGAGTAATTTACATCTGTAAAACTCAGCAGGTGACAATGCAGATGTTGCCTTCAGGCTCCTTTCGCTTTTCACTGAAATATTTTCTGCTTTAATGTTGCAGTTAATGTAATTACCACAAAGTGATCAGTGAGCCTGTGTGGCCCCTGGGGGTCTCAGAACCAGGGGACACACACACCACTGACGGTGTGTGTGTTTGTTAAAGTGTCTGAATCTGTTTGATTCCATGCTCTTTGATTTACCATAAAAAATGCACAACAAATGTGAATGATGATACACACACACACACACACAGAGAAAGACTGATAGAGAGAGGTGATGTATAAATGGAGGTTTGGCGTTTCTCCAGCGTACATCAGTCTATTTATAGAACACACACACACATACGCTGAAACCGACAGTGCACACACACACACACAGAATGAGGTGTATTTCATTAAGCTCTATGGGACGAATAATGAAATGAGGGGGAGACAAAGGTGTGGAATGACTGGCAGAACCTGAGGGGGCGATCGACACTGTCATCCATCACTTCCTGTCCCCTTCATCCCCTCCATCCTGCACATATCACACCGAGGGGGGTCTGCCACAATACACCCCTATATTGAAATGTCCAATTACAGAAGAAATAAACATGGTCGCAGCCTGGTCTTTATAGATAATTTCCTCATGACACATTAATGTAACTCATCCAATTAAATTGTAAAAATGCTTAAAGTGTTGCTTAATTTAGGGTGCAGCACCTTTGAGTGACAGGTCAGTGCTATCTTAACACCCACCCACCACAACTCATACTTGGATTATTCAGGCGTTAGATGGACTGCTAAAGCTTGTTGCATACTCCATGAGAACAGAGAAATCTGTTCCCGATGTGGCGATTCGCTTCGGCTCGGACATTTCATGCTTCATGAGAAACATGTGTGCAGAACTCCTCATACGGCCCTCCTACTGCAGTGCACAGTGCACGCACACACACATAGATTTCGAGGACAGCAGATTAGGTGAACATGTTTGAAGCCGAGGAGGAGGAAGATTTGTTGCCACTATTCAGGATTTCATGGCTTGTTTGCCCAAATATTTGTTTACCTGAATGAGGGATGATAACGAGCCGGTAATGTTCAGAGAGGGGGCGCGTATGTGCTCGAAGCATGATAATAGATTGAACAATAGGTCTGACGGGCAGTATTTTTTAACCTGTGTGGATTCTCTGCACCTGAAGCACCTTTTCTGCCTCTCCACATTCGTCACGCCCACCCTGAAATTCCGACCAATCACACAATAGTTCTCGGACCCGACCAAGAAAAAAAGTTCTGCCCAGACCATGTGTTAAAAACAAGCTCCGAGAATAAAGCGACGCCATTTTCATCAGGTCTTTCTGTTCGAGTGGAGTATGGAACAAGCTTTAGCCTTAGCCACACTAAGGAGAAACCTCTTGAAATTTGATTAATGTCGTGCAGTATTCATCCATCAAGGGTTATTTACACTCTATATCCATGTGCAGGCAGATTATGGTACTTCAAATGATCCCTGTAATTTGTGTCAGACATTCTGAACACGTCTGCCTAAATTCAGCTTGACTTTCTCTTCCTGAGGATGTCATTATCACTTATATCTATCAGAACAAACCTCCAGTAATTCACTATGAAAAACATCACCTTACAACCACCTGTCTGAGAATCTTAAAACACAGTAATCAGTGACGTGTGTCCAAACATCCAGGTTCACTCATGGCATATTCTGCTGCTTATAATGAGACAGATTGACTAAGTGGGGAAAAAATAAAAGCAGCACTCACACATGAATGTGCCCTTTCACTGCAGGAAGATGTGTGCTTACCTGCTGGGTGTTTTTTTATTTAAAATCTGCATGAAGTCTTCCCCTGGTTCTTCCTATAAAACAAAGATCAACTTTACAGCATGTAGTGCATCATTACTCGGCATGTTTTTCTGCATGTTCCAGCTATTAATAATCAAATCTGACCTGTCTGATGACGTGAAATTTGACGGGCCCGTCTGCTTGCACCTTCAGGCACACTGGGTGTAAAACAGGTGCGTTCTGATTGGATGGCAGCGAGGAGGTGGGCTGAAGGTGTTAATCATCACGCCTCCACACAGACACAATGTGAGGAGGAGAGGGATCATTTAAAGGAGCAGTAAGAAGCTGGACGGACATGTGTGATGACAGAGAGGCAGTCACTTTGAAAGGGTCTACAGGTGACAGAGGAGAGGGCGGGGCTACACCCATCATTTATCCGCACTCTGTGTGTGTGTGTGTGTCTGTTGACAAGCTGCAGCATCAGCAGGAAAACACAACACATCCATCAGTGTGCTCCCGCTGCTCCATTTCAGCAGCATGAAGGAGCCACTACAACCGAACATTTTCACGCGTCATATATGATGTGAAGTATTTATCGTGCCTGGTGTCTCCATGTGTGAACTCAACACATGTGAACTGCAGAACACATCTTTCACATACATGTGATAAAAACAATGTGTTTTTCTTGTGCGGTTTCTGAGTAATCTGAGTATTGTGGGTTTTAGTTCATGGTGCAGTTTTCAGCTGAGACCAGATGTGATCCTGATTAAAAGAGTTTCTATCTGTGTGTATGCAGACAGCACACACACACACACACACACACACACTAACAGCTGATCATCCGAGGTCACATGACCTGGTTAGAGACATGAATCATGTCACCCATATGTTGTGTTTAAGGCTTTCAGCTGTTGTCTTTGACAGGCTAACAAGCTAACAAGCTAACAAACCGCGGTTCATCGGATTGAAACGGAAATATAAAAACCCTGAACCAGGGGAACATGTGGGGCTTGTCCATGTGTGATTTGTGCACTTGCTCTCTGACCCACTTCCCCTCTCCTTGTTATAACTGAGTTAACAAAATAGTCGTCCCACTAGAGAACGAGCCACATTCAGAGTCCTTCTGTGGAAATCATCTGTCAGTATAATTGATGGGTGATTTGTTCCCAATGCAGCTGAAAACCACAGGTCAGTGGCAGCCTAAGCACCATGAGGCAGAAGCAGTGTACCCCAGCCTGGAAAAGATCTGGTAATTTACTGCAATCTTAAATTATGAGGAAAAAATTGCACTAATTAGCTGGATCAGTAAAATAAAGATGCTCTGCTGCATCAGGTATTTCTGTTTTTCTGTAGATGTCCACATCAGTCGGCTGTTGTTGATCTGCGGGGTCTGTTTGTACGTGTCGTGGCTGCCGGTGTGGCTGTGCGATGGTTTGTGTGTTTGTCGCTGTGCTCGGTTGGTTTTCTGGGTTGGTCTCTTGTCTCTGACTCTCTGCTGGGAGGAATGCAGCGTTTCCTTTTTGTTTCTCACTCACAGCACTAACAGCCGCCTGCAGGCAGGGAAACACTCACAGAGCCTCATCTGAGACAGCAAGTCTGTTACAACACACAAACTCAGACACACATTCGATCAAACAGCCACGGAACCAGGATGTGCTCTGTGATGATTAAAAATATTTGGGTAGCAGACACAGGCTCCTGCAGTGATTCCTGCAGCTCACATGAGGCGGGCTGGTTGCAGTTGAAGGTCTCGAGGATGGTTTGTTCTGTTGTGCTGAATGAATATATGAATATATCAACATACACAATGTGTCAACACCCTGATGTATTCAAAGTTTGAAAGAGCCATAAAGGTTTAAAAAAAATGAAAGGTCTGGATAATGCTGCCATATTCATTTTCTATTAAAGCAGTTGTATAATAAATTATGATGGCTGCCCACTGTGTTTCAAGTAACGAGGCGTCATGCTGGCTGCTCTTCATTTGCATAATGTTGAAGTTGCATCATCATGATATTGATCTAAATTGAAGACGGATTGAGAAACTGTGTGGCCTATTTTTCATCTCAAATATTTTAAAGGCTTCCTCGTGTGTGGTTTACACAGCCGTCACTCTGTGAGAGCAGACTGTCAACATGTTGTGAAGTTTGCATTTTAACATGGAGCTCTATGAGGATGGCCTCACTTTTATAGACAACCTCAAGTGGCCATATGAGGAACTGCAGTGGTGTGGGGACCTACATTGTTAGCCATAATGTCATACCATGTCATAATAGAGAACACAAATGAACAAATAAGCTTGATTGAAAGCGTCCAATGACTTGCAACCAGGAAGTGTTGTATGGCTACAGAAATGCTTTAGCCTAATCGCTAGCATATTTATTCATCGTCAATTAATTATCATCTGAAACCTAGGGTGAACCCTTGTGGCCAAAAACCACCCTTTCTGATACCTACATTGTACGTGTATTTTCAAAATAAAAGCCCTGAACATTAGGATAATCTATTCCTGTCCTCCTTGCTTCTTCTCTTCCTCCACTCCAGTCAACTCTTCTTTAAGCAGTATTTTTGTTTTTAGCTAAAAAGCTTAAAATACTACTATTACATGCACTTAAACTCAATCTGACATTTTATACTTCAGTTTCCCGGTTTTTTAACATTCATCTTATTCAGCCAATGCAAATTATACCAGCTGTCATCATTGACTCTTATTTGGTGCAGGAAATAACATTGTACTTGTACCTTTTTTGCCCATTAGTGCACAGAAATGTTGACTTGAAAGCTTCAAATATAAAAGATGTATCAGGGCGTTCCGTTCCAGCTTTGCTGAGATAAATTACAGCTCGATTATGTGTGTTCTCTGGGACTATATTTCCCTGTTTCTGTAACACTGAATTCACCAGAGCTCAACAGTCTTACAGCTGTCAAACCTGCCAAAGACGGACTGAAAACTGGTTCATCACATCCGTTGTGGCGTGAAGGATCACTGTCAGTACGCAGATTAGAAGAGACTAGGATCATAACTCCAATCAGAAAGGCTCAACAGCACAGAAAATATTCTATTATCTGACTTCCTTTTATACAGCTTGATAAAAAAAGACAACCTGCAAGACTCATTATTGTGCAGCGGAATCAATCATTTACTAGCAGACCTCAGACCTGCATTATTTTCTCTAACTCATCTCCTGGAAGCACGGATAAAAGACCTTTAATAAAGTCTTCTTCGTGTTATTTTCTTACTGTTGAGGATTATCGGTGTTACTCCGGCTTAGAGGGGAGCTGCTGTGCTGCCTTCACTGCCCTCTGTTCCACTGGGACGCTACAGTTCAGAGCTACATGACTCCAGTTTAACGTCGGCCCCTCACACAGCTGTTCCCTCATCAGGATGCATCAGGTTCAGTCTGCTGCTGTTTGTTTTCACAGAGAGTGCAGCGGGGTGGAGAGTGTAACCTTATTAACAGCAACACACACAAACACGTTTCTATCATTTATGTTCTGATCATTTCTAGTTGTTAGAAAACGGTTTGATTTGCTCCTGACATTACATGTGCTACTGCAGCCTGGTTATTAATATATTGATAAACAGAGGAGAACTCTGACGTGTTTTTATGGGAGTCTTTAGTTTTCTGATTCTGGACAAACTCATTTAGGGTCTCTGCTGTCTTTTGGACGTCATGGCCACAGCAACTGAAGGCCAAAGCTTCCCAGGGGAGCTTGTGAGATGTTGTGGCTTTACATGCTGGAACTTTGTCCTGGAAAAGTACTTGAACTCCTTCTGAGAAGTGGAGCGATTTTGACGTCCCTGTGGGACAGCTGGAGTATCATAAATGATAAGCCCACCGTTCTCATCTTTGTCCTACTTTTGTCTGGACTCTGACTCTTTACATGACATGTTCTCATGTAAGACTGTACTGTACGTCCATGCCTGTTTATCACAGACACATGCTGACATCTGTCTCAAAGTTCGTCTCCCAGGAAATGACATGAAACGGTAAAAAGGAATTCGTCAACAGCCTTCATCCCAGTAGTTACTACTGGTGTAAACAGTACGACTACATAAGGCTCATCTACGAGGAGGTGGAGAAAAGAGCCATATGGACAACAACCCCCCCTCCCAGAGCTTTTAGCCAATCAGATTACAGCCCCACAAAACATGGGCAGACACTCGCATCTCCTCTTTCACTGTGAACATTACTGATGCTGTCTGCTGCATTTGTCTAGTGTCCACAGTGTTACACGTTTATAGGCCATATTGTCAGCACTATCACCCCCAAGTCTGTTTCTACATCACAGTCAGATTGAAGCTGCAGATTTAGTCCGACTGAGTAATGAGCTACTGTCTAAACCTCCGAACGCGGCGCAGACAGATTAGAGGCCCACGCTCAGTAAATGTCGTACCAGCAGGGGAATTAGAGCCTCGGACTAGGAGGACACTCTGCAACATTTACAGGGACTGGGGCTCTGCAGTGTCTGTGGTGATCAGTGTAACGGTCTGCAGTGTTCATGAAAACCAGCATGAAGCTCTGCAGTATTTACTGGGACCAGTGGGACCAGAGTTCTGCAGTCTTTGCAGTCTGGGACCAGTGTGGAGCTCTGCAGCATGTGCTGGGAGCTCTGTATGGTCAGGGTCTGCAGTAAAAAACCAGCACACTGAACCTGATTACACTGATGATGTGGGTGTTTTTACAATCTTATTTTAGTGCGTTAGCTAATGATCAGTGATGGGGATGCCAGTGTTTGTTAATAGATCTGAGGAAAACATGAACATTTGACACCATCTATCAGAAGTCACCCAGCAGGTCTGTGCACCGCCATGAAAAACTCTGTTTTCTTGTGCATTTGATATAATTGTGTCTTTGGTTTGGTAAACTTTGGACTCTTTCAGGGATTTGGCGAGTCGCACTAAACAGTGTACTTTGGGGCAAAGTCTGGGAGCTCCCTGCTGCTCGCCAGCTGACAGCTTGCATACAGCAAATACCCCCAGATGGAGATCACTTATGCAGTTTTGAGAAATGTTTGTTTCAATGAGATCATTTCTGTGTTTACTGTCAGCCAGTCTGAACACAAACATTTATTATGAATCATGGAAAAAAATCTGTTCTTCTCTTATCTTTTTGTGGAAAGAACAATGATCTCTGGTGCTCTTTTGTGTTCCCTATTGTCTGCAAAGGATGTGAAAGGTGAACATGACATGAACATGTGCTCGCCGTTTGCATCACGCGCCATGTTGGATGTTTAAGCGCTCTCCTGACCGTTAGTTAGTGACAAACGTCTGCTGCTGCTGCACATAAATTAATGTGGACGTAACTCCTGAGAGAGAAAGTGAGCTGGATATTTTGCATTAGAAAAATAAAAAGAGGTTGTGCAGGAGCTGTGGACACTGAAACGGCTCCTCCCACTGAGCTGCTGTACACGCTGCCAAGCCCGAAAAATTTACGCCCAACGCCCAGAAGACTGAGTGTGTGCTGCACTCAGCTCTCTGTCTAATTTTAGCTGCATCGTCACAACAGTAAATCTCTGCGGACGACAGATTTACTTAGTGTGTTTTAGTGTGTGTGTGTGTGTTTGAAGCACAGAGACAAACCCTGCCAGCATCTGAGCGCTGAATGCCAAACAGAGTGAAGTCACGCTGAGTGAATAATGAATCAGTGACACTAGTGAATAATTAACAGAAGGACATGGTTGCGGTCTGAACGGCTAATTAATCGTTAATTACTGAGATAATTGGTAATTGAGTGTATCAGTTAATTGTGATGTACAGATGACAATCACACATCTCGTTGAGCTGCATCCTGATGTAGCGGCGGCTGCAGATGCTTTCGCCTGCAGGTGGATGCAGCAGCAGCATCCGTCATGTGACCACTTTTTTAAAAGACTACCTTGTTGAATGATGAACCGGCCATCTGGCATATTGGACAAACAGCAGCAGGACCCAAATAAGTGCAGAGAGAGATATGAAGTTGTGGGATTGAAACAAATTATTCAGCACGCAGACAGACTCCTGACTCCCCCCTGAGCTCGATTTTATTATCTGATTTATTTTTAACTTATATCACTTGGATTTTTTCATCCTGTTTCCTCTGAGGATACGCTGCATGTCTGTGGATATCAAGCGCGGTTATGAAAGAGTCTGGACAAACATCCTCAGACTGTTCAGTCTACCTGTCTGTCTGCAGCTTCAGCATGGTGTGTTTATATGGTATTCTGCTATGTAAACATAATTAGAGAAAATCCTATGGATAGCGTTGGCCTCTCTTGACCCTTTCATTATCAGTTTTTTATTGCATACAACAGGTCAAAGTCAAGAATGCTTCTTTTTTTAAACCCTGTGTGTTTTCCAGCAGTGAATGCATGGAGCGATTCAGTCATAGCCAGCATCAACTTTGATGTGAAAATCAGTTCCACTTAAGGGCTAAATTGGCCACTTCATTAAATCTGCCATAAGTATCATCACCGTGAAATGACCAAGCAAACACTCCAACACGTCCTCCACACATGGTTTCAGGCTGCAGCAGCAGGCACTACAAACACTCATTTATTCCCATGTGTGTTGAAACCTAAACTACACTCAATGACACTGGTTTTATGATGTGTTCTTTTGGCTCATGTGTAATGTGTCTAACTTTTTCTTTTTCTCTCATCATGACCTTCAGAGTGTCGATTTATTGTGCTCCTCTCTGACTGAGGGCATTAGCCAGATGTCAGAAAATGTGCACAGCAAGAAACTGAACGTCCTTTTCATTTTCAGGTGGTCTGTGTGTGTGTGCTGCTGAGTGGACGGGTTTCTCCGGCTGAGCTGACATGTGAAACTTTGATCCTGCTGTCCACCAACCTGACAGGTAACTTCCTGTGGCTGGTAGTTCGTTCTCAGATTCTCAGATGACACGCTGTGGTAAAGAGCTGATTCCTGATTCCTCTCTGTCTTTCTGTGTCTCATAGCCAGGACGTTGGCCCTACTAAACCAGACGTTCACCATCAGCAACACCTCAGGTCTGCACTTTGACCCCCAATCTGCAAGATTTCAAACCTGTGGGATTGTATTTTGATGTAAAATCCATAACTTGTGGTCCGTCTCTGTGTAGGTCTGTACTGTGACCTGTCCGTGGATGGTATAGGGACTTGCTGGCCTCGCAGTGCAGCAGGAGAGCTAATCTCCAGACCCTGTCCTGAGCAGTTCAATGGCATCCACTATAACACCACCAGTACGTACCAATTCATTACTTGTAAAACACGTTAATCAATAATATTGATCTGCACACACTTTTCTTTGTATCAAAGTCAGAGGTAACATATAATCTAATCTGTAGTTTATTTATATGCAAATGTTTTGCAGTCGAGCTGAAATGAAAATTTGAGGGCTGTTTATGTTTAGCATTTCAGCACTGGAACGGACAGGAAGTCAGTTTCTGAATAAACCAGGCTCGCTCAGATCTCGCTTTGACACACCGCTTGTGTCCAGCAGATGAACGACCTGGCCGTATTTCATTTCTCTGTGAAGCTGACACTCTGCTTCTCAGCGTGTTGGAGTTAATACAATAATCTTCAGCCCTCCTCTGTGCACGACCAGTCAGAGGCCGCCAATTAAGTGTCAGCCAATCACGGCTTAGCACCGTGCGGTCTTTTGATGACGTACAAAAACAACTCAGTGAGGAGGAGAGGAGCAGCAGAGAAAGATCTGACATGTTATTTCTTGCCAACTGGCTCCACTTCATCCACTCAGTACGAGTGTGTGTGTGTGTGTGTGTGTGTGTGCATGTGTATGTGTTAATGTGTGGGTGGTAATAAATATCCTGTTTAATTAGAGGTTTAGCTGTTGATCTGACTTAATAGTATGAGTCATCTGTGTGTGTGTGTGTGTGTGTGTGTGCATGTGTGTGTGTGTGTGTCTGTGTATGTGCATGTCAAACCAGCTGGAGCTCATGTCTCACTCCACCCTTCATCATAATCATCATCATCATCTCTTCACACACAGAGAAATGCCCTGACTGTCTCTTCTCTGATGTAATCAAACATCTGGTCTCTGATTGGTTATTATTCAGCTAACATTGACTCAGCTAATAGGCTAATGATCTAGCTGTCAGTCACTGTCGTGTGGGGTCAATTGATCTGTTTAGATGCTCTGCTAACGAAGCGTCGAAATTCAGATGTATTGATTGGACAATAAGACAGTTGGATGCCCACCCAGTACACTGAAGGGGTGAGGTGGGTGGGAGGGTGTGTGGGGGGTTAGAAAGGGAGATGCAGTTAGCACCAAATGACAGTCCTGGTGTTGCCGTGGTTACGCCGTAGCTGATAACGGTAACCAGATGAACGTGTTGATTCGTCAGAGTGTGGGAGTTTGTCATCCACAGACGGATCAGTTTACACTCAGACTCTGATGCTTTAAGTTCTGAAACTCTTTAGCCTGGATGTTATTTAATAAATAGAAATTATCTGAGTGATGTAACTGCGACTGTCCTCTCTCTGTGTTCAGACAGGGTCTACAGAGAGTGCCAGTCTAACGGCAGCTGGGCTCCACGAGGAAACTACAGTCAGTGCACCGAGATCATCATCCTGGTGAGACTGAACAGTACAATTTACTTGTTTATTATGCTTGGACAAGTTTTAAGGATAAAATTGCAATTACAGCCCAAAAACAAGGTGTGTTTGACCTGATGTCTGACCTACATTCATCTACACACAAAAACTACAAAGCAGGACAAACTACAGAGAGCCCATAGCTGAGCAGCACACAATTATAAAAAGCTAATCTAATGCAACATTATAAGGAGCTTTTCATTAGTTATCTTTCATGTTTCTCTCAGAAGGAAGATTCAGTTCTGAGATCAATGATGCCTCTTCATGTAAATCACCACTAAAAAAGTGGCACTGTTTCAATGCCCTTGATGTTAACCCAGACAGAAAATCACAGAATCACCTTCTGAACCTTTCGCTGCTAGCTGCTCATGCTAATAAGCAATGTGAGTAAAAGCATCAAAAATAAGTTATTATGTCAAAAAAAACAGAATGTCACAATTGTCAAAATTCTGATTGTTCATGAATGCATCACATGTGACATACAGTTACAAATGATAACTTACATGTCTCGATATTAAAAAAATGGCAAAAATAAAGCAGCACTTGTATAAAAAAAAGATGATGAAAAAAGCAGTAAAGAAACTGTACTCCTCAGTGATTCCTCAGAGGGTTAGAAATACCACCTGTAACCATAGTAACCATACACAAAAATGGCAAGAGCTGTACTTAAAATACTCAAAAGAAAAAAAACAGTGATGCAAAAATGACACATTTATATTTTTAAAGTTTGTGTCTAAAATCTAAACTAAATGAGAGGCAGAGTAAAAAGGCTGAGGTGGTTCAACATTTGACAGAGATTCATCTGGCAGGAGAGCCCGGTGAAGACTGAGGGATTAAACATCCCGTCTGGTTGGCCGGGCTTCTTTTGCTTAGACTGCTGCCTCTGTGACAGTATTCCAGATAAGCCCTGGTGGTGCTGATCAAACTATCCACATCATAAGATAATGTTTGATTGGCTCCCACGGACACCTGAATATTTTCATGCTAACCCAGTTCAGTCCCTGGGGACAGAAAGACCTGAGAATTCATCCTGAGCCCCATTTTTTTTTTACTTCAGTCTGCCTGCTTGGAGATATTACACAAGTCGACTAAATATAGACACCATTACTCACTTCTCTAACTACAATGTGTCTCCACTGGAAGTCTAGGATATCTTTTACATGTCCATCAATGGATCAACCTACTTATAGAGCACAGTTCAACAGCAGCTTTAACAACAACAAATCTTCTTTTACGCCCTTTAAACTTGGAACTGAAAAATCCTACAGGATGCACACATTTTCATCCACCTCTCTATTTCTATTTAACCAAAGAGAAGACGACCGCGCATGCATGCCTGCACCTGTCAGTCCATATTTCACATTCATTTAAATACTTGCATCACTACCTAAATGTAATATCCTGTACTGTTAAAATAAATACCAGAAATACCACCCTCCTGCCATCTTCTCTGGGAAATGAGTGATTTTCATGATGATACACTGAGGAGTGGTTAAGTACTTTGTCGCCTTAGCGATTGTTATTAACGGTAAACCCTGTGAAGTGGAAGTGTCTGTATGCTCGACTCTGAAATATGAATGAAGGAGCCGCGGATGAACACGTTTAAATGAAACATGAAGTCAAACAGATGGTTGGACCGGGCAGGCGGACACCCCACAGAGGATAAACACTGGTCGCTGATATTCACAGTTCTTACTGGCTGTAAAAATATATTTGAATAAATAAAACGTATTTAATTTACCACCTTAAGAAGTGGATTTAATGTTCAGCCCCTCCATAAAAATGAACAGACTTCATGTTTGTGGTAAAAGACAGACAGTGAACACATATGTCCCCAGACACAGAGAACACGAAAACACTTTTAGTGTGCGTGTGTTGACACATCTATTGGGTGATAATGTGTTTCTCTGATACAGTCATCTATAATGGATCGCACAGTCGTCAAAGGGCAGAGATTTGTTCTGACTGTTTGTTGACCTCAAAACGCTTCAAAACCTGTCTCATCTGGACGATGTAGACATGCACGGTTTATATTAAAAAGAAAAAAAAGTACTCACAGGCAGGTAGATAAAGGCCGCCGACACAAGCAGAAGGTCCTGGAAGCTCAGCTGGTATCAGTGAGAGGACCTGGAGCAGTCTCAGCTGTGACAGGCATCCTGGGGAGATGAGAACAGGTGTGTTGGCAGGTGTAGGTGATCAGGTGACAGTACGTCTGAGAACCTCTGCTGGCTGCCAGGAGAACAGCAGCTTGTTCTGACTTATCTCCATGCAGGACCTCAGACAGCTTTTTTTTACTGCCTACAAACAGAATGAGCTGCTGCCACCTTTTTTTGTTTTGATAGCAGAACACATGAGCCTGGAAGTTCTCTGTGGATTTGCGGGGTTGTTTACCTGCTGAACCTCCAGCTGAGCTCCGAATAACTGTGTGTTATCTGTTTATATTTGTGTCACATCAGTATTTAGTCCTCTCGGCATCACAAACACACATTGATGTTTGTTTAATTCTGACTTTGTTTAATTCGTCTGCACTGTTTAACTTGTCTGCACTAACAGCTCGACACACACAAGAACAAACAAACCACACCAATCAAAGACGAGTGTGAAAACATGGATGAGTGATCAAAACGTCAGTGTGAACGAGAACGTTGAGAGACCAGAGAGAACCATCTGGACCTCAGTGTTTGTGTGTGTGTGTGTGTGTGTGTGTTTACCAGTACATTTATCATTGTGAGGACCAGACTACTTCTGTTATTGTGTGTGGTCCTCATAGGCCATCAAATGGATGTTACAGAACCTAGATTAGAACCACATCTAGGTCCTAGAGAGTCCTCACAATGATATAAGGGACAACATGCATGTAAGTCAGTACAGCCATATGTTGTGTCATGTAACACAGTCTCTCTCCCTCTCTCTCCTTTGCTCTCCCACTGAGAGAATCTGTTTCCTATTTCCTGCCCTCCTCTGATTGGACAACAGACATGGCTGCTGGCCAATCATGAGAGTGTAACAAATAAGAAAGAAAGGTGTATTTGAAAGGTGTATTAGTGTCAGAAGAGGTTGAGAATGAAAGTGTTTTTATTATCAAAGCAACCACAATATAACACACACAGAGATACACACACTGTCCTTGGACTTTCTTTAGAGTAATTTACATTTGTATCTTTTTTAGTCATAAAAACAAACAAATTATAATACAGAGATGAAATGTCAGAACTCAGCGTCGCCACAGCAACAACTCTTGTCTCTTTAAGCTCAAACACTGAAGTGATGCAGTCATCTCACTGATAATCGGAATAAATTAACACTGAAAACAGCATTTATAACCTGTAATGTCAACATAATGAAATAATGAACTAATTAGTTTACAGTGTGCTCATGATGGTGTTGTATTATTAGTATTATTAATAGTAGTAATAGTAGCATATACCAGTAAGACAGAAACAAAGGGATGAGATTGTGTGAGCATGCATGCAGTGTATGTACGAGTTTACGGCTCCACTGTTACCTTTGTATGTTCATTATAAATAGTCATTATTATTAATTACTCATTATTACTATCATGAGTTTTGTACTTTAGGGGCTCTGTAGTTTTTTTCTGTGTTGTGACCATAACATTAAAAGTTGAAGGGGGGGGCAGATATTGCCAATACTCACATGGGTTATGAGAGGGATCTGTTCAGAGAATGGGGCAGACAGTGGACCCTCCCACAGTTTCACGATGGGCGAGCATAGAGACTTTATCTGCATTCAGCTGCAGACGTCCAGGCTCCGAGAAAATCCACTGTTCTCAGTGCAGCCTAATGGGAACATATACATGTTAAAAACAACAGGCCTGAGGACTGAACCTTGGGGGACCCCCGCACATCAGTAGATATTATAGTTATACATTTAAAAAAAACAGTCTAAAATGTTTATGGATTATGATAATCTTGCTTTATTAAGACTCAAATAACACATATGTGTTTCCATGGTTACTGCACCAGCCTAACCTTACCAGCAAGAGACTGAAATAACTTATGTTTATGTAGCTAGCACTGCCTTGTAGTCAGTAATTTATGTAAGATCCTGTCTTCTGGGACTGGATTCCATTCCATGGTAGCCAAAGTGATTTTGATGCCTAAACCCATCTCAATGAAATGAAAGTGAAGAGATGATTCTTCAGAGACAGTACACTGCTATCTAAAGCTCCAACCTATACATGTGGGTTTGGGAAACCAGCCACCTAGAGCCTCCTTTCAGCTGGTCTTACTTCAGTTTGAATGAAGGCTTTAAGAACAGATGATGAATCAAACCTAATCTTAGTGACAACCGGTTTCAACATATTTATAGAATTAAAAGGAAGTCTGTTTGTGTTCACATGTTTGGATCAGATCATGATGTATCTTATACGTGGTCAGTCATAACTCAGTAAAACTGTTTAATTCATTTTTTAAAGTGCAAACAAATCAAACGTAATATTTTTTTCTTAAACTGTTTCATGTGTTTTCAGAGGAAGAGTAAAGTTCACTATCAGGTGGCCTTGATCATCAACTATCTGGGTCATTGCATCTCTCTGGGAGCCCTGCTGCTCGCCTTCACTCTCTTCATGAGGCTCAGGTAATTCACCAATAACTGCCAATCAGAGCCGGCATCAGACTGAGAGGTTCCAGTTTAAGATAATTTTCTCCTTCCATAAACAAACCTCTGATCAGCAGACTGAGAGTCTGATGAACCCGAAGGATCCTGATTCTCTGTGATCATCAAACACACAACCAGCAGCCAGAATTACTGTGGCACTGAGTCGCTCTGCATGTTTCAGTGTGTGATTTATGCCAGTGCGGGTGCTGTGTGCCAGTGTGTGTGTGTGTGTGCTGGGTAATGTCCAGTCATTGTTGGAGGATTAAAGATCAAAGACGTTGGAAGGAGGACAGATTAGAGACACACGGATCAAATGAAGCTTCAGTCCAACAGATTCTTTTCTATTTTTGTGTCGACTGACAAGCGAGTGTCACTTCTCCTTCTGCTGTGTTGTTTCTTATAAACTGCACATATGACTGTGCTGTGTTTGATGTGCAGCATCTGTGCACTGCTCTGTAAAGCTTCCAGGAAATGCACACACTCACTGTTCACATTAATCTGTCCACATTAAACTTTTAGACGTAATCAGGGGGCTATGAGTTTAGCAGTGTGTGTGTGTGTGTGTGTGTGTGTGTGTGTGTGTGTTACAGGAGTATTCGCTGTCTGAGAAACATCATCCACTGGAACCTGATCTCAGCCTTCATCCTGAGGAATGCCACCTGGTTCATTGTACAGTTAACGATGAACCCCACTGTTACCGAGAGCAACCAGGTAAACACACGCGCTCATTGGATAATAATCACAGTTAAAGTGAGGTCACACGTCATACCTCCTCTTCTCCAGGTGTGGTGCAGATTGGTGACGGCCGGCTACAATTACTTCCACGTGACGAACTTCTTCTGGATGTTTGGCGAAGGCTGTTACCTCCACACCGCCGTCGTTCTCACCTACTCTACCGACAAACTCAGGAAGTGGATGTTCATCTGCATCGGCTGGGGTCAGTCCACACATCTGCCAACCGTCCGCCTGTCTGTCTGTCCTGCTCTCAGGTCAACTGTCCACATGTATCTCTTTTTCAGGTATTCCATTTCCTATCATAGTGGCGTGGGCTTTCGGGAAGCTGTACTATGACAACGAGAAGTGAGTGACAGGAAGAATCTGGAACAACGTTCTCCATGAACTGTCATACTGCTATAAACTCAGGACTGAGGGTTGTGTTTTGATTGACAGGTGCTGGTTTGGAAAGCGGGCAGGGGTTTATACAGATTACATCTACCAAGGTCCCATGATCCTGGTCTTACTGGTGAGAGCACATCCAGTTCACCTCTAATAATAAAAATGAGATAAACAAAGCAGACGCCACAGTATTCACTCTCCATCTCATTCTCTCCAGATTAACTTCGTCTTCCTGTTTAACATCGTTCGGATCCTGATGACCAAACTGAGGGCATCAACAACGTCAGAGACCATCCAGTACAGGTGCGAACACAGGAAGCACCTTCACATCCGCGCTGGAGGAGTCTAACCCTGCTGAATGTGTTCTTTCATCTCTACAGGAAAGCAGTGAAGGCCACTCTGGTGCTGCTGCCTTTATTAGGAATCACCTACATGTTGTTCTTTGTGAACCCCGGAGGAGAAGATGAGGTCGCTCAGATTGTCTTCATCTACTTCAACTCCATACTGGAGTCCTTCCAGGTTCACCTCTGCTTTCACATTTTTTTATGCTACATCCAAACTGCATTTTAAATCCACAAAGCAAATCACATTTTACACAACAGTTACAGATACCAACGATTCTAAAAACACCAAACCTGACAGGCTGATAAGATTGAGATGAAAAGATGCACAAACATCTGGAACATTTTCATCTGCGAGTCGTTTCCCTGAACACACACAGTCTGCGTTTGAATCCAAACAGACGCAGAGTGTTTGTTCCTAATGGAAAAACATCAAATGTAAATCACTTATCAAAGAGAGCCCCATGCCAGCTTCAGTCGGTGTATGCCCGCTCAGTGTGAAGATGATGTTCAAAGAAACAGCTTTAAAGAGGCCTTAAAGCTAAGCAAGAAGTGTATATGATAAGGAGAAAAAACATGCTATAATGTATACAGGGTTCTGCTCTGTAGGCAGCTCATACTCTCCTTTCTGTCTCTGCAGGGTTTTTTCGTCTCAGTTTTCTACTGTTTCCTTAACAGTGAGGTAATTTCTCTCCATGGAGTTCCCCAGGGTCCTACATTGGGTCCCATTGTGTTTTTAAGTTCATTCATTAATTCTAATGATTACTCCAGCATATTGATTGTACACCCAACATGTATGTCTGTTGGTATGCAGGTGCGCTCTGCAGTCAGGAAGCGCTGGATTCGTTGGCAGGACCGTCACTCCATTCGGAGCCGGGCAGTGCGCGCCACGTCGCTGCCTACTTCACCCAGCAGAGTATCGTTCCACAGCATCAAACAGTCCTCCAACCTCTGACCTTTCGAAAGACTGTTTCTCTCTGTTGTTCCTGAACTCAACCAATCACAATGTGTGATGTGGCTCAGCAGATCGGAGGTCTTATTCTGTTTTAAGACCTGCTGCTGTAACCAGACCAGCTCAGACGAGATGGTATCTGTCAGTACTTGCCTTTTTGACTCCGCCCTTCGTCACGGTCTGACCAATCACTGGACTTGACCAAGCAGCTGCTTCCCCAGGGTCACATGTCATATCAGGCAGCTGGACTGTGTTCATGTTGTGTACTCAATAGGCCTATTTATTTATTGATAAAAGTGTTAATAAACTATAACTGTCTATATTGTAATATTGATCACCAGCTTTCTCCTATTTACCAGAGCTAATCACACACACACACACACACACACAGGTTGTGTAATTATCTGTGCTGTGGCTTAAGGTCATTTTTTTCAGGACACACAGACGATGTGTGTTTCAGCTGCTGCAGAACTTGTATATCAAATGTTGCTGCCAGAAAAGAACTTAACTGTTTGTGCTTTAGTTGGTTATCTTTAAATGTTTCCAAAAGAAAATTCAAAGATCAATGACTGAAAAAAATAAGTTTATAGGTTTGTTGGATGAGTTTTAGTCAAGTGTTTTGATTTGATTCAAACTTTAACTAATCTTCAGTCACTCGATTTGAAGAACAGCAGCAGAGCAGATTAGTACCAGAAATTCCGTCACTGCAACTGAAGCTCCTGAACGCAACTAACCAAAAATGTACAGCAGAGAATTGACTGCCACTGGAGGGCGCTACAACTAAGTGAAAATGTAAATGTAAATTCCTTTTTGTTCAGTTGTTGTTGTTGTTGTTTAAGTTTTTTAAGATAAACTCTTTGGTTTATTAAGCACAATTTAACAACTAAGGTTGTAACAATAGCTATACACTGAAGATTACACAAAATTACAACAAATTTGGTTATTGGAAAAAGGAACTTAGACCATCATAAATTCAAGAGGCGAGACTATATCATATCCAGACTTATCCAGACAGAAATAAAACTTGTGTTACTTTTGAGAACAACAAATCCTGGAGTTTATCTTTAGTTTTTGGAATATTTGCACTTTCCATGAGATGGACAGTTTGTACAGAAGAGATTTAGTTTAGAGAAAATACATTCCTCATAAATTGTAATTGTCGTTGTGCACATTTGCACACAGAGTTTAACTGTATATCTTTATTAAAAAAAAAAAGGGACGGGGCCAGATTAGGGCTCAGTCAGGGTTTCGGGTCAACCCTGAAATATAGGAACCAGTAGAACTAGCAGTATCCATAGTAACCGCTGTAACCATAGTGATCATAGTATAGTTAGTACCTGTAGGTGTGTATCGAGGGAAAACGCTCAGGATGAAACACAAAATGCTCCTCTTCCTCCTATTTCCTGAACTCATCTTTATTATCGTGCCTGAGTGTGTGTGTGTGTGTGTGTGTGTGTGCGTGTGTGTGTGTGTATGTGTGTGTGACTGTTTAATTAAAAGCTACAATCACTTGCATTATTAGCTGGGAAAAGCTTAAACAGCAGATTTCTAAATGTAAATATTAAATTTATAAGGACGTCAGATTAAAATCTCATCCATGATTTAATCTGTAGTGTTTTAGTGACAGGAGGAACGGTTGGTGCGTGGATCAGACACTGGAACATTAAGGGGCTGAGTGGAGTCAAACGTTAATCTGATACTGTACATTTTGATGTGACCCTTCTGTAAGCACTGATGTCTGATATGTAAGAATAAATTCATCCTCAGGAAAAATGTTTGGAGTTTTTTTTTTAGCCGACATTTGAGCGCACTGACTCTGTTTGTGGTGCACAGTAAACACTCCACAGCTGCTCATATAGCCTAGGTCTGTCACACACACACTTCACTTGCTTTTAGGAGAAAAGGAGAAGCAAGCTGACACACAAACCTATTTAAAGTAGATCAATTAGACGGCTGAGTTTACATTTTCTAGAGAAGAAGTAAAAGCAAGGAGTTTATTTTTAAGTAAGCACATGCAGTCAAAGTTTAATTAATCAA
Source organism: Parambassis ranga (assembly GCF_900634625.1). Classification (NCBI taxonomy): domain Eukaryota; kingdom Metazoa; phylum Chordata; class Actinopteri; family Ambassidae; genus Parambassis; species Parambassis ranga. Next base: position 6,605,267 of record NC_041029.1, on the reverse strand, counting down.
AAGGAACAGGAGAGGAAGAAGCAGAGACAGAAAACACACAAACCAGGTAAGTGAAATCTAAATAAAGACATAATGTGGTGTCCTCATGAAAGCAGAACCAGGGCTGTAATACACCAAACTTTATTTATAATTAATGATGCTTTAAAAGTAGTAGTAGTAGAGTAGTAATGCTTAATATTTTAAAAACACAAGTATGACGACTCAAGTCAAAAAAGTGATACAATGGACACTTTCCACCTTTAGTAGTCGTGATCTTGGCTCCATAGCGGAAACTTGTGTTTGATCAGGTTGGGGTCTTTTCTTGATTTTATGGATTGTCTGATTGATTTGATTGGACCATTATGGAATTTTCCCAACATCATCTGCACAACAAACAGGGGACCACAATTAGACTCTGTGTGATCTCTGCACTTTTCTTCACATGTAAACAAACTGATTGGCCTGTCAGATGTCTCTGTTGTCAAGGCGATGTGAATTTAAAGTCAGTGTGATGGAGCTCAAACCGTTAGCCTTCATTAGTGGCTCCATCTACACTACTGTTTTATGGGTTCCTGTCGCCACGACAACAAGAGACAACAGATAGACTTAGTCAAGGTGAACAAACAGAGAAAACAGCTGCCCACGTCACTCTGTTATATCACCAATTTACATGACTCACTTTTAGGTTTAATGGATCAACTCCTTGTAAACTTTGCCAAACTGATTCACTCAGGCAGAAGGCTCAGGACAGGCCCCGTCTGCCACACAGCCTCATATTAGTGTCAACACTGTTGCTAATGCTAATATTTTTATTGTAAAATATTTTCAATTTTCATATTAATAAATGTGTTTCCACCTTTTCAGAGTCAGTAGGTCCAGTCCTGCCTAACTGCTTTTGTCCAACAGATGGCGATGAAGAGCTGCTGTGCTGCAGCCTCAGTTTTCACTGTTATATAACATTTATTAAATGTTGACTTTCAATCAGGTTGTGTGGTCTTCCTCCCTGTGTCTATAACCTCTTTCTGACCAGTCGGCTACTCCACCTGCATGGTAACAGCAGTCTCAGGTCAGGACAGGATGTCGGTTCCAATCATGTTAGCCAGCTAGCTGCTCATCTCTGTCCCATTTCCACAGAGACAGAGGTCAGACCGGATGGAGATGTGTGGTTCAGAATCTGACCTGGCCCCGTCAACAACGTCTGCTCTCCTCTGCTATGGACGTTAAATGTGACTGGCTGTGAACAAAATGAATTTGACATGGTGACCCACGGTCAGTGACATCACAGCAGTGTCTGCAGTAGACTGGATAGAAACAGACAAGACTTAGGTTCAATAAATATTATTATTATTGTTGTTGTTGTTGTTGTTGTTGTTGTTGTTGTCGCTGCTGTTGTTGTTCATCATCATTTTTTCAATTGTCACCAAACTGATGTCTGGAAACACAACAGTAAAACTTATTCTCTCTTCTCTCTTCTGTGACTCTCAGAGACACAGTGACACCTGGTGGACAGACAGTGAATGTAGCCACAGCAAGACTGTAAAAACAATACAATTATTATTACACTAAAAAAAAATAATATTTCTTTATTTCCATTTAACTGTCTTTCTTTGTAAAGCTTTTAAGCTTCATTTAATTCTGACCCCATATTTGTATAAATAAAAAAAGTTAGCCATAAACATTTTTTTACTGTTTCCTATTATTAAAAAATGATATAACACAATAAAATAAAGTGCTTTAAATAAAGAAAAACACTGCATACCACATAAAGCTTCATGCAGATAAGATGCAGAGGGGGCATGGCGACAGGAATGAAGTGTGTGAGTATAGTCCTCAGAAAGAAACGTGACCTGGAGCCTTCTATCCATCCATCCAGTCATTTTCTGAATCCTGGTCACAGGGGGGGCTGGAGCCTATCCCAGCTGTCAGTGAGTGAAAGGCGGGGTACTCCTGAGCAGAGTGCCAGTCCATCAAAGGGCTGCCCTGCAATCTTATCATCATAAAATCAATAAGTGACATCGGAAAAGCAACATCTGGATATTTGGACAGATGTGTTTGATAGTTTTTTTTTTATTTTACATGTAACACCAAACTTCAGTCACATACCTGCAGATTTTACACTTCCACATCTGTTAGCAGCTGGAGTCCCATGTTTGTGTAACAGGAGCATCACTGGAAACCTATTGATCTGCTGGTCTGTTAGGAAGAGAGCAGAGTCTAAAAACCAGGTGGCCACTCACATGTGCAGAACACAAACAGCAGCTAATTTTGATGACTAACTATGTTTTACATTATCATATATGGTGTGTGTGTGTGTGTGTGTGTGTGTGTGTGTGTGTGTGTGTGTGTGTGTGTAACACTCTAGGACTGAACTCTATAACAAACCTTCAGAGTTTTCCTCTGAGCACCATCACAGTGCAGTGATACAGTGATGCAGCAGGTTGCCATGGCAACAGCAGCCTCCTCCCAGCATGCAGCAGCATCCCCTCCCTCTCAGAACGGCAGCAGGGTGGAGCAGCAGACAGACGGACAGCAGCAGCAGCAGACAGGAGGTAAGACATGGACACCTGTTTGTCCTCCACCAGCCTGTCCTCTCCTCTGTCTTCGGGTCTGTCCCTCCTTTCCTCTCTCTCTCTCCGAGTCTGTCCCTTCTCCTCCTCTGTGTCCGGGGCCGCTGGGTCTCTGCCGCTCCTCCTCTGCAGTCTGGGAGGTTCGGAGACGGCATCAGCAGCGGCGGCGGTATTTTCCGCTCCGGGACTGTCACCGCCCGGTTTACCGTTCCGTCGTTAGCTGATTAGCCCGTTAGCCCGCAGACTAACATAAAGAGGAGATGCGGGCAGGTGGGATAAGAGGTGCGGGCAGTTTTAGGAGTAGGTGGTGGCAGGTGGAGACACTAAATTTTTAGCAGACTTTATTGTTTATTGCTGCATCATCATCATGGAGGTTTTATTCTGTCTCTGAGCATGCTCACTGACTCATCCTCTGCTCCTCTTCATCACTTTTCCTCTTCCACTTGCTCATCTTATTCTCTCCTAATTTTAAATGTAAATTCCATCCACTGTGCTTGCATGGAGGATAAATAACTGTTGATTCAGCATCATGTTTGAAGGTAGATAGATTGTAGAGTGATTGTGTGGACAGGCTGAAAGAATTTCTCCGGCTCTGCCCTGCATGCCTTTTGTGGCCTGTTTCTGCAGACCCTGAGAACAGGCCCGTCCACGTGGAGGCCTGGTAGGTGGCTCGGTCATTGTTAGCAGTTTCAGGGTCAGAGTCTCCTAGGAAGGTTCTGCTTTGTGTTTTGTGTGTTCACATGAGCTAATCAAAATAAATGTGAGTGAACAAATGAGTACCAGCAATCAGTTCAAAAATAAGGAGAAGCATCAGCCTCAGTACATGTGAGTGAAGGATGGAGAGAAGTCATTAACAAAGAGTGAGACCATGTGCCAACAGCCTTCACCTTAATCACAGTAATTCAGTTGGTTTGGAAAGTGGCATTGATGGATGGCTGTGGATTTATGTGCAACACTCTTCGTTTAAGGGACTGGATGAGTTCATTTCAATTTGTGTAAAAGGAACTTTGTGCCACACGTTGTTTGTTTGTGAGCAGTTTGTTTCAGGGTGAAAATGTGATGCAACATAAAGGAGCTGCATAAGCAAAAAAAAAAAAGGAGTTGGCAACAGATAAACTGGCTGAGAAACATCTGCTGGCAGGGCGGGCAGCTGTTGAAGCCTGCAGAGCTGCTGTCACACTTTAACAATCAGGACTGCACTCATGCACCTGGACAGAGCAGAGGCAGCAGCATCCTGGTACACAAGCAGGATGTCTTTAATGGCTGCTCTACTAATGGAAGGTGGAGACAGACCCAGAGTGATCTTAGTGCTGTAATACCTGTCATTCCTTACATGATGTCAGCACATCTCTATTAAGACGTGCTTAAACATCATCATCCCTGCACGATCTCATTTGTAGATTTGAAACTGCCATTCATCTCATAAGCCTCTTAAAACCCCCTTCCCAGCAGCTTTATAATCTTCTATTAGTTATTGTCGGCTTTGTGTTGTTGGTAACCTAGCAACAGCTTCTTAACTCCTTCCTTTCTTTTCTTCTCCTCCTCCACATGTGTCCCTCTGTCCGCCCCCCCTCCAACCGTAGGAGTGAAGATGGATGGAGACTCCGCCCCTCTCAGAGATGGCCCCGCCCAGGAAGTGCAGGGAGGTTGGTGGACTCTTTCAGCCTGTTTATCAAGAAATAATAATAAAAAAAATCAATTGGTTATTAATGAAACATGAACACGAGTCAGGTTTGTTTAACTAAACAGAAAACAGACTTTTAAGACACAAACTTTTGACTCGACAGACTCCTCATTTTTCTCCTCTGAATCTCCGCCCCTCAGACTGAAACTCCGCCCCTCAGACTCCTCACACTCAGGCCTGCTCCTCTCAAACAGTCAAACATTTTCCCAACTCTTCCTTTCACACCTTCTCTCAGACTGACTTCTCAAACTAACTTATCTTAGACTGGCACCTCCTTCTTCAATCCGACTCCTCCTAAACATACTCCACTCAAACTAACTCCTCATTTCAGACTCATAATTTTGAACTAACTCCTCCACTAAGACTTACTCCTTCTCAGACTGACTCCTGCTGGTCATGTGTTTAGTGACTTTGTTTGTCTTCATCTGGGATGTTACAATTGTCTCCTTTGTCTTCTCCTCTTGTTACTCCTACTATCTGCTCCTCTAATGTCCGGCTTTCTACACCTTCTACTCCTCCTCATGGTCTACTCTGTTGCCCACTTTTGTCTCTCCTCTCCTCTGATCTCTCCCCTGTCATCTTGCTCCTCTCTTTCCTCCACTTGTCTCCTCCTTCCTAGACAAAGACATAATCTCAGTTGGTAAGGGAGTGGAGGAGGAGCAGGTGAAGGAAGGAGTTGGTGAGAAACAGCTGGAGAGGAGGCAAGAGGAGCAAATAGAGGAAGACTCCATGAAAAAACAGGAGGAAGAGGAGCAACTTGGAGAGAAAGGCAGGAAAGAGCCAGAAACTTTGTGCTCTCATTCCACACCTCCTCCTGAAGATGAAAAAAGTCCAGACAGAGAGGACAAAGTAAATAAAGAGGAGGTCAAGACAGAGGAGAAGGAAATGAATGAAAGAGAGGAAGAGGAGGTGAAGGAGGGTTTGCCTGAAACTCCCTGTCCCACCACCACGTCTCCTTTTCCACAAGAAGAGCAGGAAGGAGAGGATGAAGAGGAGGACCAGAAAGGGGGTGAGAAGGATGAGGAGGAGGAGAAACAGGAGAGAGACGGTATGCTGGAACAGGTTGAAGGAGTTGATGGAGCAATGGAGGTGGAGAATAAACAGGAGGAACTAGAGAGTCCCTGCTCCAACACATCTCTAGGTGAAGCAGAAGCTGAGGAAGAGGAGGAAGAAAGGATGGACAGCAAGAAAGAGGAGGTGGTCGAGGAGAGAGAAGCTGAGATGGAGACAGAGGAGAAGAACACAAAAGGAGAAGCTGTAATGTCTGTGGAGGAGGAGCAGATGAAACAGGAGCAACCAGCCATTCCCTGTCCCTCCATCACACCTCCTGGAGCTGAAGCAGCAGCTGAAGAAGAGGAGGAGGAAGAAGAAGAAAGGATTGGCAGCATGGAGGAGGAGGCAGTGGAGGAGAAAGGAGCTGAATTAAAGACAGAAGAGGAGCAACTAAATGGAGAAGCTGTAATGTCTGCTGAGGAGGAGCGGGAGGTGTCCACAGAGCTCCACCCTGCCATGGAGGTCCCTGAGAGTCAGAGGAGCACTCCTTCACACTCAGAGCCCGGTGCTGAGGACCAGCTGGAGGAGAAAACAATTGCACCAATACAGAAAACACCACCTGCTCTATCATCCTCAGCAGATGTCCCTGCTAATAAAACAAAGGCTCCTGACACCAGCAAAGTCAGCAAAGAGAAGAAGCGATTGATTACTTCTACAGCTTCTCCCTCTAAAACCAGAGCTCCACCTGCAGGAGCTGCCCCAAGGCAGAAAAAAGAAAACTCCTCTTCTCCTAAACAGGCTACTCCAACTAGGAAATCAAGCGCTCCTCCTTCACTGACTAAAGGTCTGTCCTTCTGTCTCTGTACTCCTCCACCTTCACAACCTCCTTATTTGTCTTCCACAGCGTCATCCTTTTTATCCACCACCTCCGTATTCCTTCTCCTCTGCAGCTTGCACCTCCTTCAGCGTCCTGCCTGTTCTTTCTTCTTCTTCTCTATATTATTTCTCTCTTTCTTTCTCCAGCCTGCTCCTCACCTCCAACTTGCTTGTTTTTCTTCCTCCTCTTTCTGTATCACCTCCTCTGTGTCATGTTTCTGTATGTTAAAGGAACATCGCGTATATTTACGTCTCTCTTACTGAACGTGACACAGACTGGACACTTCCTGACACTTCCCCTTGGTTGTTATGGAAACAGGCAGACACTCTTCAGTCTCTCTGACCTTTGAGCTCCGCTTGTGTTTTCTTTTTGCTGCCCTCTAACACGATGGCATAATCATCGATCTGATCAGTGATCAATCAGATTCAGAAGCAGCTGTGTGTTTGTGACAGACACTTTTAAATGTTTATCGATGACTATGCTCTGTTTGTTTCTCTGATTGATTATTGATCACTACTAATCATCACAGCATTTTTCCTGCAGCTGTAAACAATCAATTAGCAGTCAATGTTTTATGATGTGTGTTGTCATCAGCTTCTTTATTTATCCTCCTCCAACTTAAAACATAGCAGTGAAGGAACCTGCTGATGAAGCCACAAAGGTAACAGTATATTGACAAATATGAAAGTCTTTGTTTATCTCTTTAAAAGCTGTATAGAGTTCTTTTAAATTGTTATGTACGTGGTTCAGGCCTCCAGGACAGCAGGAGGTCCCAGAGCAGCCAAGATGATCTCTGCCAAGAGTACAGGTAGGGCAACACTCATTCAGCCAATCACAGCAGTACAAGCCAGATGATCACTTTTAACTGTTTGTATCTGTCTGTCTGTCAGAGTCCGTGGACGGCATCAGCAGTCCAGGAAGTCGCTCCCCTGCCAGCCGATCATCCACTCCCAACAGAGATGTGAAGAAGGTATGAACACCAACATACTGATGTATTACCACTGCCACGTTTTGACTGGTGTTGATCTGGTCCTGCAGGTGGCAGTGGTCCGGACCCCACCCAGGTCTCCTGGTTCTGCTCGTGGACGGACGCCCCCCCTGTCTTCCCACCCCATGCCCAAGCTCGGCAACGTGAAGTCAAAGGTTGGATCCACGGAAAACCTGAAACACACACCCGGAGGGGGAAAGGTAGCACACTTCTAAACATGTGCACCTTCACTGACACAATAACTTTGCTGAGCTCAGAACTGGTAGAGTCTGACTGCTGGACCTGTCTGATTGTAGATTCAGATCGTTCACAAGAAGATTGATCTCAGTAACGTGACAGCAAAGTGTGGCTCCAAAGACAACATTCACCACAAACCAGGTAACCCTTCAGCCCGTTGCACCTGTGGACCTAAAGGCTTCTTCACACAACTGCACATCTCACAGCCAGTGAAAAAAAATAACTATAACTCTATTGTACAATATTACTGTTTTGTTAGTGAGAGCTGCTGCACTTCACATTTCACCTCTGTACTCTGCTGCTCAGGTGGAGGGAAGGTGGAGATCAAGTCAGAGAAGGTGGATTTTAAAGCCGTTCAGTCTAAAGTTGGTTCTATGGAGAACATCACTCATACACCAGGAGGTGGGAAGAAGAAGGTATGTACCAACAATAAACATGCATACATAATTAATAAAACATCATCATCATCATTTTGGACGTACCAGCTTCTGCATTATTTGTTATATGTTCACAGATTGAGACTCATAAACTGACCTTCAAGGACACCGCCAAAGCCCGAACCGACCACGGAGCTGAAATCATCGTCCAGAGTGACTGTCCTCAAGGCCTTAGCAACACTTCCTCCCCTGGAAGCCTTAATGCTGCTGAAGCCCCTCCCCTTGACACCCTGGCCGACCAGGTGAGAGGTTCATATTTGGAACAAATAGGTAAATAAACACAAATCACACACACATCATCCCTTTATAAATGACTTCCTTTCTTCTTCTTAAGGTGTCTGCCTCCCTCGCAAAACAAGGCCTGTGATGGGATGACCCCTGTGCCTGCAGACCCCCAACCCACCCACCCACCCTTTCCGTTACCAAGGAAACTGCCTGATTGAAGAAAGAAAACAAATCATTCTGCTTTTTTCCTTATTACATTCACGTAAATATTACGCTAACGATCAGAGAGATTTTATGACAGTAAAGTTAAAAAAAGTTAAAGTGAACTTGCTGTTAAAATAATTTGCTCATCAACAGCTAGGCGTGATTTACTCCTAGTCTTTAGTGAATTACTGCTGAGACTGATCTCTTTCCTCCAGAGTCAGGTGAATATGGGAGGTTGCAAAAAGGAAGCTGGTTGGAAAGAAGTGGTGCTTTCAAGTACTTGGCAGGTGTTTAAATATCTTGTCTGGCAGTCAGGTTTATCACAATTTAACAGATCAAGTGTAAGGGAGCACAACAAGCCAAAGCCCTGAAAATTAGCAGGGAGCAGTTTACATGGCAGTAAACCGTCTTAAATCAAATCTAGGTTTGATATCAGCTCCGGATAGTTGTTCTAGAAAAGATATGAAACTGACAGTTAGCCCTTTTCGTTCACTAATGGGCTGTTGGCTTTGCTCATAAAATCCCTCCAATCACAGAAAGTCTCTGTCACCTCTCTCCACCATTCACCATCTCTACTGTGTTTCTGAATGCTGACGTGCTGTAGGCCCCCCGTGATGACCCCCCTCCTTCCCCTTCCTCCTCCATCAATAAGATACCCAGAATGCCATTTGATACCAGGTGCCAAATCATACTGTCTCTCTCTCTCTCTCTCTCTGCCTGTCAGCTGTTAAAGTGCTTTGTACCAATAAAGGTCCTCCTGGATCCGAGGAGTTTGTTGAAGTTACTTTGCTGATTGCAAAGACTGATATATGAGGACGCTATTATGTTAAAGAAAGAATTGTCCCATAGAAGTGTTTGATCAACTGTGAAAAATACTAGAAAAAAATGTCTAACTGGTTAAGCATTGCATTTAAGACATTGCCAACCAAAAGCTTTCACGTTAAGGATCCTGGTTGTTGCACTCACACAAACCTGTCTACAAGTACAATGTAGACACTTCACTTACCTCCTGCTCTGACAAGCTTTTGGTAACAGGAAGCAGATAGACCAGTGTCCAGGGTTTACATGTTTTTATTGATTTATTTCCATAAGGATGATAAAAAGAACATAAAAAACAGCTGTGATGTCGGAGGAGAAGCTCAATGACATATGAGGAAGGTATGGGAGTGAGAGGGCAGGGCTTGGGGGCAGCAGCAGTCAGTTTCAGCTGATAAAAAGAACAGGGTGGAGGGCTGGCATGGAGCTAAACTGAAGATCGGTCAATCAAGAATGTTGCCTTGCAACAGTACGCCTCTGGCCAGAGGGGGCAGGGCTTGACTCGAGCAGAAGGGGCAGGTATATATGGATGGGGTGGGGTTAAAGAACGTCATCACTCTCAGCTGTGTGGAGCTGTGTATCGTCAGCGTCCGTCATGATACTGCTGTCCTGACTGTCGTCCACCTCTGCCGCTAACAGGAGAGAGACAAAGACAGGTGAGACAGGGAAAAAGAGCTGCAACAATGAAGGTCACAGTGACAGTCCACCTGACCAATCAGCAGAATTCATTTAGTGATCCCTGCCATACAGCACTGGAAGTACCTTCATCCTCTGGCAGGTATCTCTTGTCAATGGCTTCTTTGATCTGGTTGTTTGCTCCTTTAGGGTCCAGATCCATTGCCCAGCTAAAGTTCATCAGAGCCAAGTGAGTCTGACCCAGCTTCTTGTATACCTGAGGTACAGGTAAGGATGGGGAGAAAGGTAAACAAGGAATGAGGCACTCTTAGACTGGAGACATCCATCTGCCAAACTTCTAACCAGTTTCTTTAACTTCTTCTTTAAAAACCCCTGTTAATGCTCTTTAATATGGATTTATCTGTGTATGTCAAAGCTGGTTTGTTGTACAGATTACATCTCCCTATCAAAGATGACAGAATTATCATTAAGCCAAATGGTTTGTTTTGATCTGCAAGGTCAGTTGATGTTTATTACCTTTCCTATGAGGAAGTAAACAAGAGACTCTTTGGGAACAATCTGCTTCAACTCCTCCAACTCCTGCAAAGCCGCCTACAGTGAAACACAGACATGTTGCCATGGTTACAAGACAAAAAAAAAATCAGTCAGCTCACCATGGTGACAATGCAGGCAGGTTGTCATAGTGACAAGACAGACTAGTCACTGTAGTGACGAGACGTACATGTAGTCAAGGTGACAAGTCAGAAAATTAGTCTGGTGATCGGATGACAATAAAGGACAGGCCAACATGGCGACAGAACTGAGAATCAGTATGAATGTCCACACAAAAAAACATGTCACAGGGACAAGACAGAGAGAGAGGCTGACAGCAAAATATTAGTATTGCTGGACGTAAGATAAACTAATGGCTAAATAGCTGTTGCTTTATATATAATATATATTGCAGGAGCTGTACATGGGATTACCTTGTACTTGTCATTGGCAAATAATATGGATGCTCGGTGGAACTTGCAGAGTGGGTTTTTTGGGTCGATCCCAATTGCTCTGTTCAGAGTCTCTAAAGCCGCATCAGACTTCTTCAGAGCATGTTGCACCTACAAAAAACAAGTTACGATTAATAGCAAAGACTGATGTTGCATGGCACCATGCTTTTAGCATGTGCCACGTTTGACCAGTGCATGTGAACTTACCACTCCGATGTGGCAGAGCAGCACAGAACTTTGTGGGTTGATGCTCAGGGCCTTCTTGAAGTGGATTTCTGCCAAGTTGAATTTCTCCTGTTTGTAGTAAATCATCCCCAGACCATACCTGTACACATCAAAGACATTGTGTTATAATGTCTGAATTTTAGTGTTTTAGTGAATTTTAATCTATGTATAGATATATACATATATTTGATGCCATACCATGCATTGTAGTGCCTGTTGTTGACTCTGATGGCATTTCTGAAACAGGCGAGTGCTCGGTCTAACTCCTCCGTCAGAACAAACTCATGACCTAACAGAGTGTAGGCATACGCAAAACCGGGGTCCACCTAAGACAGAGATAGGCAGGTGGAAAGCCAAAGTGACAGATGTAGCAAACAGAGGGTCAGCTCACAATTCAAACACAATGTTCTTAAACTTGTAAGAAATAGCTGTTTATATAGCTTTTTATGATTTTGTTTGTCTAGATCTAAGAGCAAATAAAATATGCTATACAGTATTGTAAATTATTTTAACAGCAACTACTGTAACCATGGTAACAGTAGCCCACCTGGATGGCTCTCTGGAAGAACTTGATGGCAATGTCATGCTCCCTCTGCAGACTGAAACAGTTTCCTGCTACACACCAGGCCTGAAGAAAAATCAGACATGTTAACATGCTCTCTCTCTCTCTGTTGTCATATGGTGGCTCTTTCTAAACATCTGGACAGATGTGGTTCTCGGGACAGTACCTCAGGACAGTTTTTGTCCATGTCGGTCAGGTCTTTGGAAAGGGCAGACAGTGCAACGTCTTTCTGAAGGTGCCACAGTGTGGTAGAATAAATCTCCATCCCTTCAACTCTGTATGATTCAATCCTGCGAACTTCACTGAACAGACGCTCCGCCTACAACACACAAGCATGATATCGGTTCACTGCCTGACCCCTGCTGTCACAGGCACAAAAACGGTGTGGTTCTTGTGCGTCTGCTGCGACTTACCTGTGTGTACTCAGCAAGTTCAAAGTAGGCCCTACCGATGTGAGTAAGAACCCAGCCTGTGTTGTAGTGATGAGGAGGAAGGGAGGTCAGGATGTTGATGGCTTCTCTGCAGTTGTATGTGCACAATGCCTGATAACCACGTCCCAGTTCCCGTAGCAATGCCATCACGCTGTCTAAACCCACACAATAGACACACACCGGTATCTAAAACACTGTTCATACAGGATGTTTAGGCCATATGGCCAAACGTTAGGTACATGCCACTAATAATCACTATTTATAGTACCTGCAGCAGCCCTCTGGTACTGGGGGATCTTGGTGTCTGGGAGACTCAGACTGGGATCCAGTCTGAGGATGTCAAGGCTCTCATTTAGGTTGCTGCTATTTGATGTCTTTGCTGATTTACACTTGGTTTTCCTATTGGGGATCTTTGTAGGAAACTTCATCTTTAACTTCTTACTGTTTTCCTGCAGAAAAAACAGAGAGCTTATTAAGCTCAGTACAGTATGATTTTATTGTAATTTATGTAATACTACAGTACCTTGGCAGTAGAGCTGGCACTAGTAAACAGTCTGGAGCTTCGTCTGGGCTGAACGTTTGGGGGACCAGACATACTAGGACTAAGGACCTGAGGGGAGCCACTGAGGAATAGACAATCAAACATTTATTATATATTGGCTTTCAAAGTTCTGCTATTGAACAACAAATGTTGACTAAATGCCAATCAATCCCATCTGCCAAGGAGGGACAAGTAACTGAGTGAACTTGAGGACAGCTCATCTTATGTAAATGAAGTGTGATTTTTTTTTACCTTGTGTGAGGTGCAGAGGTCTGAGATTGGTTGAAGGGGATGGGTAGAACATCTCTACTATTACCACTCTGACTAAAGACAGACTTTGACTGACTGATCCTGGAAACAGACTGACAAAGAGAGATGTTGTTAAGTAAGCAGCAGAGGATAAATAGGACAAAGAGACAATTATGAGATTAAAGGAAGAAAACACACAGGACTTTTATTGTGAAGATTCAATATATTTTGTGTATTGTCTTTCCTTTTGAATACCCACCTGTGTTCTGTGCACCCAGAGAGGTAATATGGAGAACAGCCCAAAAAGACATGCTACTGTACAATGATTTTTTTCAACTTCACCTCCTCTCTATCACTATCAGGAAATGGATTAATTCTAGAGAAGGACAACAACGAGCCCTAATATAAAGCATGAGTTGTAGAAGAGCTCTACGGAGCCCTGGTCCACAGTACAAGCAGATGAAACTTCACAATAAGAATGCTCTGTGTGTTTTAATGTGCTCAACAGTGTGTGTAGGTGTAAACCTTCTTGCTGGGAGCTGTAGTTTGTGTCTCCATAGTCGCTGAATAGTTCTGTAGATAGGTTGGATCTCCAGGGCTGGGCTCCAGAGGCAGGATGCCAAAACTACAAATTAAAATGGTGGAGATGTAATATCCTGCTGTACTGATAGGTTAAAAGCTTTACCTCTGCCTATGTCTAACTCACCTGGGTGTCAGTGGGCTGAGGGCCGCAGGTCCTCCCAATAAACTCCGTCCACTTTTGGGCTTATTCTGTTTTGTCAATAACGAGCCGGCGGACGCCATTGAAACTGTGTTACCTAATAGTGAGCCGGTCTCTGGGGAGATGAGGGAGGAGTCGATGTAGGAAACTGACAAATCAGATGTCAGCTTTCCATTAGATGATTCTAGATTTAAACGATTCAACTCCTGAAAAACAAGAACACATTGTAATCAGATTATCAAACTGAAACCCAGCAGTGCTCTATGCCAATGCTGGACTACAAGCACGTAAATGTAATGAGTAGCATGAGTAATCTGATTACATCTGTCCAAAACATACTGCAAGTGTGTTTGTGTTCTTTACCAGTGTGTCCTGTGGCGTTTCCATAAGAGCAGTGTCTAGGCGGTGGGAAGAGTTCTGGACAGGGCTTACAGATGGAGGGGGCTGGGCTATAGAGGAGGTTTGTAGAGAGGACAACCTGAAGACCTGATCGGGATCTGGTTTTTCTCCTGAAACACAGACCATAACATTTCCTGAATTCACGTGATCATGTGATAAAAAGCCTGACTCTGGAGGTGTTTCCGTTACCTAGGTGACAGAGGTTCTGGAAAGGTGACCAGAGGAACGGGTTGAGTGTTAAACTTCGCTGGAAACACTCTGCACCTTTAGCAACACGATCAGTCTTACTGCTCAGAGGGAGAAAGAGCAGAGAGAGGTAGGATGGAAAAATATCCGACATTACAAGCACAACAACAGACTGAGAGGACTGGTTCATTACCAGTAAATGTGTCCCAGTAATGACAGTGTGAAAGAGGCCGAGTCTCCAAACTCTGTGATGATATCATCCTGACTCTTCTGTTTATTCAGCACTCCACCAATCAAGACTTGTTCTCCTTCAGCCAGCCTGGACAGGTAGGCAAAATATGTCATTGACAAACACATAAAAACAAATGAATAAGAAATTATTTCCATTTTCCAGTGTTTGTCTTTTCTGAAATATTAACTTACTTGCTGAGTTCAACGCAGCACTTTGCCAACAGGAATCGAACCTGTGGTGTGGAGCAGCTGTGTGCTTTCAGCAGCCGGTATGCTTTATAAGGCTTCCCCGAGCGATAATAACATGTGGCCAACAGGTAGAGAGCCTCCTCCGACCGCACTAACAGACAAACGCACAGAAATACAGGTAGGTCAACATGTAGCCAAACACACCTAGACATGGACAGGTAGAAAAAGCAGCAGTACCTTCTGCGTAGAGTCTCTCAGCTAGGAAAACCGCGTCCAGATAGGCATAGTGGTTCAGAGCCTGCCATACTGCAGCCTGCACAGAGAGTAACAAGAGATGGAATTCGCATAAATTACTTGTGATGGACATCAGCTTTCTCTGACCACAGAATGGTACAAGCAAGGGACATGGACAGAACCATTTGCATTTCACCTGTCCAGATTTACCCTTAAAATCTTTTCCACTGTTCAACTATCAACTTACAATACACTCTCATTGCTCGAAACTCTAAACCGCATCAAATAAAGGAAAAACATTGACAAGAGAAACACTAAGAACTGATAAGGACAAACACTAATACTGAAATCCTAACAATGCTCAGCCCTAATCCTGAGAGAGACCAGCTACAGTACAGTAGTCATGACAGAAACTAGCAGTAACTAGACTGTCAGACCCCTTGAACTGGTATTTAGTTATGTCCTGTAATTTTAGTTTGTCCTTACCGCAAACATGTCACAGATTAACGCTTTCATCCTTAACATGTGTGATGTTAATCCAGAAGTCATACTAGCATTACAGTCTACAGGTGACTCCCTCACATGCACATAATAACATTGGTTCACTGGTTTCAGGCCAGTGAGGTGTGATGTATATATATATATAGCACAATCATAATCAGTTCTTCTCGCAAGAGACATTCTATTTCTACTCTAGCATAGTGTTTTATTATAGTCAAACAAAAACCAGTTTCCCGTTCCTCATGTAATCTCTAATAAACACTTGTAATCCACTGTAAATGGCAACATCACATTTAACGTCACACAGAGATAGAATCATTTTTTAAGGAAGGAACTATTGTGTTAACCTAGGTTCACCTCACAGGTAGTAAGTGATCAGACAGGTTACTGATTTGTACTGTGATTAAAGAAACAATGTTTGCTGTCTTAAGTAACATCTATGAACCTGGTCAGCTCAAGTCAGCACAATAATTTATACCTTCTTGTATTGTATTGAGTGCTGATGCAGTAGTCACGTTGCCACACACCTATCTAGAAATTCAACCAGCAGAAACCTTTTTATATCACTATTAAACACCAGCCTGTATAACTGTTACTGACTCTAGCTAATATGGCAGCTAATAGCTACCAGTGTTCATGTCAACCGGCAGCTAGCTGACGTTAGCTTGCGTTAGCAACACAATGCTAACCAGCGCTTGGTTAACTTCAGTCTGTTGTGAGCAGATTATAACATAAAACTTTAACATCAAACAGAAGGGGGCATATATGACACCCATGCCCGGTTAAGTATGGACTTAAGTTATAAACTTAATTGCTGTTAACTAAAGCCGTTTAGCTAAACGTTAGCATCGCGTTAGTCTGCTAACAGAACTCTAGGGTTAGCGTCGCAGCTTTAGCAATGCTAACAATACAAAACTCCATTTGAATTCTAACCGATTCGTTTCGCAGTGCTAATGATCAGAAACGCAAACTATGTAGCAGACCTTATATCAATCGACGCAGACCTCTGGCTAATTCGGAATGCATACATTTAAACACACATAAATTGTCTCTGTGGAATAATAACTTTAACAACTGTTTACCCTGCTCAAACCAGCCACCGCGGGGTATTCTGACCGCAGTCACAGTACCGTACATAATAATAATAAGAATGATTCTGAAGTCATACTGTGTTATCTTTTTTCTAAAAGACATTTTATGCTTTAAATGTCTGCCGAAACGACGCATGACATCTAAGCATGCCGCAAAAGGACAAAACGTCTTCTGCGGAGTTAATTTTTATTAAAACAACTGATACTACAATCTGACAGATTTTTTTAAATCAGTCTGGCATGACCAGTGTGAATTGTAACCGAGCCGTGTTAGCTAGCGAACTGGCGTTTTATTAGGTCAACCTAACGCCTCCTGACAACCCGAACCACCACGTTATCATCGCTCTTTTAACACCAATAACACAAAAACAGATCCGTGCTGCTAGCAGTGGGCTGTGGGGCCTGCGGCGGAGGGACAGCTCTCTCACCGCGGACTTGCACAGCCACTGAGGCCGGGGCGGACAAGGTAGCAGAGGCTTCACAAATACACGGCTCGCAGTTCATGACAACGACCAGAAGATGTGTTTTTACCTGGACAGGTTCCTGCAGCACCGTCATTCCGCTTCAAGACTCCGTCTATCGGTTCCTGTCGTCTATTTCCCTCTTTTCTCTCCGTTCTTTCTTCACTTCAGTCTCGAGCAGCAGCCGAACATTTGAACATACCGACCGTTACCAGCCGAACGTAACCGAAGACTCCCGAAGCGTGTAGTACGGCGAGGCGGAAAGAGACGAAAGAATTCTTCTCTGTCGACTTTGAAGCTGCACACCGCCATCTACTGTCCGGGGTGTATAGTTTCATAGCAGTTCTGCAGTTCTTCATCTGTTATGGGTTGGTCTTTGCCATAGATAGACTGTTGTAACCGTATTTGCATTTACTGTAGGTTTTACAGACTAATTGATTCATTATCACATCTTGCCATCTTTTTTAATGTATAACAAAATAGTTATTTTTTAATTTCTTTGATTTTTTTATTAATTAATAAAAAAATATCTGAAGCTCTTTGTGGTACTAATGTTTTTCCCATACAAATTGAAACAAATGTAGCAATAGTAACTTATTGTAACAAGACAATTTATAAAGCTTGTATTTAATGTTTACTCACCATCAGTAAAACAGGCAACACTTATCCAAAGTGTCCTGTT
Organism: Parambassis ranga; assembly: GCF_900634625.1. NCBI lineage: Eukaryota > Metazoa > Chordata > Actinopteri > Ambassidae > Parambassis > Parambassis ranga. The sequence goes on along the minus strand of NC_041029.1, from coordinate 6,587,938 downwards.
AAAAACAAGGTACACTGAAAGAAATGACTTGTAAGATTTACTTAAAAAAATTTCTGTAACAATTTGCACGAATATTTTTTAAGTAAATTTTAATGCTGCAATAATAAGTAAGACTTACTTTGTAGATTACTCAATACTGGTAAGTTTAGAACCTACTTTTGTGAATATATTAAGTAAATGTTACTTAAATGCATTTAAGTTGATATGTTATTTTTATTTAAAAAATTAAGTAAAGAGTATTATTTATTTAATTAATGTGATTAAAACATTAAGTAAATTTTACCTTTTAGTTATGAAAGAACTAAGTAGAATTTATTTCTTTCTCCCTATTTTATTAATTATTTACAACAAATTCTACTCACTGTAATTAAAAAATGATGCAGGAATTTGATAAATGTAAATGACAAATCACAACACACAAACACGGCCAAATACCTTTTTTTTTTTATTGGAACTTTTGTGTTGAACAATTTGATCTAAGCATCCATAATTGTAACAGTGGCCACAGTGGCATGACTTATATCAATTTATAAAACATTTACCCACTGATTTAGACCGGTCATAGAAAAAGGACAATGGTACTGAAGGCTGCTGATGTTTCAGTTTCCTTGTAATAACAAAGTTACCAAAAATAAGAAATTGTCACTGGTTTTGACCTCAGCATAAAATATGAAATGGTGTGTATGACATGAGACATATCTGATTGACAACAGTAACAATACATAAGTCTATTAGTACCTTGCTTTTAAAGACAGTTCTGCAAGACTTCAAATGTGTAGGGGAGTGGTTGAGCGTAGTCAAACTTAAGTGCTTAAATAAGTCCCAATGAGGAGCACACATGCCACTACACCCCTGCCTTCAAGAAGGATGGAGGCTTCCACTGGATCCTCTGCTTCCACTTCATGGTACATGAAGATCTTCAGGATGTGTTCCATGTCTTCCACCCAGCAGCCCACCTGCATACAATGTACAACACAAATTAAAATGCATACATTTAAAAATCGAAGTTATTGTTCTTCAGACAGGAACCATCCATGCATCATTAAATAAAGATTAGATCACACTAAACAAAACAAAATTATTTTCCAATCAGCTGGCCCTATACAAATAGAACATCTTGATACACAACATCATTGGAGGGTGTGTGGAACAAGGATGCAGATCTCTCGCACATTACAAAAGATATGTGTGGAAAAATGTTAATACAGCTATTACAAAGATTTAGGGAAAAATTGCAAACAACTGGACAGTGATGAGATTAGAAGATTTCTATTTACCGTAACTAAGATTGTACTTGCAAAATAAAACACCATTTGACAATCATGTCTGACAGTTTGGGAACATTAAACACTTTACTTACCAGGCAATCTTTAAAAAGTTCCTCTTCTTTTACACCAAGGTACAGTCTGAGGTCCCAGAGAGCAGAGTCATGTCTCATCTCAATCCTCTGGGGCTGTGAACAGATGTTTGTGTCAATATTAAACCATAATTTATATGCCATGAACTGTCAAATGTGAAGAGAAGAGCATACATTTGCAAAGACCAGTAAGACCACTGCAGACACCAGAAACCAGTCAGCCTGTCCTCCCAAGACCTCAGCTGTCCACTGCCTGGGCTTGTGTTAGAAAAGACATCACCCTGTGAATGAACAAACACCACATGTGTTTCAACAATATTACAAACACTTTATGTTGCATTAAGCCGATTTCCACCTACCTGAATGACAATGTTTTTTACAAGAGGGTGCTATCCAGCTCTCTGTTGACACAAACACAGATTACAGATTAAAGTAGTTCTGTCAATAGATTAAAAAAAATCAAATTAATTACAAGTTTAAAAATGAATTAATCATTTTTTAATACTATTTATAAGACCAAATTCTTTTATTTCAAACAGTGCAAAAGGCTTAATACTGAAAACAATATGACTACAGCTATTGTTGCAAACGTGCCTTAACGTACATGTAGAACAGCTAAACAGTAACAGACCCAGGGCCAAGTGATGCCTCTTGCTTGCAAAGTGTGCGTCTGTACAGCTGCTCCAGTGAGGCTTGGGGAGGCTGCAGGCTAGCAGCTAGCTTGTGTTAACATTCAAGTGATACTTCATCACGTCAACAGAGCTGGTGCGCATGGGGGGCGACACGTTATTGTCAAAGGCAATAACTGACGGTAGTAGTTTTTTAACATGTTCGCTCCTTCGTTTTAATCTGCAGTACTAATCTTTATAGTTCTCCCTGACATGTTTTACTGTGCAGTCTCAGTGTGGACGGGGCTAGTCAGACCTTGGGAGCCTCCCAGTGACCGCACATAACGTCCACAACACGGCCTGTACCACACTCGCTGTCGCAGCGGTGCGACGTGGCTCGGTTTCCACACATTAAAAAGAAATATTAAGGACTCACCGTGTGCACCTAGCTAGTTGTCAAACTAGGCTGCATATGTTTTAAACTCATGAGAACTGTCGCTGCCAAAATGCCTCTGGTTGATCTGACCAGATTATTTTGCACAATAAGCACAGTACATACGTATTTTACAGTCACAACTGTAAAACAGAAATACTTACATTGAACATCAGTATATCCAGCCGCGCAGCTCCTCCACCACAACCATTGTGTGTGTCCGTTACAATGTCGTTCAACTGAGCATGCTCGGATTCAAACTGCTACCTACACTTCTGGATTAAAGATGACTCAATATTTATAGTATATGTGCAGTGAATACAAATTAGTTAAATACTATGCTCAAATACATAATAAAACTTACTCTTTTCATACAGTTCGATTGTTACATGATAAAAATGAGTATATATTTATGTTTTTACTTAAGAAATTCTAGTATTCTCTTGATTTTAATATTATTAAGTAGAAAATGTTACAGGTAATTTAGTAAATTTTAGAGTCCGTTTTTTCAGTGTAGATCTGTCTACACAGCCAAGAGCGTTTTTTTTAAAGTTCATGACAACAGCACTCAGCACTGTTAGATCATAGCAGGATTACCGGCACATTAAATACACACAGTGCCACAGTTATGAATAGTTTATGAATAGAAATGAAGTCACAGGCAGGAAACTAAACTGCTAAACACATTGACTCAGAGACAGCACACATGTCAATGCAACACAGCACACACTTTATTTCTCATGTTTGACAGTAAGACATAATTTTTCATGTTAGAGAATATTATTCAATCTGCTACAACACACCACAGAACAAGGCCTATGCTAATATGAGTGCTAACACTTGTTAGCAGTGCTAACACTTAAAGGAGCTGGACTACAGTGTGCAGTTTGCTTCAGGGGAGAGGCGACATTTAGCCACAGTCAGGTAGGTTTCCACCTGTAAACACAAACATTATTTCATCATCATCATCATCATCATTATGATCATCTTTATCTTCATCTTGAAGGTATCCTGCTCCTCTTCCTCACCTTGTGCATGTCCTTCTTAAAGCAGGCCAACAGTTCATAGGTTCGTCTCAGTGACTCCTCAGCTCCCAGGCTTTGGTAATAGTTCCCATAAGGCGCCAGCTGAAGGGCGGAGCTGTCCGGGAAGATTTCAGCTGCGTTCTGATTGGCCTGCAGAATCAACTGTAAGTCAACAGTGGTCTGGATGTGTAGAGGAGTGAGTGTACAGAGTGATCTGGGTTCTTACCATTAGCAGAAGGATGCCTGTCTTCAGCTCAGACAGCTTTGGTGAGATCTGGTTCCTCGGAGCAGAAACTCCAGAAAGAGAACGACTGGGAAACTCCCAGGATTCAACCAGGCGATAGGAGATAGACAACAGCTTCAGAACCTGGAACAGTCAATCACCCATTTAGGTCAATAAGTGCACTAACATACATGCAGCAGGGATTACTGACACTGCTCATCATGCAGTGACGGTCTGATTGTAGTATAGTATACTGACAGAGCTGCGCTGCGTCTCATGCTTGTCGATGGGGCTGATGATGTAGTCAGAGTTGCAGAAATCCTGCAGGAAGATTTTGTTGAGTTGACGCTGCTCCTCCGCCTGAAGGGAGTTCTCCTAAAAAACATCATAATACACAGAGACACACAGATCATTAATGCAAACCCTCTGCCTCTGCCCTGTTTGTCCCATTTAGCTGTACGCTTACAAAGTCTGCAAAGAGTCTCTGGGCGAGCAGGTGGAGATGCTGGACCCTGCTGACTGCCAGGGAGAACAGACGTTGGTTTTCTGTAATTGGCTGAGAAGACACACCAAGATACAAGACTGACAGAAGGAGAAAGACTGAGAGAGACACAGGTGAGACAGAACGGGTTAGTCTGACTACTCATGGCTTATGTTCAGTTTGATCTAAATTAAATAGGCTTAAACTGGAAGTGCTGGTCTTCATGTCTTACCTCTGTCCATGGCTGGTCGGGGATCAGTTCTGGTTCACCTCTGCTTCTGGTTCGGACTGACCTGATCTAAGTATATAGCTGTATTGCGTTCTGATGTGTCCAGCTCAGAGTTTTGTGGTTTTATAGCTAAAAAACTTGATGATTAAATTCATCAACAGAAACATGAAACGAACTAACAAGCCTGAGTGTGTATACGTGTCTAATTAACATTAATACCCTAATAATAATATTGATGCTGAAATAAAAATAGAATGTTGTTTTTAAGGAAGAAACAGTGATGGTCCATTATCCTCAGGTGAAAGTTAAATGTTGATTTTTAGTTAAAGATTTTTTAGTTACAAAACATTTTGGTCAGTGGGAAAATTTGAAACTAAAGAAAAGGTTGTGGATGGATAATTAAAACTTTTTTTATTGTTTTCTATCAGGTTTCTCTCATTCACACCCTATATAAACAGAGCACCATAAAGTGCAGCAGAGCACACTGAGTAATGTAAACTGTATCACAGTACAGTAGGGTACTGCAGAGTGTAGCAGAACACCACTATTTTAAAATAAAATCCTGTTCTGAACAGTTTGAACGTCAGCCTTATGTACCCTATCTGATTATTCGCTGTTTGCAGACCTTCTCCAACCTGATGTGTAAAGGTAATAACACAGTCAGACGTGTGATGTTTGTGTCCTCAGAGGTGTGAATTTATTCAGAGCTGTCACTGATCTGAGTTTCAACAGAGACAACTTACATCACAAACTGAATTTATTCAACACTGCATGAAACTGAGACAATCAAAACAATCAGGAGCCGGGCGGACAGTTCTGACTGTCTGTAAGGTCATTTTTAATCTGACAGAGTCTTGTTTCTGAGGACTTATACAGTAATGACCAGTTAATTAACAATGATAACAAAATGTGTACCAACAGCTGAAGGTTCTCATTGTGTTAATAGTGACACCTGTGGCCACAAAGTGAACTGCAGTCAGCATCCCGCTGCTTGGCCCTAAAAGCTTTACATGTTGTAGCCAAGTTACAGCTAGCTGGCTATGTTTAGCTTGGTTTATGGAAAATTACATTAGCTGTCGTTACTACCAGCAATCCATCCAAACTCCCAGCAGGTAGGTTGTTTAGCTTGTCATTATGCTAAATTACAGCTCGCTGAGTGGAAGGCGCTGAGTGGAAGGTTGTATACGTCATATCAATCTGTTATTTGTGGTCATCATGTTTGTGGATTTTCAATAAGAAACATGTTTTTGCAGGATTCTTTTTACCTGTGTTGCATCATTATCTGTCCTCACTGTATGTAAACAGTGTGTTTGTGTTTATCTGGATGGTTATATTAATGATTTCAGTGCGTGTGTGTTGTACCTGACCTTTATGCTGTTTATCTCAGTGTTAATATGAATTTTCTAGCAGCAATACAAACTCATTCATCTTAATCATCATCTCGTGTCTCTAGTGATGACACACACACACACACACACACACACAACTGAAACTTACCTAAGAAGTTTTTTTTGATACCTTATGTTTTATTTTGAAGGGTCAGTGATGGTCACAGAAGGTCCAGCAGGGGGCAACAGCTTCATACAGAGTGGTTGTGGTGGTGTTACTGCTATGTTTCCCTACACTCAACTTGCTAAATTAGAGGGTTTAGGTCATTGCTTTGTTCAACTGGTTCTGCTGGAAGTATGTCAGTTAGAATCAGAAACATGATTCACATCTAAAAAACAAAAATTATGAAAAGTGTTCAGCCTGCGTCACTTTCACTGTTACATAGGTAGGGCTTTTTTCAGTCTGCTGAAGTGAACAACAATAACTCTCAACAAAAATCACACAACAATACAAACTAAAACACACAAACACATACTAAGACAACAAACTCACAATATGCTCGTGTGTTTGCCATCATTGTGAAGACATTCCACCCAGTTAATGCTTTGGTATACTGTTGAGCAGAAAAACATTTCTTAGTGTATCTGTATGTGTGTGTGTGTGTGTGTGTGTGTGTGTGTGTGTGTGTGATGTAATCCTCGGTCAGCTGTTGCTCTTCTTGTCTTTCTATTTGAACTTTGGTCATTTAGATCCGACAGCAGCTGCTGGCCCGCTGCCTCCTTGCTGGACAGGAAGTGGAACCGTTCCCACCTTTTCCAGTAGGAACAGTCACATACAAGGTAAACATGATCGGCCTGAATGAAAACAGAGCTGTAGTAACGATGAAGCAGGTCAGTCTGAACACATGTTCAGGAAAGTATTAAGCTTTAATCTCTTTTTGCAGCAGGTCACAAGTATCATTCACCGTCCTTAAACTGATCGACCATCCACTAAAGATGACTCACCATCATGAAGTGATGGTTTGATAATGACAAATACAAGCTATATTAACAATCTCGATGTCACCTGCGATTGGATGTTGTAAAGAAAGCAGAATAAGAGCTGATCCAGGATTACTGCACAGACTAAAGCTAAAATACAACATTACTGATATACCAGACTTCATACAAAAATACACAAATTTGTACAGAAAGAAAGAAATAAAGAAAGAAAACTAACTTTTTGTAGGGGCACAGTATAATGTATGACTTAGCGTCACCTGTGGCATCACCAGTCAAGTGAAAGACAAACACTTGTAGCTATGTTGACCAATCGGAACAGAGTAAGGTCATATGGGTTAACATCAGGACTGTGTGCTCAGTAGGGTCGCAGCATTTTCCAGTACAAATACATGAGAATACTACTTTTCAAAGTTATTTTTTAAATGCCCTTAACCAGATGGCATCTCTGTTCTGTTCGAATTTCTGCTCTTTAAAAAATAAAAGCAAAATAGTCCAATAAAATTGTATTTTTCTGGTCAAATTTGGCTCCCGTACATGTTAAAAGCACAGACTGACTCAACAAGCTCGACAGCTAAATACACTGTAGATAACACAATTCAGTAATATACAGTAATATGTGTTAGTAATCTCTATAAAGGCTGAGCTCTGTCAAAGCTCCTCCAGATCAGACAGAACGTGTGTTAAAGCCAGAAGAGATCAGAGCTGATGACACTGACATCTGTGGCTCGGGAGCTGAAGCAATGTCACAAACTGTATCTGCAGTCATTTCTGCAACGGACTGCTGCTCCTCTGACAGGAAACGCTTGACAGGTGAGTTCACACAGTGCAGAGGAAGAAGAAACAGAAGGAAAGTGTTGGTCTGCTGTCATCAGACGATAGACTCCCTCAGGCTATCATCTTGCAGAAAGTTGGGGACATTGAGTGGAGGGGCAGCGTGGAGGAGGAACTCACTCTGAAGCTCCACCCGGATGGTAGAATCCTCACCCGAAACACCAGAAACTGCCTGCTCAGTGTCTCCATACAGCTGACTGAACCTTTGACAGAGGAGTCCCTTTGTCTCCGGCGGTGGTAGCACCTGTGCACTCGTCTTCTCTCTGTATTTATAGGACGCAAGTTTGACTGTCCGCCGCAGGAGGTGTTTCCTGTATGCTCTCTGGATCACTGTGGCTGCCATGTCTTCCTGTTTCCTCCTGAGGGTGCTGCTGATTGGTTCATACGATACCTGTACGTAATAATAATAATCTAATAAGTCATCGTAGAGATAGATTCTGTACTTATTCATGGAATAAAGGCAATCACAATTAGTAAAAATCTCAGAATAGAATAAAACATGAGAGAACCTTGGAAGGATTGTTTGTCGTGAATTTCTCCTCCATGCTGGCTTTCAGAGCATCCATTCCTTCTGCATCACCCAGCACCTGCACATATGATATGATATGATATGATATGATATGATATGATATGATATGATATGATATGATATGATATGATATGATATGATATGATATGATGTGAATCCAATATATTACCTGTGCAGTTAGTGCAAGCAGAATGTCCAAACAATGGATCTTGTCACCTGGAACCAGAGGCAGATCCATTTGGATCAGTTTGATTGTGTTGGGTTTAGGAATCCTCAGAGGATCCTGCAGAGTGTCACAGAAGTCTGACAGCTCACTGTAAAACACGAGAGTCGATTAAAACCCCAGCAGTTTTCTCACATCATATTAGAGTCCATAACTACCACAGCACTTCTGATGCAGGTGTGACTCACCTGTACTGAATAAATTGTGAAGCATTGGGGTCAAACTTCTCCCAGGTTTCATAAAACATCTCAAAGTCGTCCTCGCACAACGGGTCAGTGCTCTCCTCTGTGGCAACATTAAAGTTCTCCAGGATGATGGCGATGTACATGTTGACCACCACCAGAAAGGACATGATGATGTATGTGGTGAAGAAGACGATCCCAACACCCGGGCTGCCACAGTTTCCCCTAACAAATGATCCTGGGTTCTCAAAGTCTGGGTCGCAGTCCGGTGGTGTGTTCATAATAGGAACCAGCAGACCATCCCATCCAGCTGATGTAGTGATCATAAACAGACAGATCATACTGTTCCCAAAATTCTCAAAGTTAAACATGTCATCGATCATTCCCTCTTTCTTCACATAGGCAAAGTTTGACATGCCAAAGATGGAGAAGATAAACATGATGAGGAAGAGGAGGAGACCAATGTTGAAGAGTGCAGGAAGTGACATCATCAAAGCAAAGAGCAGTGTCCGGATTCCTTTGGCTCCACGAATGAGACGAAGGATTCGGCCAATGCGAGCCAATCGAATTACACGGAAGAGTGTGGGTGAGACAAAATATTTCTCTATGATGTCAGCAAGGAGAAGACCTAAGAGGAAGGAAGAAGTCAAAGAGTGACATTTAAAGCACCCTCTTCTTCTGGGTTAGAGCCACTGCTGTTGATGAATTAAAAAAATAAACTTTATCTATCACTGACTCACCTACGATAGACAGTATAACCACCACAAAGTCAAAGATGTTCCAGCCAACGGCAAAATAGTGCTGACGGAGAGCAATGATCTTCAGACTGCACTCTGTGGTGAAGACAACGATGAAGACGAGGTTGACCCAATACAAGATAGTCTCTTTCTCAAGGCTCTGCTCATCTGTTTCCACCATCATGGTCACCATGTTGAGGCAGATTAACACCATGATGAAGATGTCAAAGAACTGTTTGGTCACCAGGTCAAAGACCAAACCCTGGAACTTGTTCTGAACAAACAAGGACACTACAGTTAGAAGACTTCATTAAAACTGAAATCCTGTTCTACCCTTAAACCTTTACACCTGTATTTACTATGTTGGCTTGATTGAGCTGACCTCAGGTCGTGGAACAGGTTTCTGAGGTTTCTTGGAGCCCAGTTTCTTCATGGCATTGTAATACTTCTTCTGTTCCTCTGTCATGAAAATATCTGTTCCTCCCAAGTAAAGACAGAAGAGAAAACCTAGTTAACATAATAATATGATATAACTTAACGTTTTAGTGACTTTGTTATCAGTGAGTGGAAACATATCTTGGCTTTCTGCTGGTTGAAGTTGTCTATGATGACTCCGATGAAGAGGTTGAGGGTGAAGAATGAGCCAAAGATAATGAAGCACACAAAGTACAAGTACATATATAGGTTGGCCTCGTAAGAAGGCTGGGACTCCACCTGCATTAACAATATTGTGACCGTGGTTACCAGAGAGAAGGCAAGGTATAAGTCAAGAACAGCATTAGTACAGTTCAATAAGAATCAGTTCTAGATTTAGTTCCAGATGAAGTGTCTCTACACATATCAATATCACTTTAAATAACACTGACTTCTCTGGAGTCCACTGCTCCGTACATGATGTCCATCCAGCCTTTAAATGTTGCCTGAAAGAGAAAAAGGTCCAAGCTTCAGTGCAAAAAAGAAGACTTCAGCTGATCAATACAACAAACTAATGTATATTTTTCGTTTATTGTTCTACTTATTCTCATGGTACGTGTCCACAGGATCAGGATGTCAATGTAAGCTAGTAGTAATGCATCCTAGTTGTTTAAGTTTGAGTGTTTGAGTTTCAAGATCATCATATCACATTGGCGGTGTCTCATTTGCATAAAGTTAAGGTCATCCATGTACATTTAAAATATGGTGGCTATTGAGCAGGCAACCTGTCAAGCATCCAGTTCTAGAAAGCAGAGTGTCCCCTTTTGTCCATGAACCATGGAACCCTGTGGACACATACCATCAGTGATGTCATGTGTGTTCACACTGACCACTTGCAGCAGCGACAGGTAGCCCATTCCCACATTGTCGAATGTGATCTTTAAGTTCTTCCAGCGGACCTCAGTAAAGTTTGCCTCAATCAGAGCAAAACACTCCGTCTTATTGTTGACGTCTTCAGGTAAAAAATACTCCCCGGATGTCTCATTAAAACAGTAATAAAACTTTCCTGCAAACAGGTTCACACCCATGATGCTGAAGATTAGCCAGAAGATCAGGCAGACCAGCAGGACATTAAAGATGGATGGGATCGCTCCAACCAGAGCATTAACCACCACCTTTAGACACACAAAGAGAAAGAGAGAGAGAGACCATTAGAATACTAAACCCGCCAGCACTTACAGACCATATAAAAATAGACAGACAGGTAGATGGGTTCACTTCTGATGCACCTGTCTGTATCAGCGTTTAAAGTGCCTTCCTCACCCTCATGCCCTCAAAGCGTGAGAGGGCCCTCAGGGGCCTCAGAGCTCTCAGAGTCCTTAGAGACTTGATGGCTCCCAGCTCAGAGTATCCCAGGATGTTTGCTGTTAGTGACACCAGAGACACCTGGAAAACAACACACGTGATGACAGCATTAACCAAGAAATTGCTCAATTACCAAAAACAAGATCTGCTTCAGACAAGAAGAAGCTTTTGAGCTGTTGATGATCTTACATCTACGATGAGGAAGTCAAGCCAGCACCAAGCATTGGTGAAGTAGGTTTTAAATCCATAGGCGACCCACTTGAGGACCATCTCCACCACAAACACATAGGTGAACACCTGATCTGCATACTCCAGAATTATCTTTATGACCCGACGCTGCTCCATGTAGATGTCCTCAAATGCCTGTTCATATATTCAATTAAGTTACCAGGTGGAAAAGCATATACATACAGTATATACATATAGTGTGTTTTTCTTTTGTGTTTGTGTGACATCGACTGACTTTATCTTGGTATGTTTCCATGCCAACAGGCAAAACCATTACTGTGTTGTCATTGTCATCATGTTTTCTGTGTTAATGAAGGGTTAATAAACATGATAAACCTTACCTACATAACATGCAGCAGCCATGTTAGTAGTCAGTCATGTTTGTAGTCCACTGTCAGCTGTGTGAGTCATCTTGTCTCTACTGGTTAGTACTCACTCTGCACATATTTGTGAGAATCAACAGTCATATGATCAAATCAAACCAATGGCCAAATGGCATGGAGCATACTTAATGTTAGTCTACAGTGCATTTTACAGCAACATGTTAACGCAGGTAAAGAAGGCAGGAAACATGCTACAACTGTTTTTAATTTACCAGAGCTCCACTGCTCAGCAGGATCATGAAGATGATGAAGGACTCAAAATAGTTATGCTCCACAATAGCATAACATGTTCTCCTAAGGTTATGCCAGATCTTCCCTCTGCCCTGTGACGTGTCTATATCCAGGATGGGACATCTACGGTAACACTCTGAAATATATACACACAAACCAATGCAGTGTTTAGAATGTCTTCATACCCCCCTGTGTAAAGAAAACAGCCAAGGCGACTTGCTAAACTGCGTTTGCATCCAACTACGACACTGGATATGTTCAGGCGTGTGTGTGTGTTATTGCACACTGTGTGTGTTATTGCATACTGTCAGTGTAGCAATCCACAGGAGTATTTGTATCTTCATCATCTTCATCTTCCTCCTCTTGGGGTTCGGGACATTTCTGTACAGTGCTGCAGAATGACGACTCATCACCCTGCATAACCAGAGCAGATTTTACACTGAAGCCACTGGCAGCTTTGCAGTTTACTTCAACAACTAAAAATGTCTTTTAATCTATTAATGAACTGTTCAGTTTTAGATAAATGTTAGAGAAGAGCAGTTTACTTGGGAGTGCATCTCTTTCTCCTCCTCATCATCTTCCTCTTCTTCATCCTCATCTTCATTTTCAGCTGTCTCAAAATCAGACTCAGCCTCAGCGATAGGTACCTTCAGAGTGGCAATGCTATGGTAGTGGCTGGTTATGTTGCATTGGTTGGAGCTAGGAGCTTGTGAAGCTGTTTCCTCTGAGGTCACATAGGTCAAAGCTAAAGCTTCTTTTGTGTTTTTGCTGTCTTCCTCATTGTTGACCACTGAAAGGAATAGTAAAACAACAAAGGAAATTAACACCATCACACCATATACTATCTGACAAAATATTTTTTCACTTAACTAACATATAATATCAAGTTTTAAAAAGTCTGGTCCCACCAGTGTCATCCTGGTTGACTTGGGTCTTTTTTCCCAGTAGACTCGGGATTTGTTTCAAGATGCAGGTCTTGGTCCAAGTCACAGCCCTGTTGATACGGTTTATGGCAATTTGCAAATTGTTTTCTCCTTCTTCTTCTGGAGCTGCCAAATTATCACCACTGAACGAGCTCAGCAACAAGGCCAAGAAGAGATTCAGGACCTGAAAGAAGACCGGGAAGAAATTCAGGACTCTAATCAAGGAATAGAATTAGGACATGCAACTGTGTTTCTGCAGACACTTACCACCAGGTTTCCGATTACCAGGACCATCATAAAGACAATCAGACACATGGCCTGGCCCGAGACCTCCATGCAGTCCCACATGGTCTCAATCCACTCACCACACAAGACCCTGAAGATGATGAGGAAAGCATGGAAGAAGTCATGCATGTGCCATCGAGGAAGCTCACAGTCCTCCGCAATGCGGCAGACGCATTCGTTGTAGTTCTTCCCAAACAGCTGCATGCCGACGACGGCGAAGATGAAGACAATGATAGCAAGAACCAGAGTCAAGTTCCCCAGAGCACCAACAGAGTTCCCGATGATCTTTATCAACATGTTGAGGGTCGGCCATGACTTGGCCAACTTAAACACACGCATCTGGCCACAAGAGAGACAGATGCAGAGACAGATAAGTATAGTTTCATCAAGGTGTTTTTTATTTGTGATGATAATGATGATGCACTGACCAATCGGAATGAACGCAGCACAGACAGGCCCTCAACATTAGCCAGTCCCAGCTCAACCAGGCTCATAGTGACAATGATGCTGTCAAAGATATTCCAACCCACCTGCACATGACAGCAACAGACACATGTTACCATAAGAACAGCTGCCTGCCATCACAAGTGAGCTAAAAAACTGACCTGAAAGTAGTAATATGGGTCCATGGCAAGAAGTTTAAGGACCATCTCAGCTGTAAAAATTCCTGTGAAGACCTGAGGGGTCAGACGTCATATTTGTTTATTTAGCAGATCTCAATCTCACTAATAAATGGCAGTAATACCACAAGGAATTCTGAAGAAAGTGCATAGAATCTACTGGTAACATTTTGTCAACAGGATTAGATTCTGTGAGTCTATGTTTTACCACTGACCAGATTTCCAATACTCAGCAACTCCTCAAACTGCTCCGTCATTGGATAATGTTCCATGGCCATGAAGACGGTGTTCAGAACAATGCAGATGGTGATGCCGAGGTCGACAAACGGGTCCATAACGATGATGTAGAGCCACTTTTTGAGCCACAGCCAACAGCCGCAACAGTTCCACTTCAGGAAAATGTCAGCAAATGCATACCAACATGGAGGACATGGCCTCTGTTCATCCTCAAAATCTGGAACAGAAAACTGGATATTGAGATGTGAGCAGGAGAAGATTTCACAGAGAAATGTGTGTTACTCCTATCAGACCGGACTATAAACCATCATAACGCATACGTCACACAAGCAGTCAACTGACAGCTCAGTAACACAGCTGTATGTTTGCACATGTGTACCTTCCTTGGTAGCGTGTTCTTGCTCGTGACTGTTTAGGTCTGCAGATGAATTCTGCGACGTTGAGGCTTGTTTTTCTGCCCTGCAGGCAGCCTGCTACAATGTAAACAAAACAAAAAATAATCAGTTGTGTGTTTAAAGGGATTATTATTATTAAATTGTCTGAGTTTTCTTGCATCAGGTCGCACCTCCTCCTCTCTGATCTTTAGTGCCTCCAAAATCTGAGCGTACTCCTCCTCCTTCTGTTTAGCCTCTGCAATGGTAGCGTCGTTCTGCTCAGCGTACGCCATGGCAACCACAGCCAAGATGAGGTTAATGAGGTAGAATGAGCCGAGGAAGATGACAACCACAAAGAAGATCATGTAGGTTTTGCCTGCAGCTCGCAGCGTCTAAAGGGAGACAGGTGGAAGACAAGACTTCTCTGTGAAAGTCCTCAAAATATACCTGCATTAGTGACAATAACAAAAAGCTAGAGTAAACTTATACCAGTCAGGTACTGACCAGCTGGAACAGGTTTTCCCAGAAGTCCTGGGTCATGAGTCTGAACAGAGCCAGAAAAGCCCAACCAAAGGAGTCGTAGCTGGTGTAGCCATAGTTTGGGTTTCTCCCTGCCTTCAGACAGATGTAACCATTCGGACAGACCCTGAACACATCATCATCGTTATCATCATCACCTTCATTGATACCATCATTATAATTATCTTTATCATGTGACTATACCCAGCATCAGAGCTGTTTCCACACAGCAGAGCATCAGCATGACCAGGTATGAAGTAATAGTTCTCTGTCAGACAGACACAAATGGGCAGAAGTGAGAAGATGATATGACATATCATGTCAACATGTGAGGTCACTTTACCTTCATTGTTGATGTACTCATAGTAATCAAAGTCACTGCTGTTGTCATGGGTATTGGTGCCATTGTCGAAGATGGTGTCTGATGTATGGTTGACAACTGGGGGCATCAGGACACATTTCTGCCTCAGGTTTCCCATGAAAAGCTGCAGACCAATCAGAGCAAAGACACTGAGGCAGAACACTGTCAGGATCATGACATCACCCAGCTTCTTCACTGACTGGATGAGAGCTCCAACAATTGTCTTTAAGCCTGAAGGAAGGAGCAGGTTTTAAAGAAGTGTAAACATTAATCCATTAACATACACACACACACAAACGCCCACACACACACCTGGGATGACTGTGATGGTCTTCAGAGCGCGAAGAACTCTGAACGTCCTCAAGGCTGAAATGTTTCCCAAATCAACAAACTCTGTCAGATATCTGAAACACAGAGAAACCTTCATCATCTTCAGTCTTATCACCTTCACCTTCCTCATCAGCCTAATTTTATTAATTGTCCTCATCATTATCTTGTCTTAACCTTATTCATCATTATCATAACTTTCATTACATTATTACCACACCTCATTACATTTTCATCATCATCATCAGTCGCCATGATCATCTTCCTAATCATCACCTTCATCATCTCACCACATTCATCATCATTAACCTCTTTACCATCATTACTTTTTCATCTTTATCATCATCAGTACATTAGTCTTACTACTTGTATCATCATCATCATCATTTTTTTAGAGCTATAATCCACATGTGTATCTCAGGTTATTGATCATTACGCCATGCTGATGACCATGAAGTCTAGCCAGTTCCAGGGGTCTCTGAGAAAGGTGAAGTCCCCGACGCAGAATCCTCTAGACAAAACCTTGACTGTTGCCTCAAACGTGTAGATGCCTGTGAACACGTACCTGTTCCATGACAGAAAAATATACATTCAAAAAAACATGTTGCATGTTTGATAATTATTTGTCATTAACACTGATGATGTTTTCACATGAAGGAACTAGTGGAAGTGCAGTTGTTCTGGTATGAAACACTGAAAAGTTACATCATTTCCATTCATCACTTTTGACAGATTCATGTAAAATCTCCATGGTGAGACCTTCAGACCTCGACCAGAGTTCAACTAACAGCCATCATAGTTTGAGTGCCCTGAATTCTGAGTCTGTTGTAGCTGAATCAAATGGTAATTTCATTTGGTTCAGACACAAGCCATCGCTTTGTTTACAATGAGACAGTGAACAGACAGACTCTTGTTTCAGTACTTCAGAACTCCAGATTTATGCTATTAGTCACAATCAGTTTTCAGATGAGAACATATCTTTTTTTTTCTGGTGTCACCGTAGGGTCATATCAGTGCTGTGTGTAAGTGTGTATTTCTGTGTGTATACGAGTGCTTTAGTGTGTGTGTTGACTCACTCAACGATCTTATTCCATGCGGGAGGGTCGCTCATTGTCATGAAGACACAGTTGGTCAGAATTGTCACCATGATGAACAAACTGAATAATGTTTTGGCTTTAAGGAACACATTTCAATCACTCATGATGATTATTTATCAATGGAAAAACACACAATGATCATGAAATATAATATGAAGGATATGAATGAATGAGGATCCTGATGGAAAAGATCCTCAGCAGGTTCAATGGACCCAACAGGTAACAAGCAGGATCTGCATTAAACCTGTAGATAATGTTTCCTTTACCGAGCACAATGTATGTCTGCAGAGAGACAGACAGGTCAGTGACATATAGACAGTGGGAGGTCATGGCTCTGGTTTACCAGTTTCATTCAGTTGTACCCCTGATGTCTTCTTTAGACTTGCACTACCAGCTGTAATACTCATTACTCTCTTACATACACAACTTGGCAGACTTGTTGTCAAATAAACCCATAACATCTATCTGCTGTGATTTAAAACAGCTGTTTAATAAACATAATAGAATGTTTCTTTATTGGTTAGTATTCAGATAGATAGAGAAAGACCTTCTTTGATTGGTAGAAGGGATCCAGCTCCTCCAATGGGGTGTTGAGAAGCTGAGGGGGTGGATCCCCATAGATGAAGGGGAGGGGCTTCCCAGCCTCCAGGTCACTAGCTGGTTTAGGAAGATTTTCCTCTGCTATCTGTCAATCAAAAAGAGACAGCCAATCACAATTAAGATACTGCAATTCAGTTATTAGCACTCTACATATATTTGTTATTAGTTTTTTATTTAATACCTCAATGTTCTTTTCCTTTCTTTTCTGTTGCTCTTTCTCTTCAGCTTCATACCGCCGCTGGATTTCGTCCAGCGAGGCCAAAGTGAGGCGCCTGAAGATTTCTGTACCAACAGGGGGCAGAGGAGGTGCCATTTTGGCATCATGCAGCGCCGCTCGAGTTCCCTCGTCACCTAGTAACTGCCTCCTGTAAAGAGGCAGAAGGAGGAAAGACAAGAGATTTAACAGAATCAGAAACAGGTTTGACTGTCTTGCTGGCTGTGTGGACACAGTTTTGTGGACAGACAGACATAGTAGGTGAGTCATGTGACCTTCAAGTCACAAGTGAAAACAATATACCACAATCATACAGTCAACCACTCTGTTAACAACACAAAGACCGACTGCTGTATTGTATCAGCATCCGTCTCACCTGTCTTTTGGGTCCTGACGACTATCAGACAACAAACATGATCGGTGTACCACAGGACTTCATCCTGGGACCCATTTCTGATCACCTGACCAACATCTCTAATTTAAAAGGTTCCACCTGAAGATCCATCTGGACCTCTTGAAACTTTGAAAGACATGCCAGTTTGCCTACTTTTAATAGGTTGGCTCTGAGCCAGAGGACTGCTGCTTATAGACTTTCATGAAGACGGTGCCTCCAGATTGTTAAACAAGCTTCAGATGATTTTTGTAAAGTAAGCAGTTTTATTGCCTCCAAAAAACAACAAGTAAAAAGACCAAGTCTGGCTGTACCAGCCGTCCCATGCTTGATAAAAAGCTTTCAAAATCATGTGTCCATGAACCTGAATGTTGCGTTCAGACTTACAGCTGTGAAGGTAACAGTCTCAGCCGATTCACTCTTTTCAGAAGAGCTCCACTCCCCCTTTTGTTTTTCCATAACTCAAAAAACGTTTTCTTTCTCCTCATCATGGTTGCAGGAATCTTTGGTCTGTCGATCAGCCCGTTTTCACCTGTTTGATTTGTCTGTCTGTCTCTATGTCCGGACGGGTCTGTTTGTCTGTGCTTTCTGTCTCAGCTACGTTGCTGCGCTCAGTTTTTTTCCCCTTCAACAGATTTCATCATTACACAAGAATATTCATGTGTTCACTGTAGTACTGAGACAAAAAACAGGAAATGAAACAAAGCACTTAGCTGTTTGGGAACATTTCTGCATTTCTATTCATTTCTGAGTGAAAAACTCTTTATTTCACTGCCAGCACCGATCTGGTCATCAGGGTCTTTTTTTCAACAGCGCCTTTGTCAGCCATTATGTTTTCAATGTATGCATTCATCCAAAGGTGCAGAGTTCAGTCTGATCTATTCCTGTAAATGGGATGTCTGATTTGTTCAAATTTCAAACAAACACAATTTAACTAAAAGATGAACTCCTCACTGTTTGGAGGCTGAAAGTCAAAGGTCACTATGATCCCTATTTGAGAAATCCTGCTCTAAATATGACACCATTTCACACAAATACATAATTCTATGTAGGTTGGGTGTGTGCACAGAGTACAGTGATCCAGAGTACACAGAGCATGACACCATCAGTATCCTCAGAGATGCTCCCTGTCTTTTTTTTAAATACATTTTGTTTGCAGGGTCCTAATAGAGCTGAGGAACAATGACAGAAACTGGAAGCAGACAAGAACATCATAAGGAAGGCCAGAACTCTAGATTACATGTTTGTGTGCATTATCATGCTGTCTTTGGCATGACTTTCACGCCATGTAAAGAAGCTGATCTATTTTTTTTGCTTGCTTGATCTAAGGATATGAGATTAGTTCAGTTCAAAACCTTGAACAGGATCTGGCTCATAAGGGAGAACCTTCCTGCTGACAGTCGGCCGGGTAAAGGAGGAGAAGAAGAGGGAGACAGGAAAGAGAGTTTATATTATAGTGGATATACTGTATACATTGTGAGTTAATAAATCATAATAATAACACCAAAGACTGGTGTAGGCAATAAGCATTGGAATGATCAGAGGTCAGACTCCAGGTCAGCATGCAGGTCTGGAGGCAGAGAGAGAGAGAGGGAGAGAGAGGCACAAAACTACAAGGAAGACAGCAAACACAGTTTATGACATGAATCGTGAGTATGTATCAGGCTGATGAGAAAAGAGGAGAGGTAAGAGGGTGAGAGCGGGATGTAAGGGGATAGGGAACTGCTCAGTGGATCCTGTTTGTCCCCCAACAGTGTAGGTCTATAGCAGCAGAGCTATGCAAAAAGTTAAGAATCTATCGGCCCTATGATACCTGTGGCTGAGGCCATGTCAACAAGTGACTGTATATATACCTAACATCTCTGTACACTACAGTTTAGACTAGTTATTCATCTTGTTAAACATAGAGGTTTTAGGTCTAGTCTTAAAGGTGGAGGCAGTGTCTGCCTCTCGGACTCAGATTGGTAACTGGTTCCATAGTAGAGGTGCCTGATAGCTAAAAGCTCGTCCTCCCTTTCTACTTTTATGAATCCTACAAGTAAAGCTGCACTCTGAGATCTGAGTGTTCTAGTATGAACATCTGGTACTATCAGGTCCTGCAGATATAATGGAGCTAGTCCATGTAGAGCCTTGTAGGTAAGGAGAAGGATTTTTAAGAATATTTTTGACCCTATTGGGAGCCAGTGAAGAGAAGCTAAAACAGGTCTTAGAGATCTGTTATGAGTAATAATTGACATGTCCTGATCAAAAATAACTCGGAGGTTCCTCACAGTCGTACTGGAGGCCAAAGTAATGCTATCCAGAGAGAGAATGTTATGGATAAATACAGCTGGGTATCATCAGCATAACCATCAAGTTTTTTCCATGCTTCTAAATGATATTCCCTAAAGGAAGCATGTAGAGGGTAAACAGGATCGGTCCAAGCACTACAGGTGGAATTCAAACCTAAACACTCCACCAATCTGTCCATTTCAAGACAGTTCCTAACTGTCCCATTTAATCTAAGCCCTTTAATGTAGTATAGATTACCTCTGTTATATACTGGTTATGTTTTAAACCCCTTATTTTGATAAAGACAATTAAATCAGTTTGTCAGACAGCCAATCAGATGTAAAGCAGCTGACCAATGACCAATCCAATGCGGAGTAGCTCAAAGACACTCGCACCCCCCTCATGTCTCTGGTGTCTTTACCGTTGCCAGGGTTGACCCCACCCATGCGTTGCCATGGCACCAACAGCTGTTGGGAGTCATCAGTTTGACCCTCTGGTGTAAAATTACAGTAGGCACGATGACCCAGCTCATTCCAACACACACACACAGGAGGACTAACACACACATATCACACATACACACACACACACACACTCTTCATTCCTTTCAGTGTTCCTACATGATTTTCTTTCAGCCCCTCCTCACCTCCCTCTGATCAACCGCTGACCTCCTCTCCTCTGCAACTCTCTTCTCTTCTCCTACCTTATTCTACTCGCCTCCGTCTGTCTCCTCCTGTCAAATCCCACTCCAAAAGTAACAAAGACGTCCTGTTTTTTTTTATCTTTTTTAAATGGGTTTGTCACATTTTTAGACCAAAGAGTGTAATTTTAACACAGAATTTTTATGATGGTCTGATAAAGCAGTTCTCCGTAAAAAGCTGGAGCTGATCATCAGATTGATAGAAGACACTTCTCCCATTAATAAAATAGTAGTAGTCAAATGTGGAAACATTCAAGCCTCTGCCTCACAGATGTCAGATTCACAGCTGGCAAGATCCAGGTGTGTCAGTCATGATGATCAATATGGGCTGATATTCTCACTGTTGATTAAAAGGTGACTCAGTGAGACATTTAAGGCTCTAAGTTTCAATATGTACAGTAAGTCTAAATCAGACTGTCCATCTGTCTGTCCCTCTCACTCTCAGTTGTCCATCAGCTCAGTGACTCTGCTGGTTCCCACAAATATTAGGCTACAGGCAGCTAAATACAGACAGACACACAAGCGCACATAGACACACATACGCACACACTCACACACATTTCCTCTGCTGTCAGTGGGGCTTAAGAATGACAACATAACAGATAAAAGTCTTGTTGATATGAATGTTAATGTGTTTATGCAGCAGCAGGTCTGTTCATTCTTCAACAGCTTTTAACGCACAAGAATAACATCCACTGTAAAAAATGCAAAGGAGTTCAGCTTTTTAAACTTAAACTAAAGTTCTTAAGTTCAGAACTTTATCTTTTTTTCACAGCTCTGACCTTAAATTTAGGATTTAGAATTTTCCGAAATGTAAATGAATCATATTTTATGCAAATTCTGATTTAAATATGTAAATCAGTGGGCCTAAACTTCTTCCATGCACGGCAAAATGAGTGAGGCCTAAAATGTGGACATCTCATTTATTTTTGTTTCTGTCTCACATTGTTTTTAGTTATTGTGTCACAGATCCTGAGGTCCATGTAGAGTGACAAACATACTAATACTTGCCTGCAGAGATGCCACCAACATCATCCGTCTGTACTGTACACAATGCTGCTATTGAACATCCACTACTCCTCCCCTCTTGTGTGATTTTCCACACTTTATTCAGTCAACATGAACTCTAAGTTTCTAAGCATCCAGCACTTTAAAATGTTTATGGCCGTTAGTAAACACCCTGCCGGTGTCAGTATCTTGCTGATCTCTTTTCACCATCACAGTGTGAGCAACAACCAGCGGGACATCATATACACCGGTATACACTGAACAATCCCTCACTGGGAACACATTTTCTGACATCTGCGCTTTACTAATGTAATAATCAGAAGACAGGAACCACAAGGAGCAGGACACTGACAGACAAACGACCAACTAAATCACAAATGTAATCAAAGATAGCTTTAGTTAGCTTAGCAATGAGTACATAATAAATATGACTACCATAAAAAGCAAGGCCCATCAAAATGATTCACATTAAAATGCTGTTTCATGTTATACAATGACAATAAAGTGAAATAAAGAGTGAACAAACATACTGTTGATTCGTTTAAGTGCTCCTGACTGACATAAAACATGAACTAAATCAAACTGAGCAATATAAAACAAACATTCATCCATCATCACACAAAAACATAAACATACATTATCATGTCTCAGGCACATGTACAAATACACAGTCACACATGAAGACTAATTCAAAGTGTAACCACAGAAACATTAACATGGCTCTTACTGTCACCGCTGCTGTCGGTTCATCCGTTGTTTTAAACTGAAGGTGTGTGTGTGAGCTGCATGTGTACAGTATGTGTGTTTGTAAACGTGTGACCATCACCAACATGTCACTCAGCCTCTTGTCTTTGTGATAACCGGCGCCACACACAGACTGACGGGGACAAACTGCATTAGCGTTAGTCATGTTCATTTCAGTTTTAACCACAAGATGGCATTAAAGTCCTTAAGCCCCACCCCTTTTATTATTAAAATATGCAATACATTGTTGTGTCTACTTTGATTTGATGTTTAAACAGTGGTGTATGGCTGGGCCTGTGTGTGAGTCTGTTTTTCTCACTGTCATAGTATCATGATGCTGCAGCACCTGGGCATCACGTTCAGTGCAGAACATCATTTTTTTTTTTTGGTAATGGGGTTTCAAAAGCTGCATATGTGACCCAAGAATATCTTAATGTCAACACTAAAGAGGTTACAGCAACATGATTTGTGGTGTAATAAATGTTTAGTGCTGTAAAATACCAGTGTTTTGGGAACGACTTAGCAGTTTGAGGGTTAATAAAACTACGATCGTCTCTCTCAGAGAGAGGCACAGGGTTTACTGATGAAGCCGTCTCTCCTGTTGCACTGCGCGCACACACAGACACACACAAACACAGACAGCTGTTATCAGTGTTGTTGTTCCAGCAGAGTGTGATGTTGTGTCACACTGATAGAGAAAAGTCCTTCTGCTTTTAATGCTGGCACACACACACACACACACACACCATGCATGTGTGTGTGTGTGTTTGTGTGAAACTGTAGACTGCAGAATGTTGTTGGACGCAGTCAGAAACGTCCGGTATTTCCTGTCCCTCTGTCAGCTCTCCATGCTGAAGTCAAACGATGTGTTTGAGCAGGAAGCAAATGACAGTCCTCAGATGGCAGAGTCCTCCTACATACAGGGGGCGCTGTTTACACCTCAGAAAATTTAAATTTAAATTTTGAGGGTAAATAGTTATCTGTACACACATTCATTTTATTATGTTGCGACAAAGAGTGGCAAGAAGAAGTACAAAGCTGTAGTTTTAAAAGTGGCCACTTAAGGGAGGCTTCTTGAATGTGTCAGGTCTGGATCCTGAAGACTTGGTTATACATGATATGTGGCTGCACTGAGCCCATTTCAGCTAGATTGGCTTTTTATAAAACTGGGCTTTGTGAGCAACACATTGAGAAGAGCCATACAAAGCAGCCTTGGCACCTGATGAGGATACCATGTGTGTGTGTTTAGACGTCTACAAGGCACAGCCAGGTTGGGCGGAGGTCCCTGGGGCCAATCCAGGACTTAATGCAGGGATTATCTGCTGGTAGCCTCAAAGCAGCTGGAGATCTCTTCAGTACAAGGAAGCCTGAGCATCTCAATTTTAAAAAAAATCCACCGTAAAGATGTTTTTGACAAATTGGTGAGATTGGATCAGCTCTGCTTATTTTAAAATTAAATAAATTCACATTTTACCTTAAATATAAATTATTTTTTATGCTTGTGCAGCTTGTGTAGCACACCTCTTCAGTAAAATAAAGTTAAAATAGTTTTATTCACACATGTTTTTTATATATTAACTGGCAACAGATCAGTGAGAACTAGTGTCATCCCAGCTCACTGGTGTGTTGGTCTGTGGTTTCATTCTGATAAATTTGTCTCCCTGAGAGGATTGTTGGTTTTAAATGTTGGTGTTAAATTCTGCTGTGTGTGTGTCTCTCTCTCTGATTGAGTCGTACTCAGCCAGAAACTTACTGACAGTCAAGTTCAGATTCTCCAGTTTCTTTCTTGAAATCTCTGCGGACAAAAACGAGCCGCAGTATGGAGTTGCTGCCAAACATTAACACACAAACACACACTCGGACACACACAGATATACTAGCATGTGCGTGTGTGTGTGTGTAAGGATCACATTGCGATACAGATGCCAAGAAACATGTAACTCTTAAACCTCCGAAAGCACTGCAGTCATGTGGGTGTGCGTGAGCGAGCGTGTGAGTTTCATTCAGTTTAAACAGCCTAAATCAAACGAGACCTCCATGTAAGCACAGCAAATGACAGCAACCGCCACCTCTGACAGTAAAAATGACGTGCTGATTGAACAGTTTTGCACCAATTAACCTTTTCCAACTCATCAAACGTGTGTCATGTGATCAAAAAGCGCATTCCAGATTTTAGGGCTCAATAGACTGAGACGCAGCAACGATCTGTATATAACCACATCTAATACTTTGCTGCATATCCTTTACATGCTGTGACTGCTTTGAGTCTGCACTTCATAGACATCTACAGGTGCTGAGTATCTCCTCTGATGATCCTCTGCCTCTGCAGCTGCTGCCTGTTCCCAGAGCTCGTCCCTTTCAGTTTCCCGCTACACATATGGAGCTCAGTTTGACTCACATCAGGTAACTATTCAAGAAAGTTCGAATCAAATGCTTCTAAATAGTTCTAATGGTTTATGGCTTTGATTAATAAGGTTCAGCGGTCCTCAAAGAGACCTCCACCGATGAAGCAAAACGTGACTGTGCACTATAATCACATGCATGCGAACATAACACTGTGCAGCACAGGGGTAGCCTAAATAAAGTAAAACAGTCTGATATTCAACTTCAGAAGACTCCAGGGAATGAGGTACATTTTGGGACAGTACTTAAATGTGATGCTACTGACTGTTATTCAACACCACCAGCACTCCATTTGAAGCCATAAACACCACATTTTTAAAGTCTTAACACTGAAATAAAAGTTTGCAAAACAAATCTGTGTGCATCATTTACAACATACCGTGTACACGTGCACAAGCATGATCAAGATATTAGGTGTATATCGAAAATTAGTCATATGGATTACTTGTTGGCAGGTCAGACTTAATTCAATTTGTCTGTTGTATGAGTTTTGCAGAATTGTTCTCCACTGAATGTTGCACAATAGCTGATGTAGCACAATGCACATTTATATATATATATATATATATATATATATATATATATATATATATATATATATATTCATAGTTGATATTTATTTTTTTATTTTTGCATGCGTTTTAAAATTATTCTATTTTTTCATATACCTAAATTTCATGGCAAAGTAAGAATTTAATTGTTTCATTGCTGTGCATATGAAAATAAACACCTTTAATTTGAGTCAGGAATCATTAGCTTGATGTATCTCATGTTAGCAGCTAGTAGCGCATGGTTAAGCTTTGTGCTGCCCCTCCTGGGCGAGGCTGCTGTCAGCAATGCTGCAGCAGAGCTTTAGCAACACGATATGCGTGATAATCCATCTCTATTAAAGCTTTCCTGGGTTATTAGCTGCCACCTTATCATATAGCATACATACTATCCCGAACTGAAGCTAGTAGTGCTAATCTGACTAGCCAAATGCTATTTCCTCTGGCAGACTGTTAACCTTTCAGTGTGACCCTGCTCAGTTAGCGGTTAGCCGGGCCACAGCCACTCTGTGCTAATTTAAACTGCAGCAGTTGTTGGTGGCAGCAGTTGTTAATATCTGATCCCTGATCAGCTCGTTCAACACAGTCAGCCTGCCTATAAATACTGCGTCTGCTGCCTTATCTTAAACTCTAACCTCAGGCGGTACTCTGTCTTATAAAACCCAACCTGAACCTTGCCACTGAGCAAACAAGTCCCTCTAAACCTATTAAAAGGTGGAGTCACATTTAGCATTGGATAATGTAGCACAGTAATTCTAACCATCATAATTAAACCAGTCGGAGATTTACTGATATGGTATGTATGATGCTGACCATCAGCTAGTAACACATAACGTGACAGGAAAAGAGACACCCAGGAGACTTTTACTGTCTCTGTCTATGTAGGTTACTGCTCTTAACCTATCTATTACCAGAGCATCTGTTTAGTTGCCATGGTTACCACCTGCTGGGATTTAACCGAGCAGCCAGTTATCATTCAGAATGTATAAGGATCACAGCTAAAATGCCGATGCCACAGTCCATGAGCTCATGTAAATCCACTTTGTTCCACTAGGTGGGCTAGTGAGCCATTGTAACTCATCTGTCCTCATTCCAACACAAGAGGAAGAGACAGTATCAAATGAACTGAAGTCAACCATCAACCAAACTTCTGAAGGAGCTACTGTACACAATCTCTGCTCACATCTATTCCTCCACATTACAAGTAGAGGCTCAGGCAGGGGTTCTAGCTCAGCAGATCCAACTGGCCATTCCTCCCATCCACCTTCTCTCCCTGTCTCAGTTTAGAGACCAGCTTCACCAGACTCATGGTGGTGGCTGTAGTGGAACTCACTAGTGGAGTAGTGGAAACCCTTCGCAGGTCATGTGTCCACTTTGTATGACACTGATGTCATTATTCTAGAGTCAGCACATGACAGAGGATCACACAAACAGAAACAATAAAGACACTTTTTCAAATTTTGCTTTCAACAACTGTAATGAAACCTTTGGACTGAACTCTGGTCGGAATAAACAAGTTTCTGATTTTGGCCTTAAATTTACTAATACCACTTTTTGTAAATTATTTTATGACATTTTAAGTCATTTATAAAAATGTTAAAATGACTTAAAACAAGCTGTGAAGATTCATTACAGACTCCGATGCCCTGTAGAAGCATCCTCATGCACATCTGTGGTTTACAGTGAGAGAAGGCATGACCTTTGACCTTCAAAAATCAGCTGGGAGTAAGTGTCAAGTCCATTAGTCTCGCCAGCACTGGGTCTAGGATTGAGTCCAGGACTCCTGTGTGACCCTGAGTCTTGTGAACTGGTGAACAATTCTATGCCTGTTTGAACGCTCTCCCTCCAGATGAATAATTTCAAAGCCTGATGAGTCGATATCATGACAGAGGGTATCAGTGTAACAGCTGCACAGCAGGTGTACTACACACTGAACACAGACAACACACACAGCGAGCATTAGGTACAACACTGTAACGTCTAAAGGTGACGTGAATGATACATTGAAAATCAGTTCTGGTTCTGCTCATAAACAGTTTCAATGTTGTTGTTTTTACATTGATGATAAAAGTTGACGAATTGATGATAAAACAGTAAAAATCTACTGTAAGTTCAGCTTCTCGCAGTTTCAGATAATAGAAAACAGGTCCAAGGAACAGCGTGACCACTTTCTGAAATCTGTGCAGAGTCCAGTCCTCCATATAAACCCAGGCTTCATTTCACATCTCAGTGTCATCTGAAATCAAAGACTCCGATCACATGATGGCTCAGCCTTACCTGCTTCTGTTGTTTATTCCAAAGTAATTCCAGTAAACATCAGCGGCGTGTCAGCGGCGTGTCAGCCTGACTTCCTGTCTGTCTCTCTCTGTCTGTCTGTCTTTCGAGCCTGTCTGTCTCTCACTCTGTCTGTCTGTCTGCAGTCTTCTGGCCTCGCCTTGCTTCCCCTCTCTGACTGAAACCTGAGAGGTCAGGTAGTGTGTCATTACACTCACACACACACACACGTGAAGCCACATGTTCATCAGTTCCCACCATGACTTTTTCAAATCATGTGTCACGAATAAAAACAGATTCTGAATGCTGAAGTGATTGATAGTTAATAAACTAAATATAATTAGTTTTTTCTTTGTATTTCAGTGTCTCTAAAGTAAAGTCTATAGAAATCTGCTGGTCAGTGATTTTTTTTATTTTTTTATTTTTTGCAGAACTGTTGCAAGGAGATTTGCTCGCAGGTGGTGGAATCAACGACTTGTGTCTTCTGGTGAGAAGAGGAGGGGTGGGAGTTTTGTCTTAATCAGGAGCACCATCGGGGGGGGGGCTGATTGTTCCACATTTACTCTAAAGACATCAGTGAGGCTGAATCATGAAAACTCTTCAGGTTCCTCAACAGAATGTAAGATCTTGGAATCATGAAGGCAGTCTGGAAAACAACTAACAAACTGTTGCAAATACTCCAAGTCGATGGTCAGCCTACCTTTGAGGAAACCTGGATCTGTTTTAGAGTCAGAGGTTTTGGATCTAGGTTGAACTTTCCTACATGTACTACAGTATCTACAACTGATTCATCATTATCCAAAGTTCAGATGTGAATTCCTCAGGACAGAACCAGGACCTCTAAACTTAAAAACTAAACCAACACAGTCTGCACTGCACCCACTTCTTTTGTCAGAATGAATGATGTAGAACCCAGTTATTTGTACAGGATACATTGGTAAAGACAGAGACTGAGGTGTGAACACATCACCACCTGGTGGCCACTTTAAACAGCTGTAAGCTGCAGTGATATGTTTTAGCCTATTTGGATGTAAACATTGTGGATTTCTTCCAAAGATCAGACAAGTAGAACATCTGTTAATGTTGAGATATGTTGGTTTTGATCCATCCATACTGAGTCAGGTGTATGTACAATACAGAGCATATGGAGAGTTGATGCTCCTTACATCCATCATAAGCAAGCACTAAAACCAAAGCCCTCCTTTAAGAAACAACACAGCTGACACACATACAGGACAGACTGCCGCTTACTGGTGACACAATGGAAGTATAACACATGAAAGAGACAAGTAAAGGAATGAAGTACAGTAGAAGGAGCTTCTCATGGCCTCATGAGAGCTCCAGCAGGGCTGCAGCACTAATAGCGATGGTTCAGTGTCATAAAGGTTTTAAGCATCACATACATCACTGAGTCTATGTGTAAAGGTCATCCTGTAGTAACACATGGACTCCTTTTTCAGCATCACTTTCTTAATCTGGTGAAATAAGATACAGCCTTGTTCTATATGTCAGCTAAAACACACAGGCAGATTAACAAAAACTCAGAGCGTGCTCGCTGTTTAAAAATAAAATATAGGCAGGTATCATCTGCATAGAAAGGTACATTTAATGCAGGTCTCAAGGTGAGCGCGTATGAAGTAAACACAAACAAAAATGTGACTCTAGATTACTTTTAAATGTTTCTGGAATAGAATCAGTCACATATAACATCAGCTGTGACTGACTTGCTTCTCTACAAATATATTGAAATAATAAGGAATGTTACGTGCTTTCTATTTAGGGAAGAGCCAGTAGAGAATATTTGATGTTTTCTATTTAAGGTGGTGTCAGTACATGTGAGTCCAGCAGAGGTTTGAGGAATTTGTTTCACATCTATTTGAAGTGTGTCTCTCTACAGCGGGAACCCTGTGAGGATTCATTCATTAGTTTATCCTCTGACCTTAAATGGAGATGATGAGCTCTGAGAGTGGCGACTATTTAAACAGTCTCACCAAGGAATCCCCTCCGTTTCCTCCTCTCTTCGTCTCTCTACCTCTGTCTCCTCTGTCATCCTCATTTTCTGTTTTGCTTAATTCATTTATTTTTTTGTTATCATGGCCCCCAAGAAACCAGAACCGAAGAAGGAAGCAGCAAAAACTTCACCTGAACCACAACCAGCTAAAGAACCGGACTTTGATCCAAACAGCATCAAGGTCTGTCACAGATTAACAATTAAGCTCTTATTCTTCAATCTGCATTTTTTTGCTTTTATTCAGATTATCAATTTGTTCTTTTCAGATTGAGTTCAGCGCTGATCAAGTCGAAGGTAAACCTGAAAGTAAACAAATATTTGTATACAGACTCTCAGATATCTAATCCTAGTTTTAAATCTGTGCAGAGTTTAAAGAAGCCTTCCAGCTGTTTGACAGAACTCCAGACGGTCAGATGAAGATTTCTTTCTCTCAGTGTGGAGATGTGATGAGAGCTCTAGGGCAAAATCCAACCAATGCTGAAGTCCTACGAGTGCTGGGACGACCCAAACCTGAAGGTACACACACCACACACACGTTTTAACTATGATTAGGCTTACCACTGTTGTATTGAAGAAAAGGCTCAGATTGTGCCCATTCTTTGAACAGAAATGGATGTTAAACTGGTGGACTTTGAGACTTTTCTACCAATGCTGCAACATGTGGCTCAGTCCAAAGACAAAGTAAGACTGAAGTTTTCACCTCCCACAAGCGGCGGTTAATTAATTAGAAATGTTATTATTAATGATTAACTGTGTGAAC
Source organism: Parambassis ranga (assembly GCF_900634625.1). NCBI lineage: Eukaryota > Metazoa > Chordata > Actinopteri > Ambassidae > Parambassis > Parambassis ranga. The sequence continues at coordinate 6,557,462 of NC_041029.1, read as the reverse complement.
AGGGGACATACGAGGATTTTGTGGAAGGCCTTCGAGTTTTCGATAAGGAAGGAAATGGGACGGTGATGGGCGCAGAGCTGAGACATGTGCTGGTTACTTTGGGTATGACGATTTCTTTTTAAACCTTGTGTTAAACACTGAGCATGCTCAGACATTATATATCACATAGTTTTGTGTTATTAGGGGAGAGGATGACAGAGGAACAGGTGGATCAGCTGCTGGCAGGACAAGAAGATGCTAACGGATGTATTAACTATGAAGGTAACACAAAGGATCCCAAAACAATCAATAGACACAGACCTGGAGAGATGACTCAAGGAAATGTCTTTTTCTGTCTTACAGCATTTGTCAAGCAGATCATGGCTGGCTGAAACAACGCAAGAGTGCATGAGCTTCTTGAGTTTCAGGTTGGACTTCCTGCAGGCCTCGTCTCTATTTTCAATGACCATTTCTATAAAACCTCACTGAAGCGGTTCAATAAAACTGTGCTTCAGCTGGTAGCTGGTCTTTTTATTCATATTGTGTTGATCTTTTCTGTGAAAAGAGTACTTTGAAACATCTGTAAAAAATTATGTTTTGTGAGACTTCTGGTAAAGATTTAAGTGTTTTTGTATAATGGTAGGCACAGTATTTTCATTTTATGTAAATATGGCTACTTCCCTGTCAGGTGCTGCATGTACAAATGTAAACATGATGTGATGGGATTGTACTAAGTAGATTAAGACTACTATTAGTCTATTTAGATAATAGAACATTATCATAGTGTTGTAATTACAATGATATTTAGTAGAACACATTACTATGAAAATATGAGTAACAACAGGACAATGATCCAAAGCTCAAACTCAGCCTTTGATTACACTATGGTTAGGATCTTGTGGCTGCCTAATCTCTCAGATCTTTTCTACTGCTGCATTGCAGTGGCAGACACTATATGTCCAGAGCTCCTCCTGCGGACAGGAGGTGATTCACAGTTTTCTGTTGTGCTACAGGATTTGAAATAAATGCCCCTTTCGAGACCCATTAATTACCCATTCATGGTGTATTTAAATTTTTCAGACATCTGTTAAGTGGTTAAGGCCAACAGAGTACTTACTGCATCACAATCAAACCAAAATGATGTACTGTATGAGTTATTCACTGGTCCCAGGTAATTAGGACATACTGCATTTGTAGGTGAAGGTATAAGCATTATATAATTGGCTTGCTACGAGGCATGAAAGCCTGTTGTAATGTCTTTATGACAGCTAATCAGGCTTAGTGTAGCTGGGTCAACAGACATATCTGTGTGTGTGTGTGTATCTACAGTGGGTTGAGATACACCATCCCATGTGTGTTCTGATGAGTCCATCAGCCTCGTTTTTCACATTTCTGCAGCCGCACTTGCTGAATCTCCATTAAAGAGGAATAACAGCTTCACTGCACCAATACAATCGCAGGGTAAGTCTGGAATTTGACTGCAATACATTTCATAGGATTCTCTCTAAAAGGCTCTTTTTAAATTCTGTTGACCTGCTATGTGCTTTGTACCATTATATCATGTACTAGTGCAGACGTTTGTAAATGAGTCAGGCTAACATTAGTTAATTAATTGTACCAAACAACAATGCATTGTAATGTTAGCTGATAGTAATTTGCTAACAGAAGGCCAGCTGATAAAGCTTTTCAGCCAGATCAGGAGTTTGGTTTAAAGAGCCAACCAGGTGACATTTGCAGAAACTGATGTTGGGGTACTGTCCCTGTGCAGGAAAATGCCGACATTGATGCCGCACGTACCAGTACCACGGCCTTTTTACTCCCAGGCCAGAGAGAACTTTGTGAAAGCTATACCTCCCAAGCTTCTCTGTCTGCTGGCCTGTGGAGGAATAGACTGTCGCTACGAGGGACCAGAATGCTGGAAACTAAACCAACAAGTGATTCGAGGCCTCTTCTCCTCCTGGTGAGACGATCTGGCTGCAGTCTTAACAGTTGTCATGTGATAAAGCAGAACAGAAAGGAAAGGGTGTGTTTACTGTTTATGAACTTCCCATCCTAGGGTGACAGATGACATCATTGCCATGACCCGACCGTCCAATCATCTAATCGAGAAGTACAACATCGTAGAGCAATTTCAACGGTAATTGCCAGCCAGTATTACACTCTTGGATGCAGTGTGTGACTTTTTGCAGGCACTGTCCTCATAACTGATTTTTTTTTCCAGGTTAAACATCAGATCAATCATCAACATGCAGCTTCCGGGAGAGCATGCTCACTGTGGGCCTCCTCTAGACCCTGAAAGTGGTTTTACATACTCGCCACAGATCTTCATGGATAATGACAGTGAGATCTCCAAATACTGAATTTGTTTGTTTGTTTTTGATAAGATACTGTGTATTCATGTGTGTGTGTAATCTGTTTTGCAGTTTACTTTTACAATTTTGGGATGCCAGATTTTGGCGTGTCATCTCTTGTTGGTATAATCGATGGCGTGAAGGTTCTGGCCTTTGCGGTGAGGGAGGGAAGAGTGGCTGTGCACTGCCATGCTGGTCTGGGCAGAACAGGTGCAGTAAAACAAACATACTGTAGTTACAGTCCACATGCAGAACATGATAGAAACCCATAATCCTCTTCTGTGTTTGACAGGTGTCCTCATAGCCTGTTATTTGATCTACACACTGCGCATCAGCCCAAGCGAGGCCGTACACTATGTGCGGATTAAACGGCCTCGCTCCATTCAAACCCGAGCACAAATAAACATGGTGTTTGACTTTGGCCGCCTGCTTGGCACACAGCTGGTTCAGTACCCAGACCTCAGCCTGAGGCACGGAGCCCCCTTCACCCTACAGCATTACTTAAACCGACAAGCACTCCTGCTGCATGGCCAGGAGGCCCGCAGGCTCAGACAGACACCAAAGGTCAGGCCTTTAAACTGCATCAATCCCCTGGGGTCCACAGTGTAACACTGCTAACCTTCTCCTCCTCTGACTGTGACTAGGTGGTGTACCTCCTGTGTGTCCGTCTGTCCTGCTTAGCTCTGGGTCTGCCTTCTCCTCCAGAGATCCATGCTGAGCTGGATCAGAGGTCAGCACTACGGACCCTGGGCAGGACTGTGAGGGAGACCCTGGTGGACAAACAGTACTTGCCCTTGATGAGGGAAGGTCTTAAGGGTTCGAGGGCGAGCTTAGAGTCTGTTTTATCCTGGGACGAGCCATTGAGATTCTTGGACAGAAAGCGGGAGTTGTTGCTGTACAAACGCAGCTACAGTGACTCTGACCTTGCAAAAATCACAGCAATCGAGGTTAAGTCTCAAATTATGCATCTATAAATGAAAGTTCCTGAAGTCAGACTTGTTAAACAGGCATTTCTCTCTTTTCTCTGTCCTGAAGGACCTGGAGCTGAGTCCATGCAGCACCACCTCACTCAGAAACGAAACACACTGGTGTGTGCAGGATCTTATAAGAGCTGATCTGAGACCGGTGCTTGTTTCACTTTCATCAGGCAGTCTGACTTCCATAAAGGAATCTCATACACTCAACTTCGCAATGCCAGGCCTGAGGACAAGCAGCAGCTGTGCTAACAGGTCAAAGTGCACATCTACAACAGCACTTCACAAGTACAGCTCCAACATTGAGGTATCATCTCATTACACTGTTAAAAAAGACAAAACATTACTGTGAATGCTTTAAAACCTCCTGATTTCTTTCACTTAAAGTTGCACAGAAATGTATATAACCCAGGCCCGACCTCGATGGTCCGTTCTGTCGCCAAGGCGATGGCAGAACACAGTATTCCAGGAGAAATCGTTCTGCAGAGGTCAGCTCTGCTGCAGGTACGGTACACGACGTACAGGTCTCTACATTAGAAACTATAGAAACATTGATTCTTCTGTTCACATTTCCAACAGGAGGAGCTAAACAGCAGCGACTGTGGCTGGGCTCTGTTAGTCACGGAGTCAGACCCTCAAGTTCTCTGTTGTCTGTTGTGGACCTGGCTGGAGAAGTTAAGGGTCAGTGCCATCAATGAGCGGTGTTGCAGTTTGAATACAAACAAATCTACATAGATAAATAGCACTGCATGCTAGTAAAGGAAAATCCTGACATCTGATTTTAGGGGGGGGGGGGTTGGTGAACTGTCCCTTTAAATGGCTAATACTACAAAAACACTTCCTTCTCCCTATTCTCACTCAGGAGCCTGTTCTCAGTGCTGAGGATGTCAGAAGGTTGACTGCTGAAGCAAGCAACAGGAAGCCTCTCAGTGTGCTCAAAAAGGTAATATAATATGTAATAATCAGGCACCTCTCCATTAAACATATAACATGCTAATTTGCATCATTACAGCCACAGAAACACACCATCTACTGTCTGCTGAGCTGCGTGAGCACAGTGACCAGCCTGTGTCCACACAGAGAGGATGCTGCCCTGCACCGGCTGATGCGGGCCCTTACAAAGGTGAGAGGAGTGAGTGAGCAGCTCAGTGTTTGTTTTAGATCGTGATGCCTTTACACAGTTTTTTTTTTTTAATTTATCCAACAGCGCCCTCAAGAGGACATGGACAGCCTCGCACCTCTAATGAAAGTCCTGAAGGCCAGTTTGAGAGAGACCTTCCACAACCACAGATACCTCACAAGGGCCTGCAGCACCAACACCACACTTTGAAGAGCCCAACTCATAATAAAGAATAGTATGTATTTGTTTTATAAAAAGAAAGTAGAGATATACTTAAATCAAACAGAGCTATCAGTAATGTTATTACCTGTTATTTTCCTACTGCTGGTATGACTAATAAAACATTCTGAAGATAAACTAATGTAATTCTGTGTATTTATTTTGACTATTTTTACTTTAAAATGTTAATTTTCTTATTTATTTTACTTATTTTGGTAACAAAAACAAATACCAGCTACAAACAAGAAGACCTAATAAGACAGGAAGGAAGTACTCACTGAACCCAGGAAGTATTATTTTATGTCACTTACCTGTTGGCTTAATTTTCAGCTCCTGCTTGACGCAGTCTCTGTTTCCACATCATTTTTTTACCTCCCTATCATAAAGAAGTTTTCTGGAACCATTTCTTTTATATATTAAACCAGACACTATACACTGCTCCAAAACATAAAGGGAACACTCAAACAACACAATGTAACTCCAGGTCTGTCACACTTCTGTGAAGCAGCCTGTCCAGTTAGGATCAACATTGATTGTGAATCAGTTTCAGCTGCTGTTGTGCAGATGGAACAGACAACAGGTGGAAATGAGAGGCAGTTATCAAGACAGCCCTATAAAGCAGAGGTTCTGCAGGTGCTGACCACAGACCATTTCTCTGCTTTCATCCTTTCTGCCTGATGTTTGATCACTTTTGCATTTTGTCAGCCCCTCACCACTAGAGGTAGCATGAGGCGGTGTCTACAACCCACAGAGGCTGCACAGATAGTGCAGCTCATCTAGGATGGCACATCAATGAGAGCTGTGGCAAGGTTTGCTGTGTCTGTCAGCACAGTGTCCAGAGCATGGAGGAGATACCAGGAGACAGACCAGTACACCAGGAGATGTGGAGGCTGTAGGAGGGCAACAACCCAGCAGCAGGACCGCTACCTCCTCCTTTGTGTAAGGAGGAACAGGAGTGCTGCCAGAGCCCTGCAACATGACCTGCAGCACGCCACTGATATGCATGTTTCTGCTCAAACTGTCAGAAACAGACTCCATGTGGGTGGTATGAGGGCCTGACGTCCACAAGTGGAGCTTGTGCTTACAGCCCAACACCGTGCAGGGTGATTGGCAGATTCACCATTGGCGCCCTGTGCTCTTCACGGATGAGAGCAGGTTCACACTGAGCACATGTGACAGTCGTGACAGACTCTGAAGACACCGTGGAGAACGTTCTGCTGCCTGCAACATCCTCCAGCATGATCAGTTTGGTGGTGGGTCAGTAATGATGCAGCCCTCCATGGGCCAGAGGTACCCTGACTGCCATTAATTACCGAGATGAGACCTCAGACTTAGACCCATTGTGAGACCAGGCATTCATACAGGCATGTGGAGGCCACACACACACTACTGAGCCTCATTTTGACTTGTCTTGAAGAATTTCCACTCATGTTGGATCAGCCTGTAATGTCATTTTCCACTTTTTTTTGAGTATGGTTCCAAATCTAGACCTCCATGGGTTAATAATTTAGATTTACATTGATCATTTTAATGTTATTTTGTTCTCAACATATTCCACTATGTAATGAATGAAGATTTTCAACTGAAATTATTTCCTTCATGGATTCATCTTGGTAAGATGTTGAATATATTTCCCTAAATCAGTTTAATACTACACTTTGTATTTGAGAATATTTTTTTACTTGAATGCATATGTCATGTTCTCCATTGATCCCCCCTCCCTCACCCCAAACCACACATGACAAAATTTAAAACAGCACAATGACATGAAGCCTGTAGCCCAACTTGGTGCGTGCATAGGCTCTCTTTATGTTCACTGCATGCTTGTATACAAAAGCATTTATAGATGCATTGTCATAATCTTCATGATCACAATTCATCATAATTGCATGTGTTTAAAAAATACAAAATATATATGTAAACCAAAAGTACAGTTTTTTAGCAAATAAAAGAATGCTGAAAGCTATGGAGTCACATTTGTGTCGAAATAATTCGGGCCAAACCTTTTAAATATATAAACTCACAGGCAGCATCACCATGAGGAAGCAAAGGAAAGGTAAAAGTTTGCAAATTACATGTTTTTATTTTTTATTTTTTATATCTGAAGTGAGTTATTGATATTTAATAGGTTATATCGACACATTTGTGATTCCAAAGGAGCGATCAATGCAACAAAACTAATGACTCTGACAGAAGTTGTTTTCACCTTGGTATAGCTACAATACAGTACATGGTAGGCTGTTATTATTTTTGACATTTCTGAAGCTGTACTATATACCTTTAGGAAGACAGGTGATATAAAACATCAGAACCATTTTTTCTTTTTTTTTTCTTATCCCATACAGTACCACAAATGTCCACACTCGCACAGCGCGGAAGGACAACTGGACAGAGTTTAGACAGAAAAAAAAAATCTGCTTTCAGGCTTCAAGTAAAGTGAGATCCAGATTTACTCATTAAAACGATCAGACTGCTCATTTGAAAATTAAGGTTTGAAACTTTCTTGAAAATACGTACTGCAGCATCATTACATCTTGATGTTCCGCCTCTCTGATTTTTGATACAGTGTATTCCTGAGATACTGAAGGCCCTGTTTTTCGATTAGACTTGTGGCTCCCTGCCATTTTGTTAAAGACTCTCCCAGAATGATACAGATTTTTTTTTACAATGAATAAAACCACAACACCATACAATAATTTAGTGGATGCCAAATATTCAACTTTTTAGTGCAAACCAAACTCTGTATATGTAACCACCGAGGGTGGATTTATTATTTGTCCGGTTTCGGCTCTGACTCTTCATGCTAGCATGACTGCAAACAGGCTACTGTAAGTGCTACAATTTATAATGTTTATTAATGCTAAAAAAATATGAGTGCAGTGTTTGCCAAGCAGGTATAATTGCTCTGTAGATGATGGATATTTCAGTGGGCTAACAAACCTTTCCTGGATTCAGATTTTTTTTTTAAATTGGCTGACAGAAAAAATACAGACATTTTACAGTGAGATCGACCTTTTGGCTACTTGTTTAACTACATAAAGCGGCAGATCAAACAGTTACACGGCTACATAGCATTTTCAGAGGCATAGAGGTTGAAGAAAAATGCAAACATTAAAAGAAACAGATGTTCGTTTTCTTTTGTTAGCATCATCGGAAACAAAGGCTGTTCTGTCTGCCACAAAATAAAAAACAATACACAAAAAACTGGATTAAGCCTCCAAGCAGAGGCATGTAAAAGCTACCCTCTTCCATATAAGAGATACCAAGTATATTTTGATGTCCTGTGTGGTCAAACTGCGTCTTTTTTGTAGCTCTTTCTACTCCCAGTCTTGCTGTTTTGTCTCTTTGTGGTCGTTTTTACGCTGATGACTTTAAACTCTTTTTATGTGTGCTTTTGTGCCCCTCAATGTGCCACTAAGATAGCTTAAAAACACAAGTGAGCTGAAATTTTAGCAAACAAAAAGTATGTCTGTCCTCTACTGCGTTGATTTGGTCATCATTACTGTGACTGTGGTTATAGGGTACCGTAGTGTTAAAGAGGGTTAGCAAATCTGGCAGCAAACTAGCAAGTTAGCCTAATTTATTGGCTAAAGTAAGCGTTCTGAGCTAATCATTTGCAGTTTAGCAAGCGAGTAAACTGATGATTTAACTTGTTATGAAATAATGTGTTTAAATCAGTATAGATCCATTTATACCTCTTTTGTAATTTAATGCTGCTGTTGTGTTCATGTGATTGTCAGTGCAAAGAGGTATGGAAAAACAGGGTTTTGTGTACATTTTCCTTTACTGTTTCTTGAGAAATTTGACAAAAGTGCATTGAATTAGAGTAATCTGACTGATTTATTGCTGACTTTTCACTCATTTTGTGTAATTGTTTTGTGTGTTTGCAGCCATTTTTTAATAATATTCAATGGTCGTGTGCCCGTCCATGCCTGCACTTTAGAACTGAATACCAACCCATACAGAGCAATTACAATAAATAAATCCAGATGTTCTAAAAATACACTGCTTTCTGTCTTCAAGATTTCAGGCTTTCATTTCTGTCCCTCACCTCTGCTATTTGGTTCTAAATCTGTCCACAGATGGTGTGAAAACACACCGCCACCCCTCACCCCAGCTTAACAAGCAGCAGCATCGCCTCTGCCTCTTTTCCTGGTGACAGCGCTACTGAGTCAACCCTGTTTGGACATACAGAGCCAAGATGGCTGCCTCTCACCCTAGGGGAACCCCCTCACCACCAAAAACAGGAACTCTAACTAATGACACTGTAAAACTGTGCCTCTTCTGTCATCTCTGCTCCTATGGAGTCTCACCAGCTCAGTATTTATAGCTGACAGACGACGCAGCCTCTGCTAAGGTGTATACTGTGTGGAAGGGGCTCATATTATTGAAGTACTTTTTGACTGTGGCAAACAACATCATCTAACAAGTGAACACCAAATGATGTATTATTTGAGATCCCTTAGGGGCTGTCATTCATCATGAGTTTGACACAGACATCAGGCAGATTTGGTAAATGCTACTACATGAAAAAGCTACAAGACATCCCTCATGATCAAATCTGTCCAATGAAGTCCGTGTAGTGGAGTTCTATTTACAAGACACACGATGACGTTAATGATGTTTAATTATGGTCACTTATTCCAATCCAATAACATCTGTACACAGCTACATGTCTTTTAAACACCCATCTGCAGCATCGCAGATTTAAATGGATGTTATTTGTATTTTCTGATGTCATTTTAATTATTTTTTTTCTGTTTTTTGATTCTGTGGGAAAATAAAAGGTTTGTTTGGGATCGTATTATAAATATGCCACAGAAACTGAAACGCTAAATGAGGGAATACACTGGTACTTTCCATTCTTAGGTGGTTAGCTGGGGGACTTTGGTATTTCTGATATCCTGGCTACACTTCAGGGGGATATATATACAGCATGATTTAATACATGAAATATCACCCAACAAAAATAAATAAATATATCTGAGCTGCTTAACAACAATGCTGGATGATGAGGCAGCCATCTTGCACCTTTACACCTGAGGAATTAAATCAATCAGCCTCTACCTCTCTGACCCCTGACCTCAAATAACCTCTGTCCTGACCTTGAAGGTTTGGCGAAGATCGAGATGTTTCTAAAGAAAGGAATCAACAGACATTTTCAATTCAAATACACAGAATCAGTGACATCCCGCAGCTCAGCTCAGTTCAGCATCACACACACACACACACACACCATACACACACGCACGCTGCTGCCACTGGAGAGTTGTCTACAAGGATCCTGGTAATAAAACAAGAGGATGAAGAAGAAGAGGAGGAAGAAGAAGCAGAATAGCAGCCAGCTGAGAAGTCAAAGCAGTAGTAGTAAAAGACAAAAGTAGCTGAATAAATACTCAGGAGGACTTTTTTTTTTCCTTGGGGGTGGGGGGGATTTTGGAGAGCTGGGTAGGATTGGGTGGGGTTGGGGGTGGAGGGGGGTCACTTCTTAAAAGAAAACAGAACAGTTTAGAGTAGATGTTGCTACCTTTTTTTCCCCCTCCCTAACTATCAATAAAAATACAAAATAGAGGAAATCATTTTTTTTAAACATCATCCTACATTTGGACTCTGTTGCATATCACATCGTCTCCATAATGTTTCACATGTATTTTTAAACTCAATCAATTTCTTCTAGCCCTGTTATGAATCGTTGGGGGAGAGATCAGAGTGGCTTGCAGAAGTCATGCAGTATATTCATGCTGGTAAACAATGTGGTAAAAATGCATTTCTAATTTGCAATCATTGCTATTTTTTTATTTATTATTATTTTTATTTCTTTTTTTTATTTTAGTTTCTCAAAGATGTTCTCCCAGTCCTGCTGAATACCTGCTTTAAAAAAAAAAAAAGTTCCTACCTTCTCCCATATCATCCCCCAGAGGTATGTGTGGTCTGCAGAACCCCCCCCCCCCCCTCCCTCCCCTCCCCCATTTCCCCCCCTCTCTTTCTCTCAAAAAGGAGGAAGAAGGAGCTCCTCCTCGTCCATCACGCCCTCGTGTTGCTGCAGGAGATGCTTATTTTTTTTTTCTCTTTTTGCACATATTAGCAGCCAGTTTACGGGGTTTGGTGATGACGGTGGTGGTGGTGGGTGGGTGTCTTTGCATTGACATTGCTGGGTGGGGGAAAAAAGAATAAATAATTCTAGAAATCTGCCCCCCCCCCCCCCCAACCCTCGTCCATTGTTTCTTTTACTGTCTTTCTTCTTCATGTTTTAATTGGTTTCATTCATGCCATGCAGAAAGAGGAGGAGCAGCAGCGATGCTGAGATGCAGGGAAGAAAGGGGAGGGTGGGGAGGGTGTGGGGGAGTTACCATAAAGACACGTGAGGGGGAAAGAGATAGCGAGAAACAGAGAACGAGGGTCGATCACGCCTTCGTCCTCACTTGACGCCTCCTTCAGAATGCCGTGGCCAGTTTCTCTGGTCTCTGACGGTCACCCAGCTGTGTCCGTCCATGTTTTTTTTGTTTGTTTTTTTTTTAAATTCCATCAGGTCCATCAATTGAAACTCACGTCCTAAAATGATCAGCTGAACTTAAGTCCTGGTGATGTTCAGTCTCCTGGAAGATTTGCATGATATCAAAAAGACAGGGTCACGTGTGATATGGCTGGCTTCTTCTTTTTTTTCTGATATGTATGAGTAGACTTCAGCCTGCTTCTTAGAGGTCCTGTAGCTCAGAGCAGAGAATCAGCAGGGCGGCCCAGCGGTGATGCTGGATCCGTCTCTGCCTGAGCTGTTTAGACATCACAATGGACCACCCCTCACCTTGCATAGTGCTTTGGGAGCTGAAACAATGGAACATTTAGTGGAAAATCAACAGCTTCTTCAAATCAAAAGACGGGTCAGTAAAGCAGATGACACAGTTTCCTTGTGGAGGTCTGTTGGGAGCGTCCATGCCTGCGGTTGGTTCTGAAAATCAGTTCAAAAGAAGCAGATATATGGCTTGTGTGTGTGATCAAAAGCATTTGCATATGATGATGATGATGATGAAATGTTCAGGTGACACCGTTGTTTTCTCTTTCTCTCTATCTCCCTCCCTCTTCTACAGTGAATCCCACTGGGAGAGATGGAGGAGCAGCAGTTTAGAGTTTTTAATTTTCCTCTTCTTGCAGAGAAAGGGTCGGGCGGGTTAGAAACTCAGCACTGAAAGGGAAGAGAAAGGAGACATTAGTGAAGATTTGAAGTCAATAAATGACATGTGAGATTCTGATACCAGACCAGGACACGGAGGGTTAATGTGGTGAAAGTTCACCTTATTATTATAGTTTTTTTTTTATATTCAGCATATCAATGTGCTATCTAATAACATCCAGGTCTGGTGCTGATCATAACACCGGTGGGTAAAGTAATGGTTTCTCTGGGTCTTATAATCTTTAGTTAAAATGATTAGATCTCTAAATAAACTTGTTTTATGACATCATCGTACATATTTTTTAGTAACATTCTCACTCTCAGCTCATCACATATGGATGCTTGACAAGTTTCCTCAGGTCATACGATAACGCTGCAGTGTCAGTGTTTATCACACACGGCAGCACTTCAGCGTCCTCTGTGAGGTCCTACACATACAAGTCTATGACTTTTGACTCAGATTCTGATTCAGAATTGTAATAAATTAAATTAAACAAGTGTTTATTCTATTGGACTACCCTGCATGTTAAAAACAGACACCAAAGACAACCTGACCAGGCATTTTATATGAGACGTGTCAAAAGTGAGACCTGAAAAAGAGTGATGTCACCTGCTGGTAGGTCCAACGATACCAGATATAACACTTAAAATGGTAACAATAGTAACAATTACTTTCTCCACCACCACAATAAATTGAAATGATTTTCATTTCCTTTGCTAAATATGGTTTGATGTCATGGAGTCCTGAGTGTGACCACACCACACACAGGCCTGTTTGCCAAAAGCATCTTTTGTTTGCTGCTGCTCATCTCACATTTTGGACTGTCGTGCAGTCTTTTTCTGAGCCACTGAATTTATCCTCTCTTTCTGGAACTTCAAACCACATGCCACTGTCTTCATCTGCAGGTGGAGCTGTCAAGGTGGTAATCCAAAAAGAGAAGTTTCTCATATTTACCTAATCAATGTTTATATATATATAGTTTGAAGAACTTAGACAGTGAAGGTTAAATGAAAAGTCCTGGCCTTAATATTACTGACAGGCAGTAAATATTTGAGACAGCTCATGAAACATAGGATGGTGTCGTGCCCGACACCACCTCAACCTCTGTTTCTACAGGGATTAATACAGTTTATCTTAATCTTAATCCTAATTTAGGGTTGGTGACCTCAGCCAGTTGGTTAGCCTGACATATAAAGTCAACCTGGCATACAGTTCTGTGTAACAAAGGCAATGAGTTAACCCTTGGAACACTGTATGGATATTTACAAATGGCTAATTTGGCTATAAATATCAGATTACTTCTCCTATAGGTCAGCAGAATCCACCTGCAGATGAAGACACTAACATGTGCCATGACTGCATCAACCTGTTTAACCCCAAAGATGCTGCTGGAAAAGAGGCTGCAGGAGTTCCTGTGATGTCACAGTGTCAGTGTGCCATTACAGAGAGCCTTCAAAATCAAAAGACTTCTACAACAGCAGGCTGAGTGTTCCAGATTGAATCTAAAGCTCCCGGCAGTGTTCGGTATCAAATGAAGGTTTGATCCAATAGAAAGCTGCAACGTAATTCAGTACAATAATGCAAGGAAATGATAGACCAAACACACCACTGAAGCAAAAACAAAAATACATCACTACAAAGCTGCCCAGCTAGCATGCAAGGAGACTGAACACAGAGCTCCAATATGACACACACTCTGTCTCTGTAACACACACACACACAGTTTGCAGTCCTCGGGGGGCCGCTTCAGTCCTCTGATATTACAAAGTTTTGGAAGCCAGACAGACACATTGAGATCAAATACAGAGGACCAGAGGACTGCAGCCAACCAGGACCAGGCTGAGAATCCAGACCAAGAGCTGAGAGTCAAACATCTCAGTTGGTGTGTGTCCTGCAAAAATCTACAGACCAGACCTTGGCCAAATATATAAAACAATTTTTATTATCCCACTTTAACCGTCAGACAGGCAGGTTTTTTTTTTTTTGCTGCATCAGGTCATTATTAATTTAATCCTGGTGCAGTTTTTAAACAGCTGTTTGCATGCACCTGTGTGGGATAGGACAAGCTGTAGTGATTGTGAAGGCTGTTTGACCCAGGTGTGGTACAAACAAAGACTACAACAAAAGAAGAAAAGAAAAATAACACACACAGAGCGGCACACAACACGAAAAACACACACACAAAACATAAAATGTCACATCAACACTAAACCACACAGAGGAATCAAGGGAAGAAGAACACAAGAAGCCGACAGAGTGCACAGAGAACACAAACAGTGAGGGACACATTCTTACATGGAGAAGTGATTTTTGCTTCTTTCTTTCTTTCCTCCTCCTCCTCCTCCTCATCATCATCATCATCACCACCACACTTTTCTGTCTTCCCCAAACTTTTTCTCCTCCTCTCCTCCCTCTGATGCTGCTCGGCTGACAGTCCATTCAGAACACAACATTTCACAAACACATTTGTTCCACCCCCACCCCCACCCCTCCCCCCACACACAACAAAACACCTTAGTTATTTTCATTTCAATCATTTGAATGTCCGGTCCTGTCTTCATCCTTAAATGAAGTCCACTCTCAAGCCAATCTTTTTTTTTTTTTTTTTTTAAATCATGTCCAATTTCACTGTTATCTTTTTTTGGTTTAGCTGTGAGAGGTGTCCGGGGTCGTGGGACGGATGGCGTCTTTTAGAGGAAAAGACCAAGAGGGGACAACACCGGGAGAAGACAGGAAGCACAGTTGGACAAGGAGGAACCGTAAAAACAGAGTACATGGCATTCACAGGCACAAAACAGGAAGCTCCACCTTTTTTTTTTCCTCTCTAGTCTCTATAGTGTGTTTTCATACATACAGTACAGCTTGGATGACTGACACAAATACCTGAGTTGTGAAGGAATGGAGGGAAGAGACAGAAGCTGGAGTGAGCATCGGTGATCATCTGAATACAGCCTCTGCAGTGTGCTGTCCAACCAACCCCTTTATAAAGGGTCTAGTCATGTGACTAAGTGAGCAGATCACATGTGGGAACTATGTTTTCCTTTATCTGGCATTGAACCATTGCACTGCAGAGGCAGCCACCTTCTGAACTCACAGCAGGTGTAGGCTAAAGGACAGGACGGGACATATGGATCACATGACACAGAGAGGTGATGAAGGTTGTGGGGAGGTACACTGGGAGGAGAAGGGTACGTCCTCTCTTTTGCAGAGACGATAATGGAAGAAGCTGGATGTTTGTTTGTTTTTTTCATTACTTAGCATTGGTTCACAGTTACTGCTTCTTTTTGCATATATCTGATAAGCGCAGCTGGACGTTTCATTTGTCTCCAAACCCGCACACATGCAAACCAGGACTTTGTTAGTTAACGAACTAAGCTTTTTCTTTTTCATTTGGAGGCCTTACATTTTGGTTTGAGAGCATGGTTAAGGGGCGCCTGTCTCCTCCTCCTCCTCCTCCTCCTCCTGTCACTATGTGCGTGGGTTTGAGACAAAATAAACGGCACACAGAGCTTTCAGAATCTTTGAAAATAAAGAAAAAAATCTACGATTGTTAATGATTCTCCTATCATAAGTCTCAATATCAATAAGAAAGCAGCTATACAAGACCTACTATAAATATAACCCCTACACCTATCCTGCAAAAATAAACTTTCCCTCCCTCGCCCGGCCCCGTTACAGTACCTAACTTGGTCTGACCTGACCAATAGCATCGTAGCATTTGGCATGCATAATGTCAGCCCGTCTCAGCACTTCGTGAGAAGTGAAGATTTTTTTCTTTTATTTCTTTTTTTTTCTTGTTTTTTTTTGTCCTGCATGCGTTTTGTTAGCGCATCGGTATGCGTCTAAATAAATACGTCCATACTCAGTCTTAGTAGTCTAAATGTTCTATACACATTCATTAAGCTTGACTAAAATCTTATCAAACCTCCTCACCTCATTAGTCATGTCAGTAACCTTATTGCTTCCAGTGGAAACCCATGCAGACTCATCTACAACGCAAACTTTACATTATGTACATCGTGGTGACAAAAGTGACGCGTTAAAGAGGTGAGGGTGAGACGATACACACGTCACAGAGTAAAGTGTGTGTGTGTGTGTGTGTGTGGGTGAGATTAGTGTAAAAATGCTTTTCATAGTGGGAATCTAATCTCGAACTTTTGTTGGATTAAAACATCCAAATCATTGGTTCATATGATGAAGGACAGGAAACAGGAAGTCCTGGACACATCAGAGTGAAGGAGCAGCTTCACATTTTGGGAAAAATGATTTTTGACATTCTTGCAGAGAGTTTAATGATGACTCTTTTAATGATTAAAATAGATTAATTTCTAGTGAAAAAAAATCCCAAATAATCTTGGAGAATGTAATTTTTCAGATGGAATACTTCAGTTTATGGTGCAGCAGTGTGCTTAATCTCCAGATTATTTGCTTTCTTCTATATAAAATCAATAAAAGAAGAATTGTGTGAACACAGTCCTTCGTAGGTTAAAGTGCATTAACCCCTGCCTAACTGAACTGGAGCGTTCTTTTTGTCGAATTTAATCAGTGACTCTCAGGTGTTGGCAGGCAGCCATGTGATATATTTATTTCTCCTTTTTAAATAATCCTAATCTCCCTCTAGTCCCAAGGAGTCTCACTCTCAGCAAGAAGTGAATCACATTGTTCCTAAAATGTCAAACTGGATCCATTACCTTCTCAATAGCTGCTCTCACCTTCATATTTAATATTTACTTTTTTTACAGTGAAATCAACACTTGATAATAGATTATAAACATTCTCTACAGATTAGCTTTCTCTACAGATTAAATCAGACCTATGGTGACTGTTGTCAGTGATGTCTCTCTGGAAATCTAACACAAGTGCTTAGCTGCCTTCTTAAGCCTCTCTGTTTCTTCACGCTAGCAGACGATGAAGGTGAGCAGCAGTATTGAGGAGTTAAACAGAGAATATTTCAGATTATTACCGAAACAAAAAATAAGGCAGATTATATATTATCATTTTCTTTTTTTCCTTAAGAAGGAAAAATATTCTTCCTAGTGGACATTTGTGCATCTTAATATAGAGGTAGATGCAGGTCTGGGAGGACACACACACACACATGCGCACACACACACACTCGTCATGTGTACAACACATCTGAACACACAGATCCAACCGTCGCTGACTCTTTTTTTATCTACATTGCATATTTCAATGTTTGTTCTTCTTGTCGCGCTCTCGCTCTTCTTCCTGTGCAGAAGTTCGCCGTCTGCTCTTCTTCTACCACGGGCTGTCGCTCCAGTAGCCGTTCACAGTTCCTCCTACTGAAGTAGCCGCAGCCGAAAACAAAGAAGAAGAAGAGATGGACGGACAGAAGAGGAGGGGAAGGGTGGGGTCCGGGGGAAATGGAGAGGTAAAAAACAGGGAAAGAAAGAGAAGCCAAAAAGGGAGAAAACTAAAAATATTGCCACTGGCTGCTGAGTCACACTGGAGTCAGTGCAAGTAGTAACGCTGTTGGCGGTGGTGGTGGTGGTGGTCATGGTGGTGGTCATGGTGGTGGTGTTGATGGTGCTGGTGGGATGAACTCAGACCTGAGGAAAACCACACTGATCACTCTCAGGCTGAGCCGCAGCGTCCGGAGAACACAGAGAAAGTTCCACCATCTTTCAAATATTGGAAAATATGCTGATTAGCTGCAGCCGGTCAGAGTGCACTTAGCTTAGCTTAGCATTAGGAAATAGATCCAGGGAGCAACAGCTAGTTTGCCTAACCTCAAAACAAACACTAAAACACACTAGCTGTTTAATCTATACACTCAGTTCAGTACACTTTAGACAAAGCTAAGCTAACTGTTTCCCTCTGTCTGTGCTAAGCCAGGTTTATATTTTACAGTGTCGTCCTGTGATCTCACAGATGAACGTTTTGTGTACTGTTCCTTTAACTCTTAGCTACTGCCCGAATGAAAGCACAACACAGAAACAAGCATCAGGTGACGGTGGCGAGGACCAGACTCTCCTGCTGTGTGACCTCATCTGCAGTGGTTTGCAGCCTTTTTGGCTTTTTACTCCTAAAATCATATTTAATTACAGACTATTGTACTATTTAACTGTAATATACTGACATCTCACTATTTTAGGCCTAAAAATGTCTAATTTCTAATGAATCGAGTTGCCTACCCAACATTTTCAAGTGATAAGAAGACATAAAAAAGCTCTAAGCTCTTCATTAAATATTATTTTTTCTACATAAAAACTGGTTTATGTTCTTTTTTGGGTTGTGTGTTTATCTACTGTTAATTTTTTTTTAAGCCTCCAACCACAGAACCAACATCTACTTAAATCAACTACTAAGTATCCTCCATGGACTTAACAGCATCAGTAGCATCAAACAACACTGATCACGTACACATATTAAAACTATATGTAAGCTATTAGCTATTAGCCTGATGATAGCCTGCTGTTCAGAGGGTAATAAAAGACACACCTAAACTAATCAGTCATCTTTACTGCTGATCTCCTCTGGGCCCCTCCTAGTGGGGAACCAGTGAACTGCACTAACAAGGGATGTTTTTCAGTGGGGGGGGGGGGGGGGGGGGGAAGAGGAGGAGGTGCAGTTTGTATAGAAAATGTGGGTCTACTTGCAGTGTGTGTTCTCTCATGTGTACAATCATGCATCCTGCAGTAATATGTGTGTCTAAGTGAGGCTTGGAGTTAGAAAAAATCTTTTTTATTCATAGCTACTCTTAAGTATCAGCTTTAAAGCATTGAAGTGCAAGTGCAGTCAAAATACAGGCAAGAAGTAGCACAGGGAAAGCTAGAGGTAAACTAACAGTTCTCTAAATGAACCTACACTCCATCCCTGTTAGTAAGGCAGGTGTGTTAGTGTACGTGTGTGTATTTTACAATACACTTGCCTAAGCGTCTATCTCTCTGAGCTAGCGTGTGGCTTTAAAAATGTTACCTCTCTCCAACAACTGTACATTCTTCTACACAAAAAGAAAACATGAGGGATGAATGAGGGATGAGAGACCAGCTAGGATGTAGTGACAATCCTTTTGTTTGTTGTCCTCTGTGGGCTTTGCTACAAGATGGAGGGGATGGGTGAGTGACATCGCCTAAGGCCGGGAGGCTCGAAGGTGGCGTTGGTGATGGGGGTGAGGCGCAGCGGGGCGCCCATCATCCCAGAGATGTTATTGAGGCTGCGTGACTTCTCATAACCCGTGGCTATACATGAAGATGACATGCACAGGTCAGAGGGGGCAGAGGTTAAGAGCGGGGGTTATGAAAGGTCATTCAAAAACAGGTGTGGAGCAGTGGAGTATAGTTCCCATGAGATGACAGATAAGTTGGAATGTGTTCATGACAGCAAGTAGTTGTCATGATATTCAGTGGTGTTATGTTATGTTATGTTATGACAGCATTGCACATCAGATATAGCAAATATAAACCATTTGTTACAGTTACAAGCATTTGTAAATGGAACAAAGTTGAAAACAAAACCAGCCCAAACCAGGTAAAATATTATAGACCAAAGGAGAAAGTTGGAAAAAGACAGACAGACAGACACAGACGGATGGACGGAGGAACAAATAGATGGCCAGACAGACACAGACAGACAGAGACAGGACAAAACAAGGAATATGGGTTAAGAAAAATCAGCTATCAGTTGCCACAATATCCCTTAGACACCTAGATGTGGGGCTCTGTAGCACCAACATGAACTGCGCAAAGGGAGAGAGGGTGCACCAGTCCAGTGGACGTACACAGGCCCCTTTGATCCAAAGACATCACGTCAAGTTGGAGTACGTGGACATCCACTGGACTACCTGCTCTGGGATTCCCAAAAGCACACACACGAGTGATGCCACACTCTGTCAGGAAAGAGCAAACATGGCCAGTCTTTTTTTTTTTTTTTTTTTTTTTTTTTGGGAAACTCAGATCAACTGAGGTGGGTAAATCATCTGGAGCTGAGCACAGTTAGAAACACACACACAATCCTTCCATTGTCACTGAAGAGCGTTTGGATCTCAGAGTCCAGGTGTTTTAGCCAGTCTACTGGTAGGAACAACAGGCTGCTGTCAACAGAGGACCAACTGAAAACACAACCCTCTCCACCAATAATATCTCTTCATTCAGGGCGCCAAATGAAACACATCTACCGCCATGCTAGCAGCACCGTGAGGCTGTATGCGAACACAGCTGTGCTCTCAGCAAAATCTAACATGCTAACATACTTACAGAGACGATGCTAACATGCACAGCTAGCAGGTTGTTCTATGTTCACCAGTTTAGTGTATTAGCATGCTGACGTTTGAGTGCAGCTGAGACTAATGGGATTCTTTTGGTGGCTTGATGTAGCAGGTAGGTAACCTCTAAACTTATTGTGTGGATTTTCATCTAGGGGGGTCTTAGGATTGCTAATAAATAGAGCTTGTGTGGTTAGATTTGTTATAAAGCTGCAGAGGAAGTATACAGTCATAATTTACTGTAACGATGTAGAAACAGTGAGTGGCTGATTCTAAAAACGTCACATGCGGATGCCAGCCTTCTCATTCATTTTTGATGACTTCACCGTCCCTGCAGGATGCACACATACACACAACAAAATATGGAATACAACTTTTTGTTGCTGTGTGATCGAGCTCCAGCATAATAACCAAGAAGGTTCCCGGTTTGATTCTGCCTGCATGGGGCCTGTCTGTGTGGAGTTTGCATGGTCTCCCTGTGCCTGCGTGGGGTTTCCCACATTCTAAAGACGTGCTAAATTGGCCATAGATGTGAGTGTGAATGGTTGTTTGTCTGTGCATGTTGCCCTGTGATAGACTGGTGGCCTGTCCAGGGTGTACCTGTAGGTCCCTGGGATAGGCTCCAGACTCCCATGACCCCCTGCGCTGCAGGACAAAGATGGATAGATGCAGTGCGAGAATTAGCATATCTAATAGATATGCTAGCATACCTTGTCACCTCACCAAGTAATGTGAGTATTATAGCATGTTCAACATGAAGTCTGTTTTTTTTTTTTTTAGATACTGTTCTATTCTTTACGGCTGCTGCCAAGTGTCATACAATGACTAGCTAGGCCCAAGAACACACAACAGTGACTAGGGAGTAACCTTCCGGTTACTAGACAACCCTGCTATACCACTGCGCCACTGTTGTCCCCTGGTGGTGCTACATATAGTATACTCTGCAGACCACAGTGACAGATCGGGGTCACATGTAGCCATGTGTGTGTGTAGCACATGTGTGTTAAGCTGCATCAGTATGTGAGAATGTCATGTACATGTACAGGTGTGCAGGTGTGTGCGCTGTGTGTGTAAATGGCGAGCAGCGTGTGTGCTTTTGTATGTTATGGCTGTAGACTATGATTCTGAAATGACTGACGAACACACTTCTCTCTGTTTAAACAGCTGTGTGTGCAGCGTCCAGTCCTGTAACAAGCAGAATAAATCAGAAGCACTGCGGCTTTTTAGCTGATTGGAACACACACACACACGCACGGACACATGCACACATAGCGGCCGCGCGGCTTTGATTGACTGGGATCAATACCCTGACCACTGCAACAATTTTCAATGACCTGTATAACCTGGACTCCCATCACTAGAGATTTGGTGAATAAGATTGTGATTATGTGCACAGAAGACGCAGCCAAGTGGCCATTTTCTCCAAAGTGCAACATCAGAACCATAAATCTTTCAAGTCTGGCTCATCAATGATGGACAGGGATCATCCCATCACCTTCATGGATTGGTGGCTGGGCTAACTGGGCTGGATTGTCCACAAAACATCAGGCCAGTGTGGGTCAAAGTGGAGACGAAGGTGCTTCAGATGTTTTAGGTGTTCCTTCAGGTTTCTGTGCTGATTTGATGTTTGTTACACAACTACTGACAGACAGCTGTGGACATGAACGGACAGCACTCTAAAAACCGTCATTGATGAAAAAAAAAATGCTGACCAGCAGTGTAAGGGTGGGGAAGGAGTGGGTGAGTGTGTGAGTGAGTGCTTTTATCTCTGTCATTAATCCTGCTGTTAAGCATAATTGCCAATTCTGAAACAAATTTTCACCCTTCCATGGAGTGATGTCGATCGCTGCCGCTGTTTCATGTACTGGAGAATCTTTTTTGGGGATTTTTGGTGAAGTATTTAAGTCAAGCTCTTTAGTTTGATAAAGGGGAAGGTCCAAGAGTGTTGTGTAGATGATGCCATTCAGTTTTTATTTGTGATGAATTAATGCACTTTCACGCAGGCGTGACTGCTGTTGATGCTTTTTTGAGCGATGCCGTCGCTGCATCTTGAAGCCGGCAGCAGTGAACAGGCAGCTGTGTGAAGGAGCAGAGCTCTGACTTCAGAACAGTGACATGCACACACACAGGCAGCATCACACCAGCTTTGTATTGGTGTTTAATGAACAAGCTAAGGCAAGTGATCTTGTTGAAATATGAAAAAAGTACATATAGCATTCTGGTTTATTTACTATCACACACTAACAATAAGTAATCTGGTTAATCTTGTTGTATGCAATCATCAGTCAGCTCCAGCCTGGCAGACTGTGTGAGGCTGATCTGAATACAGCAGCTGCACTTACATCACTGTATGGAAAAGTGCAGCTGAGATGTGCTTAGCATCCATAATGAGCAGCTCTCTGCAGTTTGCTCTGCAGCAGATGCAGCCCCGGCTGCTGTCCGTTACTTTATGTACCTGCCGTTGTGCTCATGTCCTTTGAAGCTATTTCATCTTGTTTATAATCTATAACAACCTGCTGCTTCCATTGATTAACTGTCCTTCTGCCATTGACCAGATGGCTTTTATCATTTACCCTTCAACCAAAGTAGCGTGTACAAAAAAAAAAAGAAGCTGGCTCGGAGTCGTCACACAAGGACAGCACGGGCTAGCCATCCTTTAGCCTGTGAGGAGGAGTGCTCTGCGTTCATATAGGTCAGCATCAGAGCGCTCATGGCAGAAGATCAGATACTTTAAGTACTGGGCAGTGCGTGGTTATCTCTTTGTGTACACAAGGCTATGTGGCTAAGTATCCACTTGTATAGCCTACATTCAGAAATTTGCTTCAAAGCAAAAGCAGAGAAGCTAAGCTGAGTTTAGCAGCATGTCGGTTACCTGTGCTGTGATGGCGACTTGTTGTACATACCTCCACTGAGTCAGACTTTAGTAACACAATAGAGAGGAAGCGACTGAGGAGGATATCCTGAAGATGGGATGGATAGACCAGTGTTACAGAAGAAGGAACAAAATTAATATATATATATAAATATATATCCTAACCTGCAACTTTTTCCTTGTTTTTAACGAATTCACACATTTTTTGTGCTTTTCTGTTGTACTAAAACTGAAACTTGGAATATGAGGGAGTTTGGGACAGCCTATGGGTTGAGGGACAAACATGGAAGGGAACCGAGCAAATATTATTTCAGCAACAATGTGCAAAACAACACGTGATCATGTGTTGTACTAAAAATGATCTGGTAACTAGCTGTGAATGGGCTGCAAGGCTTTGTCACTTATTGATTATATACATTTAAAGCTAAAGTTACTGCTGAGAAATAATATTTGCATTGAAGGTACACATATTAAATCCAATGTGAGGTCACTTTAAACATACATATACGCACATGTTACATGTTCTACATGTATGTATGAAGGGCAGAAAACACACAGGAAAGAAAAACTAAAATACAAAGAAAGAAAAAAACAACAAGCATGTGAATAAATAAACAACATCATGCATAAACAGTTAACTGTTGAACCTCTAAACCCCCGTACAGCAATTGTCCACTTGTAGATTTTTGAGCCAAAAGCGTGTGAGGAGTGTGAGGAGTTAAATTGTTTATCTGCTCTAAAATGAGCTCATTAGCATGTCTGGCTATACGAAGGGTTTATCCAATAGGCCAGTAAGGGTTAAAAGTAACAATGCACATCCCCTTACCCCCTTAGCCTAGAGGTTTAACCTTAAACAGTCTGGTTCCTTGCCCAGGAGGATGCTAACTAACCTCAATAGCTCAACACAAAGATGCTAGTGACTAGCATCAAGGCTGCTCTTTTGGCCAGGGATGCTTGTGAGAAGCATCAGGGGGCTAGTGCCTTTCCCCAGGATAATGACAAGCCTGCACATGCTACAGCTTCAGCTGTCTAACCAGCCATGCGTTAACACTATCCTCCCCAACAACACTGTGGCTGAATTGCTGTAACAGGGATAAAGAAAATAATACAATTTAAAGCCCCTCAGGGGAATCCGACCAGCGGCCACGAACCTAAAGGTCCATTAACCACCAGTTAAATGAAAGGAAAGGAAATGAGAAGATAATGAAATCTGATAAAGTGAGAATTCACATATAACTGTGTGGTTAGTGGTTAGAAATGAAGGCTGAGAGAGTGAAAGAGTTATGGCGCCGCATATCTTCTTTCATCAATGAGCCTCTAAGGAAGACTCAAGACTGTCAATGAAGAGAATCAATAGTATTTCTACAGAGAACGAGGACAGGCAGAAACAGAGACAGAGAGAATTATGGGAAGGGAAAAAAAAACAGTCAGGGAGATGAAAAACAAAGGAGCACCAGGGAGTGATTCATGTTACATTTCATCCCCTTATGTGACCTCCACCCAATTACTGATTAGGTTTCCTAATAAAAAGGGCAGACAGACGTGTACA
Source organism: Parambassis ranga (assembly GCF_900634625.1). Taxonomy (NCBI): domain Eukaryota; kingdom Metazoa; phylum Chordata; class Actinopteri; family Ambassidae; genus Parambassis; species Parambassis ranga. Next base: position 6,533,005 of record NC_041029.1, on the reverse strand, counting down.
GTATCATAATGCAGAGAATATCTGCAGCCTCTGAAACTAACGCAGTCCGGAGGAAGGTGCAGTCTCTGCCTTCGGAGGCTACACTGCACCAAGTGTTCGCTGCCCTGCTGCAGGTACTCTTGGTTTTACAAGGAAGGGGGAGACCGGCCGGTGTTCTCTAAGCATTCTTAGCGAGAATGCTTGGCAAAGTCACAGAAAAACAAAGACGTCTTTCTTAGAACGAAAGTATTGTGATGTAATTAAAGGCTACATTAGAACAGAGTGGGACAAGGGACTGGAAGACATGTATTATCCTGGTCTGTGCATCTCTCACTTTTTTCCAGCTCATACCAAGTAAAAAAAAAAAAAAGAGGCAGAAAAGAAGCCTGCTGTCACACAGTTTCTTCTTTCTTTCACAGATGTGCTCCTGATGCTTCAGATAAATTATTAATCTGCATTTATTGCCATGATTAGCCTAAAAAAGAGCCAGAAAAGACTTTAAAGCTGTGTGTTACAATCATGCAGATGCCAGTGTTTGTGTAATTACTCTCACTGCCAGAAGGGGGCGAAGAGGACCGTAAGCTTTACCAATCTAATTAGAGTGCAACGCAATCTTTAATAATGATGTCAGCAAGGTAGAGGAATCTGACACACCACTGAGCTGTGGTGACACTAACAATAAAGGACTTGGATGTCTTGCGGTGTGTTTTTATTTTGCACAGAAACTTGCTCCTTTATTTAAAGGAGTGAAGAAGCCATCAAAGCACAGCAAACAGAACTCCTACACTGCTCTAATACCTGCCTGCATGTTCGTCTCTTTAGGATTCAAGTTTTTGTCCCGACCAGCACGTCGCAGCTGCTTTTATTTCAAACAGCCGACCCCAAAAATAAAAACTGATCCCTAAATGTAAAAAGTCCAATTATGTCACATGTGATTAATCTCAACTACACTGTAGAATCTGCAGACTAAACCAGTGTATGTAAAAAACACATTAGCTGTTTTATTTTAGCTAATGTCGACGTCCAAAAGCATTACAGCAGTCAGTGTTCCAGCCCAGCCTGACAGAGTCCCGGTGGCTCAGATAAAAACCACAAAAAAAAACGTTTTCATGTCAAACTGGTTGTTTTTTGTTTTTTTGTGAATCAAATGTACAAAATTGTTCCCTGAGAGATCCAATCAGCTGTACAGTACAAACCAACAAAAAAGCTCTCTCTGTGGGCTGCGCTGTAAAAACTGACCTGAGCTCAGTTCCAGAGGAGAGAACAGAGGAAAACAACCAACCGACCAATCAGCAGCCACCTCTCACGGGCCTGTGCACAGCGGCCGCTTCACTCTGGCACCCATCCTAAAAGATGTTTAACTGAAGGCTCAAGTATTTATGTTTGTTTTTTTTATTTGTTGTTCAAAAAATAATTTCACATTTGACTAATCTCAGCTACACTGATGAATCAAATCGAGTGTATCAGTCAAAATAAAGCAGAAGACTGTGAGCACCCTCCTCCCTATCTGTAAGTACCAGAGTGAGAAGAGACCGGGTGAGAGGAGGAAAAGGAGGAGGAAGAGGAGGAGCAGGAGGAGGGGAAGACAGCTACACACGAAATACAGACACACACACACACACACACAGAAAAGGACGGACATACAGACAGGAAAAAAAACAAGGAAAAAGGAAACAGACAGACAGACAGATGAATAGTGTAACACAGACCGGACGAGAGCCAACATACAAACACCATGAGCTGACACAACCTGGGGAAGAAGACAATAAAACAACAACAACAACAACAAAGTAACAAGAGCAAAAGCATGCATCAGACATGGACCCGCACTGAGACCCGCTCTGACCCCAACACCTGTGGTCCCAACATACTGTAGGTGTAAAGAGGGAAGGCATATCTCTCTCTTTTAGGCCAGTAAACAGGGGCATGCATGCTCACAGACTCACACTGTGTGATCGCTGCTAAAATGATGTGTGCATACAACAGTCTCCTTTTACACAGGAGGTCAGACTGACAGTTTTTACAGTGTGTCAGGTCTGTGGTGTCATCATGTTCTGAGCATGATGTATTTTGCAAACACATAAGTTACGCCTTGAAGCTACGTCACAGATTGAATGTTTATGTCCCTCCCTCTCTTTTAAATTTGGATCTGTAATGTCCTGGTCGCAGTGCTGTTTATATCAGACACTTCAGACACAAGAGTGTGTGTGTCAGGGCGGCCATTGTGGAAAAAAAAGAGGAATCAATTATCTCCAGAGAGGGAAGAACCGGCCGATGTTTTCTTGTTTTCCTGCTAATTAGGTTAATCCAGGTCCATCCTCTCAGACATCAGAGATGCTGCTGGCTCTGTGCTGTTGTTGCTGCTGCACCATGCACATGTATATTCCATATAACGTGTCCTGTTCAGATTAGGTAGTACTGTTGTTTCAGATGCTCATCACGACACACATTCATGTTTACTGAAGCAGAGTAGAAGCAAAACTAGCATTCTTATTTGATGTAACACAGCAGCAACATACGTGGAACTGACCCAAGCAACTAGAATCTAGTAAATGTAAACATACCAGCCACCACTGTGAGCTGTGTGACCTATACTACACTCAAACACAGACCAAGGCCAGAATAGATGCTGTATTGGATCAGTACCGACTGAGTTTTGAACTTTCATGGCCAATTTAGCACAAGAGTGTATAAAAAAACACACTTTCTACCAAATATAGCATATGTGCTTGCAAAATATAATGTTATACAAATTGTTATCAGTGCTAAGAGATGTTGGGGAGAACAACAGATGATAATAATATAGCTTTAAATTATACACTTTATCATCATGCAGATCAGGTACAAATAGGTGCTATAAGAAAATTAAAATATTAAAATATATATAGAAAATTACTATATAGACAAAACACACACACACACTCCATATGCCCTCCTGCCCTACACACCACAAATATGATGCTGAACCACACTTTAGAGTAACCAAAGGTCACCTCTGCACACGTGTGCTTGTGGGTGTAGATCAGATTTTGTGTGTTGTGTGTGTCCTGATCTTGATGTTTGTAGGGGTGGAGCACAGCTGGACTCTGAGCTTGTGTGAAGGTGTTTTTTTATTTTGGTGTGTGTTAAATCAGGAGAATGTGATGCGAAGCAGATGAATAAGAATTGGAAAAAGAAAAGAAACATAGGAGGTGGACCAAAAGCAGACAGGAGAGCTGAAAATGGAAAAGAATGGAGTGTGGGGAGTGAGGGGAGAAACAAAGAATGAAAAGTTAATGAACTGCAGTGTAGAAAAGTGAGAAGAAAGTATACAGCGACAGAGAGCATGAAGAAGTGTGGTGTGATGACTGAGTACACGATGACACATGCCATCTGATCTGATCTGGTTCTGCCACATCAGATTCAAAATCTGCACATTTACATGAGTTTCATTTCAAATCCAGACACAGAATCAAATATTACACAGCTGATTGACTTTGATTCTTTTTTTCTTACTGTCAACAAATTCCATAAAGGCCTCCATTGTCTTACATCACTCACACACACACAGTCTCACACACACACACACACACACACACACACCATCTTGCTGTCCCACACCTGAATGCCAGAACAGGTTGAGTTTTATTGACTCCAAAAGTAACATGTGTTCATGTTTGGTGATGACACACCAGACCAAACATAACCTGGCTGGGAGGCGGGGGGGGGCATTAAAACTGCTTGGTTAGGTAAGACAACATCTGATGACAGAAAACGTTTTGTTGACAGTAAAAAAACTAAAAACATCAAAAAAAAGAATAACAGCATCCAAACTACAGGTAAAAAATATGAATCCCACTTTGAAATGAAACCATTAACATGGCATCAGTCTGACACATAGAACCACACAGGGGTGTGAAGCGCACACACAGGCCACCATAATGTTGTCAAGTATATGCTGTTGCTGAGTGACTGTTGATCCTCCTGCCATTAATAATTTTGTGAGCTCCCGCACTGTAAAGTAAATCCAGTCACATCAACACATCGCTGCAGACAGTGGTGGTGCTGGAGCAGCCACTGCAGCACCTCTGCAGTGTACGGATGGAGGGGACTTCCACCGCTGCAGCTCCACACTGTAGTTAGAAGGTGAGAGCAGACTCATTGGATAAAATGTCATTGCCCTTCAGCACTCGTGGATGTGTTTTATGTGCCACAGGAAAGAGCTTGTGATGTTGTCAAGGGAGAGAGAGTGATGATGCTAAGCTGTCACTAAAAATGATGGATTGGAGTGGAGGGGTGGAGAGGTGGGGGGGGTTGATATGGCGATACACTGTGTGTTAACCTTTGCAGAGGCTATACAGGCCTACTTTTACATATGTGTTGTGTTTTTGTGTTTTGTGTGCAGTGTAAAGGTGTTGAGGTGATGTTCCTATTATTTTGTCCACCCCTTGTGTGATGTAATGTGTAAATTTTTACGCACACACACACACACACTGTCAGTACATATCAATCATGAGCATGCATCGAGCCCACTGCTGTCGGTGCGCCTCCACCTTCCCCTCTCTCCATCCCTACCTTTCCGAACGTTCCCGTCTGTTGTGCGCTGGAACTCCCCTGCACTCAGCAGGAAGCAGGCCCGGTCGTGTGGGTAGCGCTCGCGGCTGGTGGTGGAGCCGAGTCCTCCTGTGGCCGGGCTACGTTCGTCCCCGAGGACCTGGTCTATGGTGGGGCAGTCCTCATTGGCCAGGGCTGCCGCGTTGGCCGATGCGTCGCCATTCGGCTTGGAGTCTGGGGAAAAACAGAGTGGGGGGGGCACAGAATCTGTGTGAGCAGAGGGAGTCCAAAGAACAGCAGGCTCATATGACCGAACTGAGCTCAGCTGAGTGTTAGTCCAACTACCTTCAGGTTTAAGAAAATCAAAGCTCTCTGTCAGCACACCAGGCCTCAGCATAAAACACTGAACACTTCTTTGAAGGGTTCCTGTTTCTGGCAGGGGACTCTCTGATTCCTGCCAGGTCTTGTAACCTGTTGGACTCTCAGCACAGCAAATCTGTAACGTCTTTTTAAGAGAGCCATAGCTCCATTTTATCTTTTCCTGTGATTAGATTTCTGGATGCTTTTGTCAATACTTTTAATTTTGTTCTTGGAAGCTGTTCTTTTTCTTAGAGCTGCCTTTTTGTTAATTGTTTTTTTGCTGTTTCTGAATTTATTTGAAGTGATCCAGTTGAGTGGCTGCCGGTAGTCTCCTGTCATCACCTTTTTCTTTCCTTTCTCTCTTCTTACTCCCTATTTCTTCGATCTTTGAGTGAGATTTAAGAGGAAGACGTGGTCTAATGTACCACTAGAAGGAAAAAAGAACTGTGACTATTAAGAGTGGATTGTAATCATACCCGAGTCTTAGGAAAGTGGGAGATCCCTTTCTAAAGGACAACAACAGATAATCATGGACGTCTGTCGAATGGATGATCAAAAGAGATTCTAAACACTGTCAAACATAAACGCCTGATCTCACTTTTGTTCGCTCACCTGCCCTGTTGATCTCAATGATCTCCTCCTGCGCCAGTGGGCAGTCTCCGGTACCAATCATGCTGCCAGATCCCACCATGCCCGGCCCTAGCACGTTGCCCATCAGCCTGTGTGGCGATGCGGTTGCCATGGCCAGCGCGTCTGGCTTGCAGTAGTTGGGGCTGCCAGGCTGTGGCGCTCTCGGGATGTGCTTGTTCCTCTTCTTGGGGAGCTTTTGTTTGGCCATTGCCAGGGAGTAGTACATGCCGAAGTTGTTGACAATGACAGGCACAGGCATGGCGATGGTCAGCACACCAGCCAGGGCGCAGAGGGCACCCACCAGCATTCCTGACCACGTCTCAGGGTACATATCCCCATACCCCAGTGTGGTCATGGTGACCACGGCCCACCAGAACCCGATGGGAATGTTCTTAAAGTTGGTGTGGGCTGCGGCTGTTGGATCGTCTGGGTCGGCACCAATGCGTTCAGCGTAGTAGATCATGGTAGCAAAGATGAGGACGCCCAGCGCCAGGAAAATGATGAGAAGCAGGAACTCGTTGGTGCTCGCCCGCAGAGTGTGGCCCAGGACCCGTAAACCGACAAAGTGGCGGGTAAGCTTGAATATACGGAGGATACGGACGAAACGCACCACACGCAGGAAGCTCAGCACGTCTTTGGCTGTTTTGGAGGAGAGGCCGCTCAGCGCCACCTCAAGGTAAAAGGGCACGATGGCCACAAAGTCTATGATGTTGAGGGCGCTGCGAAAGAACTCTGCCTTGTCGGGGCAGAAGACGACACGTGCCAACACCTCAATGGTGAACCAGATGACACAGACGCCCTCCACGTATGTCAGCCAACCATCGGTGACCACCTCATACACTATCTGCAGAGTGGACGAAAAACGAAAGGGTTAGTGGCACGATATCAGGTCTGTCGTCCCAACATTCACTGAAAACACATCATATTAGCTTCTGTTTTTGAAAAAAAAGAGCCACAGAAAACTAGTTCACAGGGCTTCTAATATGGGGTGTATAATAAATGAGACTTCTCATGTAATTCACCCTGGACTGCTCTACTGACTGGGTAATTAGGTAGCAAGACACTTTAATTCCCAGCTAGGCCCTTCTTTTGTGACCAATTTCTTAAATAGTTTTTTAACATAGTACTTAATAGCATACAATGAGGCAAGTGGACACAAATGCTGCTGAACATTTAGAAAAGGAGACACATGATAGGAGTGATTATATGTCCGATTACAGGTATAAAGTCAAAACTGATTCTGACTGGGTCACAGACCTGATGGTTCTGCTTCTAGTTCTCTCTTGTTTAGCTTCAAGTTTAACCAGAATAGACAAATTGTCATATGATCATGTGAATGAGGCAATAATCCAATCACATCACAAAAGGTAAACACTGTCTAGAGACCGCACACATCAGGTCAAGTATCCACACAAAGAACAAAAACTCCTGTGTGGCGAGTGTCAAGAGTAGCTTTGCTTATATTGCAATAACAAGGTGGAATACATGGCATTGGTGTACACACTATTATTTGAATTTTGAGCCGAAATTGGTATAAGACACACACAGGGCGTGTGAGAGTCACTATAACTGGTTTAAAAACGTACAATATGTCCTTTTTTAATCACAGGAAGTTCTCTAAAAAAGTGTAATTATTATGGGGGGTGAAGAATGACCTACATGTGCTCCCTGGACTGTATTACAATCACAGGGACAGGGCAGGTGGTAATGAAGTCACCTCACCTCCCCTAAGTGAAATAAATCCTGTCTGAGTGAGATTAAACCATTTCACTAAAACTTCACTCTACCTCCTCATGCGTCACGTTGTTGATGGTGACGTTTTCCGTTTTGTTGTAGATGGTGTTGAATGCTTCGTGCGTCTCCAGGCAAAAGGTGGAGATGGAGAGGAGGATGAAGAAGAGCGAGGCTAATGCCACGTACTGCAGAGAGAGGAGCAGAGATAAGAGGCGGGTTACAGTTTGCACCTCCAGCATATTTTTTTAGCTGCTTTTTATTTCCACTAACACAACAGGAAAAGGATCACACCTGCATGCACACGCACACGTTTTTTTTTTTGGTTAAAACCTCTGTGATTAGTGGTTCACACATTTGCTGCTGGAAGAAGAGGAGGAGGAGGAGGAGGAGGAGGGGTTTGAGCCATTGCAGTATTGGGGGAAGTAGCGGTCATGGCAAAAGGCTGCAGAAAGGGGGCACTAATAGCACACAGAGGGATGTGGAGGAATGCTGTTAATTCAGTGCAAATGTCCTGATTGCTGCAATCCCATTGATAATGGCACAGTCAGAGAGAGAGAGAGAGAGAGAGAGAAGGATGATGGATGAAGAGTGTAAAATAAATGAGGTGCAGAGTATCTCAGTGTGCGACTATAGTGGAAGGAACAAAGGCACAGTGTATTTAAAGCAAGCAAATATATGAACAATTCAGAAATGCATTTTTATCATACCACTGATTGATCGTAGTGTGTGTGTGTGTGCGCGCATGTAAATATTGTGATTTTCTGCACATTCCCCGTGTGTTAGATTTTCCTTTTCTCTGCAGCATCCCCCTACCCCCTGCTAGTCTGCTCTCTCTCTCTCTCTCTCTCTCTCTCTCTCTCTCTCTCTCTCTCTCTCTCTCTCATTGCAGTGTATTGCTTGCATGTGTTGGGGGTCTTCCCAGTGTGTGCACAGTAATCATAGCCTTCCTAAACTTGTACAGATGCAGAGAGAGAGAGAGAGAGAGCAGTGCTCTTTATTTCTAAAGGAAAATATACTGATAACATTACAGTATAGCAGCAGTTGATCTAGAACACATCCTTTGTCTTCAAAGACATTGCGATGTAGAGTAAAAAGAGCATTTGCAGGAACATATAAGGAGTTAATTTATGAAACAACTGGTATTTATGTGTGTGGTGCACTCTTGTGTTTTCATTCATGTAGTGTATGTCTGTTGTTTGGTTGTGTCGGTTGTTGAATTCAAGAGAATTTCATCTCTCTATCTATTTTCTGTTTGTCTCTATGTGTCCTGTACAGCAGGGTCACAGGGGGCTGCAGCCTGTCCCCAGGTGTCAGTGAGTGAGGAGAGGCAGGCTACATACTGGACAGGTCTCTAGTCTCTTAGGACTAACAGAAAAACAACCAGTCACGCTCGCACTGACACCTAGTTTAGAGTCAGTTAACCTCATATCTCCCGTCTCGCTGTGAGGCAGCGATGCTAACCACGTGGGTTAAATGAGTTTGAAGCTGTGATGCTATGTTTTTTTTTTTCTCCTAAATCTAACCAAGCAGATTCAATAAATGACAGAAAACAAAAGAGAAGCAGGCACACAAACTCCAGTCTGCAGGATGATGGTCTGGAGCGATAGCCAGAATTCTGTCCATGAAATGGGACTGGACCCCCTCCCCTTCACTGCCGATTTCAGTCTGTACAAACTCCACCACTGTGGTGGGGTGTATGTGATGGCTTGCTGCGTAACTTGTTTAAAAACATATGCAGAATACAGAACACCTCAGATTTTCATTATCTACTAGCACTGAATGCTGTTTTGGCTCTGCTTCCTTTCTCTGATTGGCTGTGTGTCTAATCAATAGGTACTGCCCTCTTCTAGAACTAGGATGTCTGGCCAAGCTAACTGTCCGCTGCCTTTTGTGTATTTACCTGAAGCCAGATTTGTAGACACCATATGAGAGGTGTAAAGCACCCAAAAATCCAGCCTGGCGTTCAGGTTCGAGGACACGTTAAGTTTTGGAAATGTGGCAAACATGGGAAGCACTGGATCTGGCAGCAGCTCGTCTCACCTCCTTTTCACCATCACTACCTGTTTGTACGTGTCAGTGTGTGTACGTGTGTGTCAGGTCAGTGATGAAGACAGACAGATGAAGTCTTCTTCTAATCCTCGGGGAGCACATCAAGTCCCACAGCTTATTATCATGGTCTAATTTAACACTGCTATCTAGAGCTGCCCTGGATACACTCACACACACACTCACACACACACACAGTTTATATGTGTGAGACATAGTACCAGCCCCTAATCCTGACTTTCGATATAGCCATCATCTGTGAAAACAGTTTGGAAATTTTGTCATTGGATGATCCAGCCATCAATCAAAATCTAACATCAACCAATCATCACAGCTTCTTGCCATCATCGTCACACAGCTTAACCCCAAAGTTGGACAAAGTTCCACGTCTCAGATGCACAGACACATTACAGGGTGTGAAGGCTGCAAAAAATCTGAGTTAATGAACTGTAACAACTCACACTCTTGTTATTGTTCCAGCATCAACTACGACTGAATGTTTTTAAGCAGGAGGCCAGAAAAGCACGACATGTGATCTAACCTACAAGACAAATGGAACACTATAGTCCTCTTCTTCCTCTCCTTACTGTACTTTCCTTCATACCTCCCAGCTGCATCCTTCCCATCACATTTCCTCTCTCCTGTCAGTCACAGGGAGTGACCTAAATCTCTTTCCTCCCTCCTCCCCTGGACAATCTCTTCTCTTTCTTTAGCTTTTCTCTCTTTATCTTCTTCATCACTGACTACAGCTTCTCCCTCCTGTGTCAGCTATTTTCTCCTCTATTTCTGTCGCTCTTTTTATACCTTTCTCCTTCATTTGTGTTCTTCCTCTTTATATCCTTAGATCTCTCCTTGATAATCTATTTTTATTTTTGCTTTGGGCTCAAATATTATTCTTTTTCTTTCTCTATGAATGTCAACAGCGTCACAGGGCAGCAGCTATTTTTTAATAGTTTGGCAACACTTTTGCCTAAACAAGTCAAAAGTGCCGGGATTGACAGAGACAGAAAGCTTAGAATTATACTTGAGTTGAAACAATTAAGTGCCAGCTCATTTGTGAAAACCAAACATTTAGCAGAGAATATTAACCAGTAGCTACCAGGGAACAGCAGAGGATGAAGTATTCAGATTCTTTATCTTAGTAAATGAACTAATGCATCAACGTCAAACACAAAAAAAAGTCCTGCATGACAAACTCTACCTCAGTAAAAGCACCAGCAAAGTATCAACAAAATGTTAAACAGTTAGCAGCTAGCTACAGCTAGCCGTAAATACATCCATCACAACCAAATAGGTGGTTAAAATTAGCAGCTTTAGCTCAGGATCAGCAGCAAAGAAAAAAACACAAAAAAACAATATCATGGTTACATTTTTAATGAACTACAGTTCAAAGCATCTCTTATTGGTCCCTTATAGAACCATTTTAGCCTCGGTCCCTAGGTCCACATCCTTATGAGGTCACACTGCAACGATCAAAGTTACGAAAAGGAACGAGGCCTGTCAGCAAAATATCTGAGGGGACAACTTTGTGAACAGCATTAACAGCAGAGGCCTCAGGACAGACGGACGCTGCAGGGTTTGTGGAGGTAGCTCTGCAGACGTGGCCTGTGCTTTGAGAGAGCACAGTCTTTACTTAACAGTCCGATCACATCTTAAAGACCTAGCAAACCGACACATGACATAACGTTTTCTCTCCTGTACCAGTGACGCAGCATGTGGGATGTCCTCTCTTACACTGCAGAAAACACACACACAAACACACTGTCCCTTGTAAAGGTGACTTCCCTACTAATAGCCTGGCTGTAGATTTGCATACAGTTTACTCAGGATGTTGGCTGGGATGTTTCACACACACACACACACACACACACAACCTTGTACATCAATCTTTGTGAGGAAATTCATTCAGAACTGATGAAGCAGCTTGGAGGAGCGAAACGTCTTCAAAAAAAACGTTCAGATGACTTTGAAATGACCTGGATGACTGAGAATCTTCATCAACATCCTTTGAGATAATGCACCTTAACCATCACAACCGAAGCCCTAACCCTAACCTGAACCTAACCATCAGTGTTAACCCTTGATTAGCCTGAAAGGGTCTACTAAAGTGAGGATCAGCCACTTCAATCGGTCTCGCAGACGTAGCTGCTCAAGAACACACACACTTTTGTCAGTGTCAGTGTGAGTAGGCGGGCCGTGTGAACATGTGTGTAACTGTAAAGGAGTGAGAGATGACAGAAGGATGTCGCCGTAGGTGAGAGACAGCCTGTATGTGGTTATGTGGCTGCGTCGTTTTAAGTGCTGCAGTGTATTACGTTTCAGTGTGCTTCAGAGGCAGCGTCCTCTTTGGATTTCCCTCTGCTCCTCTCTCCTTCCACTTCATTTTCCCTCTTTACACTCATTTATCTCCTCCTCTTTATCTGCCTGCATCCTCCCTGCTGTTTATGTTCTTCTGCATCTCTTATTTCTCCTTCTCTCCTCACTGGTGCCATGTGAGAGGTATCAGCATCAGCACAAAGAGCCACACGGTGCTGATGATGTTGTAATGGTAGGGGTCTTTTTAGGACAGCGATAAAACTTCGCACTTTATCAATATTAAGTCAAGAAGGGATTTCTGGAGCACTTTCATGACGTCTGAGGTGCATGGAAGCAGCAAGGAGAGGGGAGGAAGAGGATCAATAGGACTCGGTTGGATAAAAATCAAAAGAACCTTCATGTCTTTTCATTATAAATCGATGAAATTAAACCCGTCAATCACAATGCAGCTCTGTCAGCCACAAGTAGCTACAGTCAGTTTGGATCCTGTTTCCCTGGCGCTGCAGTGTGCTCAGGTGGTGTACTGTGAGACAATTACTAGCTATAGCGCCGTGGCTCTTTTACAGAAGGGGGGGTGGAGGATATTTTCATGGCTAATTTATTCTGCTTAAGCAAGGCAGTTTGTGCTTGAAAAGATTGGGCAGAATTAGAGGGAGAGCAGACAAGTTACAAGCTAATGTAATGCCTGGAGCCCCGCGCTGCGCTATAATGACACAGACCAACAAGCAAGGTAGAGACAGGAAGGAGGAGGAGAGCACAGTCACAAAGTGATGTGGCTCTGAGAGCCACTCTTCCATATGCTGGCTATAGTGCTAAAACAGCCTCAAGTCACACTGCAAAAACCTGCGTGTGTCTAAAATGAGTCCACTAAAGCAGATTTTTAGTATGTGTACGATGGACAAAAGGGCTATTTTAAGAGCAGCAATCAGACTTCTAATTAAAGAAACAAATCAAAAAGTCTAAACTAAAAGAAGCATAGAGAGTGTTAAATAAAAAAAAGGCTCCGGCATGTGAATGGTTTTCTTCCTCCTTCCCCTCCTAATGTGCTGGAGGAGTGCTGCAGGCCGCAGATTGCTGCAGTGCCACACTCGATGCAGAGGTAACTCCAATACACTAAGTAGGGACGACGGAGCTCTGCCAAATAATGCCCCAAGCTGCCAAAGCAGAGTGAGAGCCAAAGAGAAGCAGGAAGTGAACACAGCACATACCTGAGGGAGAGAAGGATTACAACAACGGAGATGGCGTTTTGATGCTTGGGAAATAGCTTTTTAAATGTTTATGTCATTACATCATTTAAACTGACTTAAAAAGAGGCAAAAAGGGGGCGCTGTCTGACACTTTGTGTTCTTTTAAGTGGCCACGTGAATAAAGTGAGAATAAAACAATGACAGCAGCAACAACATAAGGGGTAAACCCGTCTATATTTAGATGATGTTACAGCGGTTATGAACAGATGGCTTTGCGAGGCGAAGTTCTGTCATCTGCAACAAGCATCTCTGCTATTTTGTGGTCCACCCTAAACAACACGTTACCATGGAGACACCTAAACCCTGGTCATCCGGTGCCTTTCTGGTGTTGTTTCATTGGGGTGGATGGACCAGATGAATCCTCCCACTGTTCACTCTGTGCTGACTGACAGCTGGCCCTGCCTGACTGCCCAGTATTGATGTTTCAACCGGCTGGTTGGATGAGGTCATCGGCTGAGGAGGGTATTCTGCTAAGGTCATGTATTGATTTGTTTTTTGCGCACATGTGTGTGTGTGTTATATATTGCTTGGGCTTTTCTTTGTGGAAAACCGAAGCAGACAGGGTTAATGTGAGACTTGGCCTTTGTTGTTTTTTACTATTCAATAGCCTTTATTCTCACACAGCAATCACAACAGTCGCGTGACTATTATATACCAACATGCAGCCTTAAAAAAGGGCATTATCATGTGGTGTAATGGTGGGTGGATTGTGAAAGAAGGGGTCGGCAGCAGTCAAACATCAGGGGCTGACCTTCTGTCTCGAGGGCGAAAGTATCAGCACAGACGTTTTGTTAAATAGCGGAACCTGCTCACATCGAGTGTATCACACTTCAAATTAAAATCCATCACGTTCTAGATGTAGCCTCTGCCTTTAAGACCGACCGGGTTTTGCAGCAAGGTGACTCTTTCACAGCTGAAAGGAATTCCTCTGCACAGCATCTGCAATATAACACTTACTTATGTATTTCATCAGCCAAACCGAGGCACAGGAAGTACGGCTGTTCCTTGTTCTCGTTGGTGTGGTTTGCCCTTTCTGCGGTCTTACAGGGGTTTTGTGTGTCCACATCGATTTATCTCAATAACAGTACTGCATGGATGAAGATGGAAACTGATACAGATATTCCCCGTCCTCTGAGGATGAAACCGAGTAAACATGTTGATGCTGTGATTATAGAATGAAGACCCCAGGGGTAGAATTAGAGACAGACAGACAGACAGACCAAATCTGAAAACAGATGTGAGGATTCTGCGATCATAGTGGCAAAAAAAATGACATGTTGACTGTCAGACTTCTCTCCAGGGTCTTACAACGCAGCAGTTTAAATCACCCAGCAGTGATATCTGCCATTGTGCTGGTAATGAGTGCAGAATACTTACACACATAAATTCACTTAAGAGGAAAATAAACGGCAGAATGTTTACCCCCACGTCAGGATGTCTTGTACACAAACGATAAAGAAACAAATTGCATTGCTTTTTCTCTTACACTTTCTGACGCAGCACTTTACAACTGCACAAAAAAATACTGCCTTGAGGTACATTAACTAGTTAGCTTCCTCTCTAAGTGCTGGCTTTCTCCTGTCCATCCGATTTCCTTTTATCTTCTTCATTCGGTCCTTCTTTTTTCCCTCTTCATGGAAAAGAAAAACATGTCTCAAAGGGAGGAGAAGTGTCAGTGGTTACAGCGTGTACTTAGTTTCACACACAGCAGTGACTCGCTTCATTGTGTTCACCTTCAGCTGTTGTTGTCCGACACAAACCATGTGACATCATGGATGTGTAGCTGTTGCATCACTTCATGTCCAGTGCAGCCCAAGATATAACACTATAGCCGCACCGCTCCGTCCCATACTCCTGTCTTCCTAGGACACACACACACACACACCTTCACCCACACAGCTCACTGAGGTGAGGCCAGCAAACAGACGGCAGTGCACTTTTTCTGCTTAGTTCTCCTGTTCTCTTCCATCGCTGCAGTGTTTCACAATGTCTTTCACATTTGTCCTTGCAAAAAATGTTCCTGGCTTTTGCTGTGTCCTGTCTCGCCCTCCCTCCCCCCCAAAAAATAAACACACTTTTTTTCTTACGACTATGGCAAATCAGCCTCCAAACCCTGGAGGATACAGAGGTCATGGTGCGTCTGCATTCATACATCAGCCGATGGGAGGTCCTTATGGGGTTCAGCAGTCTGGCTGTAAGCAGAGCACTCCGAGGGACTAACTTTCCAATTTTGGATGCAAAAAAAACAAAAATATCATTTAGAATGACTGTCCTGCAGCAATGTCCTAAAATAAAAGGGCACCGAGTCTCGCACTGTTCACCCAAACACGCCAACTCTGACGGTCAGCGGTTTAACCTCGGAGTCAATATTTCATTCTGAAACCGTCCTCAGCAGAGCGACCAAGTGGAAACCAACAAATCCAGCACTGTCACCTCAGACACTTATAGTTTGTTACAGCGGACGTATAATCAGGCGGTCAGCGCTTTCTTCAACAAAGCACGGACTCTATATTTCAACCATTTACCTAGATAACACAAGTCACAGAGAGCTGCCCAACCACCCCTGTTAGCTTCATCATCTAGTGTCTGAAAAAAATCCCACAATGCACAACATCATACATCATAAAGCTAGTCAAATGTCATATCCATATTGACAGTATTTTGCTAATGCTAACATTACAGAGCTTGCATGCAGACCTTTGGTACTTCTAAACATTAGCAGAAAGCTAGCACGTTTAGCGCCCACATCAGCCCAGGTCCCATTAAATTAGACTGCTAGCACGCACACACACACACACACACACACACACACACCAATAAAAAACGTGCTGTGGTAGACTTGAGCACAGCAAACATATGGTGAGGCTTTATGGAAATCATTGCATTATCGATGCGGAGCATGGGGACTGACAGGGTTTTATGGCTGGACTCTGTGTGTATGCATGTGTAGGAGCACATGCCCGGAAACAGCTGACTTGACAATAATCCAGAATAAGTCAAATATGAGAGGTGAAACAGACATTATACCTCTGTTGCATTCTTCTCCATGTTGTTGGGCGATTATTTCATGGTTTTGATGTTACGTTCCATAAAGTTCACACCATAACACCAACACTTTAGTGGTGCAGTAAATTATAAAATATTGCTTTCTATTACAGCCAGTATGAAGTGCATGAATCCTCTGTAAGGGGGTTCATAAAACAATTAAATCATCTCCTTATCAAGGCAAAATAAGCACATAAATACACACAGATTTATGCCTAACAGGGATCATTTTTAAATGTTTTTTTTAAGATTAAGATTTATTACATCCCATAATTTGAAATGGTGCCCCCTACAGAGCATTATCACAAACACTACTGCAGGATGGAATGGCCACGGTTTGTGTGTGTGAGAGAGAGAGAGAGAGAGAGACTGCACCGGAGCTCGTCTCCATGAACATGCATCAGTAGCACTGTAACGTCTCCACCCCCACCAGGAGGATGAGGTGTGTGTGTGTGTGCCAAAACGACAGTGATCAAAGGCTATTTTTAGATGGGGGGGAGAAAGAAGTAGAGGAGGAGCGATGGAAGGAAGAAGGGATCCCTTTAATGGATTTTTGGCTACATTAGGGAGGAAGATTGGGAAGCTGCAGGTCCGTCACTGTTTGATGCATTGAGTTTGTGCACCTCAAGTGTACGAGCATGATTTTAATGTAAGTCCCAGTCCCAGGCAGTCATCTCAACCACCCTTAGAAGGAACTGATTGTTGTTATCTTAATCTTAATGAAAACAATTGAACCAACTACTTTCAGTTTACACAGCCTTCTGATCGGAGTGTGAAGTGCCCTCTATATGTGGACCCTATTTCTGCAGTGTGTGTGTGTGTGTGTGTGTGTGTGTGTATGACCAGAGGCTTTGAGTGTTAAAGTGATACTCGTGGTTTGGTCAATGACTATGAAAGGTTTCCTCAGGTCAATACCTCCCCTGAGAGAGCTCTTCAAATGTCATGTTTGTCATGAATAAGCAAAGTCACAATCACCGCAGTGTATGTGTGTGTGCAACAACAGCACTCAGCTGCCTTTCTCACACAGTGGGGTGGCCAATAATGGTGCGACAGTCCTGCCTCGGGCCAACGTTTGCATCATAAATCTACAAATCTATCACTGATAGAAAACTCCTGGTTGTGGCGTTGTCCCTGCTTGGTTTGTAGATGTCTTTTCTGTGACTTTACTAAAAACTTGAAGCCCTCATATGGGATCATGAGTCATATCTTTGGCCTTACAGTAAGAATTGGGGTTTAAAAATATTAAGTAATCCATATGTGAAGCTGCAATACGTCTTATGGCCTCTTGGTCTTATGCCAAATGTACAATGAATCATATTCTAACATCACAGTAAAGCTGGTGCCTCGGGAATGGTGTCTGTCAGTGCTGCACCACCTCACCACCACAAAGTTGATCTAATGTCCACATTTATATCCAAAAGTAAAAATGACACCATTGCAGCATTCCACCAGCTGCTTCACCATCTGAACCAGCATCATTGCAACAATTCAAATTGCGTTCTGCGGTTGATTCAGCACTTCTTCTTCTCCTTCTCCTCCAACTATGCTTCTATTTCAGTGTCTCTACTTGGTGCCAACGACCCACATTAGCCACTTCAGCAACAGAGAGCACCACAGGGGAACAAACAGCACATGTAAAGCATTTAATTTTTCATCGGACAGCTCTGTTAGCTGAAACCTACACCACATAACAGCTCGGTCAGCAGCAGGCGGCTCCGTGGCTCAGCACCTTGACGAGTCAAGTCGTGCATGGTGAGCAATCTAAACGTCCGATATTTACTCAGGACTGCTGAAGGTGATCGAACAGCACCACACAGAATGAACCACACCTGCTGGGAGAAATTCAGATCAACAAAATAGACAAAATCATTTGTTTATCCATGAAGTTTGGTTTGGTCTGAACCCTCTGTGTGATTAATATTACTCTTGTACATTGTGTTAACTACATACTTTCCCTCTGCACAGCAAGGTCAAGAGGTCAACTGACGGGCTGCCTCCTGCCACAAAGTTTATTCAAGACGGCGACATCACTGACACTGCGTTGTTCCCTGTAATGACGTAATTAGGATTCATATTTTTATGCTAATATATGCTAACAGACTCTGATCATATTAGAGTTGAAGCTGATGAGAATGTCTTTGTTTTTTTGTTTTTTCTAACACAATGACATGAATACACAAAATGTTTCTAAGACGTTCTTCTTCAGAAACAAATACAGCTCGTCTCAGAATGAAGAAATAGTTTGTGTCATAAAGCTGAAAATGTAGAACTTTTGTGAGTGTCAGCACAGTGCTGAGGATTCTCTCATGAAATGTCCTGAATTCTCCCTCGACAACAGCAGGTGTCAGTTCAGATCAGATCAGAGCAGGCTGAACAGCTGACGCTGACGAGAGCTTCTGTCTGGCTATCTGAGACTAAACTACATCAAACTAAAGCACTGATGACAGTTTGTGACCAGGAAATCACTTACAGGCATGAGCACGGCTTTGTTCCCTCTAAAGGTAATAAATCTCCACACTTACTGTAACCAAGTATCAGCTGGAGCACATCCACCAAATCACACAAACAGTCCTGCTCCTCCATTGTTTTCCCTCTTTTCTCTCCCCCACCCCCCTCCCGTGTTCCCCTGCGGACTCCCCGGTGGCTCTGACTGCACTGATGGCTCTCTGACCTCATGGCAGAGGTCTCCTGCACCATGACACACAAAGACACAGAGCACCGCTCTCATGGCAGCACCAGCCAACATATATCTTATTAGCCAAATACGCTAATTAACAGAGTGCACCTGTGGATGTGAAAATGTGTGCTCAATATGGCGAGGTTAGAACACTTAAACTGGTCTCTACAAGTATGAAAATAATCAGTGTCTTTAGCATATATTGATGACAAAATGACTTCCCTACAAACTTAATTATAGTTATTTAAAGTTTGTAGTTAAGTAAAAATAACTGCATACTTTAGACTTTGACTCCATTACATCTACTCCACTACATTTCTACAATGTTTGTTGTTATTTGTTACTTTTTATAAATACGGTTTCACCAAAATGTCGCCTTGATCTACACAAAACTGTGGATTGTTTTGCTTTCTCTGAAGTTTAAACCAATCGGGTGGCTCTATCAGCTCCAGTGATAACATGATAGTCTGTCCCTGTCCTCCTGTCCTTTGCAGCTAACCTTACCATTGAACATGGATCCAGAGTCAGCCTCCACTCAACTGAGCCACCATATGTTTTAATTTAGAGAGCCCAAAAATGATTAGTGGATGTACCAGAGCATTCTGTGTCTGCCTCAAATAAAAAAGCTCAGTGACATCTGTAGAGACAGAATATCACCAGTAGCTGTATCTGCATTCTTTATCAACATGGCAGCACCTATAGACAACTCACTGTGTGGGTACTTTTACTTTTAATACTTTAAGTACATTTAAGTACGCACTTAAGACTTTTACTTATTAGGATTGTTGATGTAGCTCTTCTACTTTTACTTAAGTATATATTTTGCTGGGTAATTGTACTTTTACTTTTAAGTACCAGGCTTCAGTTCTTCATATTGTCATATTGTGCAATTGTTTCAGGCTGGGGAGACTAGCTAAACATTTTTTAATTTATTCAGGAGTGCTAATGGAAGTAGGTAACAAGTGAACCATCTCATTTCTGCTCTACTATCTCTGACAGATGCACAATGGAACACCTAAAAACAAATGGTGGCCGATGCAACACACTCCCTTCTGAAATCATCGAAGGTCTGAGAGCACGTCACTGTGACGAGGCGCAGAATGGCACAAAATACAGTTTACTTGTTATTGAGGTGGAACATGTGTAGTTTGGTTAATTTTTTTTAAATATCTGCACTTGGTTGAACAAATAGTCAACAATAGTCATTAGATGAAGTTATGTCACTTTTCATAAACGTTAACATCCTCTGTGAGATTTCAAACTACCACGACTGGGTAATACTGTTTTTCACAATTAGACTACACATAATGAGCATGGTTGTCATGAATGACCACAGACCTAGAATACCCAGTGTTACTGCAGCTGTATCCTTGTTGCTGCTCTGCTGTGTTGTGTCCTATCTGGTTGTCTACAGAGTAAACACGGGCACTCCAGCACTAAAGGGTGTTTAAATGCAGCCAGAATGGTGGAAGATGAGCTGCATTTCTCACCTCCCTCACACACACACACAGAGCACAGCACGTCACAGCAGATCATTCTGCAGTAATCTGCAGCATGTTGTGGTGTACTGTAAGTATCGAGGCTAGGGGGCTTACTGCACATGCTGTTTTCAACACTCAATTAGCTGCTTTCGCGAGTGTATGCGCCTTGGCATTTAGCAAAGTGTGTGTCCGTTCATTGACTGTGTTATTGACCCCCCCCTGCGAAGCGAGAGGACGGTGGAGATCACTCAGAGGTGAAACGTTTTGTTTCTTGACATGTCATCAAATATAGTATGGGATCCCTCTTACTCTCCCTCTGCACACCCTCTCCTCTTACCTTTCCCTCTCTCTCTCTCTCTCTCCTGCAAAAAGGCGACATGGAGAGAAAGAAAGCTCTGTCGCAGCATTATCCTGAAAAGCACAGTGGGGGAAGGGGGACCCTGGTGGATATATTGCCTATAGCACAGAGAAATCACCAGAGAGGGAGGGGAGAGATCAGTGCAAAAGGTTTTTTTTTTTTAAGAAAAAAAAAAGAAAAGAGAAGGAAACACACAAAAATATGTGCAGAAGAGGAGAATGTGTGCATCTGTGTTTGGATACATCATCACCACACTGTCAGTGTTTTGCTGCAGAGCAATCAAGATGCTGTGTGTTGTTTTTTGGATGAGTGGGGCCAGATTCCACCCACTGACCACCTGCCTCACCTTTGGTCTTAAAGGAACAACAGCTTTATAGACTTGGAAATGAAAACAGAAATCAATACACCCACTGCAGTGATACCCAGTCCTGTCTCTGACTGGAACCCCCCCCACAGCCCCTCTTGATCCACGATGCTCCTAATGCTCTCATTTCATTTGATTTGAAAAGTAGATGGTACCCGAGGCTTGTTAAGGTCAAAACTGATTAGTTTGATGGGGTCTAGTCTGCATGATCAGGCAGCACGCACTGTTGTAGCTTTACTCAATCAAGGCATGTTGGTGTGGACTGGAGCACCATGGCCAATCTGCTAAAGAGGTCCAAATATTTCGTTGTAATTGAACACTGTGTGTAAATACATGTACAACAAGCAGGATAATTCACAGCAATCCAGTCATCATGGCGAGACTAATTAGCTTTCAAACCCCATCAGCATCTTAAAGTAAACCCGTATTCAGTATTTAGACGTTATATAATATATTATGGACTAAAGGACGTGTCATGTACAGCAGTATATGACTATTTTGGACCTTGTTCTCTTATAATAATGAAAAATGTGTCTATGTTCATCCTTCACTAACAGCAGTCAAGACTGCACTGGTATAACCGATGTGGCGTAGTGGGCGGTCCCTGCTCAAGAGCCAACCAATCAGAGTAGACTGGGCTTTTTTTGGGAAGGGGGTAGAGGGGGGGGGACTCCATAAGTAAATGCTTCTTAGGAGCTCTGATGTAAACGCATGCTGGAGATGTACTGATTCGCTAACTGTTGTTACACTCTGCTGGCATAACATCACAGCCGTGAACCAAAACAACTGATATGTGCAACAATTCTACTGAAATGAGGTCAAAATGACACAACAGCGCCACAGTGGACTTTGTGTGTGGTGTGTAATACAGATGTGTGTGTGTGTGTGTGTGTGTGTGTGTGCTTCTGTGTTGATATTTGTTTCTCTTCTTAAGGGACTGGGAATTGTCATCACATCCTGCTGCGTGAAAAGAAGGGGGAGAGAGTCAGAGAGGATATGTGTGCGTGTGGGAAGGTTTTGCTTACAAAGAAACACCATTCAGCTGAGACGTCCGCCTGAATGAGGCGAGCTGAGACGTGAGACCTGATCGATACATGGATACGAGCACCTCAGCCTGCCGAGCTCAGCAGGAAAGAAAAAAGGAAGAAGAAAGAAAAAAAAAAAAAAAGAGGGGCAGCAGGAACGAAAATGGGGGAGGTTGCAGAAAGTGACCCTCATCCTCTTCTACGGTTCCTTACTGTGAATTCACCCCCACCAACCAAAAAATGTAAAAAAAATTAAAAAAAACCTTCCATCCCGTCACTCCCTCCCCTTCTCTCTCTCTCTCTCTCTCTGTGCCGTCTCCCTCCTTCTCTGCAGCAGACTACAGCGCAGTCAGCTACTACGGGGACTGCAGTATTACGCTATAGCACAAGCAGAGAGCTGGGGGGGTGGGGGGGGGCTGGGTAGGAGAAGTGGTGGGGGGGGGGGGGGGGGGGGGATAGCAATAATAAGCAATCCGGCACTTAGCTCTGAAATTGTAATAGAGCACTACGGGCTGTCAGCAGTGATAAAGAAAGGGAATGGGGGGAGGACTGTACTGACTGTGCAGGAGAAGAGAAATCCCTGAAACCTTCGCAGGGATGGATGTCATGTATATTTAACGGACGGATACACGAACTGAACGACAGTTCCATCACTTTCTTCCCCGACTCTTCAGTCAGACATGTGCCACTTTGTCCTTCGTTAAATCAGCATGAACCAACCGACCTCAACCTACCTGACCACAGCTGCTGCAGTGACCGTCCACCCCCCCCCCCACCCCACCCCCACCCCCTTTCAACCCAATCTTTATGTCACTCTGTTGGCACCAAAACTATTGACTGCAACACTTTCAAAGTCACCTCAGCTGTCACACCGATCCTGCCCCCTCCAACCATGACATATCAATTTAGCTTGTTTTTATTTTTCATTCCACGTTGGTTCATTGATTATAGTTCTGACTTAAGTTGCATAAAAAAAGCTGCTGGAGGCAGGATTTTTTTGACAAAAAGCATGCACTGTAAAACTCCACCAGTACAAGACAAATGCATCTGAACCGATTCAACCCATTCATACCCTTTAAACATGGGTAAACTCGCCACACTGCCTGAGTCTGCCTTTCCTATGTTCAGCATCTATACTCACAAAACTAGAATTCACCAGTCAAAGTGGCTAAAAGTAGCGTTTGCATGTGAGTGCCATGCTTACATCGCTGCTGATTGGAGGAGAAGTCCAGATAAACACCTGTGATTACATCAGTTATTTGACTCACTGGTTGCACCCTACCGTTCTGTGCGAGATGTTTGCTGAACTCATGACACATAGGATGCACTGCACTCTCAAACCCCATCTATTGCCGCCAACAAAGAGCCATTAGTCATGCACACAAGGCAGAACTGGGAGAAAACTGATGACTGGTACCCATGCTTTGTAATATTATCCCATGTCCCTTGCTGCCTGTGGTAAAGAAATCAATCAGTTTTTTTTCAGGGAGTTTAACTGCATTAAAAACACATGACATGCACGAGCAGATGCAGCATGGTGGCAGCTTCGTACGCTGTCAGTGAACAGACAAACAGGGGATCCTCACTCTGGCCTTTCTCTGTATAAAAGGGCCAAGTGTCAAACTGTATTTGCCTTTGAAATGTGTGTTAATGAAATACCAGAGACCAACCATGTCAGAGTGGTGTATCACAATCAGTGCTTCTCTGGGGACAGATAAAGGCTGCCGAGATTCCACACTGCAGTTTCTTAAATGCATAAAACAAACCACTACAGATGAACAGCTTTACATCTGTGTGCACACACCTCACCATTTGCACACGCATGCTGTTTGCTCATGTGTGTGTGTGTGTGTGTGTATGTCTCCATCCTAACTCACAGAGAATGACTGAATCAATAGGCTGTCTCTGGGCATACAGCAGAGTCCATAGAAACACAGCTCACCACAGAACAGCTCAGCGCTGACTTCTGATTCTGCAAATGGCCATGGATTTTTTTTCTTTCTTTTTTTTTTGGACAATGAAGCAGAGGGAGGCAAAGGTGAGAGGTAGAAGAAGACTGACAGCATAAAGAGGGGAGAGAGATGAAAATGATGCTGGAGTTCAGAGAGAGTAAACATTTTATAATAAGAGGGATAATATGTGAACACAGGAAAGGTAGGCAGAGCCAGACTTAATTAATAAATGGAATTTCCATCCTTCGGTTTGCCAAGACACACTTGTGTAGAGGTAGAGCGCCTGAAAACAAGCCTTCATCCTTTTATAAACTCCCACTTTTTTGTAGCAAATGAAGAACTGCCCTCATCATTCTGTGTCCGCTCAACCTGCAACCGCTCCTGTACTGACACACACTCTCACTCTTTCAATTAGGAAGTGGAGCCAGGTGTGAGCACAGCCTCACCTGCTGCACCTGATCACACTCATTAACCCTCTACACACAGTGACTGGTTTAGTTCGATGACTTCTTGGGGGTCATAATTTTGTATGACAGCGAGGTAGTTGGGGTGGATTGTCCACAAAACACACACAGTAAGGAGACCAGAAGACTTCTTCTCCATGTAGAGATTAACAAGCCTCAGCCCAACACAATTCACTCAACTGGAAGACTTTAAAACATAAACTTTCTTTCTTCATTTGCTTTTGGAATGTAAGTCTCCCCCTTTCCCTATTTCACCTGTTATTGACCTTTTCTTAAAAGCTTTTGCTTTACTGTGAATAAAAGTTGATCATGGGTTCCAAAACGGTGATGATTATGATGAGTCCAGCTATTAAAAGAGTCAGACTATCGTCACCAGGATCAGTGAGGTGATCTCAGGGGGGTGGTAAAAATGGCACAGTAAAGTCAAAATACACGAGTTCCTATGGCTTCCTATGACTTTTCCAGATTTGGTACATAGGTGAATTCTACATATGACTTCTAGAGCGACGCTGTGCCCAAGAACCATTTTAACCAACTTTCCCTGATTTTTTTTGAGCACCTTTAGCTCCTCAGAATGGCTTCTTTTACATGACAAATACATTCTCTTAGATACAACTGGACCTTCGTCTTACTGACAAGAATCCATTCAGTCTCTTTAATGCCTGCCTGGTTGAGTGAGGAGACACTACTTAGCTGCAGTTATACCAAATTTGGAATGCCACATTATAGTGATAAGTCTCTGAATGCATGATGCTATAAAACCTAAAACATGGTGGCAGGCTGTGGTTTGACAGATGCAGTTTGGACCTCAACCAATGTTGCTTCTAACATGAAAACAGTCACAATTTGCATGATCAATATTACCTGTGCTTAACTTCCTCTTTAAATAACACTAAATCTCGTACGTCTTTGTGTGAATTGTTGTGTGAAATTAATAATTGAATTTTCAAACACAAAGACGTGAATTTATTTCTTCACTTTATGCTTAAAAAAATAAGAGCTGTGACGCTCTGACCACACGTGCTTTTGTCTAAAACCCCGCAGTGAACATGACTTCCATTCCTCCCGTCCTTGCGTCTTTACGCCCAATAATGCGCAGTGTCCAAAACTGTGCCAAACGCAGGTCTTATTACGCGCGCGCACTAAAGATAAGCGAAATAAAGACAAGGTGCAGGTTTTGGTTGTCGGTAACCTGGACACCTGCCCGGCCACTTACCCGTGCGTATTTGGAGGAGTAGGGGTCCTCGAATAGCGCCCATATCCTCGGCTGCCAGACCTCCCACCATGTCGCCCTGCGGCCGTCCTCCTGCATGCACAGCCGCTTCAGGTCACCGTCCGCTCCGCCGGTGAGCGCTGGATCATTCTCTGGCTCGTCCGGCTCGGGGGTTTCAAAGCTGTCCAGGGCTTCTTCTGCGTCGCGGTGCTGCCGGTAGTTCATCCAGCAGCACGCCTCCACGTCCGTCTCGTCGATGCCCCAGAAGGCGAGCTCCTCCTCAAAGAGCGGCCCGCAGACATCATTGGGGCAGTGGAGCTTACCGGTGCGGTAGTAATTAAGGATGAAGGCGAAGGTGGCCGGGTGGCGGTCGAAGAAGAATTCGTCGGACTTGGGGTCGTAGTCGAAGTTGCTGTAAGCGTCGGGCTCTGTCAGCCAAGACAAGCGCGTCCCCGGCAGCGTCTTTAGGGTGCTCCGGTAGGTCTCGTGTCGAATCCCGCCGCAGTTGATCACGATCTTCTCGCTATCTGACGCCGAGCAAGTCATGGCTGCGTTGGAGCATGCTTCGGTCGGTGCGCCCGACTGCTGCTGCTGCTGCTGCTGCGGCTGCTGCTGCTGCTGCTACCCTTCCCCATCCACCGCCGGTACCTGCTTTGTAGGCTACTGTTATACCGTCCCGGCAAGGAGTCACAGGACCAACTGACAGGAGGAGAGAGGAGGAGAGGAAGGAGGAGTGAGGAGGAGAGAAAGGAGGAGTCTGCCCGTGTGTGTGTGTGAGAGAGAGAGAGAGAGAGAGAGAGGGAGAGGGAGAGTGTGTGTGTGTGTGCAGCCTATGACAGAAAGAGACAATGAGTGGGATGCGGATTTTATGAATCAATGTTTGTCCACTGAATGACTCTCTGACTGACTAACATGTAAACTTCAGATTGCTCTCACATTAAAATGTGAAGGTTAGAAAGTACAAACTGTACAGGTTACCTTCTGCTCCTCTGGCTCCCTGCATCCTTGGACAGACCTGCAGAGAAATGAGGTGTGCTGCACTGAAGAGCAGAGACAGCAGATGGCTGAAATATGGCAGACCAACACTGCCAAAATATCAGATTCCAGCTTATTTATGCATTTTAAACCCAATTCATATGTGTTTTTGCTTCTGTGATCATTTCCTTCTGATCAATCATTATATAGTGTCATGGTGTGAACATTTCATCCCAAATCAACTAAACAAATGGAGCAAGATCTTCTGGCATCCCTCTATGAGCAACGTAGCAAGAATGGTCACATGACTATTCTATGCGTATCAGCGAGGGCAGAGAGGAATGGAGCTTCTTGGGGAGTCACAGATTATTTTTCGTTTCACTGTGGCGGCATGCCATGCCAAAATCTGTGCCAGTGGACCAGTGGAAGCACTGCTGCATTAACCTTGTTTCCAGCAGGCAGCTGTTTACACCTGACCTGAAACTCACTGGGCTCAGAGCGCTTCCAAAATGCAGGCAGGTGCACAGCTTCCTGCTGATCCTCAACACCTCCTGTGTGGACACGATGTGAGACTGGTTCTCATTCTGATTAATCTACCAAGCAGGTGAAGACATCTTCAGTCTAAGCAGAGCTCTCCCCCAGTCTGGGACTGGGTTTGGATGCATGTGTGTACTTTAGGTTGTTCTGCTGACTGTGACTGTGTGTGTGTGTGTGTTCCAGTGACGATGGAGTAGAATCCATACGGATGAGCACAGTGCTGCAGACTGTTCTCAACAGACCAACGCAGCACATTAGCCCTGCACTAGAGAGAGAGAGAGAGAGAGGGAGGACAGCAGTGGAGATGATAAGGAAGGGTGGAGAGAGGAATTGAGAGAATAATGTGTGTCTGTGCGTGTGTGAGAAAGAGAGAGAGAGAGAATAGAGCGCACTAGTGTTTTGATGGTCTGCAGTCTTTTCTCGCGTTTTGTGGAGCTCAGCAAATACTTGTTCTGCTTCTGCCCCCCCCCCTCGCTGATGGTGGAGAGACTGTATTGGAACAGGAAAGAGAGAGAGAAGGAGAGAATGGGTGGTGGGAGTGAAACACTCTATCATATCCCTCTTGCTCTGCTCTAATTGAGCCAAGTGTTTTAGTAGATTGACAGTGCAGAGGAAGGGAGTGATGCAGCAGAGAGAGAGAGTGAGAAAGTGAGAGAGAACAGCTTTAGTAGAGGAGACTCATTCTCATGCAGGACATCGAACCAAATCTTAATTACACCGTAGTCAGATCTTTTACTTTCGAGCACACATTCACCTATGTTTGTATTTTCTACTTCATGAAAATATTGCTGACACATCACTACATTAATATTTTAACCATTTGACTGAATGAGCAGCATTAATGTTAAAATGTTCCAAATGCTTCTAAAGGCTAACATGCTAGTAAAATCCATTTACAAACCCATAAAGTATAAAAGCACTGCTGTTTAAGACACTCTCTGACATGATCACATAGATGAATAAGCATCTTCTTTTTCCCCTGTGACAGCGCTTTCCCACAGAGGGGTCCTCAGGAAGGCTGGTTAAGTAGACCTGACATAATGCACAAAAAAAACTTAATGGCACCACATTTGTAGCGTGCTAGCTCCTTTGATAAAGCCTGTTTAAGGCAGGGCTTTTTGCTTATGCATCAAAATTAATATTACATATAGGCCTAATCAGATGTTGGATTATAGGCTTGGATGCATGGTGCTTATCGAGTTTAATTCTATGTTTGCAACTCATACCTTCTATTTCTTTCTCTGTGTGAAATCAAAGGAGGCAAAGCAGCAGAGTGGAGGAAGTCAAAATGGAAAGGGGCCCGAGCTGGCACGACAGCATACAGCACAGGAGGCACACATGCAGCAGGAGCTTTGAAAATGCAGCAGTATTTAGAATTCATTCCTGGTTTCTGAACAACCAAAGGCAACAGAGTGCAGTTTTATCGATAGGTATTAAATATTATAAATCACCAAAAGTATTATTAAAGTGACACAGCGATGTCGACACCCTAAACGGCAGGCTAGTAGCAACTTTTTTGTGCTCAAACAAATATTACATTTGGACATTCTAGAATATTGATTGAATGATTTTTTGGATTATTATTTAAACCAAATTTAAGTCAGTGTTGCAAGTTGTGCATAAGGTGTTCTAAGGTGTATTTCAAAACATAAAGACAACCTGAAGGAACATACGCACAGAGAGGGGCTACGTGTTGCAGCCGGGACCTCTGTGATCTCCAACCTGGAACATTTGTATTTGAATGGATACATCTGTACATCTGTATCTTACTTATATCTGATATCTTACTGTATCTGTATTTATAAGTATTTTTTTATTTATGTTGCTATCCTGGTAATCGAGTCTGTTGTGCGTGTGTGTGTGTGTGTGTGTGTGTGTGTGTGTGTATATATATATATATATATATATACACACACACACTGTAAATAGGGACTTATTAGTTGTAAACATGCATGCAACTGCCCTCTAGTGGTTGACGTGGTGAAACTGCAGGTGAATCTGGATAGTGGCAGATGTTGAACAGTGTCAATGAGGCGACATTGGATTATCAAGGTGAGGTTGTACTTTAGTAAATTTAAAAGACCTACAATAGTAACATTATTTGATGAATGTGTTCAGATAAATAGGTTCACAAACACAATAAGTGTTTCACACAAACTATTGAGAGCAAAGTTAACAAAGTTACACGTGTTCTGAAATCTTTCTATAGCTTTCTATCAGCAAAAAAATAAAGAAAATAATTATAGTACTAATTAAGAATGACTCAGCATTACAATTAAGTTAAACGACCAGTCTTATAATCTGTAAACATGTATATTTGGTAGTGCAGCACAATAAAATAATATGTAGCCCATGTCCTCATTTCAAGTGTGTAGAGGTGTAGATATACTTCACTTTTGGGACTTCGGGTATTTAATATTTTTTGATCTTCTGGGCCTCCAAACGGCCACCTCATCATCTGAGGCTACAGCGAGGACTGTGGCTTCCACGCTCAGCTGACAGTGGAAAGAGAGAGACGTCTCATTATCAGCCATCAGTCATCTGTGAAACAGACACTAACCTGCACGAACACTGCTACACACATACAACACAGCCTTATATTACTCAATAGCAGAATGTGATGGATACTGACCCCATTGACTCCGACTCGACGACGCAGAGTGCATAATGTCCGTGGAGGTGCAAAAGGGAAATGTACCTGTACCTGTGTTTGATTCACACCACCCACTGGAACACAAACTGGGAGTCATCAGGACCCTGCAGCACAGAGCACAAACTGTACCAACCAGCTCAGAAGGGAAGAAGAAGGAGCAACACCACATCAGGAAGGCCCTGCAAACATGTGGCTACCCGAAGTGGGCACTCATCAAAGCCACAAAAACAAGACCCTCCAACAACAAGAAGAAGGACAACACCAGGCGGAGAAAGAACATCTCCATTCCATATGTGTCAGGAGTATCAGAGAAACTCTGCAGAATCTTCAACAACCATGACATCCCGGTCCATTTCAAACCGATGACAACACTGAGACAGAGACTGGTTCACCCGAAGGACAAGATTCCCAGGGAGAAACACAGCAATGTGATATATGCAGTCCAGTGCAGTGAGGAATGCTCTGATCTGTACATTGGAGAAACTAAACAACCACTCCACAGAAGAATGGCTCAGCACAGGAGAGCCACCTCCTCAGGACAAGACTCAGCTGTTCACCTCCACCTCAAAGACAAAGGACACTCCTTTGAGGACGACAATGTTCACATTTTAGACAGGGAGGAAAGGTGGTTTGAAAGAGGAGTCAAGGAAGCCATCTATGTTAAGCTGGAAAAACCTTCCCTTAACAGAGGTGGTGGCCTCAGACATCATCTTTCCACCACATACAACGCAGTGATTCCATCCATTCCCAGGAAGTTTACACATACTCACAGTAAGAACAAAGGGCTGTCAACCAGTCCCCCTCCGGCAGTTTCATAGTCGTTAGCCAGTCGTTAGACACACCTGGCCCAGTCAGCCAGAACATCACAGGTAACTATGGAAACATTTAGTGCTATTGTTTATTTAAGTTTTACCCAGACCCACCCACATAGGTCTGTAACCACATATAAACCATGTTTCCCCACCAAACAGTTAGAACTGATGAAGCTGCTTGGATGAGCAGCGAAACGTCTTCAAGAAAACTCTACAAGTCCAGACGCCTTGCTTCAATCTTCTCCACATATGATGACCTGGATGACTGAGAATCTTCATCAATATGTTTACAGGGTTTAACATCTCCACTGATTTCAAAGACAGCTTTAAATGTTTCACAACATGTTCTGTGTCTTAGAAAGGAGCTCGGACTCTGAACAATAGTTTGATTGCCATTACTAGGCAATCAAACTATTGTTCTTCACCTCTTTCTTTTTTATTCTTCCGTACGTTTTTGGCGCAGTGTATCTTCAGCCATTCAACTATCAAAATGTGCATCTCATAGAGGACATTCCAGGTCAACTTCAAGTTTTTTTTAAAAAAAATTAGTTTTTCAGCGATTTCGGCGTCATCTGCCAAATGTATCTCCTCCTACAAAATTCAAGCTACAGACTCCATTTTAGTCTTAAAACGCTCATTAGATGCTGCTCTATCGAACTCGTATTCAGAATTTTCTAATTCCAAATCATTTCCACACGCCAGGCTCTCAAAGTTGGAGTGGTTTTTGAGGTCTCCTCTGCTGTTACCATGGTGACAGGCTGACACACAGAGGCATACAAAGCTCTGAATTGCTCTGATTCTCCAGCAACTCAGAGCAATCCTTCACATCAGCGTTCAAAGCAATGCTTCAGCTGCAGCAATCAAACTTGCATTTTCTTCAGGAAATGCCCTTTTCTAGTTTTATTTATGTTGTTATCCTGGTAATCAAGTCTGTTG
Organism: Parambassis ranga; assembly: GCF_900634625.1. NCBI lineage: Eukaryota > Metazoa > Chordata > Actinopteri > Ambassidae > Parambassis > Parambassis ranga. The sequence continues at coordinate 6,501,668 of NC_041029.1, read as the reverse complement.
TGTGTGTGTATATATATACTGTAAATAGGGACTTATTTGTTGTAAACATGCATGGCAATTGCCCTCTAGTGGTTGACGTGGTGACACTGCAGGTGAATTCGGATAGTGGCAGATGGTGAACAGTGTCAGATGTTTGAGGCAACATTGGATTATCAAGGTGAGGTTGTACTTTAGTATACAATAGTAACATTATTTGATGAATGTGTTCAGATAAATAGGTTCACAAACACAATAAGTGTGTCACATTGAAAGAAATATATTACTCTGCACAGCAAGTAAGAAGAGATTGTGTTCAGTGTCAGTCATTGTAAGGGTCCAGTCAGTCTATGATTCTGCATACACTCTGCATACACACTCTTAGCCATTCTTGGGTGTTTTTGGCTGTGTGTTTTGGGTCATTATCCTGTTGGAAGACCCATGACCTGCGACCAAGCTTTCTGACACTAGGCAGCACATTCCGCTCCAGAATGCCTTGATAGTCTTCAGATTTCATTGTACCCTGTACAGATTTAAAACACCCAGTGCCAGATGCAGCAAAGCAGCCCCAGAACTTAACCGAGCCTCCTCCATGTTTCACAGTAGGGACGGTGTTCTTTTCTTGGTATGCTTCATTTTTGCGCCTGTGAACATAGAGCTGATGTGCCTTACCAAAAAGCTCCAGTTTTGTCTCATCTGTCCAGAGGACATTCTCACAGAAGCTTTGTGGTTTGCCACTATGCATTGTGGCAAATTCCAGTCTCACTTTTTTATGATGTGCTTTCAGCAGTGGTGTCCTCCTTGGTCACCTCCTATGAAGTCCACTTTGATTCAAACAGCAACGGATGGTGCGATCTGACACTGATGTACCTTGACCTTGGAGTTAACCGTTAATGTCTTTGGAAGCTGTTCTGGGCTCTTTAGTTACCAATCGAATTATTCGTCTCGTCAATTTGTCATCGATTTTCCTCTTTCGGCCACGTCCAGGGAGGTTGGCTACAGTCCAATGGACCTTAAACTTCTGAATAATATGTGCAACTGTAGTCACAGGAACATCAAGCTGCTTGGAGATGCTCTTATAGCCTTTACCTTTAACATGCTTGTCTATGATTTTCTTTCTTATCTCCTGAGACAACTCAGTGTGGTACACACTATGTCACCAAACAGCACAGTGACTACTTGTCACCCTTTAAATACGCAGACTGACTGATTAAAAGTTTGAAGACACTTGTGATACTAATTAGAGGACACACCTTAGTTTAACATGTCCCTATGGTCAAATTATTTTCAATCTTTTCTCGGGTACCATAATTTTTGTCCAGGCCTGTTTCATTAGTTTGTTTTTTAAATGATTATGTTGAACAATAACTCAAAAGCAATGTCTGATTTACCTTGGTTAATTTTCAGTACATTTTTATTTCTTATTAGTTTTGTCAGTTTCAAGTTGTTTTTGTGACCATTGTGGGTTTTTCTTTCCTTAAAAGAGGGGTACCAACAATTTTCTCTACGTACATGTAGATGTAAATGTCTGCTAGTGGACCATAAAACTATTGAGAGCAAATTAACAACGTTACACGTTTCTGTGTTCTGAAATCTTTCTATGCCTCTCAGGAAAAAAAATAAAGAAAATAATTAGAGTACTAATTAATAATGACTCAGCATTACAATTAAGTTAAACGACCAGTCTTATAATTCTGTAAACATGTATATTTGGTAGTGCAGCACAATAAAATAATATGTAGCCCATGTCCTCATTTCAAGTGTGTAGAGGTGTAGGTATACTTCACTTTTAGGACTTCGAGTATTTAATATTTTTTTTTTTATCTTCTGGGCCTCCAGACGGCCACCTCATCATCTGAGGCTACAGCGAGGACTCCGGCTTCCACGCTCAGCTGACAGTGGAAAGAGAGAGACGTCTCATTATCAGCCTATCAGTCGTCTGTGAAACACTTTGAACAGCACTAACCTGCACGGACACTGCTACACACACACAACACAGCCTTATATTACTCAATAGCAGGATGTGATGGATACTGACCCCAGAGACTCCGGCTTGACGACGCAGAATGCATAATGTCCGTGGAGGTGCACAAGGGAGATGTACCTACAATAAAGATATTGCAGTGACTGTTCAGTAAGAGTGTTAGCATCAATTTATCAAGGAACGTGACTACAGATGCACTCGTTTCAATTTTTGTGACGGTTTCTGTTTTTTTCCTACATGTGCCTCAGTTTCTTGGACATAACTTTTGCTTAAAATCCAACAGAAATCTGCTGTGGTCACTCTACCTTGACAGTACGGTCAGCTGAGCAGGTGTAGAGGCTTCCACTGGACTTGTGGATGCCAGTGACCAGATCTGTGTGTCCCACATCAAACTGGGACAGAGCTTTTAAGCTGCCTGCCTGCAGGGAGAAGCACTGCAGCATGCCGCTGTTGTCTCCTGTCCATACTTCACAGCCACTGTAGCTCATGGACAACAGATAGGAGCTTAGCTACAAACAGAGGAGTTGGTTAGAGTTAGTTTTGGTATGCAGGCCAATATAAGCGTGCACACAAAACACACACTTAAGAAACTCTTATGGCATTTACCCGAAGCCTCTGCAGGTCTTTGCCTGCCGTGCGGTCATACACAGCTACAGTGCAATCTTTGCTACCAGAGATGATGTATTTGTCATCTGCAGCAAGGCACATCACAGCGTCGCCATGGAGCTCGAGGCTTTTAACCAGTGGTTGAGCACCTGGGGTAAATAAAGACACTATCAGCCTCAGTGATCAAAATCTGTATGACAGCAGTTATAGAAGTACTGATGTTCATTTGCACTGATTCTCATACTCAGTGGTTAAACTGATACTGTTGTACATGGTACTCTCTCACCTCTGATGTCATACATGTTGACCTTCTTGTCAAATGTTCCAGCCAGCAAAACATCCGTCTGACACGACAGGCAGAGGACAGCACCCCCAGTCCTTATCAGGCCCGTCGATGCACCGCCTGCCTGCACATCCCACAGCCTAACAGTGCTGTCAAAGGCCCCTGAGGCCAGCAGAGGTCCTCGAGAAGCAAGGCACCAGACCCAGCCCTGATGAGTGCTGTATTCACCTCGTGTTCCTAATGTGTGCAGTAGCGTGCCATTAGATCCTGCCTGCAGATCCCACAGTTTTACATTCCTGTCTCTGGAAGCAGTGGCACAGGAAGTGCCTTCACCCCCAAGGTGGAGCACTGAGTTGACCGCAGCAATGTGGTCCAAAGGTAAGGTAATGTACTCCAAGTCCTCGAGGTGATTAATAACTGCATCCTGCTCTTCATCAGCATCAATATCCATCCGGTGGTTCCCTTCTACTGCATCATCTTCCAGTCCTTCTTCTAACTCTCTTGCCACTTGGTCCTGGGGAATAATACCAATTTAAACAATGCAAACTACTACTACTTAAGCACCTTTCACAACTGGCATACCATCCTGCCTTACCCTTTCCTGCAGCCTCATTTGATCCCTTTCCTCTTCATCCTCTTGTGTCTGTCTAGCACCATGATGTACTTCGCTTGTCCAACAGGTTTTCAGCTGCTCTATTTCCATGCAGGCAGTAGGCCAGTCATAGCCCTCCAGTGGAACTACTGGAAAACCAGCTTTTGATCCTATTAGTCGCCGTGCCCGGAGCTGCCATTCAGTGCTGTCTGCAGCCACAGTAGCCAAAGCATGGCATACCTGAAAAGGAACAGAGCTTAAAAACAAACATCAACATGCAACAAGTCATTAGTTTGATTGCCGTTGCTAGGCAATCAAACTCTTGTTTTTCAACCACTTTCTTCTATCTTTCTTTCTTATTCATCCGTACGTTTTTTGGCGCAGCGTATCTTCAGTATACATTGACTGATTTTAGCCATTCAACTATCAAAAATGTTCATTTTCATGTTCACGTTAAGTTTTTTTTTAATTATAATTTTTCAAATATGAAGCAATTCCGGTGTCATTTTAACATGGGAGTCTATGAGAGCCCTTCAAAGGGTCATCTGCCAAATGTATCTCCTACAAATTACAAGCTACAGACTCTATTTTAGTCTTAAAACGCTCATTAGATGCTTTTCTAGGCTGAACTTAATATCCTTAAAAAAATAAATCATCATCATAAACTATGACTGACAGTGGCTGTGTTCAAGAATATGTGATGTTATTGCATGATCCAAGCTCAAAACCAGCTGTTCATACAATATGACAACATATATAGGAACTAACCTTTGGCAGCACGTTGATGAGACACTGAGCAGGAATGTAAGAGTTAATGTGGGTTAAGATCTCCCATGGTAAAGACAACAAGCCAGTTGTCTCAGCAGAAGGTGATGGGCTGCCATCTGCAGAGGATGGCTGACCTGCAGACAGCCTGAAAGGAACATGATTGTGATGTTTTTATGATCTCATCATTTGATACAGCCAGTTAAATGAAGGTGAGAGGGTCTTACCCGTGCAGATCTATGCAAGGAGCTTCACTGCTTTGAGAGGCTCTACACTGGTCACTAGACGTCCCTGTCTCCTGATCAGACAGGCTCACACTCACCGCAGACATCACCTTTCTTTCTCCTCCCAGTTCAAGACCAGAGTGACAAGCCGTTACAAAACGTTAGCTCTTTCTGCGTTACCTAGCAACACATGCATTGGTAAATTCGGTAAGCGGTGTATCTAGTGTAACTTCGCTGTAAGACAGCAGGTTAACTTTGCAATTTATCAAACTGTATCTCCCGAGTCAGATCAGTGTAAAAAGAAATCCGACCAATGTAAAGCCAACGTAAACCAGCATTGTCGCACAGGCGAAACATAAAAGAAAACAATTCAAATGTTACTTCCGGCACCGGTTGCGTCATCAAACTGCGACTGCGAGTCTCCAAATTATCAATTTAGCGGTTGCAAAAGCTACTTTTGCTTTAAATGGTATAGTATGAATGATAAAATAGTAACGATTGAAATATTTAACAGGTTAACTGTTTAAATACATGTTGAGTAAATAAAGTATAACTTATAGCTGGAACCTCAGTGGAATATGGCTTCTTAACCTTTGACTTTGAATTGTGAAACAATTCATCAAGTCAGGTGATAAGTAGATTTATTATGTACTTTATTTTTAGGTTTACAAATACTATATTGAGATGAAAAAACTGCTGAAAGAAAAATGTGTATTGGGGTTCAGTTTAATCCAGAAGGAAAACAAACATAAGAGTGTCCACCACATGTATGCCGTTTTGCTGCCTTCTTGTGGATAAGTTGGATCTTTACAAGGGACACACCTCAGTGATCTGTGTCCTTTGGAGGTTACAGTCCCCAATTCCTTCTTTGATTTACAATTTAAAGCAGTTTGATTCAAGAGGAACATAGAGAACATCCCATGTGAGCCGACTCAAAGCTTAATAGAAAACTTTTATTTTCTGCTATTCACAAAATTAAATAAAAAGGGGATACATAAAATAACAACCCTTTATCTAAGGTTCAGCAAAAAATACATTAAATTCAACTGCGAGCCTTAATATCAGATTGATACAAAGTTGTGAACTTGTTTTCCACTAAAGTATGCCCAAAGCAACACCTTGCCCTCAGTCTAACTATTTGACATGATCAGATGGTCTGCTGTAAAACAACAAAAACAAATTGTTCTTTAAATAAAAAGAATAAAACAAAAAAATAAACTTTTAAAGTCCACAAGATTTTGTGCCTAACAGCACAAAAATAATAAGATACATTAAAAAAAAAAATAAAAACGCCGTCATGAATTAAAAACAAAAAAAACAAAAACTTGTGGACATTTTAACCTACTTATGTATTTACTTTGGTTATTACTAACATGGCCAGGAGTGGTAAAGCCACAAATGTTTGTTTTCTGTGGCACAGCTGCATCCTAAAACTTCAGGACATCTGTCCAGCTGTGATCAGTAAATGTGACCACCTTATAGCTCAGTGCCTGCACACCAGTTAAACCTGCAGAAGGTGCAATCAGTGTTCACACTGTGGAGTGTTTGTGAAAGTGGTTAAAAGCTAAAACACTGTTGCATCAGAAACGGGCATTAATGCTTATTCTAAAGAGAAACAAAAAATATATATATTAACGTTTTCTTAATCAGGCAGGAATAGATTGTAGCGTTTCTCCTTAGTTTTCATTCAGAAGCTTTTGAGCGATCAGACAAAGTGGCAGGCAAACGTTGAGACTCCAAGTGACCACATTGATGCAGACATGTCTCAAACTACACCCCCAAACTTTTCAGTAGGGCTGATGCGAAATTATGTTAAAGCAGCACTTTGCATACACATCGCTATATTAAAAACACCAACAAGCACACACCCATACACACTTCCATTACAGCCGTCCACTATGGACAATGACTAAAAAGATGATGCTGAATAAAGACCACCTCACATCAGCTAACCAGTGTAAGGGGATGATTAGAACTCAATGTTTTTCCAGCATATCCTACACAGTATCAAAGGGTTAATACATGGCAACAACAATTACCAACTTGATCATAAGGTGGAAAGTACCAGTTGCCATAAGGTCCCTCCAACAGGACCTGATGGGACGAAAAAAAGCATGCAGGGTTCATTAGGAGGAGGTGCCTTGATAGATCAATAGGTAAGCAACCATGCTGCAAACACCTTTATGCACGTTTCCACCGATTTCCTCCTTAGGAGCTCTTTCAGAGCCCTTTAAGTGAAGATCACTACGTCTGAGCAGCCCTGAGAAGCTTGACACCAACTCATACTGGTAAAATTAACAATTGTGCAACCTAAAATCCAAATGTCCAAACCTACTGAAAGAGACATCCAGCATCCTCAGACATAGACTAACTGGTGCCAAGAGAAATGGGATGATTCTCAAACGTCAAAAACTCTTTCCAGGGTTTAACATCTCCACTGATTCCAAAGACAGCTTTAAATGTTTCACAACATGTTCTGAGTCTTAGAAAGGAGCTTGGAATAATCCGACTTATTCTACCGAAGTAACATCCTCTATTTTGAAAAATGAATCTTAAATACTGTACTTAATGTCTTTCTCCTCTTAACTCATGTTCAGCTCATTTTAAAAGGAGCTACATGATAAAACTACCTTAAGTCTTACTAGGTCATCTTATCTTTATGCTTACTGCACCATTTACAGTCCTAAACCCTTAATGAAAAACAAACTATATATTGCAATTTCGGTATCTTATTACAATAGAAATTCTTAATACCTTACAAAAGAAAAAGTGCATTTACACTCAGTAAAAAACAAATCATTCTCTGTAATGTCACCGCTATCATTAAGTCCGTTTCGTAAATACTCTTTTTAAAAAAAAAAACAAAAACAAAAAAAAAAAAAACGCAGCAGACTGGATTCCTGCCACGCTCTTACAGTATTTGAACCCTTGTTGCATTGTTTTCCAAGCAATCTACCCTCTTTGGTCTTTATACACGCACAACCTACATTAAACTAAAGGGGCATTGATTAGACAATATCAATGAAAAGGTGGACAAAAGGACCAATCACCTGACGGCTTCACATACCAGCAGCCTCCACGTACTGACGATTAATGCCATAAATAAACCTTAGAGGACAAATGTACTGCATCAACTAAGGGAAGAGAAGGAAATTAAATGTACATGTGGAAAAAGACCAATGTATATGCAAACCACATGATGCAATGTCTGCAAAAAAGTGTGCACATTGTTACACAGGAACAGCTTCTTGTTTGAGCCTCTGGCACAAGCCTGTTTAATGTGAGTCTTTCTATGGACTACGTGCATTGTAGTAGTTGAGACTGTGGCACTCCATGCTGGTTAAGATGATTCCTTTTTATGCCACCCCCCTCCCCTCCCCTCCCCTCCCCACCCCGCCCAGCAGTCATCTATCCTACAGAATAATTGAATTGAGGAGGGGGAGGTCAAACGCAGACCCCATTTTGTCCTCACGATCCCGGATCCCTGTGATGCTGCGGGGAAGTTACTTTTGAGAGTGTTGGATTTTGTGAGGCATTTTCTTCCAAGAGTTACATCTACATTGCCAGTTTTCCCCCTCCCTCCCTCCCAGAGACAAACAGGGTGCAGGCAGGAAAGGAGGCCGTCCGCAGAGTAGAGGTTCAAGGCCAGTCACATCCCTCCAAGTTCTAGGTTCATCCCATGTGTGGGCAGTGCAATGAGTTCCCCAATTACCCTCCCCATCAATAACCTGCAAAAAAAAAAACAGAAACGTTGATTACACCACTGAGAAGTGCAATCATTTGCTGCATTTTTGTGCTGTCTGAAGCCATACCTAAGAGGTCAGTGTCCTGTGTTGACCAGGGAGGTGAGGGGGTTAAGGGGTGGGTGGGATGGGTTAGACACCATAGCAGGCAGACAGGCGCTCCTTCAACAGAGGAGGGAACTGCTCTGAAAACTGCTGCCAGTTCTCCTCTCCAACCTGGTCTTTGAAGCCGTGCAGAATCTTTACAAAGCAAACATACACAGAAGTACAAACATGAAAGGCTGTCAAAGACCTCAGTCCTAAGCACTGACATATTGTTAAAGCCTTCAGTAAACAAGAAAAGTACAACTGTGACAGCACTCCTTACATTTTGGTTTTGAAAGCCCAAACAAAAAAAACATTTCTATGATGAGTAAATGATGTTCAATGTAAATATATCACACGTATTGCAAAGCTCCACCACCCGTCTCAGACTCAAAATCATCCACACCATGAAATCAGATTTCGAATGTCTGATGAGTGATCATCACAGAGGGCGGAGAGCCTGCGCTGCACGGATTACCGGTCTTCTAAAATAGATTCCATCTATCAGATCAGCATAGCAATCTGCGGTACAGTTTCCCCTCACCTTGTAAAACATTTCTCTCAGGTCATCCTTGGGGTTGACCCAAGAGGCCACAGCATCACAGAAGAAAATGAAATCCTGGACACACAGAGGGTGTTGTTAATTCAAGACAAAGTGAAAGAGAGCTTCAACATTTGAAGCAACATGCCAACACTGCCAGCATCTCACCTGCACCACTCCTGCTGGATTAACGCCAATCATCACACAGATTCCTCGGAAGGCCGAGTCCTTCTCCTCATTATCTCTGATATTTCTCAATGACGTGCACCTGAAAGGCATCGTAAGAGAGCTGAATATGTCAACTGACAGCTTAGCCCCCGACCCAGGTTTTGCCTGTAAAACCTGCTTATGGTAATTCAGTGTAAAAATGGTTCGAAGGCTTTTTAACCAGCCCATGATTAAAACATTCCGTTCACAATTTTAAATGTAGCACCTGGGAAATGTCATTGACTTTCACACATGTGACTCACCATGGTCTAATGAAATGCTGCAGCTGTGGTGCCACTTCCTGGGGACAGACATATCCCAGTCTGCCAATTGTAATGGCTGCAACACAAGGAGACAAAAAACATTCACATTAACTCTTCAACGTGATGACTATATGCCGTATGCACTACATCTATATGCACCTGTGTGTACCTGTGTTTTCCAGCAAAGTCTTGGGTGTGTTAGGTCTATTGATGATTTCCACCAGGTGTGGCAGCACCATCCCCACATAAGGCTGCATCTCTGCACCTACACACACACACACACACTAATGAGCCATCTGCAGTGTAAACACATCATGGTGAGAAATGTCCCAAACACTGCATGATTTTCTGGATCAGAACATAATATGGGAACATAGTGTATCATTGCATCTCAATGAGCTGGGTGTTTCATCATATCCAGGTACAGTGAACATGTTGCCAGTCAACATTAATTTGCTCTCTTACCCATTTGTATAGCAATTTCTCCAATGGCCCAGGTAGCATTGTTACACACCGAGATAAACTCTGGATTCAGGTTATGCCCGAGGATCGGCATGAACTCAGCTGGAGGGAAAAAGGCAACGTCACTAACAGTGACACTGAATCCCTTAAATGCATTTTTTGCAATCTCTAACATATATAAATAGTACTAAATGGACTGATCCATGTTAATCATTGCTCTGATAAAACCAACTCACCAGTGCAGGGTTTAACATGTGGGAAACACGCCTTGGTTAGATCACCCAACAGAGCGAAGGAGCTTTGCCTCACCTCAGGCATAGTATCCTGTGACAGAACCACACACAAATTCAGAATGTCTTGTCATTACATCCACTTAAGTGGATAAAAGCAGCCTTATAACTGTAACCAAACAGACAAACATGGAAATGGTCTACACACCACACTCCTTCATACCTGCATGCACTGGAAAAGCAGAGTCATGATGTTAGAGCGAGCCACTAGTTGTTCCACGTGGCCACCTAAACCCTCTGCCAGTCCACTCAGCAGATCCAGGGCCACAATCATGAAGTCCTTGTCGGGGGCCTCGTACTGGTCTGGATGCTGGTTGTACATCTGAACAAACACAAGAAAAATTTTTAAAGTCTGAAAAAACACACACTAAATTTGGTAGATGTGTATTCGAGTTCTTACCATGGCCTGAGCTAGCGTCTTCTGGACAAGTGTGACACAGCGCTGATAGACCGGCTCACAGTAAGGCAGAAACCCACTTTGCAGGGCAGTTGCTACTGATGACAGACACTGGAAGACAATCAATAAATGTGTGGGTTTATGGAGCGTACCAAAAAAAAAAAAAAAAAAAAATCAAAGCAGCTGAAGGTTGTTGGAGTGTTTGTCAAAGATTACAACTGTGGTAAAACTACAACCCACCTCCAGTAGTGGGAAGAGATCCTTGTCCTCATCCTTTAGCTCATTCCACTTAGCAATAAGAGGGGGCATCAGCTTCTGGATGTACTCCTGTGAATTTCATATATACTGGGTAAATCCATATGTACAAATGTACCTGGACACACTCCATTCTGTGCCAACTATAGCATGCAGATCTGTTTCAGACACTTACAGGCTGATTGAGGTGATGACCCACTGAATCTGCCAGAGTTCCTATGGCATCATAAAGGATGAGGAGATTCTTGTGCTGATACTTCCCAAAGGCAAACACCAACGTGTCCAGGATATAACTCAGGTAGGGCACCAGCTCTGTGCACGCCTCCTCCTCCAGGGTGGCAAAAGCACTGAGTAAACCAACAACGAGATTATTATTTTTTTTAAATCCAAACATACCTGTTAGTGTATAAAAACATGCAGAACGGGGGCCAAAGTTAAGCATAGAAACAAATAGTATCATTGTTGATCAATGTGCTGTGATCATTTTCAATCAGGAGAAGAAAACGAGTGTAAACAAATAGTCACCTGCAGGCGGCCTCCTGCACTCTCTTGTTGCTGTCTAGGATACGTTTCAAAAACTCTGTCATGAGTGGTTTGAGGTAGGAGTCAGGGGGCTGGGACACCACCCAGTGTGCATAGCGGCTCAAAGTCCAGCATGCAATGGAGCGTACCAGAGCCTTCTTGTCACACAGACACTGGATGAGGTGAGGAATCAGCTCTGGTAGGTAGGGCACCATGCCCTGCATGCAGCCTGCAGCATGAAGAAGACACACAGATAAGACAAAGCGGCAGAAAGGCAGGGTGATAATTGCAGTATCCAAGTCTCACCCTCAGCTATGGCCCCCAACACCAGGATGCCAGACTCCTTGACAACCCAGTCTGGGTGAAAGAGCAGGCCTTTGAGGAGCGGCAGGAGGTGGGGTAGCAACTCGTCGCGGAACACATTGGCCAGCACGTCCAGTGCCGCGGCTGAACACTTTCCTACATTAGAAAGAAAAGACCAATTACAAGGCATATCTGCGATGCCTATACTTTGTACACTCAGACTGTGTTGTTCATTTAATCACGTGCCACATATCTCACTGTAATTAACACTTCTGCTTTTAGTCATCCTACCAAGTCACAAGAACACCTCTTTCCAGTTACTGACATTTCTTCATTACTTACGCAGGTTCCAGTCAGACAGCGTGTCATCGTCGTCATCTTCATCTTCTTCGTTGTCCTCATCCTCCTCCCCTTCCCCTCCTTCATGCTGTAAGGTGACAGTGCGCGACTTATGGAAACGGGGCTTGATGTCCTGCTCACTATCAGGGACTGCTTCATCCTCTTCCACATCACCCTAAAGAGGAAAACACACACACTTAAAATGACAAACAAAAAACTGGGTTTTAGACACAACATCAACACCATTCAATATAGGGATATATCCTCTGTGGCACATGATCGCTATCACAAACAGTACTTAGTCCAGTAGTGGACAACCCCTTTTCCACTGTGGAGATGTAAAAGCGAAGAAAAAAACGATTATGCTTACCTTCAGCAGTATGATGTCTATCTCTGAATACTTCATCCCATTTACCAAGACAGGGACCAGTCTATATAAAGAGGGACAGAAGATGTTGTTTTTTGACTATTCCACAGAAACTCTTTGTAGAAAGGGGCTGCTTTTTTAATGAACTACTTACTGCACCAGGTGTCCGGACAGCATCTCTTTACAGATGGGTTGTTCTGCTAGAGTCAGCCAAAACTCACAAGCTTCCAGAGCCACATTCTCATCAGGGTCCTGGGTGCGCTGCAGCATGTACTGTGACAGATGACAAATAAAATGTGGAACATTACCATTAAAAAAAAACATGCAGGGTTGGGGTGCAAATTGAGGTGTAACCATTCTGGATCAGAGAATATAGGAACTTTAGGTATCATTGTGTATCAATGAGCTGGGTTTTTCATCATGTCCAGATGCTGAATCCACTAAGGGAAACATGTTACCCAACATTACTACAGTTTGCTGACAGGGCTTGTGTTCAACACTTACCTGGATGATGCTGTGCATGTGGGGGATGAGCCGGTCAATGCGAACCTCCAGCAGCATGACCAGAGCACGGCACACGTTCTTGCGAACCTCAGAGTCCTCGTCTGCTGCCAATACAAACAGGCTCTGAAACAGGGGAGAAGACAAACCTTAATCAGACCATTCTAACACATGAGTCCATGCTAGTTTACAGCTGTTATACAAAACACAAACTGACCTCTATGAAGGGGTCAATGTTATCCATTAGGGCCTGAGCTCTGCCAATGATGAACTGATTCACACAGGCTATTGCATGGGACCTGCAGGAGTAACAGGAAGCCTGATCAAGTCATTGTAGTAAAGAAGAAACAAAAAAAAGACAAGGACTGGGCTAACCTTAAATTAAATCACAATGAGTGTAAAGGGCAAAATGACAGGGCACATTACATGGACACTTTTTCTCCTGTACCTAATTTTGGGGCTGCAATGCTTGAAGAACTGAAGGAATTTAGGTATCATGATGTTGAGTGGTCTGTTCAGAGCGTCACTGTCAAGCAGCTCCGATAAATCCTCGCAGATCTTCTGCAGTGCACCAAAGGAGCCCTGAGACATGGACACACACAGAGAGGCTGTCAAATCAAACGCAAACGTACAGGGACACAGGAGAGAGAACGAGACGGCATCAGAAAAACAAAGGGGAGTGCGCAACCCATGTTAAGTCATATCCCTGCAATTTATAGCAAAGAAAAGCAGCAGTTTGAGTGCAGACCTCACAGGTGTTGTAGTCCTCTGAGTTGAGCAAGTTGCAGAGCTGAGGCAAGAGCTCAGGCCATGTTTGAATCTCTCCTTTGGAGGCAATAGTTGTGATCAGAATGCCTGGAGGGGCAACAACATGACTTCAGTCATTTTAAATCAACAAGAACGTGAGTGGTTGCTTTTGCAGCCGCTCTAGATCAGACAGTATGAATACGAACACATTCACAGGCACTCATTTGATTGTTTATGCATCATATCCAGAGGGAGAGTAGAGAGGGGGCAGTAAATAAGGCAAACTCACCAATGGTGGCACGGATAAGCGGCGAGGGATCACCGATGTTGTTAAGGCATTCTTGCTTGATGAAGTCAGCAACCGTTGGGGGGAAGTTCTGGTAGTGCGCCTTTACGTTGTTCTTCAGTATCAGACCACTCAGAGAGCGAGTCGGCTCGTCTGAGGAGAAGACATTCATTCAACATATTTTAAGGCATTTTCACAGCCGCCTTAAAGGTGTCTGAAACCGAGTTGTTGTTATCAGTTGAACAGAAGTAGGGGTAAAAATGACAGATTACGAACCTTCAGTTTTGAGTCGCGTGAGGACAAAGATGAGATAGTTGTTGAAGTCTGGAAATTGGTTGAGCTGTTCAAGTTTCTAGTACAGCAATTAAGGAGCATTTCAAGTTAAATAAATCTGAGGTTATCTGCTTAAGTTGTGTAGTGAAACATATTTCTGTGTGTATTCTAAATCATTTAACCTCTAAATCATGTTGGAACTCCTGTAAGAGTTGTCTTTAAAGGTGAAAACGGCACAAATGGGAGGCATCTTTTTTTATAACATCATAAATTACTTTTACAACCCACACCCTCAGATTACACTACAGAAGGATACTTGTTGGACAGCTCTCTGTGTGACCGTGTTGGGTGACTGTGAGTCTTTGAGCAGCTGGAGGACCTGCTGAAGCCCCTGCTCATCTGGCTGCCACTCCATGCTGCGAAACACCAAAAAAACATGCATTAATTCCACATCTTATAGTTTTGTGCACGTAGTTTACACGGAAATATAAACACATGTGGTTTTTGGATCAGACAGTATGAATACAAACACCATCACTAACATTCAGATAAAAGATTTAATGCATCATCTCCAAACCACATACACAGGAAGCCGGACTTCTTATGCTATGAAAACAATATAAACCCCACAATACTTTATACTGAAGTGGTGGGTCTATAATTATCACTATGCAAACGTGTCCCAATGTAACTAAGAATAAAAATGTTTTAAAAAACCTGAAATATATAAGAACATATTTGTATAAGTCCCACGTGGACAGGCACTGAGAAGAGATTTTTAAGTTGGAAATGTGAAAAACACACAACAGCTGCATACTCACACCGAAAACTTCCGATGAAAATCGGCTTGTGGCACAAAAAAACACCACCAGCAGCTAAAATCTCTGTGTGACCCGGCTTAAACGCTCCACGTTAATCCTACCCCCGGGACACATGGCCCGCTGTTCTAAACGACGGAGTCTCTTTGTGTCTGTGGTTTTCCTTCATATTTCAACACCGAGCCGTGGACCACGTGTGCCCGACATGCTCGATTAACCGGAGAGGTCAGACTGAGAAAAGTTGTCAGGAAATGAGTTAGCTACTATGCAGGACCGCAATGCTCGGTACTGTGCTACCAATCGCATGGTTACCGTAAATACATCCGATGTTTTAGTTAATTTACTCCCAACAAATCTTTATAACTGGTCGATTAATTCTACGACTGGGTGCGCAAAGCACAGTTGACCTGAATCTACCAAAGTTGCCCTTCTTGCCTAGGCCTGGTCGGTTACAATGTGGCCGGCATGAAAATAAGCAAATATCGCCTTAAGCAATGTATTAAGTCATCCTCTTTGACAAAATCCAACACCTGTACGGCTATGTAAGGCGTCGTGGTTAACGGAACACTGCCAACAAGAATAATAAGGCGAGCGAAGTTGCCGAACACGTTTTTGCAATGTGGCGTTAGCCGCTAGGCCATCTGTAGTTGGTCTGACTGTGCACATGCTAAAGCTACTAGCGGTGCTAATGCTATTTTTTTTTTTTTTTAATGCTATTTAACATGATTTAATATTGATTTTATCAACAGCTTACCCAATAATCCAAAGATCTAATCGATTTAAAATGAAAAAATCTTAAATGGAAAGCAGAATAAATAGCAGCGGGCCGCTCTTCCCCCCGTGCTCCGAAGTGGTTCTTGTTCAAATGAGCACGCCGACTGAAATTGACCTATGGCGGCTTCCGTTCAGTACACATTTCGCTAACTACGCGGGGCAGGAACAGGAAGCGCTGCCATTTTTTTCTCTCAAAACTTTATTTACAGCAGAGGGAACAACTGTATATATATATATCTTAAAATAATAATAACAACTCTGTATAGGACAGAAAAGTATTGTGCTTTGATTAAAACTTTAGATTTGCACAACTAGCCAGAGAAATGAGAATAAGGACAGCTAGAGCAAAAAAAAAAACTTTTTCAGTAATAATGTAATTTCCTTTTCTTCTTACAGTCTTCCTGACTGATTCCTTCACTCAGAATGCTTTTTCAGTTGTATTTATTTATTTGTTTCTGCTTTATTCTGCTTTTGTAGACAAACACGTAGTTATGGTAGTTCTGGCTTACTTTATTCCTATGAATTATAATAGAATCAATAATCTTTTATTGTCATTATGCAAGGCACAATGACATTTTGTTTAGCAGCTCTTGGCTTAAGGCACACAGGTAGACACATGAAAATGAAAAAAAAGGCAAAATATATCTAAATAAATATAAAATAGAATAAACAATAAAAGCAGAAGAATAAAAACAGTGCAAATTAACTTTTTTAAAGTGACCAGTATGAATATATTGCAGCATATTAATGTTCAGTCTGTCTGTGTACAGACTTATTGCTCAGTCTTTGGGTGGGTGGGATGTGTATGGGAAAGTGGGGTGATGGATTTCACAGCTCTGGGGAAGAAGTTGTGTCTCAGTGTGTTTGTGTTTCGTATGCTCCTGTACCTCTGTCCAGAGGGAAGAGGTACAAAAAGTTGGTGTCTTGGGTGGGTGGGGTCTGCAGCTATACGACCAGCCCTCCTTTGAATCCGGCTGTCGTATATGGAGTCCAGCTGTGGGAGAGGACTCCCCACAATCCCCCTGTGCTGTGCAGCTCCCATACCACACTGTTGCACTCAGAGGATGCTTTCTATTGTGGCCCTGTAGAAGTTTGTCAGGAGCTGAGGGGAGAGTCCAGTCCTCTTGAGCTTCCTCAGGAAGAAGAGCCTTTGTTGGACCTTTTTCACCAGGTGGGACGTGTGCAGGGACCAAGACAGGTCAGATGTGATGTGGATGCCCAGGAACTTGATGTTGTCCACCCGCTCCACCTCATCCCCATGAATGAGGAGAGGGGTGTGTTCCATCCTCCTGGATCTCCTAAAATCCACAATGACCTCCTTGGTCTTGCTAGTGTTCAGGACAAGGTTGTTGTCTGAACACCATCCTGTCAGGTGCTGGATCTCCTCTCTGTAGTGAGTCTCATCATTATCATCATTATCTGTCGGTATGCCGTTGCAAAAATGCAATTTCCCCATTGTGGGACTAATAAAGGTTTCTTAATCTTAATCTTAATTATGAGACCCACTACGGTGGTGTCATCTGCAAACTTCAGAACCATGTTTGTGGAATGAATGGCAGAACAGTCATGTGTGAACAGGGTGAAAAGAGGGTGAAAATATGCAATTGTGTTACACACTGAACCATGTGTGTTGACAGCGAGAGGAATGAATATGACTCTATTTTTACTCTTTAATTCATTTAATCACAATTTAAATAGAAAAACATGGCAGTAACAAGAAATAGCACCCCTTACTCATTTACATTCAGTTCATTTAAAATAAGTAGGGCACTTGGGAATTCCCATTTGTGATTCACATCATTTAATAACTAATCATTTTTTTAGCATTCATTTAGTTCAGCTAATTCCCAATGCTTGGACAATTACTCATTGTTACCAAACTGCGACATTATTGTGGGAAAATGCTTTTAAATATTTACAAAACCCCTGAGTTGCTAAATTACTGCTAAAAATGCTATGATATAGATGACAGTTAGGGCCATTGCTCATGGCACATTTATCCTGTGAGTCACAATTGACTAAAACGTGGAAACAAGTGACAGAAAACATGGCGACAGAGTAATCAATTGCTGGAATGAATTATGTGTATAAGTAAAACTCAATAATCATTTTTCTCTCAGTGGCAAATAGTGGTTTAAACTCCACATGAAATGTGCATATATTACAAATAATCCTATTTAAGAGCAGGAGACATCAATGCCACTGAATACTGGTGGTCCGGTATGGCAGTAAGATAACACTGTGTGGTAACAAAGTCTTAAAAAGGCTGAGAGACATTAGCTTTGGCTGATCTTTCCTTCGATCCTGATTTTTGACAGGGTAGAGAAGCCTATATATCCATATATTTTGTTGTGGAGACATCAAACGTTTAGAACTTCCACAGCAGTGGGCATAAAGTGTTTTTCATAACCTGATGTGAACGGCTCTTCCTCTGATGAAGATGTCGAGTTCTCTTCATCAGAGTCCACCATTTTGCTGTAATCCTCTCTTCCAAATCTATGGTCTGTTGGAAGACATTCATCTATAATAGCCTTGTCCCTTTGGTCCTCTTGGCAGTCCATACGTCTGTCTCCTGCCACTGACCAGACTGATTTGTCAGGGTCGTCATCCAGAGACTTTATTTCCACAACTTCCAGCACAGAGATCTTTGTGTGTGGCTCGTAGACAGGAAT
Source organism: Parambassis ranga (assembly GCF_900634625.1). NCBI lineage: Eukaryota > Metazoa > Chordata > Actinopteri > Ambassidae > Parambassis > Parambassis ranga. The sequence goes on along the minus strand of NC_041029.1, from coordinate 6,483,394 downwards.
GCAGTTCCACACCAGGGGTTCATTAAACTACAGATGAGCACATACACACAAACACACAGAGAACCATGCGCTGTTTTTGTGGTTTTGGCAATGTGCAACGACAGACCAGGATTTGACTACATGGATTTCTAAATAAGCAGTCACAAGTAACAGGAATTTGAAGACAATTTAATTCAGTCTTACCTGGTGCTTCATCTGTCTGAAGATGTAGCTGTTGCCGGGATCTGGTACTTTTTCATACAAACACTGAGGCATCAGTCGTCGCACTTTACTTTCTCCACAAAAATTACTGGTAGAGACAAAACAGAAAGACAAGAACCTAACTGTGTTAGCTTTTGATGCAAATGTGCAGATTTTAAACTAACTTTTTAGTATTAGAATGTGGTTGGTATGTATAATTGAACAATATCTACCAGAACTCCTTATTCCTATACAAGAAAATGTCATAAAACATATCATCTGGAGGACTACAGGGCTGCTGTAGAAACTGCAAAATCATACTTTTGTTGTATGTTTGCCATTGATGCAGGACTGAGACATATGAGGCTGGACACCACCTCTGCCAGTGAGGAGAGCAATACAGAGCTGCCTCAGACACAGGAGCTTCTTTTGGATGACATTTGTAACATTACATGGCCAGAGAGGATACATAAGTTGTGGTTCAGATAGATAGTTCCACTCAATAGACAGTCATGTTTATAAGCATCCACTGCTTATGGCCAGTAAAACGCCACTTTAACTTACATCAAACGACATGTTGTTAAATGTTGCTTTTAAATAGAAATATTACAATGTCAAAAAAGGTAAAAAGATTATCTCACCTACGAAGGCAGCCACAAAAGATGACCAAAACCACAAAACCAACTCCTAACACACCTACAATCAAGATTTCTGAGAAAAGAAAGAGACAGACAGAAAGAGAGTGAGTTAGTTTATGGCTTGATTCTATTAATCCACCATCTCACATTTACATGTGATGTCATACCAATGTTTTCATGTTTCTCTGTGTGAAACGTTCTGGTGACGTTTGCTCCAGGCCCCGCTCCATTCACAGCTCTTATCCACACCTCATATCCTCGGCCTGGTTCCAGGTTTTTCAGCTCACAAGTCATTTTTTCTTGCTGTGGGGTTGCAGGGACATTGTACACTAGGGGGAGACATATTGTTTGTTTGTGATCAAATAATAGCTGATAAAGGCAAGTAAATAAATGTATTCATGTGTATAAAAAAATGTACAAAACACAGGTTTATCAAGCATTTTAAAACTGCACAGCACAAGTTTTTGTTTATGGACAAATAACCTGAAAGCATCATGCGTTTGGACAACACTGTACAACAAGAAATAACCCTTTACTTCAAAAGTGTAGCTCTGTAGTGTTATTTATATATTGTTGCAATGTACCTTTATGTGTGTCCACCCTTATTTCATAATATAAAATCAGTCCGTTCTGCTTGGACAGAGGAACTGGTTCCCAAAACAGAGTCACATCAGTGGCTGAAATCGAAGACACCTCGAAAAACGGCACTGAGGAAGGAGCTAGAAAGAGATACAAAGAGTTAATCTTCAATGAAATGTAAGCTCAGAAATCTGCAAAAAGCGACAAACAATGCAAAAACATTTACCTTTTTCAAGGGAATATGCAATCTTGGATGAGAACTGATAAACTTCACTGCTGTTTGATACTGTGAAAACTGACACTCGGTACGGCGTGTACTTTTTGAATTGACCTGTAGGTGGAGACAAACACCCGAGCACCATTCTTAATGATGTTTGAAACACTGGATTGTTTTTATTTACTCTTGACACAATGTTTTTTAGAATGTACCCAAATGATGCAGACCTTTAAATCCTCCTGTTTTCTGGCTTTTGTTCACTTTGATCCAGTCAAAGCCACGGCCAGGTGCACTCCCCACTTCTTTATATTGCACAACATATTCTTTGACGTTGTCGGTTAAGTGTTGAGGCAAAGTCCAGGACACTGTGAGGGTCTCTTCGGTCATGTTGAGCTGAATATTTTTATTATTCTCTTCATTACCTTAGACAAGAGACAAACATTTTTTAGGATAAATCTTAACACTATGCCCGCAGTCTCTCCTGAGGATGTGTTGTGAGTGAGGCAAAGCTTCTGTACCTGTTGTCAAGACTAGACGGTAAGGCACTGTGGCACCACGGGTGTTGTAGGCTGACACATTGACAGACGATACGCCCTTTAGAGAGGAGTTGAGGTACCATTTCAGCCCATCATACACAATTTGCCCGCTTGGCTCAGTTGTGGTCACATTCAGCAGCTTCACAGTGCCGTCGTTGTGGCAAAGTTTGACTTCAAATGCCCAAATGAATCCACACGCTTCAGAAAAAGAAAGATTCTGTAGGGAATAAAAGAAAAAGATAAGATGGGGTAAAACTGCACACTGAGACTGACAGACATTCAGTCTTAACCTACCTTCCAGGTCAGAAAACAGTCAAAGTCTGTAGGATACATGTCACAGTCCCTCCATACATCCACCACTCCAACAGGGGCTGTGCAGCAGAGGTACAAAGACATCCAGAAAGATAAGAGCAACATCAGAACTCAGCCTTTCACAAATTGTTCTCCAACAAATCTAAAGACATTCAAAGACAAAGGACTCACCCGCCTCTGCACTTTTTATTTCATAGATTTCACTCCAGTCACTTGTCAAGCCTTTGAGACAGGTACAGCGAACTTGAATTTCATAAACTGTGTAAGGCTTGGGGTTCTCAATGATATAGCTGCCATGGAGTCCACTTTCACGCTGTGTAAGAGGTAAAAACAAAATCAATTTATTTATTAATGGACAGCATGGACAGATAGAAAGAGAAATTCAGGGAAGGCAAAGCATAAACTGTTCACACCTCACCCCACACTTGGTCTTCCTGAGTCCGGTATTGAAGGTCACAGACTCCCGAAGACACCTCCAGTTCACGGCAGGGGGGAGTCCAGTAGACCTCTAAGGGGTCGTGATGGATTGTTGAAAATTTAGGAGGTGGTGGCTTTACTATAAAAGAGAAAACTATTTAACTTAAAACATGGCTTAAGCAAATATCTATGTTTTAGCATTCTGTCAGTTATTTTGATCCTGCTGTTGATCTACAGGACTGACTTACTGATATCTTCTGTGTTGAACACAAGCACCTCAGATTTGGCAGATCCGTGCTGGTTCCTAGCCAGGACCCAAACATGAAGCACTCCATTGGAAAAATGTTTACGACCTATAATCCCATCTAAACTGCTGCCGCTGCTTCCATGCCCATCCCTAATGACATGACAGGACAAGACAAAGAGAGAGGAGCTGAACAAAGTCATCAGATGATAAGACGATACAATTTAAATATGTATTTATGTTTACTCGCTATTTGCTGGCTCCCAGTGCAGGCTGTAGTTAGTGGAATGGTTTGACTTTTGATCCCAAACACAGTGAATATCCACCCAGCGATGATCTTCATCATATGGTCGATAGCACTCAAGGTGAGAAGGAGGTACAGGGGGACCTGTGGAAATTAAAAGGTAAAAACAGGAGTGATAACACTGTTCTAAACTCTTAAAGGAACAATCCACCAAATTTCAGGCTGATGCATGAACCAACTTATTGACACATCCCTTTAAATGCTCCTCAGTTAGCAACTGTGTTGTTTAAAATATAGCAGAGTAGATCTTGAAGAGTCAAAGGACTAGCTCAGCTAAGATCCTTTTTAAAGCTCTTATTGCCATCGCTCCTTCCTGTTTATAAGATTTGCTTTTACCCTGGCCTACACAAACCTAGTGGACCTGTAAGGTTGCTGCCTTTTTCAGAATCAAAACAAAAACTCACAGCAAGTTATCATGTAGAAAATGCTTTTGACACCTACACTTTAGCTTGTTTCCTTGCTTTTAATAGTTAGAAATGAAACTCTTGTTTCATTTTCATGAAACATTTCCTCATTTTACAAAACTAGGTGATAGGGGGGCGGGCAGTCAAAGCACTCTGTGTTACAAATTATATTGTATGAAAATGCATTTACTATGTAAATAAAGATCAGTTTATTGAAGAGGAAAAAAGCTAATTATAGTATGAGGCTGGCACAAATGATGCTGATTATATAAACAGGTGGTCTCCATCTTCTGGGTTTAAACTGGTTCCTTGGCCCTTGAAATCATGAAAATTTGAATCCTTTTAAGGTATTTAAGTGATCATGTTAATCTGATAGGGACAGGTGTAAGGTCACGGGAGTTACTTTTTGTGTGAAAGGAGAGCCTAGTGAACTGTTTGGGACAAGATATGCAGATCTACTGGCTCATTTCACGATTTTAAAATACTACCACCATGAGTCAGAGAACCCACAGATACTCACCCACTATTAATCTACCTGATTATCGGTCACCCCAGAAATACCAAAGAGGCATACACAGTTCAAATAAAAAGCTTATTTTACAATCTGTTCATCTGTGCCACAATAAATAGAAACACTAGAGAAAGGAAGAACATTTTTTACGAGAAACAAGAGTGAAGATGTTTTTAACCACAGGACAGAGCATCAAAAAGAGTGCCATCCACCCTTCTCTGCAAACTTTCACACTTTTTTTTTTTATTCCTTGCAAGACTGTCACCTTTAACCAGTTCCTGTAAGCTTGCACACGTTTAGCGGTAAGTTATCGAATACTAGCACGTAGCACAATGCAGAATAGCAACATCTGAGTAACATCAACAGGAAGTGAACCGTTTGGGTCTAGATGAGTGCACCCTTCCTTTGTGGCCACTTCAGTCTACAAATAAAAAAAACGTGACCTGTAGGTTGGTTAATATCTTCAGCATAACTCAGTAAGTTTGTAGCAGAGGAACGACGGCTTCAGAAGTAGAAACATAGAGTGTGACAATGACTTTAACATCTGCTTTTGGGTAGTTTGTTTATTTTATATTATATATGTATAATATAGACTTATAACAATGAAGGGAAGTTAGGCAGACAGCTAGAAAGAGGAAGCAGTGAGTGAGTGAGTGAATGAGAGCCTACCTCCTGTTGCCCAGCACTTTGTTAGCGTGATCAGCAAGATGGACAGATGCCACCTTAGCCAAGGTGTGTCCATTACATTTGGACCCAAGCCTTCAGTGCCTGTGAAAAAGAAGCAAGGTCCAGTCTAAGTGTACATTCAGCCACAAGCTATATGTGTAACACATGGCAAGTTAATACATACCCTACATGTGTTTACAGTAGACCCCCATTATAAACTGTCAAATAGTGGTAGACGGTACGTTATAACACGGCGATAACCGCCCAACTAAGGTGGCAGCGTAGGTCTATTACAGCTCTGTTTACAGTTCAAGTTACAGCAAGCCGGCACTTCCTCATTAATGGTGGATTATTATCGGGTTTAAATTGTTTACCTTATCACGAGACACAGGGCGATGCTTGTTGCGCATTCTGCTGCGACTTCAAGAATGGTATGAGAAAAAAAATGCAAAAAAGAAAAAAGAAAAAAAAAGTTGCAGCGAGGTTGAAGATTTCCTTCCAGCAGTTCCCCGCCTATTTCTGGAAATGTGATGACGTCACACGCACGGTAGCCAACAGAGCCCCCCCCCCCCCCGACCTTTATTTGGGGTTCCACGTGTGCAGGACGTGGGTTAAACGTGTCAAAAAGTAATCAGTGTGGGATTTGTAACGCTTAAAAACACGATTCTCATGGTCTGATATGAATAAGCACTATGTGTGTGCTTATGTAAGCCACTGGTTTTACTCTTCTTCTTGCTAATTTACACAAATATATGTGCATACACACAACTAACAACTATATGTTATTGCTGTTGTTAGTCAGAATGACACGAGAGAGTTACATTTATCCTAATGTGTCAAAAAATAGATAGATATAAATTTTTAAATTTTTATTATTTACTATAGTGTAATAAATTTAACACTTTAGACAATAAAACTGGCTTTTTTTCTGCCCTCAGAGTCACCGTTGACATGGTTAAACATCATAAGAAGAAAGATAAATAAATAAAGGTCCCTAAATATAGTGTCCCATCTGAGATACTGCTTTTCAACATCATCATTTCCAAAGTATGTGGTGTCATCAGGACAGTGTCACAGAGAAGCTGAGTTTAAGTGTAAGCATGCACGTAGACACAATTTAGAGACACTGAAAGCCTTTACTTGCCATCACAACTAAACCTATTTGGTACTTTTACTTTCATTTCATGTAACTTGACCTTCACTATGACCACACAACAATAAATTTAATGATGTTGAATCACTTTAGAAATTTTGCAGAATATCTGGGACAAACAAGCATGTCAGTGTTTCCAAACCTTTGCAGCTTGATACAGCCATGAGTGATTATGAGGAGTCTCATGTGGTTTCTTTTTAAATAACTAACCAAAGCTCAAACATGCAGCAATAATAAAAATAACAATAACATGAGTTGTATTACTGTTTATGTTATTTGACACAAATTATGACGACATGGCACAGAAGAATGTTTGGCAGATGATATGTTTTTCTGACAGTACTTTCATACTTTAGTTGTAAATTGAAATTCCAAATGTTTTACTTCAATTCAGTATATTTACATATCACTGAAAGTATATTGTTGAGGAAGTACTGCAAAGCACCACATGCAGAATATGCAAAGACAGCACAATCTGTGCAACGTATTATACAGAAGCCTTCGTAATTAAGGAAATGACCCGTGTCAATTACTTTAGATGTTGTTGTCTAGATTCCAGCCCAATAAAACACCATGAATCTTGTAATAATTTAGCAGACATTATGCTGTTGTTGTCAAATGATTTTAACAAAGCATTTTATTCCCTTGAGTTCTAATCAAATGCAGCAGAAACAGTTCAGCTACAGTACAGACTCTGTACAGAAAAATCAAACAATACAACAATTCTGTTTAACACAGAAAAATATACTTGTTCATATATATCTGCATATATATAAATATATATACATAAAATGAACACAAACAACAAACATAAATCATGCTTTTTTAACTTAAACACAATGAATATAAACAATAAGATTGAATATACATAAGATTCATGACAATTGAAAAATGTGTGTGTGTGTGTGACTGCTTGATTGTTGAATCGACCCTCAGCAAAGAGAGCTGATCTCACTCTTGCTGCAGCCCCACTTGCAGCACGCATTGGACAGACCCACCACCACATCCCGGCCTTTGCGGTCAGCTTTGCGGAGAGCCTCCAGGATCTCATCGGTGATGAAGGAACGGGCGGGTCTGCTGAACGCTCCCTCGTGGTCGTCTCTAGATGTGAAGCTCAGGTCTCTGTTTCTCTGGAGGAAACTGTCCACCACAAAGTTGTTCAAGCCTTCTGTGGACTCCTCTTGATGGGAGCTGAATGGGTCCTCTGAAGCATCTGCTGAAGTGAAATGAGAACAAAAGTATTCTGCACATGAAATCCCATGTCATTTCCTGTAAAATGGGTTTACGTGCTGCTTCCTGTCCATGGTTTGCACACAACAGAAAAAGCTGAAAACAGAAACTCTTTGATAGATGTACACATGGATGCAGAGGAAACACAATCTTGTTGTCATAGGTGATGAGTGATGAGGTGAAGATGGAGCACCTTCAGTATTACCTGCACTCCTGAGTGACCGCCTCCATCGTGAACCACCGCAAGTGAAGATGACTGCCCGGATGAACTCTCGGCCACATAGCTTCACCCCATATGTCGGGTCCTCCAGTGGCTGAACCCCAGCCACAAACAGACACACAGCCAGCACAACAGCTTTCCACATAGTCCCTCCCCGAGCAAATAAAGCAACAAAGAACTGTTTAAATTGCCTTAACCAACTATTGGGTTTCTGTCTCCCTGTCTGCATGAGCTATGACTTTACAGGTGACCCAGGCGTGGTTTATAAAGGGCTTTTGGAGACGTGCATGTTGCGTATGCAGGCCTGCTCTGAGAGGAGAGCAGATTTGAAAGAGAGATACTCTGAGAGACCTTTATGAAGACAAAAAGCAGAGCAAAGGTGGCATAATTAATGAATATGTTAAAGGCCTCTATGAACTTATTTCAGAAATAGATGCAGTTTGCTCAACATTGCATAGTCATGCTAATGTACACATGGTGCACATATTGACAATAATAATACAAATATTCACTCTACATTAACATGTGTGATGACAGATTTTTCATAATCCATGTGTGATTACAGATGCCTTATGGTGTATACTGCATGCTTAGTGTATTTTCTTGTGCTGTGAGTATTTGCATCATGTGTTGAAGGCATTTTCTTACTTTCCTTGTAAGGTGCAGTCTTCAATTCTCTTGGGCACCATAAATCAGCTACTGCCCGAACAAAGACCCCTCAAAGTCAAATTATGGATGTTGCCGTTAATTATCCTGGTAAGATGTAAACCACTACAGGAATATGCTTTCACTATTTTTTTTTATTTACATCAGCTTTGCCTTTTTAAATCCACAAACTACCCTGTCTAGCTTATGTATAATTTCTTTTTTCTCTTAAATATTCTGTTAGCGCTTTGCCAAAAGGTGAACTGGCAGGACCGAGACACAATCAGTGACATTTTCAAAGTAAGATAACATACAAGTCTTATTATGAGTCAGACAAAAATAAAACACATTTTTATCTGTGTATCCACATAGGCAAAAGGTCGCACAATTAGGAAATTACAATGGGGGATGATGAATTTACAATTAATGTTATGATAAAAAGCAAATAAAATGGCATTTTGTGACGGTGTCCACCCTGACACTTATTAACACATTAACGTCATAGAGGCCAACCATAGAGGTCATGGGAGTAATAACAACATGATATGGACTGTACTTAAATAAATAGCCTCTTTCTGTTTTGCCAGTCAACCCATCACTTTTGCAGTCACTCCTGGGTATACCCTATTTTAGATTTCATGCAATAATAATGTAAGACAACACTTAAAGCAATCTAATAGAATATAATACCAAATGCCTTTGTTCAGGGGCATATATTTGTGCTAAGATTGGTTGATGTAGACAAGCAGTAAGGCAAACCTATTACTGTCACTTGCAGAGCATCCACCGTATAAAAATTTAATGCTATTTAATACACTGGGATTTTCCACAAATGGGCGTGGAAGGCTTTGTAGTAAAAAAAAATTGCTGGTACTGTGTCTTTAAGACAATTTGCTTTCACTCAGCCAATCAGAGCAAAGAAAGGGGAGGGAAGGGAGCGGGTGGGTAGCAACAGTTGCCCTGGTGAGGAAGAGGCGCCATAGCCACGGTAGCCCTGGCGACAAGAACCCAGCAACGAGAATCAACAACAACAACTGAATCCGCCATTAAAATAAAAGAAGATATTTACCAGGGGGGAATACATACGTGGAACTAGAGGTGAAGCTCTTAACAGATAGAAAATATGTCATGTCCTTTAAACGCTTCTACTGAAATGTGTTCTTGCTTTTCCCCTTGTTGTTTCAGTAGCCATAACAGGCAACTGCCTCTCAGAGTTAACTGAGGTTAGCCTGCCAGCAAGCCGTCGGTCTTATAATCAGTCGTGTGCCTTTCTTGAACGCTCTAGTTTGCGCCTGCTGCTCATTCGAGTGACACTGAATTTTCACTGCCATGATGCATACTCAAGTAAGCATACTCAAGCAGACCGTTGTTATGGCGATGTCAAATGCAAAAGGTACAAAATGGCGGTTGTTGTAGAGACCAGTTAGCTTGCTGCCCGTGCTACCTTGCTAGACGGCTAGCATCTGTGCTGTCACGACAAGCTTGAATTTGCTACTGTGAGCAATTAACGTTTCGAGTTACCAGAAACGAACACTCGTCTTGTTAACAGTTAATAATGGGCGTTCGGTAGCGGTTTAATACATTCCGCGTTATGTATTTGCCGATTCAACACACAGGTACAGAACTACCCTAAAAAGGGGAGGCCAGATTGGGTCAATCAAGTTACAAGTGTAGCCTCTCAGATGGTTTTGTGACGGTGACAAAGTCAGAACGGCAAAATGAAAATGAAATGTGCTCCTCTTGGTAGGAAAGTTAAGAGCTGTGGCAGGTGGCAGACGTTTAACGTCTGAAAGGGGCGTTGCGAAGAAGGGCGTTCTGCAGGTGCTTTGCATGTCCGAGTTCAGTTTAACCTCTTTGTTCACTGCAGAGCTAAACGATCAACTTTACATGTTTATAGTAAGGTTTCTGATTTAAAATTTACTAATATTGTTATCATTGTATTGATGAAATAGCTTCATTTGGTTTTGGCACACAGCTGCAGGATTCAGCCACATCATGTTTTTTAGCTATAAGTGTGAAAATGTCTAGTTTAATGTAAGCTGAGGCATCCTTGCCTTTACAACTGAAACAGTGTGTGACATTACAGCCAAATACTGTGAAATCCAGTGATGGATGTTACCAGGTTATAATACAGATCAAATTCTATATGTGTGAAAGGCAAAGAAAGTGTGATCACATTACAGGTAATAAGACACCAAATTGCTTGTTGCTGCTCCTCCCCCACAGCATCAAACAGGTCAGCCACAGTAGCACTTTCAGGCAAACAGTGTGTGAATGTAAAAATATTTTAAATGTATGTGTACCTGTGTCATTTACAAATACACTCAGCTGATATTGAAGAATTACTCTGTTACTTGGTATAGTTGCTGTGACATACAGTTTTTCATAATTGCTGCTATGGCCATATCAGTTTTAGTTCTGATCATTAACAATGTAAACATGAAAGCTGGTGGACGGGCTCATTTTAGCCCCTATTTTAGCACATTTCTATCAGTAAATTCAGCTGCTATTTTCATCTGGTTTTCTTGGACCTTATTTATATCATGTTTGGTCTTGTGATTGCTAACCTGTTACTTCTTTCTTTATTTCTAGGGTGATTCCCAGCTCTTGTCATGGCCACCTCAGGCTACATAGGTGAGATCCAGCCAGCAGCCCAAACCCAGGGTGCTGTTGTCACTGTCACAACGGGTCAACCTGACTCCAGCTCTGCCCCTTCAACAGCCCCTCAGTTTCTGGCTGAAATTCAGACTACTGAAGCCACTTCTACTATTGTCACACCCACATGCCAATGCCGAACTTCTCCCACTGAACAAGCCACCTCTATTACCACACAGAAGCCTGCAGCTGATAGTCAAGCTCAGTCCACAGCGCAGGCCCAGCCGGCTCCGACACAGTATGTGACTGCAGAGATCCAGGGCTCACCCACACAGACTGGGAATGCTCAAAGCACTCCTCAGTACATCGTTGTCACAGTCACAGGTAAAAGCGGTAATTTTTTTACTTTATGTCCTGAGTTTTAGCTTATGCAAATTCTAGTGTGTGTTGTTGTGACTGCTGGAATTTCCCCTTTAGGTCCTCTTTTGGTACTGGTTTTGGGGGGAAAAGGTCTAAGTACAGGGGCTGGTTTTCTGATACTGTTGTCAACACATTGCGAAAGATGTTGTTGCGTTAAACATTGTGGTTCTGTTTATGTTTAACTTGGAGCAACCAAGCAGATGCAAGTCAATAAACAGCATAAGGAAGGTAGAAGAGATAAAAAAGGAAAAAGAGGTACAGGTTTTGTTAGCTCATTACAACAGTGATCGGAGTCAAGGTAGATATTGTTTGGCCATACGTCACCTTGTGTATCTGGCAGTTTCTTTACCACAATGGAAACACAAAGGCTCAAAGGGCAGACTTGGGGGATGTTAAACAATAGCCTACATCTTTTCTGACAAGTGTTACCATGGGAACAAGCCTGGCACAGAAAGTTTTTACAACAAATGTCTCGTCAGCAGGCTAGGTAGCCATTTTGGAAGTTTCCACCATGGATGTGGCATAATGAACAGACAAATGGGGTTGTGCTTGTGTCATTGGTGCACAGATGGTAAGTGGCCTTGTTATCTTTTTCAGAGGGCACCCTTCACTCAAGTGACAGTGTATCAGACTCCAGTCCCCCTCCAGCTGTTGTGCAGACTGGAGTTCCCACCCAGGTTGTTCAACAGGTACAGACAGCCCAGCAGGTAAAACATGCACACAAAACAACATTTTGTTTTCTTGGACCCCCCCACTTAATGAGTATGTCTTCATCTCATCAGAGGTCGGTGGTGCAGGCCACCTCCCAGATAGCAAAGACTGAGCCAGGCACTCTTAGTGTCACCAGTCTACAGCCTGTCCATATCACCCAGGAGGTAAGTCAGACAAATGCACAATGTCACCATCTGTCCCTTGTGAGCATATAATGTAGAGTCTAAGTCATCAAAGCTTTAAAGCCTTCAAAATCTTACATTTCACCTGATTAGTAGGAGATGTCATCTCAACATGTCTGAACGTCTGCCATCTTTCAGCTTCCCCTTAGCACTGAAGTGAGTTGGTTAGTCAGGGAAAAGAAACTTGAAGAATGGCAGCAGTATGATGAGGAACAGATAGCAGACTTTGTAAGAGATTTCTGCCTCCCTTGGATCTTCAATACCAGCTACTTTCCCTACTCTCTGTATACTGAGGGAGAGATAGGAGACTATTCTGCAGGTACCAGCTCAGACCCCAGTCAGCTGCCACTGCAGACTTCAGCTGACACTTTCCAAGTAGGTCAGGGACACTGGATGTTCACTGAATGCTGAAGTTAAGTTTTTAATTGCAAGAAAAATTTTTGGGTGATGAAACAGTAGATATGATCTGACAATTTGGGTGAGGATTTATGATATTTTTTTGTGTGGGTATGTGTGTCCTCACTCCTTAGGTCCAGCAGCAGCTCACAACAGTCCCAGTGCAACATGTATACACCAATCAAGTGCAGTATGTGGAAGGAGGAGACACCAACTACACAACCAGCACTATGTTAGAACAAAGCCGTCCATAATTCTTTTTAGAGTTTAATTTCTGCAGAAGTTTCCTTGCTTTCTAACACGCCCATGTCTCCCATCTAGTAGATCCAGCACCTTCCCATATGCTGACAGCCCCCTGTACACCCAGACCACAGCTGCTCAGTATTATGAAGGCCAGCCACCTTCAGGCTCACCGGCTTCAACCCCAGGCACTCCTCTCACCGTCTCTGTGACTTCTGGCACTACAGGGGCTGTGTCCATGTTTGTGGCCCAGCCCACTAGCGCAGCAGGGGGAGGGGCCACCGTGGTGACCACCGGTGGTACCACCAATGGGACAGGGGATGGGGCAGGCACCAACGGTGGCACGGCAGGCAGCTATGTGATTCAGGGGGGTTACATGCTGGGCAGCAGCAGCAGCAGCAGCAGCAGTGGAGGGGCCGCTGGCAACAGTCAGAACTACTCACACACCGCCCGCGCCTCCCCAGCCACTGTGAGTATTACAGAGGGCGAGGAGAGTAGCGTGCCGTCGGCAGACAAGAAGGTATGCAGAGGCGCCAAGCGCAGGAATTTCTTCTTTTTGTTTTCATCCACACGACCCTTCGGTGGCACACACTGATGATGTCATAGTTTTTGTCAAGTCAATTAAAGTCAATTATGTGGAGATTCATTAGGACCGGAGGGAGATATGATACTTTGAGTATTGATCACAACAAATCTTGTAGAATTCAGATATTTTTTTTGTTTCTTCCTCAAAGAAAACAAAACCATGACCTCATCATTCTCATGTCATTGCAGTGCATGTGATGAGGGGCATTTTGAATTTGCCTGAAATGCCCCAACACTATAACGTTCATCCCAAATTCATCATATTGAATCGCACATGATAATGACAACCAAAATGTGTTTGGCAGACATCCCATCAGTATTCCAGGTCATTGATTCATTGCATACCAAAGTTGTATGCCACGGCACGCAAACAGATGTATGTGTGTTTTCATTAACGAATGATCAACAGACTGTAAATGAGAATGGATTTCTGTAGTTTAATGATATGAAAAATGTGTTTGCATGATCTAAGCCACGTGTGTATTGCTTATTCTCTGTGTTGCGGTCTGTCCTGTTTATATCTATTAGCTTTGCTAACTGCACCAGCTTTTTTTTTCTTTTGTTGCCTGTGTGTCAGGTACAGTGGTTGCTGGACAACTATGAGACAGCTGAAGGAGTGAGTCTGCCACGTTCCACCCTGTACTGCCACTACTTGCTGCACTGTCAGGAGCAGAAGCTGGAGCCTGTTAATGCTGCGTCTTTTGGGAAACTCATTAGATCTGTGTTCATGGGGCTACGCACACGACGCCTGGGCACACGGTGAGTTTGGGAATCAGACACCCAAACTCAAATACATACCACCAACTTAGCAACACGTTTATGCACTGTTCACGTTCACATTCATACTACATACATGATTTTTAAATGGCATTATTAATTATTACATCATAGAGGGAACAGGTTAACATTTTCCCCTTCATGCATATGATCTGCATGTGCATACATTAGCAGAGTTGCCAAGCTCTCTGGAACATTGCAAAATGTTAACATAGTGTGGGAAGAAATGTGAGTAGAGATGAGGGCACACAGCATGTGTGTGTATGAATGAGTAGGAGGGGAGAATGTGCTACTAAAAATGACTTGGTACCTCTTATAAATAATGCATTTTAGGTCCCTCTTGCTTCTCCCCTGTAAGACATAATATATACGTTTGTTGTTAATAAATATATATGCCATCTGTTCTTGGTAGGGGTAATTCTAAATACCACTATTATGGGCTGAGAATCAAGGCGGGTTCTTCTCTCCTTCGTCTGATGGAAGACCAACAACATCTGGCAATGAGGCAGCAACCATTCTCACAGAAACAGAGGTATACACAAGCACTCACTCTTTACCATTTTATTTAACGAACTTGTGGGGGTCTAACGCAATCTACAGTTTACTACATATGTGTGATGTGTTTCCCCCACGGCTTCTGTCAGGTTGAAGCCTGTGCATAAAGTGGAGGGAATGACCAATGGCACAGCAGCAGGAGCAGGCCAGCAGCAACAGCAGCAACAGGGGTCGGGGCATGTGGATATCAGCACACAGGTTCAACAGTACCAGCAGTTCTTAGGTGAGTCTATAGAGCACTTGATGTCGTTAAAGACTATGTCCCTGTTGCACCTAATCATAGCTCTACCTCTCACCCACTATTGTCTTTTCTCTTTTCGCATGTTCTCCTTCCTCTCCTTCCTTTTTTCTTGGCTTAATAAAATGTTTGGTGATGTTGTAGTGTGTTATACAAATACAGTAACTTCGGTTTATCTCTAGTCATGCATTATACCTTCAAGGCATGCTTGAAGTTTGACCAACTGATTTGTTTCATAGATAAATATAACTTGGCATCATCTGTTTTGCACTGCAAATATATGCAGTGTCTGTTTATATTAATACCTAAAGGCAGCACAGAACACTTTATGTAACCCCCGTCTTTGTGTGTGTGTCCAGACGCATCAAGAGCTCTTCCAGAGTTCTCAGATATCGACCTCCAGCGAAAGACTCTTCCAGAAGGCATTGAGTTGGAGCACATAAAGAGCTTCCAGCTGCTGTACAGAGAACACTGTGAGGTAACCAACTATCTTGTACCCACAGACCATTTGTGAGAATGGTAACCTTGAATTTAAAGTTTACATTTAGTTCATTAGTATGTCCTCTGCCAGTCATCGAAGTTTTTTTTTTCTCTTGTTCTTTTTGTTCTTTCAGGCCATTCTGGATGTGATGGTCAATCTGCAGTTTACCCTGGTAGAGACTCTGTGGAAGACCTTCTGGAGGTTCAGCCAAAGTCAGGCTGGCGATGCCACGTTGGCTGTGTGAGTGGTTCATTCAAGCCTTTTTGTCCCAGAACTATAGGAAGTGCCAGCACTCTTTAAATATGATCTCCATTCATCTTGGCAGTCACGATGAGTCAGAGAAGCGCCTCCCAAAGTCCTGTCTGGTGTTGCTGTGCAAATATGAGCCTGTGCTGCGCTGGTGCCGTGACTGTGACAACAGCCTGTACCAGGGCCTGGTTGAGATCCTCATCCCTGATGTCCTCAGACCCATCCCCAGTAAGATTTAACAAGAATGCCACCCTATGTAAAATTTGAACACTAATTAGCAAGTGATTTAACTGAAAATAATGCAACAACAATGTAGGAATGTTTTTGGCCCTGGTTGTGTTTTAACTATTTATCTAGATGAGGCTGGTTTAATAACACTACAGAGGATATTGAGGCACAAATCAAAATTTGATGATGGTAACATTTTGGTATATTATTGAGGTAATAGAAAGTGAAATGTACTTAAATGACCTCCACCGTCACCAGGTGCCTTAACCCAAGCCATCCGCAACTTTGCCAAGAGCCTGGAGAGCTGGCTAACCAACGCCATGATGAACATCCCTGAGGAAATGGTCCGCATCAAGGTACAATCATTTAGCTTTCAGTGGATGGAGCAATGTGTTTTGTAGGTCACAGAGCAAGCCTTGTGCAACAGATTATGTCACAGTTTCCGGAACGCAGCCTCTTGCACACTTGCTTGCATTGGACGTCATCGGAATGTTTTGGCACGGTGAACACTTTCAAACCTCTCTCTCTTCCTATCATCACTTTGTGCACCTTAAGGTAACATCAGCCAATGCTTTTGCTCAAACATTGCGCCGCTACACCAGTCTGAACCACCTTGCCCAGGCTGCCCGTGCTGTCCTCCAGAACACAGCCCAGATCAATCAGATGCTGTCTGACCTGAACCGTGTTGACTTTGCTAACGTCCAGGTTGGTTTAGTCTCTTAAACATTGTGTAAATGTTGCAGGTTGTGGTTTTATGTACCCACTTCCTCTTTCTCTTTCCTACAGAGTAAATAGTCATAGTATCTCTTTATACCTGAAAAAATCTCTGAGTGTGTGTGACTGCACTGTGTTAAAATGTAAACCTGAAAAGAATGCAATTCTACATTTACAAACATTACATACCCTGTACTAGTGTTTAATACTCTGATCAATAACTGTTTGGAAAAGCTGAGCAAACTAGTAGTCACACTGCTGCACTCTAGTGGTACAAAGACTGGCTGATACTGACTCTTTGCCGTTTGCAGGAGCAAGCCTCGTGGGTGTGCCGGTGTGAAGACCGTGTTGTTCAGCGGCTGGAGCAGGACTTCAAGCTCACCCTTCAGCAGCAGAACTCGTTAGAGCAGTGGGCTGCTTGGCTTGATGGCGTTGTCTCTCAGGTCCTAAAGCCCTACCAGAACAGCCCTGCCTTCCCTAAGGCTGCCAAGCTGTTCCTTCTGAAGTGGTCATTTTACAGGTGTGTTCCAGTGTCAGTTGTCGGAATCATTAGTTATTGAGAGGATGATTGATGTTTTCAGCATCTCACTGTAAAGCCACTAAGTTCTTATATTGTGTTTAAAGCTGTGATACGCTGTGTAACAGTTTGTTCTCCCACCATCTTGGCTCTACAGCTCCATGGTAATCAGAGACTTGACTCTGCGGAGTGCAGCCAGTTTCGGATCCTTTCACCTGATCCGCCTGCTGTATGATGAATACATGTACTACCTTATAGAGCACAGAGTGGCCCAGGCTAAAGGAGAAACGCCTATTGCGGTCATGGGAGAGGTAGCCACACAAACGCATATATATATAACAAATAATAATAAGGATGGAAGTCATTTCTTTAATACTAACTCATTACCCTTTTGCCATTAGTTTGCCAGTTTGGGCCGTGGTCTGAACCAGCTGGATCCTGACAAAGGTCTGTTTTTTTTTTTTACCCATCTCACACACGCATGCTCCAAGCATTGTTCTAACCATCTCTGCTATCTATTGTATACTCCAGAGGAAGAAGAAGAGGAGGAGGAGGAGAGTGACGATGAAGGTCAGGAGCTGTCGCTTCCATCAGATGCGCCAGTATTAGGGGAAGAGTCACTGGAACCACCTGCAAAGTTGGCCAGAACTGACCAGAGAGTCCTGTTCACCACCGGGTCAGCTGACAACTAAACCACTGACAGATGTACAAAGAACACAAATTTTTACTTGTATATAGTTCTTGTAAATATGCATTCTTACAGTTGCTGCATTCTGTTTGGATTGAGTGTGTTGTTTAGGCATCGAAACACACTCAGTCAGTAATTGCTGCTGCCTGGATGACACAACCACCTATTGGCGCTGTTGATGAAATCAATAGGATGTGGTTTTCAAAAATAGAGTCTGTAAAAATGAACTAAAGCCAGGCATGTTTTGTTTCTTTTGCAACCTGTAGCCTTGCTGTCTTCTTCTGCTCACCCTGTCACTGCCATATCAAAGCAGTCAATACTGTTGTGTGTGTGTAAAGGTGCAAAATGGAGTAAAATTATTAGTGTGTCATTCAGGAGAGAGAAGAAATGTGTAAACGACAGCAGATGATATTTGGGTGGGTTTGTCGTGTGTGTGTGTTTTCTGTCTGCTTGTATGAGCACTGTGGTCACACCGCTATGCTGTTATTTGTGGAGGCCGACGACATGCTTTTCCATGGTTGTGTGATTGTGAGTCAAGTGTTGACTGTTGTGTAGATAACTGAAACTTTTTCGATTTGGGTGATTTACTCTTTGATTTTATTCGCCTGTAAAAGAAATGCTGTTGTGTTCTTGGAGTGCCTCACAGCTGCTACACACACACACACTTGTAAATCTACAGCTGTGAAATAGGGACTCCCCATTTGTTGCTGCAAAAAATCCTCTCTCTCTCTCTCTCTCTCTCTCTCTACTATTGAACATCTGAGGGGTACTGTATGTGTCATAGTTTGTGTTCAAAGTGCTTCAATCTTGCCCATCTGAAGAAGTTCCTCTGTGGCCTCATCTTCCTTTGCCTTATTTCAGTTTGTTTTTTCCATGTGTGTCATGTGTGTGTGTGCCAAACCAGTTTGCTTTGATCCAAGATCTTTTAAATTCTATTTCTATGTTTTTTAGGAGGGCTGTGCCTCAGTAAGACCGGCGATATATTCTACTGTATATTTATCCACTACTTTGAATTTTGTTGTCACTAAGTGAACCTCTTGTGCAGTGTGTATGGTGCTGTGTTGTCACACATTGTAAACAGCCTTTCTGTGCATTATTGATTTGTGATTGTACATCCAGTTGTCAATCCTTTTATCACATCTGATGTTTTTTTTTTCCACAAGGCCCTGCTTAGGCTTAGGCCCTGCCTCTTTGCACATGTTGACTATTGTCTTTAAACTGTTTTTTATTCATTTAAAAGTCTTAGATAAGTTTTTAATGGACACAGGAAGATGTCAAATGTCATTCAAATATCTTGTATTTGGTGAGTGATATGATGGCCTCTTCTGCACAGTCCTCCACCAACACTCATTTCCCCTTTGTGGCACTGCATTTCCACCTTTCAGCCAATGGCTTTGTTTTGCTTCAAACATCCATATTCTTAAACACTGTTCGTCAAGATGTGTTGTTGAAAACATGTCCTATTTTAAATTTTAAATTCTATGTTCCTAAATAGCTGCAACGCATGTGTTTTCAACAGGTGTTGGCAGCCTCAAACCAGCACATCATCCTTTATATGGAGTCTAAATGCTATCACAGCTGAGTACATATCACTTTAGTCGGTTGTTGTTCTACAGCACACGTAATGCCCATTGTTTACCCGGTTAAAAAAAAACAAACAAAAAAAGTTAGTCATTTTTATAGTGCATTGTTTCTTATGTACAAAAGAAATTGAGAAAAAAAAGATGTTCAGTGGCAGTGTTTTATGAATTTGGTCTGCTATAAGTATGACTGTGCCTTTGGAGGTGGTAGAATGCAATTAAGATGTTTTTAATTTTAAAGAAATAAATTAAAGAATTTGTAAAATTGCACTTGTACTCCGTCTTGTTGATTTCTTTAAGGGTCGTTTTCTGGAATACAGCTTTACACTGTTTACACTGGTAAGTGGACAGATCACACAGATTTTTGTCAATAACATTTTTGCATTTCTGACCGATCTGAGAAAGACTAATGGGGGCCATTCAGTAGTGATTTATCTCATCTGATCCTTTATTATTCTGATATAGAACACATACATTTGTAACAGAAAATGATGGATGAATTTTCACCATTTTAGCCTAACAAAAGAGAGTAAGAGTTGCTCACCTGCTTTGCCAGATACACAATATGAATAAAACTGTACCGTTCACTTCATAGAGTATAACAAAGGAAACAACTTTAGTTGATTTAAATGTGATTGAAATTTAATTTCACAAAAATAAAGCAATAAATAAAAAATCTTAAAACTTAACATGGCATTCAATTCATCAGTAGAGGTCGCTGTCAGTATTTCTTCTACTTTCATTGTGACGCCGCACGCCATGTTTGTTATGGGCCTTCTACGTCAGATGATGACGGAAGCGCTATCGTTCCTGTGATTGGTGGAAGTGCGTGATGCCAGGGGTCATGTATATTTGGCGCTCTTCATTCAGCTCCAGTCTGGCGCGTTTTTGAACGAGTGGTTTATGTCAGGAAAATGACTATGTAGCTCGAGTACCCCGTCGGAACAGTTCAGGAAACGTTAGACTCTTGCGTTCACATAAGTGCGCCTGACGTGGAAAATGTTTGGGTCACTTTGGGAAGCTGTGAGGAGCGGAGCCGCTTTAGCTTCTGGCGAAGTCTGCTAGCTTGTTTTAGAGTGAAAACTGTATGTGTGCTGGCAACAAACAGCCGCCCGCCTCATACAGTCAGTTCATGCCTCTGTAATCTATTCACACTCATGTTAAAGTGAATAAGAGACCGTCTGTGAAGGTGCAGCAGGCTCCTGGTGGTGCTTTATTTGGTAAGTGTTTTCTTTAACCTTTTGTGTTTTGTTGTTTGGCATCAAAAAGTGGTTTGAGGGTGTTCTGACATACGTTACTTGTGGTTCGTTATTATATGTGTTAACAGGTCAATACTGACTTTATTTTAACTCCCTGCATAACGTAATAACAATAAGTAATACTCGTTATTAACCCAATTTTACACTACGTTGTGTACCTAACAGGACCGTCCATTATGTACATTGGTACGGTGGCGGTTATTTGGTTGCTGTGCACCATGTTTTGTGAGTGTTGTGGTATTACTTTACCCAGAGAAAGTGCATATTATTTATGACACATGTTAGTTGGCAAACCATCATTAAGTCTCCTTGAAACATTTTGTCTCCACTACATGCATTGTGTTTCTCGTGTGCGTTTGCAGCACACATATTGTCTGATTGACAGTGTTTTAATTGGCAGGTGTTTTTGTGTGTGGGGTATATTGTGATCGTGTGACAGGTGACTTCAACCCGTGGCATGCCAGGAGACGCATTTAACAGCCACAGTCTGTTTCTTTTTTTGTGCTTTAGGTCTCTGAATTATGGCTGGTGTTGTGGCTATGGCATCTGTTATTGAGGACTTTGATACCCAGGTATTTTTGAATTAGCTCTGACTTGGGCTGTGCATACACCAGATGCTGAATTCTGAATTGTTATTCTTCATTCTCATAGATTCTCATGTTTTATTATCTTGATTCTGGTTTTAACAGCCATGCAAGAAATCTCGCAAAGATGGTGGCAGTCCTGTTGTCAAGACAATTACAAACTATTTCTCCCCTGTGGTCAAGCCTGTGGAGAAACCCTTTTCTCCTCCTCGCTCTAACAGCATCATGGACTACTTTAGAAAGAAAACTCCATCATCTAATGAAAAGAGAACCTCGCCTGAACAAGCTAAGGAAAACTGTCAGTGGGCTCACTCTGCAGAAAAACACACAGAAGCAGGAAAACAGCCACCTCAAAAACGGGGCAGAAAGGCCAGCAAAGCTGCCAGGAAACTTGTTGCTGAAACCGCTGGTTCTACTGAGGAGGCAACCTGCATGATTGTAGAACATGAAAGCAAAGACTCAGAAGCAGTCGGCAGCCATGGGGTCCTTGGCAGTGATACAGCTGCTCTGCTGGCCCAGGTTAGTGCTGAGGCTGGTGTCACTACAGAAACATTAGAGAGTAATCCCATTGTTATTGACGAGTGCACGGAGGAGGGTGAACATCAGGAAGATGGATTCAAATCTGGTAATAGTCCGAAACTTAAACCACCACTGAACACTCCTGAGTTATCTCCAGCTACATTTTCTAGTGATGAAGTGAAACAAGTAAAAATTGCAGCACGAAATCCGAGAAAGAGGCAGCTACAGGAGGTGAAACATCTACAGGGAGAGGAGAAAGAAGCAGAGAGCTCCTTTTCTGACGCTAGCATGGAGGTCAACCTGGATGAGGTCTCACAGTTAAACAACAGCACAGTTACAATCTCCTTTGAAGACTTTTTGCGCAGTCAGAGTCAGGACATGACTGAGGAGGAAATAATGCATGAGGAGGGCAAACAAGATGAAACTAAAGTCACAACCGAGGAACTGGACACTAGTGAGCCACCTGCTTTCCACACTTCACCCCGAACTGTCAAAATCCAAGCAGAAGTGCACGTCTTCTCAACCCAACAAAAGAAAGCCAAGGCAGCAGGACAGGTAGCCTCTATATTCAACTCTAAAAAAGGAGCAAACTGCCCAGCAGAGGTAATCTCATCTCCTCATTCACAGGAAGGAGAACAACTTCCTTCGCCGATTGTTAAGCGGAAGTCAAATGTGGTGCTTCAAGAGGAGGATCTAGAGCTTTTGGTTCTTGAGAGTGAATCCACTCCTAAGTGCAGTGAAGCAGAAAGAAAGCAGTTCATGTCTGTCTTCAAACAACCCACCCGGGATGGGTCTAAGACCAAACCTGCCAAGAGTCAAGGCAAGCAGAAGCAACCAGCAGAGAAGAATTTGGATGCTGCAGACAAAGTAGGTGAAGATGACTCTGTAATCCAACCTGCTGCTGAGCAAGTCTCTAAAGGACCTAAGGAAAAGAAAGCAGCTAAAAAGAAGCCAACAGGAAGAAAAGCTAAACGGGGAAAGGAGGCAGCAAACGCCTTACCTGCTGCTGTAGATGAAACAGCCACCAGTGTTGTTGCAGATGATGATAAAAAGGAGGAGCCTCTCACCAATTCACCTCACATCGTCCCAACTGTCAGGAGATCCAGACGAGAGGCTGTGGCCAGACAAGCGCCTGAAACCAGTTCACCACCTCCTCTTAGGAAAACCAGGAAACAAACTGAGTCAAAGGAGGCTCTTGTTACTCCTTTACTGCAGGAAAACCCCGTACAGATGTCCACCCCCAAGACACGCAAGTCCAAACGTGACATCTTTGTAGCAGAGGTTGTGTGCCCACCTGATGCACAAGAAAGCCCAATCAGGTGACCATTGCACTTCCCATGTGATCAAATGTACGCCTCTATCAGTGTATTCATGTTCTAATTATTGTTTTCATATAGGATTAAATTTACTCGTGTCCATAAAAGAGTGTCCAAGAATGAAAGTGGGAAAAATTCTTCTGTCACTCCTAAAGTAAGTGTCTGTACAAAGGTCATATTGATCCTTCATAATTATTGTTTGAATACTGACATCTCCTTGTAATTTGTTTGTGTTAGATGTCAAATGAGACGAAAAAAAGGAAGCAGGCGAAGAAGGTTGTAGAAAAGGCCAAAGCGATTCAACAGAGTCAGAAAATGTCTGTGAGGGAGAAGAGTAACCTGAGACGGTCGGTAAGAAACGAGGCCTCCATCAAGAGGAGCTACTGTGAAGCTGAGGTACAGTCAAGAGCCAGAAAGGTCCATATACATCAATGACCTATAGAGTACTTAAACACTGAAGGCAAAATCCTGTTTTCTGTCTTCTTAATACTGAGAAGTTCAGTGTCATTTGTCTGTCAGGACTCTGTCATCTGCATAGAGGAGGACCAGACTGCCACACCTCAGCAAAGGGCACCAGGACAGGGTAACGCCCAGAAGCCTTTGCGCAGCCTCAATGATGTTCTGGGCAAAGCCACACAAGCTGCAAAAGAAACTAAGACTCTCCCAGGTAATCTGTCTAACTCTGCTATTAACTCTTTTTTTGGTAACTTCATGTGACACTAGTGTATTTTTTTTAACCACAGGTTCCAAAGCAACCTCGCTTGGTCAGGAGAAGACTGCTCGGAAGGCATCCACCGTGATTTCCATCTTTGATGAGAGTAGTCGTGAGGGCTCTGACAAATCTCAGGATGATGAGCAGTTCAGGGCACGCATGAAGTTCCTGAAGAGTGGGTTGCCCGAGTCCTTTAAAAAACATATAGCCAAGACTGCTGCCACTAAGGAGGCCTATGCTCTCTCCTGCTCTTCCTTCCAACCAGTTACACACACAATGCAGTGTCCAACTGGTAAGCTGTACCATCATAAAAACACATGCGCCATTTTTATTTCCTAGTCAGAACTTGAATGCATATTCGCATGCTTAACTAAAGCAGATGTTTTGTGTGTTTATTGACAGACTGCCATCTTTGGAATCTGCCTTGGCCTGATTCACAACATCATCTGAAAGAGCTTTGGAGCCATTTACTTAAACCACTTCCACCTGTTAGTGGCACTCTTTGTGTGAAGACAGTACCAGCCAATAGAAGCTTGTGTCAAAGGGTATGTTCAAATGATTGTAATAGACTGACCATAAATATTCATGGTCATTTCCTTTGTTTTTCAGGATTCTTGTTAAAAACTTCAACATTATTTAGAGTATTTTTCTTTTTCAGGGTTTGAGCCAGAGACCTGAGCTCTCTGAAGGTGTTCGTCAGCTTCTTCTGGAGGAGTTCAGGAAGTCTAACCCGCTCTTCCCTGCACAGATTTTCATGACTCGCCTCCTGAAAAAACAACAGCTATCGTCCACAGCCTCAGGTCAGCATCTAAAAGCATACCTTGATCGCAACGGGGTAGCTAATCACAGCTCGGTGGTTTATTTAAATTCTAAAGCAGTTGTATTTACTGTATTTATTTTCCAGAACCAGAAGCTGTAACCAGAAACACCTCATTGCCTGCTGAACCAGTAGGAGTAAAGAGGAAACGGAGTGATGATGATGGAGAGAATTCTGTAAAGGTTGCCAAGAAACAGCGGTCCAATCAAGACAAAAACTCCACTACTGACCCAGAACCGATAAGACGGGGAGGCCGTCCAAGACGAGGTCAGAGATCCAAGCTGGAGGAGGAGGAGAAAGCAAAGCCTTCACTCCAGTCTGCACCCATCCCACCTGAGGAGGATTCTGTGCTCATAGTTGATGACCTGCTTTTGGGGAAGGACACTGGAAAAAAGGGAGTGGTGGCAGATGACAAAATGACCTCGGATGCAGTGAGGGAGGATGCATTGTGGACGGAAAAATATCAACCCCAGCACTCAAGTGACATTGTAGACAACGCCGCCTCAGTGAGGAGACTGCACAGGTGAGGAATCACACTTACAGCTGAGTAAATAAAGTCATCTGTGTGTCGGATGTTTACATTTTAAGGATAAGTATTGACTACCTATGTTCCTTGTTTCTGTCTAGTTGGTTAAAAGAGTGGAAACTCCGGGCAGACCGAGAAGAGAGAAGAAAGCAAAAAGAGAAGAAACAAGAGGAAGGCAGCAGTGGTGAGACTTTAATTTATATAAATGTAATGTATACTAATGTTGAATATAAGACTATGATGTTATAGCTAAATTACCAGCACAATCAACATCGTATTTCCTTTCTGTCTCCCTCCTTCCTCCCCTACTCTTCTCCTCCTTCCCTCTCCTTTCCTTGTTTCTACTGGTTTATAACTTCCTGTGTCTGTTTTTTAATGTCCAGACTGGGAGGGCTTGGAGGAGGACCCCTGGGATGGAGAGGACATGCTGTGTAACACGATGCTTATCACAGGACCCCCTGGAGTAGGAAAGACGGCTGCGGTTTATGCTTGTGCCCAGGAGCTGGGCTTCAAGGTGTTTGAGGTGAACGCTTCATCTCAACGAAGCGGACGTCTTATTCTGTCCCAGCTAAAGGAAGCTACTCAGTCACACCAGGTGGACAGTCAGGGAGTCAATGCACACAAACCCACCTACTTCAACAGCTATAGCACAAGTGGCAGCAGCAGCGCTGGCTCCATCAGGCCTGGGACTTCTCCAAGTATGTGGAAAGCACTGGACACATCGATTCTTGTAAAAGATCTGTGTATGTGCATTTCTATGCAGCAGGAACATTACAAGGGGATCTGTTGTCTTTCAGGGAAAATAAACTCTCCTCGCAGGGTGGTGTCCTCTCCCAGGAAACATCCCCAGTCGCCAAGAGGTGCTAAAAGAGGAGGTCTGGCTCCAACCTCTTTAGCCAATTTCTTCAAAATGGGTCGACCACCCAGCAAGGAAACACACAACACTACAGTAAATGAACAAAGAGGTAAATACGCATTCAGCATTTCAGTTCGGGATTTTATCTGGATTTCAATAGTGTTTCACCATTTTATCTTATTTCTCTTCTCACAGCAGCTTCCAAGAAAGTTGTGAAAGCAAATGAACCTGGCGCTAAAAGTAAAGAGCTTGCAGCCCAAACCCCAACAGTCACCACCCCTAATGAGAAGAGCAGTGAAGAACAGGGGAAGAAGACCGTAACATCACTTATCTTGTTTGAAGAAGTGGATGTTATTTTTGAGGATGACTCTGGGTTTCTAGCTGCCATCAAGACATTCATGACTACAACCAAGAGACCAGTCATTCTTACTACCAGCGGTCAGTATAAAAAATAACATTCAGCAGTGTCTTTGGCCTGTGTTGTTTGTAGATTTATGCACTTTTATTTATAAAATCTTGTGTATTTTCTAGATCCAGCATTCAGCACCATGTTTGATGGGAACTTTGAAGAGATCCTTTTCAGAGTGCCCTCTGTGGTGAGTGGAGGATTCCTGAACCCTATTTTCATTTTTGTGAAATCAGTTTTCTGACTCTTCTCTCTCTGACACAGGCGAATGTCAGCAGCTACCTGCAGCTGTTGTGTATGGCTGAGAACGTGAGGACGGATCTCTCAGACATCAGGTCTCTGCTTAGACTCAATGGTTGTGACATCAGGCAGAGTTTATTGCAGCTGCAGTTCTGGACTCGCAGTGCAGGAGGTTACAAGGAAAGGATATTACAGACTGTCCAACATGGTAAGGACATAAATGTTTTTTTTCCCTTTTTTAACATCCACTTCTATTTTGTTTGCAAATGAATATCTGTACCTAAACTAAGTATGTTTTTCATGTTGCTTTAAATGCAGAATTGAAGCCAGAAAATGAAGGTGCAGCAGACCAGCCTGTGACCCTGCCTCCCTGTGACACCAGGTGCACTGAGAGCAAGCTGGGTCTGCTGAATACTGAAAGAGAGAGAGACATTTGGCAGCTGCTGCAGGTAAGAGATGTTATGAAAAGGTGTGATTATAATAATAATCATCATTATATTATATTAATCTTGTTAATGCTCATAGAATGATGCATTTTGAGCTGCAGCGATTTAAGGTAATGGTATAACTGGTTGTTTCAGCAGAGCAACAGTCTAGTGGAGGCGGCGGTTTGCTGGGATTTGCTGACTGAATGCAGACAACAAGGAATTGACCTGATCTATTCCAACATGGAGGCTCTCTTGCCTCTACCTCTCACACAGCTGACAGCCTCTTCATATAAACAGGAGCAATATGTTTCTGCATCACAAGATCCATCACTTGTTTCAAAAGAGCAGCCGTGTTCCTCCACCCAGCAGTTCGACACGCTGCGATCACATGCCAGGTTATTGCACACAACAGACTCGGCTGATGGCTCTGACAGTGGCAGTCCAGTCAAAGTGTCCAACAGAATGATGAAGAAGAAGAAAACGCGAGGCTGTATGCCTGTCCAACATGGCCTGCACTCTGACTCAGACTCGGAAGATGGATTTCTGTCTCTCTGTAAGCCACTGAGTGCTCCTCAAACAAAGAAGGAAGTCCATGAGAGTTTAGTTTCAGAAAGGGTACAAAGGAAGCCACTGACTCCTGAGGAGCGGGAAAAAAATCTTCCAGTTTCACAGAGTCTAGAATCAATAGCAGACTTCTTAGATGACATGTCTTACATAGATTCATCATTGCTGTACAGCGGTGACGTTCACAGGCGAATGTCGTGTGCCAGGGCAATTATAAAAGATGGGATGACAGATGAGTCGAGGGTTGACACCGACAGAGGGAGCTGCCAAACGGAAAACCATGCCATGGAAATCCATGCAGCTGTGGAGGCCCTGAGCTTCCACAAGTGTCGGACTTCTGTAGCAGAGGCCTGGAATAAAGCCCAACAGCTAGACGGTGAGATGGGGACGAAGGCCTCAGCAGAGCTCACCCTCCCGGTGGCTGCTCATCAGAAAGGTTACAGCTTCATTCAGGATGGCCCCACTCCCCCACAGTGAGTCTTGCCTCTTTGTTAGGCCTTCATATTTTTGTGCAGTGTAAAATTGATTCACTGTGATGCACAGCCAGGCGGTCTAAAGAAAGTTAACCTCTGTTCCAGGTTGGTCCAGCAGAGGAGAGAGGTGATGGAGAGTCTGCTGTTAAGGTTGTTTGGTACTCTGAGCAACAAACCAGCAGTGCCTGTGGACTATTTGCCGGTCATACGCACGATCTGCAGATCAGAGCAGCTCAAGGAACAGGGCAAAGTTAAACGAAGGTGAGCATTCAGAATGTGGTGAAGATGCTGTCATGTTCTTTAAAGCTGAGTACACCTGACATTAATTATTTTTCCCCACTTCTTCAGGTTCCTGCACTACCTAGATGCGATCCACTTGGGTCTTGAAAAGAGCACTCTACAGCTTCTTGCTGAAGATTTCCCCTGATCCTCACAGAAGACCACAGGACTTAAATTAATACCAAGTGTTGGTTGTCAGATGGAACAAGAAATATATTCACGTGGTGATCGTCGAGCAGCAACATACATCATGTTGCCTAATATGAGCTGTGTACACAACTAAATAACCTCTGACGTCTTTTGGTGCTTTGAAAGAATGTTTTAAACTTGACAGCTTTGTATGATTTTTGTAATAAGCTGGCTGGAGTGTATTTTTTGTACAGTAGTTTTGTAGCCTTGTTAATCAGTGCTTTGCATCTTGCAAAGTGTTTTTTATCAAAGATTTCAGGAGCACATGTGACACAATAATTTGTGAGACTAACTTGTAAAATACAATGTTCTCCTGTGTTTGTAAAGGCTGTGTGTAAATTATCATTGAGCATCTTAAACCATTCATAAAAGGCAGGCAGCTTTTGAATTTGTCAACCCTACATGTCACCGTCACATTCATCGCTATTTTTTCAGCCTTAAATATGTACACATTTTCACTGTGGGTTTTGTTGTGACCAAATAAATGTTTATCACAACTAAGTAAATAAATGCTGTCATAATTATTAAACAAGTTCTTTAAGTCTTGTGCTTTTTGCATAATTACAATACAAAAAACCCCTCAAATATTAATCAATGGTATTTTTTGTTATTTTGCACCTCAAAAAGATTGCGAGTGCAAAATATGCGACTTTTGTGAATTAAAATTCTTGAAATTCCTTCTTTAAGCTTATAAATCTGACTGATAGTCAAAATTTGAATTAGTCAGACTTTAAATTCAGACCTGTCCTTTTTTTCGTGGCAGGAATAATTGGTTAAGTCTGATTTAAATAATCAGAATTGTTTTATCATTAAGACCTGTAGTAACTCGAGTTCATTTAGTGAACGCGTTTCATGTATGAAGTTTGTCCTTTACGGCTCGCTGTAGTTGCCCGGGACAGGAGGTCGGGCATGCTCATGAAACAGCCACTGCGAAATGCTAAACAGGCGCCGAAAAGAGTGATAAACGTGAAATTATAGAGTTATGTGACACGGGTGACTTTCTGAATTGCCTTTCTGCTGAGCTGATAACCTTGAATCGGAGCAGAGGCGCAGAGAAAACACACAGGAGCGCCAAAAAAGTGTCCGTCCGTTTTGTCCTACAAAGGCGCCGAATGTTTGACAGCGGCAGGGCCCGACGTTAGGTAAACTGCCGGAGGAGGAGGACCGAGTGTGGAGGACTACATGACACAATAAGAACTGTACTTTATCTGTGGAGGGAAGCAAGCTCAAACATGAGGAAGGACGTGAGGATACTACTTGTAGGGGAACGTAAGTAACTAGTTCATTATAACCCTTGAGCGACTGGAAGCTACATTAGCTAATATGCTAGTAGCTAGCTTTGAATCAAATATGAAGGCGCTGTCTATCAGAGTGGCTACATGTGCAGTGTGGGACTGTGGAATTAAACTTAAGAGGTAAATAAACGGATAAAAAAGCACACACATATGTGGTGTGTATAAAATAAAGACTTCGACTTCATCTGTCGGGTATGCGCCAGATATTTATTACATGGGACATGAAGGATCAGCAGTGTTTCCATGCATTATCATGTCTTAAACTCCTGTTTACATACTACTACTTACAAGTTGGTAAAGTCTGCACAGGAAGGTGCATTTTCTTATGCAGGTTATGCTTAATTTGAACAGGAAAATTCGTATATAGGCTGTAACAGCTAAAACTTATGAACAATGAAGGTTAAGCAGGTGATTGTATTCAGTAGTATAAAAAGGGAATATGGACCTGAGGCTTCAGAAGACACTGTGTTCATTATCTCATAATTGTTATGTTAGAAAATAATGAACTCATTTAGTCTTTTCAAGGACTTAACTGTAGGCAGAGCTGGCAGAAAGGACCCAGGACCAGATCCCATCCTACCAAACCATGTTTCACCTGGACTGTTTGTTCTGCTCAGAGCACACGTGTTGTCAGTACTATTTTTATTTCAGTTGTGGCTCTACACAGGATGCCCTACATTGCCACATAAGGCGAGTTGGTACTGAGAAAGATTGCTACGTGCCAACTTGAGTGTTGTGGAGTTCAGTTTGTGGGGTTGATCAACTGAGAGGCAAATGCTGCTGCAGACTGGAGCTTCAACAACAACGTTATTTAAACTTGTTATATCAACTGCTTGGTTATTTATTTTGTTTAATTGAAGTTACCACAGTGCTGGCTTTGTCTTTACATCTGTCCAAAATCCAAATATATTTTCAAGTTCCTGACATTTTTAATGTTTGGCATTGCTCACAGTTTCAGTTGTAGAGTTTAGAGACTGTTCATGTATCAGCAGCTTCAGCGCTCATATCTGCTCAGGTCTTATCTCACATTACCCAGACCTGTCTGCAGAGTAAATAGCTATCATAATGGCTGTTGTTTTTTTTTTCTTCATACAGCCAAGGTGGGGAAGACATCACTAATTATGTCTCTGGTCAGTGAAGAGTTTCCTGATGAGGTAAGTATCAACAGCCAATCAGACGACAGAGTAACAATGGTAGAAATGAAACTTCTGTGAGGCTCATGTTACATGTTGCAATTCAACTCTGCAGAAAGTTTGAAGTGAAAATACCTTAGCATCTGTTTATTATCTGGAAACATAGAGCCTGGTTTGTATGTGGCACCGTCTGTTTTTCAGGTTCCACTCCGAGCGGAGGAGATCACCATCCCGGCTGATGTCACCCCAGAGAGGGTACCCACGCACATTGTGGACTATTCAGGTAACTACACCTCAGGACTGATACAATGACGGACCTCTCGTAGTGGGACATTTTACTGAGGAAAACTGTTTGTCTCATGTAATGTTACAAATGCAAATGAATGGGGAAATTTTTCATGCAGGCAACATGGAGTAAACACACCACTAACCACCAGTGCTGCAATCCTTTAAGGTTCTCCTTTAAGAGACACAACTAGTAATCCCAGATCTATATTAAGACACATTGGTTAGGTATCAGTTAAGAAGGCGTGTCATCCTTTAAAACACTGGACTAATGCATGTTTTTCTTTCTTCTTTTAGAAGCAGAACAGTCAGAAGAGCAGCTGTATCAAGAAATATCTAAGGTGAGTTTAATTTTACTTGTCACAGTTTTAACTAGTTTTTTATGCATTTCAAAACTTAACATTGCTGTTTCTTTTTATAGGCAAATGTTATCTGCATAGTTTACTCAGTCAACAACAAAAAGTCAATTGAAAAGGTGAGCAACCGTTCATCTGTGCATATTGAGTTATGCTGTACTGAAGTTAGCTACAGTGTTTTTTTGTTGTGTTTTTCTCCTGCAGGTGACGAGCCATTGGATTCCCCTCATAAATGACAGAACAGACAAGGACAGCCGGTAATATTTCTCAGATAGTCTTTTACTCGTTTTAATCTAACTGCCAATTGATAAATGATTAGTTAATTAATAAGCTAGTGGGTCAGTGTAACAAGTGGGTCATGCCGATCAGCTAATTGAAGTATTAATTGTTTTGTTTTTTTCTCTGCAGGGTGCCGCTGATACTTGTAGGGAACAAGTCCGACCTGGTGGAACACAGCAGCATGGAAACAATCTTGCCAATAATGAATCAATACCAGGATATTGAAACCTGTGTAGAGGTAAACGATTGACATAAACTCATAATAACAACACTGTGACATCTACTGATGTAGTGCAGTTTAAAAGTGATGAAGCTGCAGGAAGAACATAAAAGGCTGACTGAAAATCTGGCTGTGGCTGTGACAGTGAAAGAGGCTGCATGTTGGACGGGTTGGACTCAGCTGCTCTTGAAGTGCAGTCCAGATCCTGACTCCGCTTACACTCTGGCTGAGTCATTAAAAGATTTATGTTACCCTCAGAGGTCCGTTGACTGGCAAAGTGTGAGTGTGTTGAGAGGCATGCCAGTCATGCAGGGAGGATGCTGGCATGTGTCTGCATTACTGTTTAATTTACATTTGCCCCGTGTGGCATGATGCAGCTCAGTCAGGCCTTCCTCAGCTGGATTAGTTACAAAGTTAAAAGAGGGCGATGGGGAGGACGTGAGGGAAGGCACATACACAGTGTTTACAGTTCAGGTCAGTTCAGAATCTCAGAAATGTACTTGAGTGCTTAGTTACTTGTACCTTTAATCATCTTTTATTTTAAATTAAAGTATGTGTACATGAGTTCTGAAACATTTGCTCTGCCTGAGGTTTCATGTGGCTTCTTTCCCCTTAGTGCTCTGCCAAAAACCTGAAGAACATCTCTGAGCTGTTCTACTACGCCCAGAAGGCTGTTCTCCACCCGACAGGACCCCTGTACTGCCCCGAGGAGAAGGAGGTGAGATCCTTCACAGCAGATATTAGTCATGACAGTGTCAAGTGTTAGCCTAACCGCTTGCATGAGACCTGGGCAAAGTAAGACATGTGGGCTGGAACCAGCCCCCATGTGCTTTAATGTAAAAACATAATGACCACCCAGAAATCAATACAAGGCAGCAAAGCAGACCTCTTAAGCACAGCAAGGAAGAGTGTGATTGTATGTAAATTGTCTCTTCTGTTACAGCTGAAGACTTCGTGCATTAAGGCTTTAACTAGAATATTTAAAGTGTCTGACCTGGACAATGATGGCATCCTTAATGATAACGAGCTCAACTTCTTTCAGGTAATGTCAGCATCATGTCTTTAGTTTCCTCTTATCAGACCAACCATCAGAAACGTGGTGCTAATCTATCCTGTGTTGTGTATGTATATAGAAAACGTGTTTTAATACACCACTGGCACCTCAGGCCTTAGAGGATGTCAAGAATGTGGTCAGGAGGAACATGACAGATGGAGTCAAGGACAACGGACTCACGCTCAAAGGTCAGACACCTGTTTGTGACTTGTGTACTCGCCAAACTCTGAGGTCTATCTATTCCATTGATTAGAGGAACTGACAGGGAGCTAAAAGACATAATTCATAAAACATCGGCTCTTTATTACAGGCTTCCTGTTCCTGCACACCCTCTTTATACAGCGAGGTCGACACGAGACCACGTGGACCGTGCTGAGGAGGTTCGGTTATGACGATGACCTGGAGCTCACACAGGAATACCTGTTCCCCATGTGAGTGCAGACTGAAAGGCTGTGTTGTAGTATTTATTTAGCTTGTTGTTAATGTCTTTATTTCTCTATTCCAGAATTAAGGTTCCCTCAGACTGCACCACAGAGCTCAACCACAATGCTTACCTCTTTCTTCAGAGCGTCTTTGACAAACATGACAAAGTGAGTGGTCACATGGGCATGTTGGTCCATATTTTCTGTGTTCATTTCAGCTGAGCTAATGTTTTTATGTCTGAATACAATCCAGGACAGAGATTGTGCGCTGTCGCCAGAGGAAGTGAAGGACTTGTTCAAAGTGTTTCCATACATGCCCTGGGGTCCAGATGTCAACAACACAGTGTGCACCAATGAACAGGGATGGATCACATACCAGGGATACCTCTCCCAGTGGACGTGCGTCTATTTATATATTCAACCTTCAGATTGTCTAATCTCAAATGCTTTCTGACTCTTTGCGTTGCTTTGTTAGGTTAACAACATATCTAGATGTACAACGTAGTTTGGAGTATTTAGGATACCTCGGCTACTCCATCATCTATGAACAGGAGTCCCAAGCAGCTGCTATAACAGGTGAGACCATATTTCCATTCAGTCCCTCCAGCAGCATCACTGTGTTACCATTGCTCACATATATTCTTGTGCATTCTGTGACCTTTCAGTGACTCGTAACAAACGCATCGACCTGCAGAAGAAACAGACCCAGCGTAGCGTCTTCCGCTGCAACGTGTTGGGGGCACGGGGCAGCGGGAAGAGCGGCTTCCTCCAAGCCTTCCTTGGCAGCAACCTGCAGGTGAGTGGAAATAACAGGCACAGGTCCATTTAGACTACCTGCTAAACATGTGTCTGTCTTCAGGTGGGGACAAAGAATTCATTCTAAAATTATTATTAATATTATTTTCCACCACAGCGACAGAGGCGGGTTAGAGAAGACCACAAGTCTTTCTATGCCATCAACACAACCTATGTTTATGGACAGGAGAAGTACCTGCTGGTAAGAAGCATTTTCTCTGAGAAATTATTTGGGCTATTAATACATAATCTGAGTTATCTGTGTCTATGAATTATTGATGAGAGTTAATCTCTCCATCTTTGCACCCTGTTTTCCTTTTTGTCCTCACTACCAGCTTCATGAGGTGATGCCAGATTTTCAATTCCTGTCCGAGGCCGACTTAGCCTGTGATGTGGTCTGCCTGGTGTACGACATCAACAACCCACGCTCTTTTGAGTACTGCGCAAAGGTTTACAAGGTGTGTAAGGATGGCTACATTAAACTAGATAGATATGTAGATATACATACTTTATTGATCCTGCAACATTGCGTGTATTTGGCAGCAATACTTCATCGACAGCAAGACACCTTGTGTGGTGATTGCAGCCAAGTCGGACCTTCACGAAATACGGCAGCACTACAGCCTCTCACCTCATGAATTCTGTCGCAAACACAAGCTCCACCCACCCCAGCCGTTCACATGCAACATGACTGAGGCACCGAGCAAAGACATCTACACTAGACTCACCACCATGGCCATGTATCCGTGAGTATCACAACCATATTCAACCTTTTACACCCGCGACTTCATTTTTTTTACCACCATTGTCCCACTTTTTGGTGACTACATGGACAAACACGTTTTTGCCCTCAGTTACCATAGAAAATAAACACCAGCCACCACTGAAATGTCATGTAGCTGCTGTATGCCTGTGCCTGCAGTGTTCTGCCATCAATCCTTTACAGGGCCCATAGGGTGTCTAAACTCCTCAAAGCTCTTTGATCAGATTAGAGTTCAGAGTAGATTAATTCGCTCTTAAATGGATGTGCCTACTTCATCTCATTGTAGCAGTTGAGAAATCCTATTAGCTAAATTCTAAAGTGGATGGATCTGCTGCACTGTGCAGGACAAGAGGTTGAGTAGCAGTGCTTTAAATCAAGCAGAAGTACTTACTGAGTGCCGGATGACTAAGAGTCAACAAGGGGTAAATAACTGGTCTGTCAAGGCTGTAAAAAAGCAAATGGTTAAATATCAGTACCATGCGGAGCTATTTTCACTCTGTGGAGAAAAAAAAGATGTTAATACTGATTCCAGTTCATATCTCTGTAAAACTAATTAACTTTTCTTATGATTTATATTATACAGCTGTATTGTTAATGAAGATTCTCAGTCATCCAGGTCCTAACAATAAGTAGAGAAGATTGAAGCAAGGCGTCTGGACTTTTGGAGTTTTCTTGAAGACGTTTCGCTGCTCATCCAAGCAGCTTCATCAGTTCTGCTTGGATGAGCAGCGAAACATTTTCAAGAAAACTCTATGTCTCTAAGTCCAGACGCCTTGCTTCAATCTTCTCTACTTATTACAGCTGTATTGCACTTTCTCATTCCAGCCATGATCGTTCCCTTTCCATAGAGGTTTTAGGACACTGTTGCAGTAAATATGAGCCAGCAGTGACTAAAAATGTTGAAGTGGAAACACTTTGAATAATGATTTGGGCTACTGAGGGTTTTGAATCGCAAGCACAAATTATTATTCCTAATTTTCCACTACTTTCCACAGACTTTTCTGGTTTCCCCCGGTTGTCTTTTTTGTGTTATCTTTATTATTTTTCGCATTGGTTAAGTAAACAAAAGCAGTGCAGGTTTCAGGTGTTTGTTTCTGTTTGGTGGTGAATACACATATTTTTGTGTGTCTTTCCGCAGCCACGCCCGCCTCCGCTGCATGTGTACCTGCAACAGGTGCACCTATTGCCTGTGTCAGAACCTCCTCAAGTTGGAACTGCTCCGCAGTATTAAGGCCCAACTTCGCAGGGTGGTTTACAACAGGTCCATACAGAGACTTAAGACGTAGTGTCTTTAACGTACAGTAGACTCATTCCTTCTCTCCGTGTTTCACAGAGGTCCTTCCAAGCTCACTAACACTGGTGATAGTTGCAGCTCCTCTTCCTCTCCTCTCCTTCAGTCTCACCAGTGGTCAGGTTTACACTGCAAATCCACTGCAGGGAAAGTCATTAAATCACTTTATACGTGCCAATGTGTTGGCTGTAGGATGCATTTATATGGTGCTGTCCACTAGCAGCTCACATTGGAGTTATCATAGATTGTCCAGGTTTTCAGCTTTTTAGAGGCGATTGTTTTTCTAATTTATGCTTTCGGTTTGTCCGTACATTCACACATATTCACCACAGAAATTGATCAAAGGTCACTACGACCTTGCGTCTGGAGAATTGATTCACTTCCTTTGTCTTATACCTCAAACCGAATAGTCATGTCAGCTGTCTCGGTTTCTGCTCCAGCCAGCCAAGCCCCTCTCTGCACAGTCTAACACAGCGAGGTGTGACCATGCTGTGCCAGCTAACATGCAGGCTGCTACACAGGGAGGTACCAGTGTGTCTGTGTGAAGAAGAAAAAAAACATTGCATGATGTTTGAAACTCAAAGCCACTCAGAGGCCATGTAAATAACATTGACTGTCCTGTTAAGAACGGCAGCGCCGACAGTGGCTAAGTGATGCTCTAAAACTCCACTAACATGTATTTGAGTGTTTGCTCCCTGCAGTGGATATGCAAAGAGTAAATTTTGACTAACAAACACATTGTTTGCATACAAAATGAGAGAAACACAATGAATCTCTTCATTGATACTGAAAACTTCAGTAAGGTCTGCATGTCTTATCAGTCACTGAGGATTATTTAAAAGCTTTGTGTCTCCTTTAGCTCTTCATCACTTGCCTGATTGAGTACTTGTGGCGTTTTCAGTCTCATTTTGTCTCATTTCTGTTCTTAAACCCGAGTTTAAACCCACACTGAGCTCAGTGTTAATTGTTTCCCTGTAACAAACTGCTTTTATCCTCATGTGGGTTTAGACCTGATTAATATGTTTGACAGACTCGATGTGTGCTTCTTCATTGATTGTATTGTGGCCCAATCACTCTGTCGTTTCATCCTGTTTTTCCTTTCTTGTATTTGTTGTCTTTGCGTTTTTTTCCTTCCGCCCTGTAGGTGTGCACACACAGCTTATTGGCTGGCCCTGTTCCTCTTCCTCCTGCATGTGTTTTCCCTCTGCTAATCTGTCATGTTACACATTCTTTTTCTCTACTAAAGGCATGCCTCGGTCATTGGTGAAATCCTGCCACCTACTGGTGTCTGTGAGCGGCTTCTCATCTGTGTGTCTGTACAGTGAAGAGTCAGGCGTTTTAGGTTATGTGTGGGAGGTTTATCGAAGCACAGTGCAAGGTGTGAATGGCTGTGGTGTTGTTTTAGGCTGAAGTGTGTGATCAGACCAGCCAGACCTACATGTGGATTTAACCCTTAGTGTTCTTGTTATTTCTGGCAGATGGTAATACATTACTCGCATGACACAACTAACCTGGCAGAGTGAGGAGCTGACACACTACACTAAACAGCTGAGCATGTTTTGTTTTGTTAACAATGTAGTCTAAAAATACTCTAACTGAAAAAAATGGTGAGGAGTGGTTAAAAAGAGTATTATAAATAGCTTGTGTGTGTGCAGTTGTTTGAAGTGTCCAGTAAAATGTGTTGAGCTTGTGCTTTAAGGGTGGTGTAAGGCTGCTGTTTGGGCTTGGTGGAGCTGGGTGATACTGGAGATTACATATATAAGTAGAATTTCCACTGAATTTCTTGTTAATTTGGTGGAGTAAAAATTAACAATTAGTTGTCCACCATTCAATGAACTGCCCTGTTTTTATTTATTGATTTATTTTTTTTTACTAATTTGAAGATTTTCTTGTCAGATTAGTGCACCTGGTTGGACAAAACAGTGCCGTGTGACCCTTTAAACATGATAAGTTAATCAACATTAACTGATAGATTCATTTTGAATATTCGTTTGCATCACATCGAAGTATCTCCCTGCTCTCTGTGTGAGAGTGCAGCCATGGGCCTCGGTGTGACTGTGAGTGGGTGGCTGCTGCGCTTGGTGGAGGTTGTGGGTGGGGGGGCAGCTGCCTGCTGTCTGAGGAGAATTTCAGGCTAACGCAGCAGATTTCAGACGTCTCCATCGTGGAGGGGTCCATCTGTGTGGAGGCCTCTGCTGAGCAGACTCCCTCACAAAGGTAAAAAGCAGAAACCACGTGCACAGAGACAGAATGGTGTTATGGAGCTACTACTCTGTGTGAGTAACTGAACACTATGTGGCAGCAGGTTGTCCGCTCATTGTAAACACCATGTTGATGCTTATGTGTGGAAAGGTTTCCTTTAGAGGCAGGGCGCCCAGGTGTGTTAGGCCTTCAAGTCCTCGGGGTGAACAGGGGCCTTGTGTGTGTTGATTGTAGATCAGTCTGTGCTGAACCTAAACCCGTTATCTCTTCTCCTGCTTCGCTGCCTCCCTCGTGGCTTTTTTCCTTTAGTGAATTCTGCAGTGTTTGTGTTTTCTGTCAGGTCAGCTGCAGTCAGGTTTAGAATTTAGAGCTCAGGAGGAGTCATGTGGGGAAAACTAAGTGATGCTTTTGAACTAATTTCATATTAATTAGTAACTCTGTCTGAATTGTATAGATGTAAAATGTTTGTTTTGGGTTTTAAACACAACAACGTCTGATTTGTGGTTGATGATCAGGACCAATTTATAAGATTAGTTGTGATTTTTGTTTTTGTCCACAAATTCAGGTAGAAAGTTATTTAAATCTTTCTAACCCTAAATTAAATATTTGCTTTTAGAAAATATTTCAGACGTTAATCCATAAATAAAACTGCTGATTGAGTTAATGAACCCAAAGGCCTCAGACTCCTCCTACACGCCTCCTGGGCTCCATACAGTCTCAGCAATCCAGTAGTGATACAGTAATATGCATCGATTGATCCTGTTCCCCAAACTGAAAGTAAACCAAATGTCAAGAGAAAGCATGTGTTCCTGTTTCAGGCTGGAATCACTGGGCACTGATGTTCATCATCTGTGGTCCAGATTCAGGAAGTTTTCACAGTTGCAGGCACATGACTTTGTTTTGTCATTTGGCAGCTCATCCTGCTATCTGTTCACTGCCCTCCCTCTTCGCCTGTTTTACGTCTACGCCCTCACCCGCTCTTTGTCTCTGGCCTCCTCTCACAGGCACATGGCTCAGACCGACCTGAAGAACTCCACCTTCTGGCTGAGAGCGAGCGTCGGCGCCACAGTGTTTGCCGTGCTGGGCTTCGCCATGTACAGGGCGCTTCTCAAACAGCGGTGATCAGATGGCATGAGAAACACAAACTTCCTCTCCCAGGTCCTCCCAGGTCGACTCTACTTCCTTCCTCACCTGAAAGACTCGACAGCCGACAGACCCAGCCCCACAACGACCCCCATCTCATCCCGTTCTAGCAATCATGACGTGGGCAAAAAGCAAATGAGCAAAGTACAAATTTTTATGCATTTAAAAATGAGGGGCATCCAATTACTTTTCAAACATCACGATCACATTCATAAACATTCTGTGGACTGTTGTTGGAGCCAAGGTGAAGCCAGGTTTTACCTGATCCAGTTCTCTTTTTCTCAGGTCAGTACAATTAGAGACAAGAGAGAGGCAGCCATACATAGACTCACCACAAAGGGACTTGAATCTGTCTATAGATATGTATATGCAGTATATTATGTATATGTATCCCTCAAGAAATGTAGGATCAGACCTTGTAGACACAAGCAGCAACACCACCAGGAAGTGTTAGCACAAACAGGCTACATCTAACACTAGAAAGGACATGGACGTCATGCACTTTTTATTTTGTGTGTTAATTTATTAACCCCTTGTTTTTTTCTGTTTTGAGTGCACTGCATGATACAGACAGAGGGATTTTCATGTATTTTTGTATTTAGTATTATCAAAGCTGTCCTCATGGCTCGTCTGGTTTTATTTTTCTGCTGTTCAAATAGAGCTTTGTCCCTCATGATATTTTTATGACATTAGAGGCACACCACGGAACAACAAACAAACACTGTTAGCAGCTGCTCCTCGGCACCACCTCTTCCACCTTAAACCTATGAAAGTGTTTCTTCTTTTCCAGCATTTACGGTAAAAGAACTGTACGATCTGGCACAGCTGCCTGTGTGTTCATGGATAATTTAACAACAACAAGGAAAAATGAAATGGTTTTAAATATCTGTAATAAATGACATTTACACCAACTGATTTCAGTGCTTTTGTCCTTGCAGCAGCTGTATTTGTCATTTAAAGCTAAGGCTTTTAGGGAGCAGAAATGGAGAAGTGAGTAAGTCTGATGAGGCTGTGAACGATACTGTTCACAGCGTGAGCGAGAAGGAAGTCACACTTCATATACAGGTAGAGTCTGAACAAGCAGAAGCCACAGTGTGAGATTATTATCAGCAACAAGGCCAACATGTCTGCGGAAGGGACCACAGGGCTGCTGTTTGAGGGCTTTCTGCAGAAGAGAAAGGATACTCTGGTGAGTTGCTGTCTTCCGTTTACTGTAAGAACTGTGAATGTGTCAGAAAGTAACAGTGATCTCATTGTTTGTCTATAGAAAATTAGATGGGTCACTTACTGGTTCAGGCTTCAAAACACAACCTTGTTCTTCTATACCAAGAAGAATGGCAGCGCTGTGAGTACACAGTCTGTAGGATGTAACGATAAATTCTGATTAATTTTCAGAGGTGGTTCATGGTCTTAATTTTCTTTTTAAAGTGTAAATGTCTTCTCTGCAGGCACATTTGAGAGGCTACTACTACATATACACAGTGAGTCCCCCGTCGTTTATTACTCCTATATAAGAAAATGGAAAATTAATTTAAGTACAGCAGAGTTCATTAATTCATTATTAATTCATATTTCTTTGTGTATATTTATTGGTGCTAGAGGCTATAGAGGAGGAAGATGCAACAAAGGCTCTATTATTAGACTTTGCTCTAATATGACACAGTAAGGTGTTGATATAGTCCCAAAAATGCTAATCATAGTATTTAAAAAGTGTAAAAGAATCATGTGAGAATGTTAAACAACAATAAATTTACACTTCAGCACATTTTGAGTAGCAGTTACCTTCAACAAGCCCACACGTTTCAGGTAGGTCTGTCACTGTATGTGCTTGTTTTAACTGTTTGCGTTGACCTCTGTCTGTGTTTTCTGTCTGTTTTTCTTGCTGTCTGTGTTTGATGTTCTGCTGCGGAATGAACTCCTTAACAGTTCATGCTTTATTCTTTAATGCCATGGATTTACCTAACCATGTATCTGTCCACCTCTCTGCCAGGTGCAGTCAGTGCGAGAGATCCACAAAGCTGACAGGAAGCGCTTCATGTTTGAAATCATCATGAATAATGGGAAGACGAAAGTGTTGGTGAGACACGGCTGTGTGTGTCAGTATGTGTGGACATACTGCCTCCGACTGTGACCAAACATTGTACAACTTTCTCTCCTAAACACTACACTGTGTGTGTGTGTGTGTAGGCTGCAGACACAGCAGCTCTCAGGAAGGAGTGGGTTGGGAATCTTTGGCAAGCCATGAATCTCTCTGGTGCTTGTATCTTAACCTCCAGAAGAACACAGTAAGGAGGATGAGGGATTTTTATTATTATTTACCTCTTAACCTGGATTTGGCTGTCTTCTCTCATGATGTGCTGACCTTGTGACCTCTCGGGTTGTCAGGCTTGACGTGTGTGAAAAGCGGGACAGATTTAACAGCAGCACGCCTGCCTGCTCCGACCGTGACAGTGAGGTGGAGGTCAGCCCCGGCCGGCCTCTCTCTGCACCCGTCCCTCCAGACCACTTCCACGCTGAGGCCACCACCTCTCCCATCTCTCAGCCTCAGGACCTCCACACTGAGGAAGCTGCTCAACAAAACCCCCTGCCAGCCTGTTACATCCAGAATCCAGATGGTAAACACTCACATGATATTATGTTGGCCTTTACACAGAGCTGTTCCTTCAGCTACGTGCTGTCTGTTCTCAGATGATGGTCTCGGTGTCTATCAGTGGTCCGCTGATGTTGCAGAGGACGGTGGAGACGGGGTCTATGATATATTACCTTGCAGAAACAGTGAGAATACTTCAAATGATTCACCCTCTGTAACACATGGTGCAGATAACCCATGGCTCCGTCACGTCTTCTGTCCTCAGCGATATCAGCAGAGGTGGATGACTGCGTGTACGACGTCCCCATGTTTTGCAGGAGATCTGCTGAATACCAGGGTGAGTTTTACACGCTGACAAGTGTGTCAACATGTGGTTACACCTAAAATAACGATCTTGTTTTTTAGAGTCTGAAGACACCGTTTATGACGTGCCAAGCTCTCTCCTAAGGAAGATATCTGATCACACCATAGGTAACTTTTGGATGAATTCTCTACTAATAATCACCTTTTGTTGG
Organism: Parambassis ranga; assembly: GCF_900634625.1. Classification (NCBI taxonomy): domain Eukaryota; kingdom Metazoa; phylum Chordata; class Actinopteri; family Ambassidae; genus Parambassis; species Parambassis ranga. The sequence continues at coordinate 6,440,471 of NC_041029.1, read as the reverse complement.
ACTGAGAACAGACCAAACAGCAAAACTCTGAAGCTAAGATACATTGTGTTGATATTACTAATTACTTCTTTGATTATTCTTTTCTATTGTGTGATAAAAATGCAACACTTGCAGACATTTTGCCATCTATACGTGTTAACCTTCAACTGTTTGTGTTTGCAGACGAACAGCCAGAGGAGGAAACGTATTGGAGGATATGAGGTGTCTGCAGAGGACTGTATGTATTTATGCAGCAGATAGAAAGAGTGTAACAATAGCCTTTGTAACAAAGACATGCCATGCAACAAATAGGTTCAGCTGTGGTGTGTGGTGTGTGTGTGTGCGTGTGCAGCTCCCTTAATACAAGAGCTACGCAATTATTTATAACTACAGAGAACACACTGTGCAGAAATATCCACGTATGAAGTGTGGGTCTGTCGCACAAGAGTTACCTCCATTAAAAGTCACAGGGTTTAAACACTCATGTTGGATTTAATGGGATTTTTTTAACTCTTTAAGGGACTGATGGAATGTAAAAACTTGTTACAGGAAATAAAACTTACCCTGTTTGTAAACAAAACAATAACAAGCCAAAACATCAACAGTGTGTTCACAGGTTACAGTACAATTAAACATCTAACATCACTTAGCATACAGACTGTATATACACATCATGGATCAATTCTGTATTATGACCATAGTGTGTTTGCACAACATTAGACAATATTTGGTTCATAGAGTCATTATATACAAGTGTTCTCAACACAATAGATAAAGATCATTAAAGTGCCACTCTATGAAAAGTATTTGTCTAAACGTTCCATTTTTATTGCCTTCATTTTTCCTTCATTTTTCCAATGTTTTCCGTTTCCAGCTGACTGTAATTGTTGTCAGTGCAGTGATGTTGTAGTGCTGTGTGTGTAGTGTTATACAGTATTCATGATATGACAGCACTGTATCAATAGTGGTTCCTGCCGTGGCAGGCATGACGTTTTTATTTTTTTAAATTTTAATTATCGCTGCGAAACAGTTCCCACGGTAACGATACTATCAGCAGAGGAGGGGGCGTACATCCACCTACTCACAACAAGGCGCAAGATGATTTACACAACGATATTGTGAAATTTTCTTCAACATTTAGTAACACAGGAGTTATTATTTATAGCTTACACTTACATTTCTTTTACCATAGTTTTCCCATGTTTTAGGTTGTAGTGTTTGTGTGGGTTCAGGGTGGCTGGGAGCATCTCACCAGTGACAGAAAAGAAAGCATCTTGTTGATATGGACTCATGCCTGAGCCTGTGACTCTTCTTTGAGGAACTCCTCCAGGACAGTGATGATGCTGCAGGCTTCGGGCAGATCGCTGTGCTCCGCTCTGGCGTTCTGCAGCAGCACATCTCCGTTTCCACAGCCCTGCAGGAACTGGCAGCAGCGGAACAGGGCGTAGTGACTCATCTCTGCCTGCCGCACAAACCGCTTCAGACTGTTCATGTCCTGGATGGCCTGCAGACACCGCGAGCGGGGGTTCCAGGGAGGAAGTAATATGTTAACAAAAAAGGGAAGAGAGGAATGTGTTGCTGCCATCTGATTCAAAATAAGCAACTATATTCCAAAAATGTTTGTTTCAATTGTGTTGTATCTATTTCACACCTTAAGTTTGAAGTTCTCCAGAATCTGCCTCAGTAAGAAGGGATTGCAGCGTTCTGCAGCGTTTAGGAACGCCTGAATCCAGTCATCGCAGAACCGGTTACTGACTGAGGAGGAAAAAACATGTTCAGTAGACTACAGACAAATGCAGCGTGTGTACAGCACATCACAGACCAGGACTTACCAGTGTTGGTGAGTGTGGGAGGGCTGGTGGAACAGTCTATAATCAAGTGAGACTGTGTATCCTCTGACATGACTTTGCACAGGGAAGCTGCTGTGGTATCCTGCTGGGAGAGACCCTGCAAACTGGCTGCTTTAATGAACCTGGATCAGTAAACAATAGACAGCTGTTATATAGTGTACTACACACAGAAACAAGAAGGCCCTGCTGACCTGTTAGCACTGTCTGTAGTTCACTATGAAGACTCTCACCTGGACACATCAGCTTTCGTCCTCTCATCTGAATTGATGACGTCCACATATGTGTGACTCAGAGCCTGTGCACAGGAGATTCAAAAGCAAACTCACAGTCAATGTTCAATAATGATGTTATCTACAGTCTTCAGTCAAACATCAACTACTTGTATTTCGGTTCCAGTACCTCCTTAAACATTACTAGTGAAAAAGGACTCACAGCATGCAGCAGGAAGCTGGTGTTGTTCTGGACCAGCTGCACCACTCGATAAATGTGCATCACAGACTCCTCATACCACTGGCTCAGATAGGGACGCACTTCAGTTTCAAGGTTCTGAAGCTACATGCAGACACACACAGTGAGGTATATATATATGTCTTCATTACAGTGCAAGGGTGTGCTTTTACCTCTGGGGTTTGCAGGCTTCCATGCAAGCCTTGGACGTACTTATCAAGCTCTAATCTAAATGTGTGTTTGGTCAAGGAATCTAGCTGCTCTTTGGAAGCACTGTGAACATCTTTTTGTGAGGAAATTATTATTGTAAGAGCTTGGGTATGACTAAATACCACCATGCAAAAGGATATAAGTTCAGTCCTTTCTCAGAACCCCCCATGAAGCAGATGACATATCCATTCCCATCAGCGTCTGGCTGTTCAGGAGACCTTTCCTGCTCCAGGAGACAGCAGTAGCAGCCAATCGCCTGCTCTGGAATACTGGAAAGAAAAAAAATATGTCAAGCACAGATGTGTTGAGGACATATCCACTTCTGAATCTTACCGTATTTAACATCAGTACCTGAGTTCCACTGTGGCAATGTTCCCCATGCCTCCCAGCAGGGCTCCTTTGCTCAGCCTCCTTGAAATGTAGGTCCGCAGCTCGGGTTCTGCCTCAGACGGCAGGCTGCTGTCAACCAGTCTCAGGCTGTGGGCAAAGCTTACAGTCAGTATGGATACGAGCAAACTTTGCTGCCAGTGTGGAATTTGGAAGCCACTCAGATCAATGGAGAGGAGATGAAGAAAGCTGATGACCATAAGCCACACATCCAACACAACACACATGTGAGACACACAGCTGAAACTGCCAACTCCACTTGACACATATTATGGAGATTGTCAGGTCACTGAGAAGCACCAAAAAACATGTAACTCAGCAGCACGACAATGAGCAGTTAAGAGATGAATGAAAACACCACTGATTCCATGTTGACTGCATTTCCGGTGGAAGCCCGTGGATACACCGATGCACAACAGTGAAAGCCAACAAGAAACGAGCACTGAAAGCAGGTAGAAGGCGGGCATGTGGCTCCTTTGTTACCTAAAGTCATCCTGACTTGTTGTGGAGTCTGCTCGTCTCTGGTTCCATGCCCCACTTTCCCCAGAAGCCTCAGATCTAAGACAATCAACAGTTTACTCATCACCTGGTTCATTTTGAATGTCAACATTCGGTTTAACCTGCAAAAGTGTCACTGGCCCACGCGTGTGGTGACTTATATTCTGTTATACAGAGTTGTTCTGACACCTGCCAACATGTCGCATGGTAGCGCTAATGTCCCACACAGACTTTCTGTTATTTATTTATGTGAGAGGCAGAAAATGAGACGAACACTATCCATCATTACCTTGTGCCTTGATAAAGATAAATGGTATAGTAGCAGTTCAGTTGAGTTTTCTGGCTGTATCCAGCGAGTTCTTCGCTGTCAAAGTCATCCTTCTCCTCCACGTCAATTGAGTCTTGGAAGGACGAGGTTTGTGAGGTAAACATTGTCCCACTGCTGCAAGATGTGCGCTATTGCATAAGCTAAAATAGCAGCAATGTTATTGTTTACTTGTATTGTGGATGGTTTTGCTAATGTCGTTGTAATAACTGGCTGATATCATGCAAAAATGCTCAAGAAACTGCTCGGAGCATTCACTTTGCGTAGCTACTGCGGAAAACCTTTGTGTACGTTAACAAAATATTTCCGACTGCAATATGTGGTTATGACTTTGGTTCCGGTGTATCTAAGGCGATGAATATTGACACAGAAAGGCCTCAAACTAATTTAACTTTCTTTCTTTTTTTCTATTAAAAAACAGTTTTATTAACGCAATGACCAAACGATATGTGTATTGTGGAAAATATATCCACTCTTTAAGTGTGTAACTGTTTATTTGGACCAACAGAGGGAGCGCTGGGGCCGCGGTGTCTTGTGGGAGACGCGACGCCATCTTCCCGTAAGCTGTGTTTATTATCGGAAAAGCGGCAGCGAAGTGACAGCGCTGAAATCATGGGGAGGAAGAAGAAGAAACAAATGAAGCCTTGGTGCTGGTATCCTTTTCAACAGCTTACATTTGATGCTATGAAACTTCCTGTTAGCGTGTTCTCTGTCAAATAATGTAAAGTTTACTGTCCGTCTGCGAAGAAATTGGCTTTAAATGAGTGTTTGTTGCTGGCTCGTAACATGTAAACAACATGACTGATGTTGAATTTTCTATTTGGCTTCAAATTTAGGAACATTATAACTGAAATAGCCCATGAATATCTTTCATATTTGTTCATGCATGCAGTAAATTTAGTTTCCTAAAGCGTGCTCTCAGGTACTGTAACAGAGATTTTGATGATGAGAAGATTCTCATCCAGCATCAGAAGGCTAAACATTTCAAGTGTCACATCTGTCATAAAAAGCTGTACACTGGACCTGGGCTAGCAATCCACTGTATGCAGGTGAGAGCACATTAATATTATCATATATATATATATAATCTTATAATCAAACAAACTCTTCAAAATTATTTATTATTATACTTTATTTCTAGGTACACAAAGAGACCATTGACGGAGTCCCTAATGCAATACCTGGAAGGACAGATATTGAACTAGAAATATATGGCATGGAGGGCATCCCAGAGAAAGACATGGAAGAGAGGAGACGAGTGCTAGAACAAAAGAACCAAGGTATTTCCAACAAAAGACTCTGAATCTACTGTCTGGTTAGTCAGAGAGACTCACTGTGCTCCTGGTTTTCAGATACTCAAAAGAAAAAACAGAACCAGGATGACTCTGATGAGTATGATGACAACGATGAGCCCGGTCCTTCCTTCCAGCAGCCCGCTGCAGGCCAGCCTCAGGTGGGATACATCCCCCCTATGGGCCAGCCTGGCATGCCTCCTGGCTCTGCGGCACCGGGGATACCGCCAGTCAGCTACTCAGGTGGGAAAGTCCTGATCTCATCTTGACATTAGTTCTCATGTCTGCTTGCAGGAGGATGTGTTTTATATGTAGCTGTGTTTTTAGTCATGTTGTGATTTGGAATCTTCTTCTTTCAGGTATCCCTGTGCCTCCCATGATACCAGGGATGCCCCCTGTCATGCCAGGAATGCCTCCAGGGTCAGTACAACGAATGCAGGCGCTTTATTTCTCTCTGTGGTTTTACATGAGTTTATTTTTCTCCTGTGTTAAGGATGATACCGATGGGTGGTATAATACCCCCGATGATGCCGGGTCTGCCACCAGGTAACCCTCAGAACACGCTAATAATCACTGTGATATCATTTAGAGCGCTATATACATGAATTAGTTTGTTCTGCTGGTATCAGGCATTTCCCCTCCACTGGGTCACCGTCCTGGAATAACACACATGCCTCAGGTGTCTCCTGTTGCAAGTGTGCTGGCCAGACCCATGGTTCCTGCCGCCACTGCCCCGTCTGCCCAGCCTGATGTCACAAAGCCCCTGTTCCCCATTGCTGGACAGGTAGAATCTGCTCCTGCTTTGTCTCCTCGCAGCCTTCTGACACATCCTAACATTCTTCTCCTTCCTCTCTTTCTCCCCTCATTTAGAGTCAGCAGACAGTGCCAGGGCTGCCACACACTCCCCCCTCCACCTCCTCTGACCCCTCCAAAGCCACTTTCCCAGCCTACACTCAAACCAGCACAGCCGTAGCCAGCCCCAGTGCTGACAGCAGCATGGTCTCCAAACCTCCCTCCACTGTGTCCAGTAAGCCTGCCACCCTCATGACCTCCAGTGCAACCAGTAAGTTGATCCATCCTGATGAGGATATCTCACTGGTAAGTAGTCCATCGTGAACAGTCCTCTTTTAATTTTTGTTTTTACCGTAAGTGGCTGCACAATTTTAGAAAAACATTTCTGAGACCATTAGATAAATAAGCTGGATGTTGCATGCTTGTTTCTCCTGTTTAAAGGTAGGGTAGGAGATTTTGAAAACTCAGTGAGAGTGAGCCAGATTTTGAAAGTAAACACACGCCCCTTTCTCTCGGAGCTCACCTCAAGGCCACGCCTCCCAACCAGTCTGTGACTTCGGCCATCATGCATGTACCTCTGTGGTGTGCGCAGAGCAGGAAGAGAGTGACAACCAGCCAATACTCCATGCAGGGGTGCCTCATAGGATTGGCTGATGTTTTTAGCGTCTTATAGCTTCCACAGATGATTCATATTCTTCGTTTTAAAGTGAAACTGCCGAACTAATTGGTTGCTATCGGATTGTAAAGATTGTAAGGTGCAGAACTTCAGTGTCAAATCACTCCTCCTCTGTCGTCTGGCTCATGTGTTCTAGGAGGAGCTGCGGGCTCACCTGCCCAGATACCAGTGTAATATTTCCCACCAAGGCCAGACGGCTGCTGCCGCCGCCCCATCAGTTGGTCCTGTGGGCGCCATGATGACACCTCATCCACACAGCATACGGCATCCCATACCTGGTACATACTATTTATTTATTGTACTCAATGCAGATTTTTGGAACCTTTCCTGTCACTGTATCCATTCCGTCTTTAGGTCAGTATGCCGGACCACCACAGGGGATAGCAGGTTACATACCAGGACGAATGCCTCCATTTGGACAGGCCCCTCCAGTAGTTCCTCCAGGTTACCAGGGAGCCCCTCCTCGGCCACCCATGGGTATGAGACCCCCCGTCATGTCTCCTGGAGGTCGATTTTGAAGTCCTCTCTTAAATAGGTTTGGACAATCAACACTTTTCTAATGTCCTCAGCTGCTAGTAGAGAAACCAGTGTTGGTATTGTGTTACCTACTGCTGAGCTATGAGGAACAAGAGATATAGGAGCATCACAGAGTACAGAGGAAATATTTACCTAACCAAGAACTGTTTCTGTTGATTCTGATTCAAACTGTCTCTGTCCTGTGGCTTCTTTCCTTCTTTATGTTTCATTTAGGTGTGTAGAAGTGTAGTAGATATGGTTCGTAGTGTTGTGAAGGCGCTGGAGTTACATGGGCAGTACCCATCCTGTGTCAAGGCAAGTTTGATGTAAATACATTTCTGTTTGAAGCTAAACAGTGAGGCCTTCACAGCACTTAGTGCTGTTGGACTTGTGTCCCCAACGTTGCTTGGTGAGGGCTTCTACTAACTGTTTCTGCTTCTATTCTGTTTGTTTGTTAAAACTTTATTGATAAAAAGAATCCCTGCATCTCAAATAGATGAGGTAATGAACTGTGTGTGTCAATGTGAAACAACACTGTAATAAAAAGTGGGAAAATGTAAGACTCTGTTTTTGTGGGCTCTTAGTGAGCCAGAGAGGATGTGAGAGCACTTTTAAGTGTTTTGCTTTAGATAATACATTTCTTGATGCTCTGTACACGGCACTGGCAACCAGGCCTTTGACACAGAGCATTGTACAGCTGCATAACATCCGGGTGAACAGTGGCTGTAAGTGCTAAAACCCAGATCTCTCTTCTCCCTGTAGCAATGCCATGGGGGACTGGCTGAGGCCCTGTCTCAGTGTAGCCCTGTGTCAGCCTGAGGCAAGTCTCACCATTTTTTTGTCTTCTCATTCATTAACCAGGGGCCCTCACAGCGTACACGCTGTTGGATATCAATGTCCCCAAACTTGCAGCAAGTTTGGTGAAGGCCCTTGTTTGTGTTGGGTTAGGCATCGTTTTCTTCAGGCATGTTAGCTCATTTAAATGAAGGCTTTTCCCTGGTTTAACTGTTGAGCTGTTTAGAGAGCTTTAAAGGTTCTACATGTAAGAATTGGAATGCATGTTGATTTTAAAATTATAACTTCTTTGGCCATCTGAAAATACTATTTACATTTTATCCTGAAATACCATACCTTTGACATTAGCTTACAGCTAATACAGATAAATTGCTACCCAATAAATGGAAAAGAGCATCTAATTCCTCTCAAGACTGATCTTGCTATTGGCTATCTAGCTAATCAGATGTGGTATAAGTATCTAAAATAAAAATAAAATAACTAAGCTGCAGTTAGCTTAGGTGCTTGCTAATGTTAATAAAAGCAAGATACTAGCTTGGCATAGATATATAGTTTCTTCCCTATCTGACCTGGCTAATGCTAATCAGCTAACATTTTAAAAGTAAACACTGCCAGAGCAATGTAGCCAAGTTACATCTAGTTGGCTAAGCTAAGCTTCTTTGCTTGCTAGTGTTATCACAAGCAGATAGCCGAGTGGATGTGATGGCTGGCTAGCTTGCCGTGTAACATCATGATTTACACAGCAATTAATTGTATGAGTGTACAAAGCAAATGTGTGGAACTACTGCTTGTCCTGTAAAGTTCTGTGGTTAGCCAGCTAGCTGTAACTTGGCTAGAATGCACTGAGCCGATGTGGCCATCATAACTTGCAAGGACGAGCAGCGAGATGCTAACTGCAGTTCACTTTGTAGCCGTGGGTGTTTTTCCTGATTCTTACATCTGGAACCTTATTTTTCATTTAGAAGCTTGGATATTGTGCAGTTTGTCAGGAAGTTGAAAGAAACTTCTTTTGTTTGTAAAATGGCTTTTACCCCTTAATCCTGTTTGTTTCATCAGCTTTCCTCACTTGATCATTTGATTCTAACTTCTTACATGAAGGAGAATCTCTGCCAGTAACAGGTTAGTTAAAGCTGTAAGTACCACTACCACCATTGTAATTTTCACAGACATGTTTGTGCATTATATCATAAAATATCCATCGTGTATAGGTTCTTTAGAAAACACAGAATAAGCTCACACGTTTTACATTTAACTCTGACGGCAGCCGGTCGTTTTGCTGATGTCTAATGGGAAACAAAAAGTCCAGAATGTACTCCTGCTACATGCACCACCATGCATGCAGCATTTCATAGTATTTGACCTTTTAAAACGAATCAGTTTCATGTTGTATACATATTTGATTGGTCCTCCTGACATTAGATCATGTTCTGTAAAGCTCTACCTTCTGAATAAAGTGAGTATGTAATGAAACCTGACTTGGAAGATTTTAGAGTACAGTCCGAGTATGTATCCCTCAAAGTATTCTGCACCAGATCTGAATGCTTCTAAATAAATTGATCAACTCTGCATTTCACCGCTTGGTCATTTTATTCTGCCCTCGGTTTCACAATAGAACCATGTTGCTAATAATCAAATGGTGGTAAAGGGATTTTTTTTTTTAAATCTCAATCTCATTGTAGCACCTGGTCCTTAAACTAAATTTGTTAATCACACACAAAAATTCCACATAGCATACTCATCAGAAATCACACTCCTAACTGTAACCGTTTATTTAATTGGGATAATCGTATCAGGTTCTGTACCAGTTACATTTGACAGTGTAGTTGGGCTGATGTCATCCAGGACCGCTGTGCCGTTACCGTCCCCCTCCAGTGTGACCTCAAGGCTGGCTGCAGTTTCCAGGGGTTCTTCATGTTCTGTAAACAGATACAAGTTATTTTATGTCAGAGGTCCACTTCAAGTTGTCCCTTTGTCCCTTTACCTCCTAGATCCACTTCATCCTCTTCATCCAGGTCTGGAGTGGGAAGCGGTCCCTCCTTCAGATCTAGAGTCAAACACATTTTTTATGATCTGGTCTTTAAAAACAGGTGATTCCTTTGGATATCTGGAGGCGTCTAACCGTTTATTCCACTTCTCCACTGGCTGCCGTAGAATGGCATGTCCAGTTTCAATTCATCCTCAGGTACAGGCGCACTTTTCTGTGCAGGCAAAACCGTCAGAGGACCCACTCTGGCCTCCTGTTTCCACACTAAGAAAAAGACACAGGAGGGAACAACATTACAGATCACAGGCTGGTTTAGTTGTTACATGCACAGACTACAGAAATCAGCCAGTACCAGTCTTCCTGTCCCAGTCCGTCTCCAGTCTGCTCTTCTTCAAGGGCTCAGGTTCTACCAGCTTCCCAAAACCACGAGGTCCAAACCCCCGAGGTCCAAACCTGCCGGCACTCCTGGGCTTGCCGTGGGTTTGGCCGACCTCGTTTTGGTGTTGACAATACCCACACAGGTAGTCATTACCATCAGCTGACCGCCATCTGCTAAATAGTTTTATTGTTCAGACATGCTTCCGCTCATTAGGTTAAATTATTGACTCAAGTCACACTTGCCTTTCTTGCATGAAGGTGCACGCCTTATTCTTGGAGTCTACTTCAGTAACCGGTACAGCAGTCAGGTGACATGTGATGTAGAGCTGTGAAATATACAGAAAAGTGGAGAAATGATTACACAAACACATAATACAGACACGATGCAAGTGTACAACCTCACTTCTCCTCTGTCGTCATCGTGGAACTTAAAAGCATCGATGACCAACTGAAGCTTGTCATCCTGTGTCCTGGGTAAGAAGTGAGCCTTAGAACCAGGAAGCTGAGAGTCCACCAGGCACCTAGAGAGAACAACACCGACTGAATGGACCATTAAACCACATGTTAAATCTGGATTTTACTCAATGCTCACATTAACAATTGCTAACTGTTAGCTGTAACTTAGCCTCACAATGCAGATCCCTTCAGAATATTTGATGAGTTTGCAAAAAAAAAACTGACACTGACAACACTGAAAGACTTGGGTGTGTGACATTAAAACAACTGGAAATTAACACAGGATGCTAGCTCACATTCGGTGTATTAGCAACAACGGGATGCTAACTGCAGTTCCTGTTACGGCCACTGGTAGCACCATCCATTACACACAGATTTTAGGCTTTAAATCTGCTTTTACAAAACATATTTCTGTTTCCTTTGACAAACACTAGACGTTACAAGGTTCGATTAAATGTTTAAAAAAAAAGTCGAAAGCTAAAACTAGGCTAGTGGAACCTGGTAAAGAAGTTCAGCTTAAATATGGTTACATACACTCAACAAAAATATAAACGCAACACTTTTGTTTTTGCTCCCATGTTTCATGAGATGGACTTGAAGATCTAAACTTCATTCCAGATACACAATATTACCATTCCTCTCAAACATTGTTCACAAATCTGTCTAAATGTGTGATAGTGAGCACTTCTGCTTTGCTGAGATAATCCATCCCACCTCACAGGTGTGCCACATCAAGATGCTGATCTGACATCATGATTAGTGCACAGGTGTACCTCAAACTGCCCACAATAAAAGGCCACCCTGAAATGTGCAGTTTTGTCTCACAGCAAAATGCCACAGATGCCACAAGCATTGAGGGAGCGTGCAATTGGCATGCTGACAGCAGGAATGTCAACCAGATCTGTTGCTCGTGCATTGAATGTTCATTTCTCCACCATAAGCCGTCTCCAAAGGCGTTTCAGAGAATATGGCAGTACATCCAATCGGCCTCACAACCGCAGACCACGAGTAACCACACCAGCCCAGGACCTCCACATCCAGCAGGTTCACCTCCGAGATCGTCTGAGACCAGCCACTCAGACAGCTGCTGAAACAATTGGTTTGCATAACCAAACAATTTCTGCACAAACTGTCAGAAACCGTCTCAGGGAAGCTCAACTGCATGCTCGTCGTCCTCATCGGGGTCTTAACCTGACTCCAGATCGTCGCCGTAACAGACTTGAGTGGGCAAATGCTCACATTCGATGGTGTCTAGCACGTTGGAGAGGTGTTCTCTTCACGGATGAATCTCGGTTTACATTGTTCAGGGCAGATGGCAGACAGCGTGTATGCAGCGTGTGCTTTGCTGATGTCAATGTTGTGGATCGAGTGGCCCATGGTGGTGGTGGGGTCATGGTATGGGCAGGCATCTGTTATGGACGAAGAACACAGGTGCATTTTATTGATGGCATTTTGAATGCACAGAGATACCGTGATGAGATCCTGAGGCCCATTGTTGTGCCATACATCCATGAACATCACCTCATGTTTCAGCAAGATAATGCACGGCCCCATGTTGCAAGGATCTGTACACAATTCTTGGAAGCTGAAAATGTCCCAGTTCTTGCATGGCCAGCATACTCACCGGACATGTCACCCATTGAACATGTTTGGGATGTGCTTGACCGGCGTATACGACAGCGTGCACCAGTTCCCACTAATATCCAGCAACTTCGCACAGCCATTGAAGAGGAGTGGACCAACATTCCACAGGCCACAATAGACAATCTGATAAACTCTATGCGAAGAAGATGTGTTGCACTGCATGAGGCAAATGGTGGTCACACCAGATACTGACTGGTTCTGAGTCCCCAGACCGCCAATAAAGCAGAAACAAAATGCACATTTCAGGGTGGCCTTTTATTGTGGGCAGTTTGAGGTACACCTGTGCACTAATCATGATGTCAGATCAGCATCTTGATGTGGCACACCTGTGAGGTGGGATGGATTATCTCAGCAAAGCAGAAGTGCTCACTATCACACATTTAGACAGATTTGTGAACAATGTTTGAGAGGAATGGTAATATTGTGTATCTGGAATGAAGTTTAGATCTTCAAGTCCATCTCATGAAACATGGGAGCAAAAACAAAAGTGTTGCGTTTATATTTTTGTTGAGTGTAGATCTGCACAGATGGGACACAGATGGGTGCAGAAGTGAATTCTCCAGTCATTGCTTACCCATTTTCAATAAAGTGGTATTGGGGTTCAGTGTTCACGTCGGGGTCAAGTGTGGCCACGCAGCTGCTGAAGAACACGCGGAGCCCCACGTGATGTCCGACTCTGACCGAGGCCTCGAGGCTGATGGTCTCGCCGAGGTGATACACGTTGGCGCCTCTCTCATACAGCCAGTCGTCTGCACACAAATCAAAGCAGTGAGTACAAAGGAAGACCAAGGAGGCCTGGGAGAGGAACCTGCAGGAACGTACCCTTCATCAGCTTCAAGTCAAACGCTAAGGTTTCCGCAGTGGCCTGCGTGGATGTAAAGGTGATCCAGGTAGGTGTGAGTGAAGAACTGGACAAGCTGTACTTCCTGAGAAACGCAGCACGTGAGCAGCGGTCCAGTATGTTTTTATTTTGAGGCAGGATTTAAAAAGACGGACAGACCTGTCATAGTGACACTCAATTGGAATCACAGCCCCTTCCATCCAAACCACCCCTTTAGGAGAGTCCACAGGCGAGTATATGAGGAGGTTTGTGTAGACCAGAGAGGTCTCAGTCATCTGTGGACACCAGGGACGTTCATTAGTGCAAGTTCTGAACAATAAGTGTGTAAAAAGAGAGATCAGGTTACCCAGTGTTTTGTGCCACAGTCATCGAATCCCACAAGGATCCTGTATTCATCTCCAGAGGAAGGTGCAGCTGTGCAGAAGTCATCCCGCTCCACACCGAGCCGCAGATCATCACTGTTAACAGGAGCTCCGACTGCAAACATGTCGGCTTGGATCACAATCTCCAGGGAGTCCGGGTGGCAGGTCACACTGACCGTGTTCACCCTCTCCTGCTGTTTAGAGCCGTAGCTCCGTGGAAGCTGAGGCCGTTTATACAGAGCATGCTGCCTGCGGTGTGCTGGTGGGAACGCAGAGACACAGAACCCTGACAAGAGGAGTCCAACAAGAAGGTGTGAGGTCTCCATAATTGTTCTGGGTAACAAACAAACAAACAGCACACACAGACAGACACCTGTCTGATCCACACAGCAGCACACACACACACGGTCAGGCCTGCTTTTCAAAAATCAGGCAAGCATCAGGTCAGCTCTCACTGCTGAGGCCAATTATCTGCTAATCAGCTCTCTCTCTCACACACACAACCTCTGTTCAGGCTCACAGTCACATTTCATTCAGCCAGTGTTCAAGACAAACAGGGCATCTCTGTGCTGTTGATAGTTTGTAGGTTAAAATATACTTTATATTAGTCTAGATGGAAATAGGGGTCCATGGCTTTTTTATGCCACCTGATTTTGAAGTGAAAATCAAGAAAGTGTCTGAAGTGTCTATTTTCAGAATCTGCCAGGCACCAAGCTGAAATAATGTCCCAATGACTTCATTTTTAACCCTTTACTGCACAAAAAAAGCCCAAGAAATTAGAAAACGATACAGAAAGTGGCATAACTTCTGATGTAAACAACATAGAGTCAAATAAACACATGTTCCCACACAATGTTGACCCGAGGAATTCAATGGAATAGTTATTTATTACATTTAACTATATCTTGAATCTGTTTATGAACAAAAACAGCAAAAAATGTATAAAAGATGCATGGAGGACCAACTATCTCAATGACTTAATTTTTAACCCTTTACTGCAGAGTAAACCTTGGAAAATAGAAAGATAGTTGGTCCTCCATGCATCTTTTATACATTTTTTGCTGTTTTTGTTCATAAACAGATTCAAGATATAGTTAAATGTAATAAATAACTATTCCATTGAATTCCTCGGGTCAACATTGTGTGGGAAAATGTGTTTATTTGACTCTATGTTGTTTACATCAGAAGTTGCCATTTTCTGTATCGTTTTCCAATTTCTTGGGCTTTTTTTGTGCAGTAAAGGGTTAAAAATGAAGTCATTGGGACATTATTTCAGCTTGGTGCCTGGCAGATTCTGAAAATAGACACTTTGGATTAAGGATTAAAAAAATATAGTTTATATACCATAAAACAAACAAGCTGTTATAATTTTGGCTTGTGTTGTCAGTAGGAGCAGACCTCAGCGCTCCTACACACAGTCAAACCGCTGAACAACTGACATCAACACTCACCGTGCTGCCGCCTCTCTGTTAACCTGTCACGTGATGCAGAATGAAAGTTGAAGCCTAGGTGTGTACAGCACTGCTGGTTTTGAAGTCAGACAGTCTCTCGGTGTGCACAGGACCAACCTCAGCGCTTTAACATCCGCTTCCTGTACAGGAACAATAACAGGAGTGTGGCTGCCCACGTCTCACAGCAGAGTGAGGAGGAAGGCTGTGAGAGCTGTGAGAGTATCACTGACTATGACTGTGAGAGTATCACTGACGGGGCCATGAAGACACGTCTGACCCACGTCCTGGTTTTTATCCAGCTCCTTGAAGGTAAGACACACAAAATATCAGAAATTAGATCTCAAAATCCTGAAATAAATGTTGAATATTAGGTTTATGAATACAGTAAAGCTGTCCTCCTCTGTGATGTTCATCTGAGTAAAGGGTCACACTATCAGCCTCACTTACTCTTTATTTTCCACGTGTAGCCTATGCAGAGTTGAGGCATCTGACTGAGGGGCAGTCTCTGGGACTTTCCTGCTCGTCCCAGCAAAACCGCAGCAGCCCGGAGAGCCTCCACCTGTACCACCGTGACGCCCAGAACCAGACCACCCTCCTGTCCATGGCTGAGGGCGACGAGGTCAGGGTGGACCCCGCACACAGGGGGCGACTGCAGATCTTTGGAGGATTGAACTCGCCAACGGTCAATGTGACCATCTCTCGCTTACAGCACAGTGACAGTGGACTTTACGTGTTTGAGCTGAGCTACAGAGAGGGGAATGGCTCCGACCACATCATCAGTCCACGCAGGGTGTTCCTGTTGGTGGACGCGGCAGGTACGTGGTTAAAAAAACTTCAGCACAGCGCTTAGAAAGGCTTCAGATTTAACAGTGTGTTTGTGTTGTAGGGGGGTCATGCCAGGTCAGTTACACCACTCTGCTCCTGACCATCTTCGCAGCAGTGGGGCTCCTTGCACTGACCCTCAGCTGGATGGCTGCACAGACATGTGTGAGTATTTAAACCAGACTCATATTTAACCAGGTAATTTCTGAGGTTGTACAGTACAGTGTGCTCTTATGTGAGTAGTCAGTCAGTCAGTAGTCAGTCGGACAGGCAGCTTGCTGATCTGTGTCTCGTGTGTGCTGTAGGGGGAGGCGAGGCGTCGTCACAGACCACCTCCTCATGCGCCTATCTATGAGGAAATGAGCAGGAAGCAACAGAGCCCTGAGAGACCCCAAAATAACCGCAAGGCCTCCACACAGCTGGAGGAAGTCCACTTCCCCGTGTACGCCAACCCCCAAATCCGACAGCCACAGGACAACTACTACGCCTGTCCCAGACAGCTGGCCCTCAGAGCCTGATGCATGATATGACTTTAAACCAGACAAACAGGAAACATACAGCAAAAACAAGACCTGTCTGCCGGAAGCTTTACTTTTAAAATGTGGGTGTAAATGTTAAGTATGTAGTAGAATAGCTGGCTGAGTGTGCACCTCACAAACCCACCCACTGATAAATGACATACTGCAGCTCCTGTCACCACTCTGAAGCGTTCAGCCGGTTGGCTGTGAGGCAGTTTTTTGGGTGAAAACTACGATTGTAATATTAAAATTATATGGATTTATTTTCAGTTTCTTCCACACACTTCCAGGTAAAAGTATCTCCATTATTTTGGATTTCATTCCAACACGTGGTTTGAATGCTCAATTCTGATTGGTCAATCCAATTGTTCTGCATTCTATTATTTCTGATTGACTGACTTCTGACTGTTGCTATGGACACAGCTCTGATAACTGTAGATTATAAAGATCTAAAAATATCACTGCCAGTGTGAGAGCATTTCTGTAAAGCAGACTATTTTGATTGTAAAAGGTGCTATATAAATAAAATAAAATAAATATCTTGTCCTAGCCAAGCTTATGACGACACTGGGTTGGTTGGGGTAGAAATTAGCTACCATTAGCTAACTAGCTGCGACAACTTTGACAACAAATACGAAGCTAAAACCGTTACAAAGGTGGTCAGGACGATTTATTTAAAAATCAATAAAGTTAATACGCTGAAACAATTGTCCACTTTTATAAGAAGTGAGTGGTTCTTTGGCCAGCAGCACTAAAATGAGAGAACCCTCCTGTTAGCTAGCAATGCTAGCATTTGTAGCAACCACAGTGAAAACGGGCGCAGCGTAGTTTAGCTTAACACACTTGACTCACTGTGTGAGCAAATACGACGCGGCTCCCTCCGTGTGTTCCTTCTGCCCCGGTGAAAACACGACTCATTTAGGCCCCGTTCACACTGGAGAAAGTCATTCCAGCTAGAGTAGGATTGAGCCCAGACAGCCTTTAAGCTGGATGCGTTCAGACCTATTTTCAAATCTGGCACACACACACAGTTGTGTCCGCACTCAATCCGGCTTCATCCAGCATGTTTGCTGTTCTCCAAACCACTAGGTGGCGCCTCGTAATATGGCTAATAATGTGGCTAGCCGGATTCGCTAGCCACATTTGCGTTCACACCTGAGCCACATTTGAGCCAATCCTGCTAGATCCACCTCTCGAGGGTGGATCTAGCAGGATTGAAATCAAACTGGATTCAGCCGGATTGGAGGTGTTCACACTCGGAAAAAAACACATCTGGATTGATCTGGATGCGGCCAAATCCTGCTTAAGCCACATTTTTTTCCCCAGTGTGAACGGGGCCTTAGCTGTTAGCATTTAGCAGCGGAGCGCCGGTGAGTCTGGCAGCTGTGCTAACTATCTGCGTCGTTGACGCACAGCTTCAATAACAGAATGTATCCAACGACATATAAAATAATAAAAAAAATAACCAGCGGGACAATTTTAACAGCCAAGAAAAAAAATGCTATTTTATTAATATTTGAAAGAAGCTCCATAGTTTCAAGAAAACATTTGTTTCGGTGCATGTCATTTAACAATCACATTCTATGAGGAGAAAGATATACAGAAAGAAAAAAGAAAACATTACAAGCCACTGACTTCTTATTAACTCTCAGTACAGACATTTTACTTAATATTTCAAAAAACAAACAAAAAAAAGGAAAAAAAAAACAACCCCCCCCCACTGTCCATTAACCCCTAACAAATGAGGAACATAAACCCCTCAGGGTGGCAGGCTAGGATCCCACAGTGCTAAAGAGTGAGACGCTCATTGGTTTTTATAAATACACAGCATGGCGATGTAGCACTAGGTTGATCTGAACAGGAGGAAGGAAGCTGGAGGGTGATGGAGAGACACCTCCACCCCCCCAAACCTGACCCCCCCCCCCCCCCCCACCCTCCTTCCTTTAAATTACTTAAACAATTAAAAACACATTGGATCCCAAAAACCCCTGCAATAGAACAGCCCGCAACACTTGTGCATAGTTTCTTGATCCTTTACAACCAGCTCAGGTTTTTTTTTGTTTTTTTTTACAAACATCCTCCAAAAAATGTGAAAAATGCTCCACAGAAAAGTCTGATTTATCTACTGATAATACCCGCAGCGGGAGAATGAGAGAGAGAGAGACAGAAAGAGAGAGAGAGAGAGAGAGTAATGCACAATGTTCCTGATTCAGTCAGGACGGGACCTCATAGATTCAAACTTACAGCATTTGCATGTGTTTCACCGTCTTTTTCTTTTCTTTTTTTTTCTTTTTTACAAACTCATTGACCATTTTTGTTTGTTTTCTTTAAAATGTAAAGCAATTTTAATATATAGATTTATATATAAAGCACTCCATTTTCATTTAAAGTCCATTATTTGGTTGTAATATAACTTGCTACGGATTTTCTCTTCTTCTGAAATCCATAACTTTCAGTGCTTAGAATTGTTTCTTTTAACTCATCCTTTTTTTTTTTATTCTTTTTTTTTTTAACTCATCATAAAAATGTACATTAAAATGACGTGGAGTTGGTACTCTGGAACCCTGGCCTTCCTGAGACAAGATCCACTTTTTCATGTGTGTGCAAGATAGTGAGCAATTATGTATTTTTTTTTTACTTTTTATATATATATATGGAAATAATATATATATATATAATCAACATAAAAACATACAGGCTTTAGAAAGTCCATGAAATTAACACAGAACAAATAAAAGGTTAACAACACTGTTGGATCCCAGAGTTCTGAAAGTAGCACGATAAACCTTCATTCTGTTTTTGTTGTTGTTTTTAATGGAAGCATCTGTCCTTTTCTTCTTTTTCCAACATTCCAATGGTTTTAATTCCTTGCTGATATTTTTTAATGAACTCCAGACAAAAAAAGTGTTTGTAAACTGTCAGTGGCCTTGCAGAAAAAAAAAATAAGATGAGTGAACAATAAAAACAGAAAGAAAGCTAACAAAACAACCCCCCCCCCCCAAAAAAAAAACAAAAGGTAGGCACCTCTGAAGTGAGCCCTACGATCCAAGGCTCGGTCTGATGTCTCTCGTCCTTCGCTCTCCAGTTTTTGCTCAGATTCAGGAGAGCTAAAGTCCTCCTACCCCCCCACCCCCCACTCGCCCAGTCTATGGCCACAGGTCTGCAAAATACTTTGTTTTTTTTTTATTTTTTTTGCTGCATTTTATATATATTTATATATATGTGTGTGTTTTTTTTTTCATTTTTCTTTTTTTATAGTCTGAAAAAATGGTGCAATACTCAATTATGACCCCATACTTTCTTGGATTACTCTACAATGAAAGCCACTAAGGTAGATAAACATTACATTTTTCTTTTTTTAAAAAAAAAAAAAACACACTTATTTTTAGTCCTTGAGTAAACATTTACACATGAACTGTCCCCCGTCTCCCCCTCAAGTACTTGTATCATGTTGTTCATATAGCTGGATGAGGGGTGAGGCTGACACTCAGTGCAACGCTAGAGGCTAGTAACAATTAACTTCAGAATATAATCTGGACAAGCCAAAAACAAACAAACAAAAAAAAATATATACTGAAATGAATAGAAACATGAGGCGGAGTTTCATCCGCCGTAATCACCAGCTCTCGTACGAACAATCATTCATACAAACGTACAGTACAAGCAGCCTTGTGCAAACACTCAAAATACAACAGATGTAAATTTGCCTTTATATCGATCTTTGTATATTCACTCTGAAACGACGCTTTAAAAAATCTCTGAAGTGTATGAATGAGACAAAAAAAAAAAACAAAAACACTACAAAAAGTGTTCACATTACATTATTGGCGCTTCTTTTGATTCAAGTATTTGTTTTCATTATTTTTGTATTATTCTGATATGTTTATGATTTTGTCTTCTGGGGGAAATATAATGTTAGATACACAGGGCAGGGGGAGGGGGGGGGCTTAGGCTAAGTGGAAAACAGAGAGATCTAGACATATACACATAAGTATGTATATATGAACTAGCATGTGCATATTCAACCCAGGCCTTTTTGTTTTTAAAGAGATATTTGCTAATTTAACTCTTTGTTTAGGGGGGTCCCTGCCCTCGACCCTTGTCTGATCGATGATTGAGAAGCTCCAGTTGCCTTTTTTTAGTCCATGTGAGACAACTAGACACAGGTAGATAAGAGTGCAGAGTGTGAGACTCTCCCATCCCCCACCCCCCCCCCCCACACTTCAACACCAGTTCCTTGATTCACACCCAGTGTGGAGTATACGCAGGTTATTTTAACAATCACACAAACAAACAGCCACAGGCAATAGTGATTGTTCTGTTGAATGCTGCACATGTAAAGCGATCCTGTAGCTGTGAAGACAACATGCTTTTTTTTTTTTTTTTTCATGCCGTTACCTTGAGTTATTTTATCTCATTATCCTGAGATAACCAAAGGCAGGTTTGAAGATAATGACATCATTTATCACAGGATCATTATGGAAAACTCTAAAAATGACCAGATTTTCAGCCTTCAGTGTGTCTGCTGCTCAAATAAAGCCTTGTTACAATGGCAGAGGTAAATGTGTAAAATCATGTTTAAGGCCATCCGGTTAGCCATGAGACTTCAAAGCTGTTCCCACATTATAGCAAACGTTATTCTTTGAACTAATTAATGTGCTTGTTATTTCAAGATAATGAGATAAAATGACTTGTTATTGTGAGGGAATTGTGATATAACTGCACACGTTTCCTGCTGTATCAAGAAACCAAATATTATCAAACACAAGCGAGCGATGGAATTATTAACCCTCGTAATAACGGCATGAACAGAATCATTTGAAGCATGTCTGTCTCAGCTTCTGTCACTCTGAAGAGTCCCCATAAACCTTTAACACTTGATACCAAACATGAACTGTGTCTGTGTTTCTGCTGATACGCTGAATCCCTAAATGGATGCTGACCTCAAAATGCACAGAAACAACTTATTATTTATATATTTGCTGGCAGGACCTTCAGGTTCTCTCCCCCAGAAGGCGGCAGCTTGCAGAGACAGAACACAGTCACCTCAGTGCACAGCTGAAACAGACTTTTTGTGAAAACCTCGATGATAAAAAAGAAAAAAGAAAAGATAATGTTTTTGGTTGTTTTTTTTTTTTTTTTTTTTTAAAGACATGTACCCGATGCGACCTATCAACAGTGCACAGACACATACAGGTAACTGTTGCCTGGTAGTCCACTAAAATGTTCAGTCTCTTGTTGGTGAAAGACCAGCACCATTCATCTGTCCTGCCCTTCGACTCCTCAAGCCTCCAACAGCTGGAGCTGCTGCAGCAATAAAGAGAGATGCAACTCTTATCACACTAAAGCAAATTTAGGATGTTGTGAGGTGGAAGTACATTAATCAATTGGCACAGAATGAAGACTCTACCAACTGTGAGTGCCTCCAGCAGGTCTGTCCACATGAGACCGGACCCTTTGAAAAGAGGCTGTCAGTGTCCCCTACATTTAATCCAAGTGAGGTCTCAGGAGAAGCTGCCTGGTAGTTGAGAGATTAAATGGAGACTGGCAGATGTAGGGGATGGCTGTGAATGAACACCTCCTTGTCTTTGCATAGAAATGGAAGGCTGTTATCAGTTGAGGTGTGACTGAATGCTCCTAAAGCACCAGTATGAGTGAGGCCTATTTGCACTGAAGGAGATGTGTGTGCGTTATGACACAGTATGGACATTGAGGCGCCCCCAGGATGGACAGAGAAAGTTGGCTAAGTATCCTGGAGTACTTCACTTGATTTGCCTCTTCAGTTCCCTGTCTGCATGTCTTAACTCTTAATTCGCCTCTACCTCCTGACGTCTGCAGTGTTTTCATATGGCCTTGCTGCGCAGCTTGAGGCGTACCTCTGAACACACATGAACACACACACACACAGCGGTTCTGCCTCAGAGGCAGTGGGAGGGGCAGGAGAGAAGCTGAACACTGCATAAAGTCCAATATTCAAAAGCCATGAAATCGTCATCAGAAACAATCATCAATGATAAACAGCAACATCATCAGCAAAATGTCTTACATCGACAAAAAAAAAATGCACACTGACATTTCTATTAAGTAAAAACCATGAAATAAAAACAAAACACTCCATCTCTGGCTAAAGTGATCCTTGCAGGCGAGAGACAGAGAGAGACAGTGGAAGTGGAGGTTGCTGAGGACAGACTCTGGCGGTGCAGTAGTAGTAAATTTAATACAGGTGGGCCAGTTCTGAAAGAGCTGCTCTTGGCCTGGAGGCCCATAAAAAGTGAGGAGGAGGAGGAGGAGGATTAGGAAGAGGAGGGAAGCCATTCTGTAGGGGTACCCCTCCCCTAAAAAGGAAGCAGCGAGCAAGAGAGGGAGAGGGAGAGAGGGGGGTGAGGGCTGCTGCAGCACTGCACTCTGCAGCAGGCAGGCACTCAGTGGCCACACTATCACACAAGTTGGCAGGGCCTCCGACAGAAAGTAAAAGGACAGAAGAGATGGCGGTCCTCCCTGCTGAATCCAGTAGAACATGAACATGTTTCCAGACACCAAGATTTTCAAAGTTTTCAATGTAACAGTGATATTTACTTTGATAAGAAGGGTGAGGACGAGTGCCACACCCATCGTCAGTACTTCTTTGTATTTCCCTTCACTTTGCTACCATGTTTGACATCCTTTCAGTTTGAAGGATTCCAAAAAAGAAAAACAAAAAAAAAATCACATCCATCTTAAGTATACAGAGAAGCCACTAAGCAGATTGCTTTTTTTGTCTTTTGTCAGTTTTTTATTTGCCAGTGTTGCTTCTCCTTTCTGCTGTTTGTTAGCATTGAGGGTACAACGAGCAGCAGCGCTCTTGCTAAGTGCTATGATAGACTCCCCTATTCACAAATCTTTGCAAATGTGGGCGAAAGAAATCTGATCTTCTGGGTTAAAAAAGGAAAAAAAAAAAAAAAAAACTCATTTTGGTTTGACGCATTTGTCCCAAGCATGCACACACACACACACAGACACACACATAAACACACACACACCTGCCCCTCCCTCTCCCCCCCAAAAAAAACCAGTCACTGGTGTGAGTGTGGAGAGTAGGCTGGCGAAGAGAAGTGTTTCATTTACGCGTCCTCGGACAGAAAATGATCGACTTCTTGTAGTCTCCGTGTGAAAGAGTGCTTGGACGGTAGAGTCTGTGGCTTTATATTGCACGTCACTTGAAATGGTGGTTTTGCAGGTGGAGTGGGCGCGCGAGGGGGGGGGGGGTAAGCGAAGGTGCCACAACTTGAGGTTTTTCCACAACATCAGTGAGAGGGTCTGAGACTGAGACCAAACTGCGAGAGTTAGTCGCAGATGAATTGAGGTGCTTTTTAAGTGTTTCGTCTTTACAGTTCCATAGTAATAGCAGTGGTTCTTTTTTTTTGTCGTCCTTTAAACTGTACATGCGACAACCCCCCTTCCCACCCAAAACTCCCTCCCACAAGATAAGATTGACAGACACATTTGAATAATATCATTTCATAGCTTTGTTTGCAATGGTTCATGAAAAAAAACACTACAAAAATAAATGGCTTGAACAAGGCGAATAAGAGTTGCATCATTCCCTTTATAAATGTTGTGTGGGGAACTTAATCTGCTTGCAAAAAAAAAAGGAAAAAAAAAGCACTGAAGTTGTGAGCTGTGGTTGCTTATGTCAAGCCGCAGCAGCATGTACTTTTCCACTCAAGTTTCACTGGCTCAGAAATAAGGGTGTGCAAGTGTCCGTATGCTTCTTCACCAAGTACACAGAGTGAGTGAGGATAGCAGGGCAGGAAATAGTTTAAGGCTAATATTAGTGCTGAGAGAAAACAAATGTCGAGTCTGGACCAGCTGAAAGTTTGACAACCTCTCTGATTGAAGGGTTTTTACTTTGGGAATGATGCCTTTTTTTTCATGGATCTCTGAGGTGCAGTATGATTGCCTCAAAAGGCAGTGAGGGGTTAACGCAAGTTTAAGGTGGCAGCTCATCACTGTGTCAGTTTGACTAAAGAATGTTTCACACACAAAAAAAACTTCCTGCGTCTCCAGAAGTAACAGCTGAACACTGTGACCGCAACAGAACTGCAACTGAAATGCTGTTAAAAACATAAAGGAGTAGAGGAGGGGGACAAGCAGCGTAGATGTAGCCTTGTCCTCCTCTCATCTGTTTACTTCCACTCTGATTATCTCCACATTGATTTGCAAGGTTTTTGCTCCTGTTGGTGTTTGTTAAGCCTACATGGACTCCCCGCTCAGCAGGTCCCCAGGCAGAAGTGTATTGATTGGGGTGGGGCTCCCCATCACCCGTCCTTCCTCGCCGCTTGGGGGTCCCCACAGGCTGGAATACTGCTGAACGCCACCCCAAAGCAACTCGCCACCTGTTTTTGTTCCGCCTGCACCCAGGCCACTGCTACTGCTGCTGCTGCTGCTGCTGGCGCCATTGTTGTTGTTCCAGCGGGGTGAATGACCAATGGGATGAGCGGCTCCAGACGTGGTCCCGCCCATCCTCGTCTGATTGGTGCCTGGAGTGGCCTGCCAGCTGGTTGTTCCTCCCAGTGACTGGCCCTGTGCAAAGAAGCGGTTCACTTCCTCTTCCCCGGCAAACTCTGCCAGGATGGTGGTGTTTCCCAGCACACACCTGGACAGAGACAGAAGGACAGATTAATGTCTTTAAAACCTCTTTAATAAAAAAAAAACTGCGCCACATCAAACGTGGACATACATGTGCAAGGACTTCTGAGCCTTGGCAGCTTCATCCTTTGAGCTGTAGCGCACCACAGCGTTTCCCTGTGTCAGGTTGAGGTGGAATGTGATGAGGGGGCCGTGCTGCATGCACAGTGTACGCAGAGTCGAACCATCAATCTGAAAAACAAACACATCATTTGTTACACTGTAGCTACAAAGCAACAGACACAGCTGTAAATAAACAGTTTCAGCTTTTACCTGTGGAGTGAGGTTCCTTAAAACCAGCCAGCTACTGGTCCGTGTGGAGCTGTCAGTGTTCCATGTGGTACCTGCTGTGTATGACAGAGGCATTTAGTGTGAAACTACACTCAGCTTGCTGAGGATGATGATGATTTATTCCACCCAGAGTCAGTTGACAACTTAAACCACAACAAGGCCTTTTTAAGGCGTTGCTGTTCTATACTTTCACAGCCAGCCACATTAAAGAGTCTCCTGTCTGTATGCATGCTGACACTTGTATACAATTTTACAGAAGGTCAATTTTGGTGCTAAAAATATTTCCCTCTTATCCTGCATTCACATCATGGGGAACTAAAGCTGTAAAATCGCTTTTGTTGCTCATAAAGTACAGCTACTTTTGTAGTTCGTAGCTTTAGCCGCTCTTGCCCATAGAAAGTGAATGACTTTACAGCTTTAGTCGCACTTGGTTTGAACACAGGGTTAGAATACCTGTGGTGTAAGAGCTGCTCCAGCCTTGAGCCAGACCCAGGGAGCTGCCCCCCCATGTGGAGGAAGGCTTTGGGTTAGTGAGGCCAGGCGGGGGACGGGAAGGGGCCGTGGCGCTGCTCCGAGGGCCCTGTGGGACCTTCCATAGCTCATGGGACAGAGAGGCCTGGTTGTGAGAAATGGGTCCTGGAGACCAAGTAGATTTCATCTCCGACAGTTTACCTAAATGAAAGAGAGGAGGGTGAAAGAGGATTACAGACAGCTCCTCCCACAGGAGAAGCCCTGCAGAGCAGAATGTTCCGAGTGTAATATATATTTATTTTGCCTTTCACACATCTCGAGGAACCTTTATACACAAACTTAAATGATTTTTAATTGACAGCGTTTTATGCACATTAGTCTGTGGTCCCTGATTTTATGTCTGAGTATACGCATGAGATATGTTTGACAGACAAACAGAAGGACACTTATTTCAATCAAACCCACTAATAAGCTCAGTAATTCAGGGGAAAACAAGCTGCACCCTCCTCTGTTTCACACATACCACAAACAAATGGGGAGAAGATAGACCACAGGGGAAATATATAGTGCATGAGACGCAAAGCTGACAGGGAGAGAGCTCAAATGAAGGTCATATTTAGTCAGGAACAGTGACTTGAATGAAACAGGAGAACCGTGGTTCTCCAGTGGATGGTTGACACTTTGGGTGTTACATTACAGGAGAGGAGGAGGATAATGCTGATCTGCAGTGAATCAGTGTTTCCATGTACCTGCATCGTCCATCTCCGGGGACGAAAGACTGAACGAGCTAGTGTAGGCACTGACTGGCCAATCAGTGGAGGGAGGCAGAGCCTCGGTCTGAGATGAAGTGGGAGAGGAGCCTAAGCCGACAGCAGCAACACAAACAAATAGACACAAAGAAATAAGGAAAAAGAAGCAGAGAGAGAAAATGGAGCAAAGAAAAAAAACACACTACTAATGGTGATAGTAAGTTCATTAAGAAGAGAAACCAGTAAATGACAATGAAGAACAAAACGATAAGAAGCAGGCCCTCTCTTAGTACACGGACACACAGCTTGTTGTGTTTAACCTTTCTACATCATCAGCAGTGATGTTTTTCCCCCTGATGTCATAACAGCGCAGCCCTGTTCTCACCTCCACTCCGGTCCCGTAGCAGGTAGCGGTTGACATCTTGGATGTTGGTGTTGATGGTGGGCCCACTGGGGACACTGCCTGGTGTAACGTTGGGGTCAGTCTCTGGGTCAATGTTCTGCAGGCCTTTCCAAGGTACACCAGGGCAAAACTCTGCAAATCAAAATGTTTTTCTGATTATCAGGACATAAAACAGATACAGAAGACAAGATCTTCCCATTTACTTTTTCTGTTAAACAAACTGAGAATGAGGGTGTTCTACCTGGTGGCCAGTTGATATTGGTCCCATTGGCTATCTTATCACTGCTGCTTTTGCCCTGTCCCCAGCTGTCTGGAGGGACCAGGGGGCTGGTAGGAGAGTCTGAGCTGCTCATCAGGTTGTAGGGGCTGTATGAGTCGTCCAGCTGAGGTGGCTTACCAGGTGGGCCAAGGCTGGCACCTAAAAAGCAAAAGTAAATGAGGAAGTCTCAAGTCTGAGATTAAAAGCTTTACTTATTATTTATTTTTCCCTCCAAATAAACAACATTCCCTTTTCTTTCTCACCATGCTTGCCGAGGTTGGGCTCTAAAGGAGAGGAGTTTCCAGAGAGGCTTTCAATAGAGTTGGGGTGTGTCCACTGTGAGAGGCGCGATTGGGGTTGAGGGGGTTCCTTCATTGAGAGGCCTCCCACATCCATGCAGTTTACATTCATGTTTGGATTCAGTCCAGCTGTGGACGCAGATAAATGTTACCACACAGGTTCAGCGTTATGATTTTAACATTCATTAAGTGAGGCTGTTTGATACTCACAGAGAGAATAGGAGCTGTACGTGTTGGGAGATGACTGCGGCTCTTTGGTCTGCAGGTCAGGAAGGCCTGTAGCCTGGGGGTGACCTGGAAATGAGTCCAGGGTGGATTTGGCCCCGCCAGGATGCAAGCCTGAGTGGGAAGGGGGCTGCTGTTGTTGCTGCTGCTTCATCAGCAGTGCCTGGGCCAGCTGACGCTGGTGCTGTTGGATCTGCTGCTGCATGTTATTGATTGTACGTGCAACCTGGGATGACATCATAATGAAAACATGTTTAGGATCTATAATGTGCAGGAGTTACAGCTAATGTAAACATTGGTGGGAGTTTTTGTTTTGTCAGCTTTAGAGAATTATTTATAGTAAGCAAAGTTACAGTGCATTACAGTTTTTTGTAAGGAATAAGAGTTAAAGAGGATACAGTAAAAAATCCTGTATTTTTCATAATTAAGGCTTAAAAAAAGAGACGAGAAAATAAAACTTACTTGCTGCTCTTGTTGTCGAAGGGGGCCAGAAACATTGCGTTGCGCCTGCAACATCTGCTGTTGCAACTGTAAACGCTGGTATGCCTGTATAACAATACGAGTATGGTTTAAAAGCCTGACGATGGCACTGTGTCAGTCCTGATAACAGTGAAATAGCACGTAATAAAATGGCTTAATCTGGATGTACTAGATTTAACAAAAACATTCAACATCAATGAAAAAATGCTCTTTATGCACTTACGCTCTCAATAAAACAGAAAGTAGACGAGGCTGTATGACACTCACCAGTTGCAGCTGGTAAAGTTGATTCAGAAGGGTCATATGTTGAGGATTTATTGGCGAGGTTAAAAGTGCAGGATTCAGACCAATGTTTTTTGCTGCAAACTGTAAGAGCTGTGCTTGAACCTGTGGGCAAACATCAAATAGTGAATGCTTAACAAAATGTAATTACATCGGTTTTTATCATCTACACTACATGATTGAAACATATGTATATATAAATGAGTGTACCTGAGGGGAGAGAAACTGAGGCACTTGAGCACGTAGACTAGGCTGAGAGGAGCTGAGAGGCGGCACTGGCGGCTGAGGAGGCGGCTGCGGCTGCTGCATGGCCCGGGCTTGTGCTGCTCCACCAACGCCAAACATTCCACTCTGCATCTGGCAGACAGAGAGTGAGGGTCAAGACAGAACCAGCCACACAAACTGTCCAGTATCACCATTTTTTTCTGAAATCAATTATCTACACTGATCATTTCGTAATGTCCTACCTTATCCATGAAGGGCAAGCGGGGTTCTGTCGAGGGGTCTTTGGAAAGAAGCGGAGGTCGAGGGCAGCCCAGGGGCTTGTTGATGAGCCCATTGTTGTAGTCAGGTCCGGCTATCCCCATCCCACGCTTGTCCAGCTCTGTCTTTTTCTCAAGTAGGGCACTCATGGCCTGATCCAGGTTCATGTTGTTGCTCTTCAAAGCCTCCTCTGCTGGATCCCTCTGGGAACACAAAAGAAAAGTATGCTGTTGTAAAAATGTTCCAAGTAACTTACAAAAGAAACTGTACTTGAGCCATAAATGTCAATCAACTCACAGGGAAGCCCATGTCTGTCAGCTGTTTGATGAGACGATTCATGATCCAGGCATCCTCCTGCTTCCCAGGAACCTTACCCTGGGGAAGAGGATAAAAGGAAAGGATTAGCTAATGTAAAATAAAGGGCCGAAGAACCTGTCAATATGTAAGCAGCCCTGCTTCACACCTTCTGTGGGCCCTTTTTGGATGCATTGCTCCAAGAGTTACAGGAAGAGTTGCTCTCCTGGGAGGCAGTGCTGTTCCACATGTCTCCCTCCTCTGCATCCCACTGACCGCCTGACAGGCTCAGCTCTTCGCCTCCACCTCCCCATCCATCTTGCATAGGTTTGGGCACTGGAAAAATAATGAAAATATGGCTTATTTAAAACATATATATATACGTATATTTACGTATTTTTTGCTGTATTATCGACTCCTTTTTCTTTTGTTCTTTAAGCTGAAGTTTTTTGAGTTTTTTTGAAACTGCAACCAACAATTGGTGACAAATGCACATTTAAGTATTCATAGTGTGCCTTCTTTCATCAAGTGTCCACTAGTTTTAGTTGAGTGTCTAGCAAAGGTACTAATACATTATAATGCAGTAAAACAGCCACTCTAAAATACTGCAGTCACTAGGGGTCAGTGTTGGTATACTTGACTTTCATGAATTTTTCAGCACTGGAGCACACATCATTGTTCTTTAAAGGTATATGCACCTGGACAAGATTATACAGAATAAAGCCATTTACCAGGTTTGCAGGATGCAGACGTCATTGCTGGGTTTCCCCTGCCATAGCTGTCCGGGTTGCTTTCCCCCCAGCCCCCACAGCTTCCAGTGGGTTTGCCCCAGGCAGAGGTTCCATTGTCCACGCTGACTGGAGAAGGTGCAGGTTCTCCCCAAGAGCTCTCTGATTTAGTGTGGGAGCTGGGTACCTCTCCCCACCCTGAAGGACAAACAAAGGCAACCGCATGTAAATAAAAATTCTTGAATGTACATAAACTGGAATCTATATAAAAAAAATTGGCACAAAGAGATGATATGCACATCTAAAATGACAAGAAACTAATAATGTAAGAGGGATGGGACAATCGCAACAGTTACTGCGCATGCTGCTCTTTCCCAAATCTTTTCGAAGCTAGTGAACAAATTAAAGGAACATTTCAGGTCAGAATCAAAAATTATTTTTTTGTGTAGAAAGAATTTCATGCAAAGATTGCTCCCACCATGGTCTGTGAATTTCCCCCAATAACTGCCATGATTACTAAAAAAGAGTTGCTGATATTGAGTATTTACATTTATATTTTTTTAATGCTTTGAGTACTTTAGGACAAGTGCAATCTAATTTTGTTATACTGAAGAAAGGAAGGAGTAGTGGTAGCAGTAGTAGTAATATTTGTTTCTTGTTTGATAGCCTGTCAATGTGAGCCTCTGTTAAATACTCTTTATCCTTCTGTTTTGGAGTGTGAAGGGACAGCCTGACTGAAACCTGGGCTTGGCTTAGGAGGATGCTTGATGAAGGGAGGAGATGCCCATTTAAGATTTGGCGCAACCCACTCCCTTTTGGCATGAGCAACACAGTGCTGTCTCTAGGCCTGCAGCAGTGCCAGGCTAAGCTTAGCTCTTCTCTCTCTCCAGGGAAAGGTCAAATCCTTAAGGCTGCTCCAAAATTACAGTTAACATTCAGGCTTCTGGTGTATAAGATACAATGATCTAAACAAGGCAGACTGAAACAAATGCTCATTTCTATCCCAATTTAGTGATGAATACTGAGAATTGACTGTTAACTGCTTTTAACCCACAGTCAGCAAGGTGATCTGTTACCAGGTTTTATGCAGTCCAATGTGCATTCAACATGTAGGGTCAAGTGAGGGACAGCAGGGGGTGTCTGTCCCTTCTTAGTGCCAAGGGGCTTGCTCCACCTCCTCCCTTCAACTACTGACAGATGGTGGCTTCCATATAATCACACACTTCCGATCCGTCTCAAACAGTTTGTAGTGAATCAGTATTTTCACGAGGCACTTTGTAAACAGCATTCTTGTGCCTCTTGAATACCCATGTGAAGTTGCCAGGGATACCCACACAATCATGCCCGGTGTTGTGAAATGTGAGAAGCCTCATGGAGGGCCAGGGCTGTTACTGCCTGAGTGATTTAGATAGTTGATTAGATGTAAATCCAGAGAGTGCAAACTAGGTCAAGATTTTACCTTTAAGTGGATCAACAGCTTGCGGCTTAATAGTGCACCATGCTAACTATTTAACCAGCTTTCATGTTTGACACCTTTACTCTGAAGCAGGAAAACACAGGGAGGAAAGCTCATTTACATTTCAAATCAAATCAGCTTTAAAATCGGAATATTGTGGCTGACTCTGAACTATGCGGCACAACTACACACTGCAAAATTAGAACATTCAGTTGTCTTACCTTGAGCTATCAGGGGACCTCTGTTGTGAGATGGCCCAGACTGATGTTGCACAGGATGATCCATAGGCCCACTGGTAGGGCCTGGGTTTGGGGTGTTTTGGCTATGATTCTGCAAAGGTGCAGGCGGGACATGAAACTGGTGATTGTGAGAGTGAGGATGGTTGTTGCTCGGAACAGGCGGGTTATTGCCTCCAGTAGTAACTTTTGCCTGTGACATTCCTGGATTGTTCCTATCCCACAGATTTACCGCCTTATTGTAGGTACCAGGGTCACCCCAAGCAGAGGTACCATCATCTATTTCCATCTTGCGTCGAATTGAAGGAGGGGATGGTTCTTCCCAGCCTGTGGGCTCAGCTGTGGGCTCCTGCTTACTACCAGTCCAGCCAGTTACTGGCTTCACTGAGCCTGAGCCACCCCAAGAGCCCATGGCACTTCCTCCACTATTACCACTGGGCCCTTCTTGAGGCTTGCCCCCCCAACCTTGAACAGGGCCAGAGGGACATTGGGGAACTGACTCACCCCAGCTACCATTTCCTCCAGATCCAGATATCCCAGGTCCTGAAGTAGACATTCCCCAGCCACGTGGGTTTTCTTTCCAGCCCCCTGCCTCTCCCTCCCATCCGTGATTAGTGGGACTCTTCTTGTTCTCTTCTGGCTCTCTCCAGTCTCCTGTGCTATTGCTTCCTCCACTGTTACCCCAGTTGTGTGGTGCTTTGGGTTGTTCTCCCCAGCCCTGGGAGGTGGACTTGATGTTAGACTCATCCCACCCTGCTGACTTCTCCTCTCCCCACGACTGACTCCCGTTCTTGGGTATGCTGTTGGTGGGGCCTCCTGATGGAGGGTTGGCCCACCCACCAGGGCCACCTGGTGGCTTAATGTTGTTGGGTGGCTCTCCCCAACCAGAGCTGGACTGGGTGGTAGCGGCTATGCTCCCACCCCAACCAGAAGCTCCCTGAGAACCAGGCACATCATTTTTGCTTCCAGGGTCAGTCCTCTGACTGGGGACTGTGTTAGTGTTAGAGGGCCCCTGGGTATCAGTTGGAGTGGTTGGACTAGAGCCCCATGAATCAGTGCTTGCATCATTTTTACGTTTTGTATCATTCATATCCCAGGTGGTGTGCTGGCGAACAGGAGTTTGTCCCCAGCCAGTGTTGCACAGCACCCTGGGATCTAGATCCTGTGCAGGCAGCAGTGGAGCTGTATTACCTCTGGATGAGTGGTCTCTTGTCCGAGGATGTCCTTCCATACTGTCACTGCTTCCTTCACTAGCACCAGCTGTGCTCACAGCTCTGTTCCAGGGACTTGCCTGTGAATCCTGGGGAGGAGAGCTGGGTGCATGCCAGCCACCTTGGGCCTCTTCAGTGTGCTGCTTCCCCCAGTCTCCAGCAGACTGCTCACCCCAGCCTCCAGAGTTCCCTGCTCCTCCTCCATGACCCCAGCCAGAATCCCAGCCAGGGGCCTCCTTAGATGATGTTGATTTTGGGTTGCCACTTTTACCCCATACTGAGTTACCATCCTCTCCATTGACTTGTGAGACTGCTGGTGGTGGTTGGCCCATGGAACCCACACCTACAGGTGCACTACCCCATCCAGTCAAGTTGTGGATGGGGCTGGGGGGTTCCTGCTTATTAGTGTGATTTGGTCCATCACTTTTAAGGTTTTGAGGTTCTGAACTGAAAGACACATTCGTGGACTGGGAGGGGTGTGGCTCTGAGGCATCAGAAGCCATTATGGTACCCCAAGCACTGCCAATCCCCGAGGAGTTGCTGTTAGTGTTGGCTCCGGTACAGGTGCTGGTCTGGGCTGGTGGGGGGCCTGGTGGATTACAGAGGTTGGGCGTAGGCTGTGGAGGTGAAATGGTGTTGGCTCCCCCTGAGCTGCCTCCCCCTGTGCCACCCCCATCGTGCCCCAACATGGGCCAGGCAGATGGGTTGGCATTTGGGTTAAGGTTCAAGTTAAAGTTGGTAGTAGAGGATGATGAAGGAGAACCCCAGCCCCTACTGCCTCCACCTCCTCCCACGGGGCTGTCACCCTTCCCTTCACTACCCACTGAGGACTGAGAGGTGCAATGGGAGGGTCCAGGTCCAGAGCCCCAGCTGCGATTGGTTGCAACCTGATTAGAGAGCATGCTGGTTCCAGTATGATTGGCAGGGCTGGGCCCACTGTTGGCTTTGCTGCTTAGGTGGTTGGCAGGGAAGTGGCCTGTCTGGCTATTGGAGCCCGTGGCCATACTCACTATACTACTACTGCAGGTACTGCTGCTGCTGGTCAGGTGACCAGAGTCACTGTTCAAAGGGCATCCTCCTGGAGGGGCCTGGCTCTGGCTGAGGGTAATAGAAGGCCAAGCCTCTGTGTCCCTCTGGTCAATGATCAGTTGATCCCAGCTACTGAGATTGGTGGAAGATGCAGCACTTGTGGAAATCCTGTTGACTGGCAGGTGTCCCCAGAGGGGATTATCATAATGGGCTCCCTGGCCACTCTGTGGGGGCAGTTCTGTTTGTGAGAAAAGAAAAAGAACAAAAAAAACTGTACATGAGCACAAAAAAGTGGATGAAAGCCACAGGTTACACACATCACCACACCCACATTAGCTTACTAACACTGAAATACCATAGCAACATGTAAGGTGTCTACTTATGTATACATTAACTTCAAAAGATGCGTTATTAATGAAAATGAATGCCACCCACACAGGAAAATGACTAATATGATACTAGAGAAAATAATGTCATTTGAAAATAATGTAACCATTACGCAATTCATTGGTCACACATATTTCACACATGACAGGAATAATTCTCTTTAACAATGTCACTAAAGACAACAATGGAGTATTGTTAAGCATTTATTTGTGTTTGTCATATAAAGCAGTCATGGAACATTGGATGTATTTGCTGATATTGCTTCAAATGTTCATTTGCGGAATTCTAGTAAACAAATGTTGTATTTGAAACATTAAGGGCTCTGAATGTTGTTTTTAATAACATGTTCAATAGAGTGTTTTTTGTTTGAGACCATTGATTGTCTGTTACTTTAACTTTAGACATTGTCAACTTGAGTGGATCATGTTGGACTAGGACTTGCCAGCAGGAATAAATGTTGAGCAAAAGTTACTTATTATTGATCAGCTCATAGAAGCTGCAAAACATACACAAAAAATTTTCAGGCCAAAATTCCTTTTTACCTCCAAACTATTGATCCTAAAGTAACTTAACTTACAGGTAAAAGTTAACTGTAAGTTCAAAAAAATATTATTTCATGGTTACAAACATTTGATTGTTTACTATTAAATTATTATTACATTTGTATATTATACTAGATTATTGTATTCAAAAAAATGACAAGATAGTGGGTGTGTGCTAAAGTAATGTTGGCCATATTAAGCATTTCTTATTAGACAAAAACATCACACCAGTTCAGATATTGTGTGAGCCAAAGGCACCAACTTTACTCCAGTTTTTAAACTTCTGACCTATGTGGGGAAAAAACTTTGGGAATCCCATCACTTCACCAGGTCAGCCTCCATCCGTCTGCACCCTCTCTTATAACTCGACGTACTTCTCTTAGAACTCTGTAGAGGGAGTCAAGTGACCTCCCTGAATTCCTGCATGCATTTGGACTGTGTTGTCACTAAATAAGTCTAATTACAGCTAATGACTCATTGACTGGTGCCACCTCACTGCCTATTTCCTGCAATCCTTCATGCTGCAGTCACTGCTGTTTACATGCATCGTCACATGCATGCGAATACACTGACTGTATCAAACCTACATGAGGTAAGTGACAGCATTTGTGTGCCACCTCCTGTTTCCAAGCTTACTTCAATGCTTGTAACTGCAGGGAAGAGAGAGAGGACAGCAAGAGATCGGAGGGAAAAAAAGAGGGCACTGTGTTTCTGACACACACATCGTTGTCGTTCTGTAGCGTCACTCTACTAAGAAGTGCAGTACCGCCATTTTCTCAGTCCTGAACTAGAGCCAAAAAGGCTCTGATCTGCCGTCTGTATCTCAACCCCTGCATGCCTCACTTGCAACAATAAACACATAACATAGAACGCAACACTGCATGCCTGCAAAGCACTGTCGCTAAAGCTTCCATCAACATTGCATAAATACAACCAACCAAAAAAAAAAACACACACAGAAGGCAGATCGCAGACAGAAAAGAAAATGAGCAACACAGAAATGAAATACCTGTGGAGAGGTGCCTCCCAACCATCCTGTAAAGAGCTAGGTTTTGTGCAATGCAGCGACCATCCTTGTCTCAATATGTCTGCTCGGCTCGCCAAGCCTCTGAGGCTCATTTCTGAAATGCTGCCAAGAAGTTGCACAGCTCTTGCGCGGCATGAGAGAACCCCCCCTTCCCCTCCTCCTTCCTCACGCCCTGTCCCTCCCACCAAACACTGCTTTAGCTGGGTCTTTCCTCTTCTATCTATTGCCTCCCTCTGCCTTTTATTTATATCATGCTCTATTTAGATTCTGACGGAGGATATTCTCCTACTCTGGAAAAGCAGGGAAACATGGGCGGTTGGGGGAGGGGAGGGATGGGAATGTTAGAGAGAAATGTGGGAGACTGGCGACCTTCAATATGCACTCACAAGGCGTGAGGTAAAACAAAAGGGGGGACTCCTCTAACCCCCCCCCTCCTTCTCCCTCACATCTTCCAACCTTTCAAAACTGTCACGAAACATTTAGCTCCCCATGAATAGCTGTGGCAGGCATGAGACAGCTTACAAAAAGTCTGTACAGCTCCTCCAGTGTAATTTTCTCACACATATGCACGTTCATGCATGATGGCATATGATCAAATGACAAACAAAGACAAGTTATCTAAATACAGAACTGCCTTTTGGTTCAAGAGAAGCAACACTAGGCTTGGGATGGAAAACTGCCATTGTACACAACAAGGACAAATCATTAAAGAACCTGTATTATTTGATCACATTGCATTGGTGATGGGGATTATTATGGCAATGGAACTACACAAAAACACCAGAGTAAAGATATCCATGAGATATAGCGGGCATAGAGGGAAGGATAGGAAGGGCAGGGAGCTTGGCACAAGAAAGAGAGAGCAGCAGCCTCCTGAATCAAAGCTGCTATTGTTTACAAATGATCCCAGCGCCCACATAACAACACAATAAGTCAATGTTTGGGAGAGAACAGAGTCCCTTTATGGCTGAGGTTCAGCCCCCTGTGCCTCTCAACCACTCTGAGGATCAGAAGAAGAGCAAGGTCATGGCCACTCGCTCTTTGTGTGTTAGCATACACGTTTTATGGACTACATCTAGTGTGTGTATACCTTAACACCTGGGAAAGACAGGAAAAGAAACACTTCCTGGAGATCAGCAGGTGTTCATTTAGCCTTAATTATAACAAAATTGAGTGCAAGCATTGATTGTATACTAAAGAGACATTATATATGTATCATTTTCAGTGCATTGGTGAGAGAAATGATCATAAAATAAAACCAAATAAAATCATTCCACAGCAAAGATGTGACCATGGGGCTCTCATGGGATTGACTTGCCTTTGAAACCAGCCTGGCCATTCAAGGTACTGCAGTTCTAGCCACATTTTGCCCCATGTTGAGAAGGTGTGTGTGTATGAAGGTAGAGTAGAGCTAGGATTGGATCCAGAGGGCTGAAAATACACAGGGAGCAAAGATGGACAACGAAGAACAGAGATAAAGGCTGAGAACAGAGCAACAAAATAATCTAGTAGGGATGTGTGGGCCTCAGCTGTACTCTTCCTGGCTTAATGAAGTCCCAGAGGGGCAGAAAGACTGGATAGTACAGAGCTGACAATGCATTGTTGCCAGCCCGATGAACGAGCTCTCTGATAGACACACACACTCCCTGGAATATGGAACCTCTGTGTTTAATGATCACAAACACCACATTCTGTATTTGATTTGATGCATTGTAAGCGGTGCATAACAATAAGGCAAAAAATGCCCTAGTAAAGTCCTTTTTCAAACAAATAATGTGCAGATATCTTAATGAGATAATAAACTGAACATTGTAGCATTGTGGAATCTTGAGTCTCTTTTACATTGAAAACAAAAACAAAAACTACATTTATCCTTAAACTGGGAAAAATGTTGCCCTGGACTAAATAAATGTACAGGTACATAGTATTATTGACACTTTTTTACACAAAGCAAACTGTTTCTACAGTACAATTATTAAAACTGAGGGAAACCATCATGCAATCAGGCACTAATACTAGATGCATTAGTACCGGTAATACAACATTTCTAAGGGTCATAAGCTGGCACATAAAAACGCCCTCAACACACTGAGCTATTTCAGCAGCTCTATAAGCATTATTACAGTGTGAGTTTAGAATAATTAACAATAGCAGACTGTTTTTGTGTGGCTGAAATTTAAGGGTGTGAGTGAGGCAGCATTACAGTGGCTTGTGTATCCTGACAAGACAAAATTGAAGTAAATCTTGCCAGCTGCCATCACACAATGACACAACCAGTAGTTCATTGTTACTGCTATATGCCGAAATGGCACAGATAACTGGCACAATCCTGTAACATGCACACACGTTGTTTCATATTCACATATTTTTATTCACAGACAAAATATGTCTATGAGATGACATCTGGCTGTCATGTTTGCCTATCAGTATCCTTTTCTCCCCCTCTTGCTCTAAAGGATAAACCAGGTCAAGGGCTTTCTTCAGCATGCCAGTCTTAAAATAGCTTGCTCTCTCATGCCTCCTCAACATGAAAGGGCCTTGGGATATGGATTGTTAGCCAAGCAAAATGCAACATCAGGAGAAGGCTATAATAATGGGAGGATTGACAGACATACACACAGTATATGCAGCTAACTGACTAATCCTTGCTGTCTTGAGGCCAAACAGAGCGAGTGTGTGAGATGCAGTTTTGGTAAAGCAGAGGTGGAGTAAGTGAGCGCGTGCATCAGAGGACAACGAACGCGGCAGAGAAAGGCTGAGGAGAACGGATTGGATCGACACAGAGCTTGTGAGACAAGATAGGGGGGGGGGGAAAGAGAGCGAAAGCTGAACATTTGTGGTTAACAGAGAGCTGATGTTTAATCACATCACAAGACATCCCAGTCCTCTTTGAGGGGATTCCCAAGGCTCTTTTACAGCATCATCAGCAGACTTAAAGAGCACATTAAGTCTAGCGTGCATGTACTCTCTCTCTTCTCAACCAGACAAGCTATTAGCACATCAGCTGTACTGTTCTTTGACTTGACAAGATCTGTTTATATTAAGAGGTTTTTGTCGGTGTCTGCCTGCTGGTATATGATCCTTGATCATTCTTTCATGATGTTAGAAAAATGCTATAAGCTAAAAATCTTTAGTGCTCTCACTCAAATGATGTTCTCTGTCTGAGTAGTTAACAATTAAACAGACTGTTTTTGCTATACAGAGACTAATAAATAATAGTCACAATTCATTTACATGAAGGGGCCCAATGCAGATTCTGAACCAGCTATGTAGAATGTTGGTTGTGTGTAAATGAATAATGCCTCCCTGTCCCCATGCAGCCTGCTCCCAAAACACTCTTTCTGCAAACGTCTACCAGGTGATGTAAAATGCATCATCCGACAGCTGCTTAAACTACAAATCATACGTTCACATTTTTTTCCTCTGACTTCATAGTTTGATGGTGGAGTCAGACTAAGACAGGCAGAAGACGCTGACTGTCAGACTATGAGCAGGGCTGCAGTGCTGTGTGGAGGGTCAGCTGTGAGAATACAGTTTTGTTATGATAAGGTTGCACATGTGTTTGTAAAATCACATGTAAGCTTTGGTAAAGGAAATCAATTTTGTCAGCACACAAGACTGTGTAGAGGAAGGAGGTAAAGGATTGCTTGCATTCACTTAACTTGCTTGTAAGGTTTAAACAGACATGGCTGGGGAGACACATGAATGATCATGAAGTTGCCTTAAAGGTTGTGTCTATCCACCTTTTTGTCTGTCTGTCCTACTGTGATCATTCAGTTTAAAGACACACAGAGAGCAAAAGCAGAGTCGAGCTGGTTTGCCAGAGAGGGGCGGAGAGAAGCAGCAGCTTTTACCGTAAGCCATGAGTCACTTCAGCCCACAGAACTGGACCTCTGCCATTCTCTCTCCTTCTATACTTCTTTCTTTCTAACTCAGTCCTCTATCTATGCCAGGTCAGTCCCACTGAGGTGGTCCGCCAACTAGCTAGCTCTGTGATGCTCCTCCTCTAAAAGCAGGAAATACTGGTTTGCTGGTCAGCAAAGCTGAACGAAGAGTCGGAAGACAATTGTGAAGAGGAGGAAGAGGAGGAGAGGATAAACATCTCATTGCTATGGAGACAAAGCTGCATTCAAACAGAGAGCACCTGAACGCATACTAATGGAAATGTTTTTTCTTTGTCACACAATATAATCACCAAACCCCTTAAAATATAATCACTTTTAAACAGTAGGAAATATTTTGTTAGGAAATATAGACTATCGCTACTTAGGAACACATCATGTTAAGCTGCAGGAAGGGAAAATACAGACACGCGCACACACACATAAATACAGCCAGCTGTGTTTACTCTTTATCCTCTAGCCCTGTATTCCTCTATCCCCATTCCTAATTCCCACACAGGCAGAGTGAAAATAAACAACAGCCAGCATCACCTGATGCAAGTGCTTTTGCAGGTACGTGTCATACAAAAACTAAAAAGAAAATGGTAGCCACTGTCTTTCAAAAGTGGCAGGTATGCATATATGGGTTTGATGATGACAACTGCATTAGAGAGCACTGTTGAGGGACATTTGTAAACAATCAAAGCAGCTATGTGAGACACTAATTCTGTTATCAATAAGAGGCAGTTACTGCCCAACAGCATAACTATGCTTGTCTGTAGGCAAGCTACATGAACAGAAGGTTGAAGAGTGCAGCAGGTCCACTTGTGGCGGGACGTCCCTTGGTGATAAGAGGCACGGTCCAAGAGGGCACAGGCTATGACTACATTAACAAGTGCCAGTGCTTCTGCTGGCAAAAGAGTGGGGACACCTCTCTGGGTGGGTAACACTGCTAGAGCGGAGACTGCAGTTGCTTTGCTGTTTGCACACACTTGCCACTTCCACTGCTTGGGGGCACTGCGAAGACGGCACTGGGGTTTCCAAGAGGAGAGTAGTGAGGAGCTTGACAGAGCCTGGCACAGCGCAAATGGGGTCTATGGAACAGGTTCTATGGAACAATAGTACCAAAAAATTACATTGGTCCAGTTGCCAAAAAAAGATAATAACAAAAGTCACCAGCACAGCACCAGTCTTTCCTGGAAAACTACTGTGGCTGAGTTTATTCTCCAGTTACTATTTTCAAAGGCATGGCCACACCAGGAAACAACCATGCACTTAAATTCAGAAAGGCAAACGAGGAAATGTCTATAAATGCACAGGATTTCTGTCTCTCCAGTTTGCTTGAAGCTTGATTCTAGGCAGTGGTCAGTCTAAACACATGGCTGTTCGTTGGAGAACCAGAGGGCTGCAATAATCCCAGGGTGGCACTGTTAAAAAAACTTTGCCTACAGGCACAGCCAGGTCACATAAATCTCTCAGATTCTCAAGCGGTTAGGTACCAGGTAAAGGACCTGCCTGCTGCATTATTGTGCGACAGCTATCAGGACAGCGATGGAAGGAGTCCTCTTTTCCATCCAGATAACCTAGTAACAAGTGCTTGCTCACATTTACATTTCATGAAACAACAGAATGTAAATCTCTTTCCCCCAATTCTTTTTTTGTCTCCCTCTTCTGGTAGTGATTACTCAAACACATGCAGGTGAGCTCACCTCTATTAGGTCACAGAATATTGGCTAGGCACTAATTTAACCTGGCATTCTAGCTGTTTAAGCCCTCACATCATGCAGTATATCACGTTTTGATAAGTTATACAGACTATAAAAATATATCACATATATGTGAATTACAGCATCCTCACCAGTCTAACAGGTTCTAACAGGTCAGGGGTCACATTAACACAAACAGGATGATCAGGTCAGGGTCACAGATCTGCTGCTAGATGGGACACAATATGGACGCAAAGCACACTGGATAATCGCCTCAGCACATTTCATTACATAATAGCATAAGCTGGTAAACTAGTATGTGAACAAGCCGCAAAACCTGCTTAAAACCTACATATATACTGTACAAGATCAAACCCAAACATCAGCTGATTGGACGTAATGTGCATGGAGCCAAAAGTGGTGTTTCAGTCCTTATTAATAGGGGGGCACAGAGGGGTGAACCTTGTAAAGCCAACAAAACAAAGAAAAAGAAAATCTTTGTGCAGCCTAAGTGAGTTATTGAGAGCAGGGCTTTACCATTGGCTCCCTTCAGGAGTGTGCGCAGTGAAACAGTGAATAATGTGGCCAGTCGTCACACACAAAAACAAAGAGTTATGTAATGGTGAGGCCCACACTGAGGGTAGAGGGCGAGATAATGTCACAGATCGTACAGATGCACAGCCTTGTAAATATCGCCGTTTCCTTGCATATTGCAA
This sequence comes from Parambassis ranga, assembly GCF_900634625.1. Lineage (NCBI taxonomy): Eukaryota > Metazoa > Chordata > Actinopteri > Ambassidae > Parambassis > Parambassis ranga. Next base: position 6,398,426 of record NC_041029.1, on the reverse strand, counting down.
CTCCTTTTGTTCATGCCTGTCATGACAACAAGTGTGATCCAGTTTTACTTGCATGTGCAGGAGAGACTCAAAGTGCTAGAGCTCGCCTCTCATCTGATTGCTCCACATCTGCTCCATTTCCTCTCCTTTTCTGTGCTATTCCCTCCCCACCTTCCTGTGCTGCGTTCTCCTTTAGTTCCAATGATCTACTACTACCTTTTTCTATTATTACTCTACGAACGGTGGCGGATGAGCACGGTCAGCATCAGCACTGTCAAGAGGTGATTTCCTCTTACAAACAGACGACTCACACAGGTATTAATAATAATAATAGTTTTGGAGGCGATCGTTTACAGTTGGAACTGATGTGTGACGTAAATTCTTCTAGAAGCTCGGGGGGGAAGGGAGAAGATAGCTGGCTGCTCAGTCAGCCAATCACAGGACAGAAACATGGAGGGACCGGGGAGGGATAGGGGAGTGAGAGTGAAAGAGAGTGCCGACATAGAGAAGGACGAGAAAGAGGCAGAGCAGAGAGAGAGTGCTGTGTGTGTGTGTGTGTGTGTGTGTGTGTGTGTGTGTGTGTGTGTGTGTGTGTGTGTGTGTGTGTGTGTGTGTGTGTGTGTAATAAAGTCTCCACCCCCTTGCGCCATCCACCACGAGCTCCAGTCACACTGCCTCTAACACAGCTTCGGTCCAAATCCGCTTACAATTAGAGCACTATTTGCTGATAGTATGCCACGCTGCTTCTTTAATTCAAAAGAACGTGCCATATCTGGCACATATAGTAATATAATGACATCAAAAAGACATGCAGAGATTGATTAATTCTTAAGAGAGGCATCTGGAAATAGAAAACACAAATAATAAATGCTACTGGCAGGTGCGGCTAATGAAGCATGTGTGCACAAAGCAGTGCCTTACTGAATAAAAAGTGAGAAAAGAAGAGTAAATGAAGATCAGAGTCACTCTCTCTGACAGCTTATTTGCAAAAACACAGTCCTCAGCCGTGCAGCTACACAGGAGAATTCCCAGCTCATCAAAGATGCACATCAAGCCTCGGCCTTGGGGCTGTGTGCGCTACTTGTAGAGGATTTTACACTTAAAAAGGTTCTTAATTTCAGAGAGAAAAGTATGATAGCACACTTCCCTAATGTTTAAGACCTAACTGGTTAGGGGGAGGTTGTCTGGGGAGATGGGTGGAGAGCTGATTGCTGAACTTCATGACAGCAGCAGAAGAATTTTAAAGAGGACCAGCATTTATGTAGGTTGCACCCTCCTGTGGCAGTGTGAATGTATTGCGTGCAAAACTTAAAAAAAATTGTACCTGTTTAATCCGTTTTTTAGGGCGGGACTTCGCAAAGACACCAAAGCCTTTTAATGCCTAAACCGAACCATTCCATGACTGATAACAAACGTCAAGAGACGGTTCACGGCTGGACACAAAAACATCATCTGAGTTAGTTAAATGACCCTAAACAGGGAATGAAATGATTAAAGGAGCTCTAACACCACGTTTTTCCACTGCAATGGGTAAATAAAGGGCAGGGGCTCCATTATAATATTGTAAGGCTATTCAGGAGATAAGAAGTTAACCCTTTAAAGCTTCAACCTTAATTGTAGTCTTTTGGTAATTAGGAGACTAAAGTCATAAACACTGCAGCCATGGTTTTACAGCTTTTCCAATAAATCCACAAGAGTACTACATTTCTTCTACTAGTTCATGTCGAACAAAATGACATTTTCACACGTTTTTACATGTTACTGTGCTCTGTAAAATCTTAGCAGTAGAGATTTTTATTCGTGTTAAGGTTAAGTTGATTGGAATGCATGCGTGCCATCTAACACTTCAAGCACACTCTATTGCTGCCTTTGCTGCCCAATAAATACCACTTAAAAAGAAGCAAATCTGTTCCATATAGATTAAAAAAAACTATTTGAAAGCACTACATGTCAGACAGCACAGTGCAGAGAAATCAAGGCTACACAGGTCAGAGCATTTATCAAAAGGTAAACAGAAATATGAGTAGTGCAACATAATCACACACCTGAGTGGGTTAATACAGTGTAAGGCAACTCCAATTTCTCTCCACATGTACACAAACGCTCTCATCTTTTCATTTTCAGTATGCACAGGTTGAAGAGGGGTACTTGTGTGTCTGCTGATCTCCCAAGGCATGTGGAAACCAGAGACAAAATTAAGTTGACTGATCTCCTCTCTGTCCCTGGCCTGTTGTGCCAACAGCTATAGGCAGAGCAGATTCCACTCTCTGTTATGATTTAGAGGAAGTGAAATGTGAAAGAGTGTGGAATGTCCTATCCTGCTGACCTAGGCAGCACCTGCTGCTCCTACAACACGGCAAAAAACGATTGTTTCTTAAATACTACACATAATACATTACACTAAAAGGTTGGGAATTTTTGCGGCAGAGAAATGACACAAATGGCACAATTTTTAGTACCAGTAGCTGAATACAGATGTTATGTTATGTCTATTGTTATTTAAAGTGCAGTTTATCATTACCAGCACAGCATCCATTCAGGCTATGCTTCCTGGGATAAGACATGAAGAGGCGGTGCCGATGACAAGAGGAGCGCTGGTATAAATCCCCCCCCTGATCACACCACAATTTATGGTTCTCCAACACAAAGCGCTGGGCGTAATTAAGCGAATGTGAAACGGCAAATTAATCTGTTATGAAATTACTGCTGCGACACTACTTTGTAATAATGTTATCTTTTATTGGCCTATGTAAATGTGCGCCTTTGTGTGTATGTGTGTTTCTGAGCTTTGATAGGAATAAGAATGCAAAGCATGAACATAAACACAAGAGCTCATTCACTACTGATGCACCCGACAGGTTCTTAATACCAACCTGGCCAGTTTGTTTTGAGAGCTGCTCAGCACCGCTTAAACAATATGAATAATAAAGCTATTTGCAGGACACTTAAACATAGCTTTAGCAGCTCACAGTTGCAAAAATCCAGCGACACAAAATGTGTAAGTTGCATTTTTGTTTGGGGGGGCTATAAGGATCCAGTTACAGTGGTTACACAGACTGACAGGTAACTCATTGATTGGACAGCTCTGGAAGCTGCATCCTGCATCATCAGTGTAACATGGACCCACAGGGAAAAAACAGATGCTGGTAATTGACAGCAAGTCATGCTGAACTTTAACTGTGCCTCATTTTATGGCCATCACTGCAACAATGTAGACGTTATGGATACTGAGAGTCTATTCACTTCTAATAAGCTGCCAGAAATACACAAGTTACAAGACAAGCTCAACACACCTTTCCTGTCTTCCTGAGCAGAACAAAAATCAGATGTCCATGTGTCCATGTTTTGCTTTCAAACCACAAACAAACCACACCAGTAATCTTGTGGAACAGACAGAGACAGTAATTCAGACTGAGGCAGAGGTCAGCTTTTACACCACAACAAACTATCCACTAAATGTGCCAGGCCTTGTTTAAAATGTACTTAATAGAATGTGGTTAGGTTTGCTAATTACAGTAAATTCATAACTCTCCCAGCTTGGGTTAGTGTGGCAGTGGAGTCTGTGCACAGTGATGTAAAGTTTATGAGCTGCATCTGTGCGTCTGCACAGACACACGATGCACATATGATGCTGTTACAGTAGGAGACAGGGAAAAACAGTGTGTGTGTGTGTGTGTTACTGAGCCAGTAAAAAATAACCTACAAAGGGCCCCCTCAGCTGTGCCGGCAAACAGGAAACCAGAGTGCATTCTCACACTTTCACATGGCTCCATCTGTTTCTTTTGCTTTCACATGCTTTTCTCTAATGTGTTCATATCAACCAGAGACACAGTGTTTCAGCAGCAGCCTCTATTATTTCACACACAAATGTAAACATGACAATTCATTCTGTCTCCTTCCTCACACCCTACTGACTTCTGCTCCCTTTCCCCTGCGCTCCTTCCTCCTCTGGTCCCAGGTTGGGCCTCTCTGCTACACCAGGCAGGAGGTGGTGTAGTGTTACTGTCGTGCTTGGGGTCCTCCTGGTAATCTCACATGTATGGATGCTTGTTTATTCAGTCTACCACCAGACCTGGTCTCCTAATTAGTTCCCAGTATAGTTGCGTTAATATCACACAGACAATTTGCTTTTCTCATTGACTGGTTAAATAAATCACGAATTTAGACCAGAAAATATATTTCTCTGTCAGCGTAAATTTTTTAACCACAAATCTGTCAGAATAACATTTAAATTGTGATGAATGCTGCCTGTTAACACATTTTGTATCTCTGGAGTTACAGTGGCAAGAAAATAATCAATCTGCTCTTGAACCAAGGATAACTGCCTACAAGGGGTGTTCAGATCAATCAGCCACCGATCATGATCGTTCATCCCTGGACATGTCCCTATTTATATAAAGGAACCGGCTGCAAACTGCTGTGGAAACTAACATGAAAGTCCAGGCAGCAGAACCTAGCAGTTCATATCTCTGGTGGACAGACAGGCCTGGCTTGTTATAGCAGCTTTATATACCTCTTCCCTGTTGGATCTGCAGCTGCCACAGAGCAGGAGCTCAAAACCTGCAACCAAAGCCTAATTTCCACTACAGAAGCCACTTTTCAGTCAACCTCAATCAGGTATCTCACTAAGGTGTGTTTGTTGGCTATTTCTGTGTGTCGTCTTTTGAGGTTCCCTCTCACATCTAACCTCTTAGGTAAGCAGGATGAGCCCATGGGGAGGCTTCAGATGCAGCTGCACCATCCCCATGCTCCTATTAGTCTCGTCTACCAGCTTCACAGGTGGTAATACGGACCACCTGCCTGCTCGTAAAGTTTTCAGTAACTTTAACAAAAGCTAGTGCTTCATGTTAAAATCTCAAAGCCTTTAAACAACTGCAAACTGCAAGGTGATCAACAAAAAGCTTCAGTGACTCATCTGATTCATTCATCTTATACACATCCTAACTTACTAACAGTAGGTCTTCCTCCCATGTGAAAAGCTTTAACAAACTCCCAGCGAAGGCACAATTAACACCAAAGCAAAACCAGAAGAAGAATCCATACAAGCAGTCACAACTCACCTTTGGTTATCTGTTCTGTGGCCTGAAAAGGGGGAAAAATAGAAATTAATGATAATTAGAAAGCCTTTACAGTTTATTACTTGTATGTAAGGTTAAATTGTTAAACTAACTCTGAGCAGTTTACTCACTGAGGGAATAAGATGAGTAAAAGTGTCCTCATGTTCAATCAAATGAGGCTATAATGAAAACACCTGTACTTATTGTAGATGTTCTTAGTTCATCATCTATGGTACTACAGATGGCCACACAACTGTGATTACAACCAAAAGTTTTATTTTTGATTGGAATAATCTTTAGATTTTTACCTTATCCCTTTGCTATGTAACTCAGAAAGTAGTAAAGAAAAAGAATATCATGGTCTCACACACGTTAAACGAAGAGTTTATCTTATGTTGTAATAAATCTGTAGGCTGAAACAATCGAAGCTAAAACACAAGAGCACACTTACCTTTTTCTGAGCAGCTTCCTTTCTCTTTCTTCTCTCCTTCTTTTGCCTTTTGCTTATCTTCCATTCACTGGTTCTCGTCTGTTTTTGCTTTTTTCACAGCTTCAATATGAAAAGACAGAGAAAGAGAAGGACATGGTTTAATTCTAAGTACTAACTGAAAAGAGGAACGATCTGCTTGAGCAGGTGAACATCTGTGAAAGTGATTTTTGACATCTTTCAAGCTGTTTTTCTTAAACTGTTGTTCTTCAAGGTAAAATCAGTGTCAGTGACTGTAGCTGAAATAGACCAGAGGACAGGAGTAATACTGATAACCTGAGAAAATAATGCAGGCTTCTTTTTCACTCCATTCTCTAAAGGCTGTAATGAAACTTTAAAAAATATGGGACGTTCCCATACTTACTTACTGGAAAAAACAAAATACTTCTTTGATTGCCTTGTCTTAGTGTGCATCACCTGCTAATGTTCACTTGCTAGCAGCCAAATGAGTCAAAATCAGCCGTCTTTATTACAAACAAATGTATTCTGGTTATTAAACCTCTGACTGTATCCAGATCTCTGGATGTAGGAGTTCACAACAGCCAAGCTAAAACACACCAGAGAGAGAGTTTCATGTGCAAGTGCATCCAGGTAGGAATGATGAGTATGGATGAATACATAAATGTGTGAATAGATGTATACATGAATGGATAGGTGAAAGCTGGCTGCCAGGGTCCTGAGGACAGAAAGGGGAAAATAGAAAAAAAACTATTTGAATCAAGCTCCTTGAACCTAGTCAAATTGTACATAACATTATGAGCCTTTTCTCCTGCCAAGCCTATGCTGCTGCAGGCGACAGCAATGTGTGCCATTGCCTGGCAACAAGCGCTCCCTGAGGCCCTGGTGAGCAATCAGGTGGAGACAGACATCGCCCTTAAGCACAGCGCAGAAATCTGTTTGGTTGCAAAGGTTCAATAATACAAATGTAATGAATGTGAAGAAAGACTAACTTGGGTAAGAAATGCATGTTATACATGGGTCCAAACCAGTATCCATTGCATCCAATGGCTATTACACCTTGTCAGTATTAATTAGAAACTGCAAAATACAAATGGAGTGCAGTGATAAATCTCAGGGCCCTTAAGTACAAGGTGTTACTTTACTTCTGAAAGCCTAATCATGTTACTGACCATGTTGCTAATTAACACTGTGAGTTAGCAGTATACAACTTTTCCAGCCTTTCGTCCAAACTTTTAACATGTTATATTAAGACTTCCTTTTTACCTCCAACAATTTTGATATTGAACCTGCTGGTGCAGCTGCTACGCTAAATATAGCCGTTGCTGCTCCTTTCAAAGGCATCAGTGGGGCTTGTGTCATGGGATCAGAGGATAAGAGAGACGTTTCAGTTAATGTGAGCTGCTGTCGCCCTCTGACCTGAGTCAGGAGAGTGAGTGGCGGGCAAAGTGTCAGAATGATTTCAGTTTAAGAAACATTTGGTCGCCGAGCAGGATAGAACCAGAGCATCTCTCAATGACAGCAGCCGATTCATGTCATAACATCTGTCTGGCTTGGACAGATGTTTGATCCCTTGAACGTAGGAGGACAGACAGATACTGGAGGGATGCAAAACTGGGAGCTTAGATTCTGCAGCAATTCTGGTAATATAACAAGTAATATGATTTTAGATTTCCATCATAAGAACAATAATAGTCACAGATATGACTGTGATTAAAATACCATTTGTATTATTGACATTTAAAAAAAAATAAATCCCACATTTTCATAAAATGTTAACATTTATAATGATAACACATTCAATTGCACAATTGAATAAATTAAAAACACACCGAGAGAGGAGGTGTCAAACGTGCTGTTTTGTTTACTCACAAACGTGGGATGCCAAAGCTACATCATGAGTGTGTTATGAGTTTGTAGTGAGGGCGCTCAGCTCTGTTGTGGAATTACATCCTCCTGTCAGAACAACAGGATTAAAGCTTTGTGTCCCTATTAAAACCAGACACTCGCTCTGCTGACAAAGGAAGGTACAAAAGAAAACACCAAGCAGGGAAAACCAAGGACGGTCTAATAAAATCAGGTGTAAAATTGGATGAAAGAATGAGTGGAGATGGAGAATCAATGTGTGCAAGATTAACTGTCAAAGACACTCAAGCTGCTGACTGCGGACTTGTAGATGCCTTGCTGCCCCACATCCAAGCGATGAAGATGATGGGGTTACAATGGTTTGTGTGTATGTGTGAGAGATGGGGGAAGGGGTGCTAGACGGCAGTCGCTGGGCACAGAGCCAGGAATGCCATAGCTGCAAGCCAAACACGAGCACGGCAAGCACTTTGAAGGTGGCTTGCTAGCAGCAGCAGCAGCAATGGCGCTTATCACAGATTTGGTAGAATGTGTAGTGTCCTCTACTCTTCTTCACTGGTTATTCTTGCTATGGCACAGTTTTCACACACACACAAAAAATGTCTTAAAGAAATAAAAATATGCAGGTTGGTACTTCCTTCAGTTTATTTGAAGCTTTAAAAATCTGCTCAGTAAGCACTGACAAAGTCCTTGTGCTTTGCAAAGAGGATTGCACTCAATAAACTATTTGCAGCTCTTCTCAGTGTGGTCATGTTAATGCTTTCTGACCCGCACTAATGACAAGGAAAAGAGAAACTTGTTCTGCACTCCTGGCACTATGAACAGGCCTTAAAATAACTTGTGTCCATTCCCAATGTCAACTCTGTGCTCCACAAGTAATGGGAACACTTTAACAAGGCCAGCTGACAAATCAAAGAACAACAATCGCCAACAATCCACTCACACTGCTTTCTCACAATTTCCACATTTGACATCTTAAATCCACCTAAAATACCTACTGTGTGCAGTAAAAGTTTGTGTACAAGAGAAGCCATAACTCTAAGCTACATTAAGAATGATGACAAAAATGACAATCAGTAAACACTGTAAAGTAGTGTTTACTTTAAAGATGCAGCCAAGAATCTGACATCCATTTGCAGAGAATTACAACTGTAACACTGACAATTAATAAAAGCCAGAGGTCACCAAGGCCCAGAAGTATTTTTCAGATCTGTAAAAGCAGACATTAAATCATAAAGAAGCCGTCACCAACAGAGGGGGCGAGTGGCTCGCTGTAGCAGATTTATCTCACTTGTCTTTTACCAACTTCTTGCTCAGCTTACAACCACTACTCTCAACAAGACAACACAGGTAAGGCTCAGATTAGTTTTACACTAGATATGCTGCCACCTTGTAGCCATTTGTTCCCAGCAACACCAGCTGTATGGCAGCACTAAGTTGCTGGCTGGTTAACTAAGCTATCTTGTCAACTAACATTAACTTAATCCATTCATCCGATGCCAGGCTGGCAAAGTTGAAATAAAAGTTAAATGCTTTTCTTTCAAAATCTGTTTATTGTGAGCATTGAAATTCACGTTAAAATAAGATATCCTTTTTTTGTAACAACATTATAATACTTGCAAATTATTATTATTTACCTCTGACTAAAAATGGAAATAAAGGAGGAGCAATTAATCTAATCAATTTCAAGCAATGTCCAATTACAACTGAGATATATGTATATATATGTGAGTTGCTTGTGTGTTTGCGTCCATTATTTAAATCCAAAAATAAAAGGAAGTGTTTAGAATTTAAAGTTTCATTCAAAAAATTCACAGGGAAAAAAAAAAATCAACATTTGTGTATGCGTACAACCGCAGCTGAGATATATGCAGTTTAATAAACACTGTATTTAGGCGGCTGTTTTTGTTCTCTGTATTACCATCATCTCTTCATCTTTTACCAGGACCAGACTGAAATTAGGGATTCCAGCACGTAACTGAGACCAGCGGGCCTCAAAGCTGACGTCAGTGTGCCCTCTACATGCATCAGGGTACAGGAATTCCCAGTCTGCACACACACACACACACACACACTGCCCTCTCATGAGGAGTGTGTGTGTGTGTGTGTGTTTCTGTCACTGCAGGATGTCAAGCTCCAGAACAGCCATGGTGGCTGCTGAAGAGGATTCATGAGGCAATGGCTGCTGCATCATATCTCGAGGTTTACACAGCTGAAAATGAAGCAGCATGGCCAGAATGTCAACTACACTGGTCAATACACGGAGAGGAGAGTTAGAAAGTAGTCAACAATAATGACGGAGGACGCATAAGAAACCGGAAAAGAAGCAACCATGCAAACAAACAAACAGAGCAAAGAGTGTGAACATGGACAAAACATGTTTTTTTATCCATGTCAGCTCTGCTCCTGAACGCAGCGCAACAACAAGCGTCCCACTAATGTCTGACGAGCTGCTGCACACACAACTCGACCAGCAGCAACAACACAGAGCAGAGCGCCCTTGTACCGTCTGAACCGTGCAGCCGCGACGCCTCATGAGCAAAACAATCCAAGTTAGCATGAAACCGCTGTGAAGAAAAGCTCCGTACACAAGCTCACCAGCTTAAAAAAAAAATAAAGACCAGCTGCGATTTTTTTTAAAACAGAATCAGCCGAGGCGAAGACAACACAGATGTCAAAGTGGGCTGAGCTGAAAATATTTACATTCTCAGTCCAGCAGCCGTGTTTAACTTCGGAATTCAGCATATTTTCGAAAGTGTAAAGCGACACTGGCTGAATGTGTCGTGCTGCGCGGCCGAAGGGATTAAGAAATCTTACCGTGAAGCCTTCAGTGGGTTCTCATCGGCGGCGGAGCCTCAGCAGCCATTTTGTAGTAACTGACCGGAGCAGGAGCTCGAGACGGTTGAATCGGTGGTAACGGGGGGAAAGGGGCGGAGCTTCATCCGCCCATGTGACCTTCAATAACAAAATAAACTGGTCCCACTCCGCGATCCTCCACCCCTGGCGTTTCCATGACAACTGCAGCAGCCCCTCCATCACCGCCGCGTGTGCTGCTCGGTGCAGCTGGACTCTCCTCCTGTGTTTGTCTTTTGATACAAAGCGCATCCGAAGTAAAGTAAAAAAAGTAAACAAACACAATTGTTCTGTGGAGATAAATATCGCCTCTGCAACATGATTACCCGCCAGCAGAGGGCACAATTTCGATGACAAACCAGAGCATGAACCTACACTCGGTCCACATGGGTGATTGTTGTGGTTTGTTTTTAATTTTAGAGCCATAATACATGTTACTAAAATCAGCACAACACACAAAATCAGCCTTTTATCACATTCTGAGGAAATGGCTAAGATTATTTGAACCAAAGTCAGTTCATACACACCTCACACATCAGAAAAATGTATATGCCAATCAGGCTAATTTGTTAGCACTTGCCGAGACAGATTCAGAGCTGAATAAATGTAATTTTCGGTGGCATCCGAAATTAAACTAGAAACATGACATGGTAAAGAAATAACAATGAGTCTGATTATAAGTGATAGTGTGCAATTACAGCCCCATCTGTTCATGCTGTCATGGGCCTATAGATTATCGTGTCACCCATATCTGGATGATCGCAAAAATATGCATTCTAGCGACAGTGGGGGGAAAAAAAACACAAATTTTGTCAGACTACATCACGATGGAGTGGAAGAGGTAAGAGTATGGAGAGAGGAGGAGTGGAGGGGAGACACTAATGACCCGCCGCGGTGATGAATCTTCTGTGTGACATGGCAGTAGATAATAACTAATTGCCTGAATCCTTTTCAATCTGTGTGTGGCCATGTGTATTTCTGAGCAAGTATTCTATTCTATTCTATTCTATTTGTATTGTGATTATCAGAATAAAGTAAGACATGAGAAACAGTAGGCTGGTGGGATCCATACAGATAATATGACCTTACTGTCTCCACATTGGTGATGTTAGCATCATTGATTAGCATAAAGAGCCAGTCGATGTGAATGTGAGAAATTGAATTTGACTCTAGCCGACGGACCCCTCTGGATGAGGGTGAAGCGCAGTGGTCAGACTGTTAGCATCCTGTCTCAGTGGGGTCACTTTAATCTGAAGAGGAGGCAGCTGTCTTTGAAACCAGACATCTTTACTGATTCAATAAATTCAGGGTTGTAAGCAGGGACCTGCTTATTAACTCAGAATAGCTGAATTAAATTGTCTAATTGTTGGAATCAATGTACATAAGTTATCCTACTTTTACTTTATTATATGAGTTACATCTTACGTCATTATATGAGTTACATCTTACTCTTTATGTGTGCATAATGATTTAAGTATCTTACTGTGTGTAGTAGCATTTACCCTGTTGATTTATGCTTCTGTTTGAGTTAACCTAAATCACCTGAGTGTTTTTGTTTGAAGGTATGCTTACTTTAGTTGAACCCTGACCTTCACATAGAATGTCTAAGGCATAGAATGTTTAATGTTTAACCACTTTACTGGAAGAAAGAAGAAAGGCCGAAGATGACACACACACACACATTCACACAGAAGCTGTTACATCTAAAACGAAACTAAGATTTGTGATGCATGAACCCTTTGTCCCTTAGTAACTATGTATTAGGGCGTTCCCAACTAATAAAAGGCCAGGAGAACCCAGAGCTGCTTCAGAGTGAGTTTGGAGATTGTAACTGAGCAGTCTCTGGTCACTCTCCTTGCAAGTAAAAAGATATCTAACTCTCTGTGTCTCTTTTGTACAGGTTGTGTAATACAAATGTTTGGGGTTTGAACCTAACATTTAATTGGTCCTTCGAGCCGGATTCCAAGATACCTGACGATCCCAGCGGACGAGGTGAGATCCAGAGAAAGACAGTGGCCACTGCTTGAGACCCTTTCCGGGACTGGTCCCTCCCTCGTGGGCTGGGGTCCGATGGTTGACGGAAAGTCCAGGAGACACAGACGAGTGTGAGTATAGATTTCCTTAAAAAGGGGGAATGTGTGAAAGACGCGCGCAGTAAAAGATAAGAAGTACAAGAGGATAGTGAGATCCTCTGTGTGTTAAAGAAGTGACAAGAGGATAGTGAGATCCTCTGTGTGTTGAAAAAGTGAATAAAACCCTGACAATTCTAGACTCTATCAGGTCAAGTAAAAAAGTCCGCAGGAGGGTAGACTCCCCTAGTTTAAAACGACTAGTTAAATTCTACGTAGGTCAGCGGAACCTGTTTGGCAACTGTGTTAAAATTAAAAGTAAAAAGTGAAGTGCACGTTCGAACAAAAAGGTGTGAAAGTGAATGTGTGAATGGAAACATAATTACCACTAGGTAATTATATTTCATATAAAACAACAAGACTCAAATGGTGAGCCTTTGTGGATGCATGTAGGCAAGAAAACTCCACCTGAAAAGGTTGAAGTGAGTTTTACCACAAAAGGTTGTTGATTGCCATCTTGTTGAAAGAAATCCAGTGATAGAATACAGCAGGTATTAAGACCCACTGGATCCAACATCTAGATCAAAATGGGGAAGGGGCAAAGCAAAACCCGACAAAAGTTAATTGATGAGTTAACTTGTAAAGATTGGAAAATAGTTCAAAAGGCAGATGAGGCCGCGATAGAACCGTTAGGTCGTTGGATAAAAAAGTATAGTTTTAATGGTAAACTATCAACTACTGATGTAAAAGACCTACAACTCAAAATTAGGATCAAATGTAAAGATGATAAAAATAAATTGAAAAAAGAAGGTTATGAACACACGCAGGTCTGGATCAAAATAGCAGGACAGCGTGAGGAGGGTGAGAAGAAGGCGAGACGGGAGAGGGATGAGAAAAAGAAAAAAGGGGCAGCAGGCAGTGACAGTGTAGGAGAGAAACAGACATTGATGTTTCACAGGAAGGAGGATGATGAATTTAGTGGGCCATATGCAGAGGCTAGACAGCTGTTGCAACAACAGGCTGAGGTCTCCGCTCCAGACACACACATAGCAGCGGGGCCACCAGGGGGGCCGCCCAAATACACACCTCTTGCAAATGCAATTTCACAGCCCAGCTACGCACCTCCTGTATTTGAAACTCCACACACAATGCTGACCCGTTCAAAAGGCAGTGTAGGAGACTGGTCAAAAGGCTTAACAACCGGAATACAAAATATGTTTTCTCCGAAACCAAAAATACCTGATTTCTCACAAGAGAGAGAAGACACAGATGTTTTCCCTCTAATAGAATTACCTAATCCACGCGCAGGCCAGGAGGGTGAGAGAGAGGTGATTAGAGTATTCAGAACTTGGACTCAAAGTGATGTTAAAAAAGCAGTTGAGGGGATTCCACACCCTAAGGAGGATGTTGAGGAATGCATCACACAAATGGAAAATCTGCGACAATCATATCACTTAAATGGAGCAGAAGTTCAGCAAATTTGGATGACCTTAACAGGTCCTGACTGGTTTTATGTAAAAGGAAATTATTCCCCTACTGATGCACAAAACCAGATTCATCCTCCTGAGAGTGGGGAATTAGATAGAAATGTGAATCCGCTTTTAGACCGGATCAGAAACAGATATAGAAGGAGAGCAAATTACACTGAAATTGGAAGGTGTAAACAAAAGCCAGAGGAGCCGTTTGAGGAGTACAGAGTAAGGATGGAGAAAATTTTTAGAGCGCACAGTGGTCTAGTGATGGATGACGCTGATGATGGAGCTTATAAACAACAGCTAAAAAACGCTTTACACTCAGGCTCACTACCAGAGATTAGTGGGTGGGTAAGTCGTCATTATATAGGCATGAGCGGGGGAACACTCGCAGAGTATGTAAATCATGCCCTGCATGCGGAGAAAGTCATTAGCAGCAAAAAAGGGAAAAAGGAGTTGGTCTTCTATCAGGAAGAAGAAGAGCCAGATGTGTTTTATCAACAAGCCAGAGGTCGAGGTCGCGGACGCGGTAGGGCCAGAGGCAGAGGAGGTTTTGGATCACGCTCAACTGATAACCCCAGAGCGTGCTGGTCATGCGGAAAGGAAGGCCACATAGCGAGAGATTGCAGAAGCAATCCCTCCCCCCACAGTCACGGGACAGCATGACTAGAACATACACAGTTAGAAGGAGAACCTGAGGAAGAGGTTGATGAAGGAGAGGAAGTGTTAAATCTAGAGGATTTGTTTTTTGAGGAGAAAATAAGGCCAGAGATCACTATAATGGTACAAGGCACTCCAGTTAAATTTCTTTGTGACACTGGAGCGTGCAGGACCACAATTAGAGAAAAGCTACCGCACCTTTCATTGGGCCCTAATTATTCTACTGTACGATCAGCACAAGGTGCTATTAAAATGGTTCAAGAAACAGAACCTATATGGCTTAGAGACCCGAAAGGAAAATCATGTCAGCTATCAGTTTTGTGGCTGCCAGAATGTCCAGTAAATTTGCTTGGAAGAGATGCCTTAGTTTCTCTAGGCCTAGCCATTGTACCAACACCTGAAGGATTAAAAATGATCAGACAAAAACCAGATGAAGTATATGTAGTGCAAGGGACAGGGAAACCTAATTACTACTATACACTTGACGTTCCTAACAGGCAACCCATTTCTATGGGAGATTCTCTTATGAATGAAGGGAAAGGAGCGGTGAGGCAGGTTCAGGATCAAATGTCACCAAATGATTTGCATATCACCATGTGGTACACTGACCACGTTGATCCTAAGTATAAAGAACGTTTGGATAAAGTCACACCTGCTAAAGTGACAGTGACATACTTGTATTCTGATGGTATAGCAAATGCTGCAGCTGCAGTCACTGTACCAGATCAAGTTAAAACTTTGTACAGACAACACTGGAACCACATGCACATCTCGCTATGTAAACACACACATGCTAGATGGAGAGATCTCGGACAGCTAGTGAATAGAGGAGAGAAAGCTTGTGATTGGACAGCAACAGGTGTAAACACCTGGTATAGTGATTCAACTGAACTGACCAGAAAAGCATTATTCTGGACTGTGACTGTCCAAGCAGGAGTACATTTGGCTGAAACTGAAAAGTGATACATTTTCTTCACTGATGAGCAGGAAAATTTATTGAAACAAGTTCCCTCTGAACTATGGTCACAAGGACCCACGGATGTAGGACTAGTGAAACGAGCACAACCGGTAATAATCAGGCCCAAAACAGAACATCGTCCTAGAATAAAACAGTATCCTTTAAAGCCTGATGCAATGGAAGGAATAGAACCGGTAATTGAGGATTTAAAGAAAGCAGGTGTATTGATAGAATGCGCAGACTCTCCAGTGAACACGCCTATTTTTCCAGTGAAAAAGGCGCCTCCATCTACAGGGTGGAGGATGGTTCAGGATTTGATAGCAGTGAATAATGCAGTAGTTCAGAGGTCTCCATGCGTAGCAGACCCACATACACTATTAAATTCACTGAATCCAAAAGCTAAATATTTTACTGTGATAGACATAAGCAATGCATTCTTTTCGGTACCAGTGCATAAAGATAGCCAATTCTGGTTTGCATTTACTTTCAAAGGGAAAAGATACACATACACCAGGTTGCCTCAAGGTTATTGTGAAAGTCCAACTATTTATTCACAAGTAATTGCTTCTAGTCTTTCCACTTTTGAACCTCCAAGTAAGAGTCAATTGCTTACTTATGTAGATGACATTCTCGTGGCGTCAGAAACAGAGGCAGGCTGTAAAACGGACACGATTGCATTGTTAAAACATTTGGCACAAGAGGGCCATAAAGTAAACAAAAGCAAACTACAGTTCTGTCAGGAAAAAGTAAAATATTTAGGACACCAGTTATGTACAGGGGGGAGAACAATACTGGAGGAGAGAAAAGCTGCAATTCTACAAGCACCCAAGCCACTAACAAAAAAGCAGATGATGTCATTTTTAGGTTTGACTAATTATTGCCGAAGTTGGGTGCCAAATTATGCAGAATTAACTGCACCATTGCAGTCTTTGATGTATAAGGAAGAATTGAAAATGTCTGACAGCCTTAAGTGGACAATTGAAGCTGAAAATGCTCTGTGCAATTTAAAACAGGCCATGGTAAGCAGCTGCACATTGGCCTTACCAGACTACCAAAAGGAGTTTGTGCAAATGGTAGATTGTAAAGGATATTTCATGACCTCAGTTTTGACACAAATGCATGGAAATAAACTCAGGCCAATTGCCTACTACTCGACAAAGTTGGATGCTGTAGCATGTGCATTGCCTCATTGCGTGAGAGCAGTGATCGCTGCGTCATTAGCTGTAATTTCAAGTGCAGACATTGTACTTTTCCATCCGTTACTTTTAAAAGTCCCTCATGCTGTGTCTGCCTTATTATTGCAAACCAAAATGACTTTTCTCTCCCCGGCCAGACATTTATCCTGCATGTCCATTTTACTCTCACAGCCACATCTAAAAATAGAACGGTGCACAGCACTTAACCCGGCTACACTCGTGCCCACGGAAGGGGAGGGGGAGCCTCATGACTGTGAATCTCTATCAGAGCAGACAGCTAAGAGCAGAGCAGACTTAAAGGACATTCCTTTACAGCAGGGACACACACTGTTTGTTGACGGTTCTTCTAAAAAGGATGATAAAGGAAAAACAAAGACAGGCTATGCTGTCGTAACACAAGATAAGGTTTTGAGAGCAGAGGCACTCCCTCAACATTTTTCTGCACAAGCAGCAGAATTAGTAGCTCTCACTGAAGCTTGTAAATTAATGAAAGACAAAATAGCAACAATTTACACTGACAGCCAATACGCATATGCAACAACTCATACATTTGCGCAACATTGGAAAAATAGAGGCATGATAACATCTACGGGAAAACCAGTAACGCATGCAAAACTTCTTTCAGAACTGCTACAGGCTATACATTTGCCGAAACAATTAGCCATATGCAAATGTGCAGCACACACAAACGGGACTGATCCTGTTTCGAGAGGAAATGCATTTGCAGACAAAACAGCAAAAGAAGCCGCGCAGGGTGAAATCCATGTTTTCAGTATGTCAGACACTAGCTTAAACCATGACATACTACGTGATATGCAACAACAATCACCCAACCAAGAGCTGGAACAGTGGAAACGAAAGGGGGCACAACTGAAAGAGGGAATATACACATGACCAGAAAATAAACCAATCCTACCAAAAAATCTATATAAATGGGCCGCTATATGGAGCCATGGGCAAACACATGTCTCCACAGGGGGGATGTTGAGTTTGGTAGCCAGAAAGTACACAACATATGGATTCAATTCCTATTCAAAAAATTTTTGCAGAGCATGTTTGATATGTGCAAAACATAATGCTCAAGGCAATTTGAGACCAAAAAGAGGACAGTTTCCAAAACCTAATTATCCGTTCCAGCACATACACATGGATTTCATAGAACTAAACAAAAGTGAAGGTAAAAAATACTGTTTAGTCATAATTGATTCTTTTTCAAAATGGATTGAACTATTTCCTACCACAAACCCAGACGCACTAACGGTAGCGAAAGCTTTGTGTAAGGACATTATTCCTCGCTATGGGATTCCAGAAAAAATCTACAGTGATAATGGTTCTCATTTTGTAAATCAACTAATCTCTAACATAGGCAAAATGTTTTGTATAGATCTAAAACACCATTGTGCTTATCATCCACAGAGCGCAGGGTTGGTAGAGAGAATGAATGGAACAATAAAAAATAGACTTAAAAAATGTATGGAAGAGACAAACAGACCATGGACTAAATGCTTAGATTTAGTAAAGTTGTACATAAACATTACAAGTACAAATGGACTAACACCTTATGAAATTCTGTTTGGCAGACCTTACAGATTGCCTTTCTTTCAAAATGTGTGGGAAACTGATGACGAAAGTACTTTAGCTGACTACATGAGAAAAATGCTGGAGCAACGGAAAGAGGTGTTTAATCAGACCGATAACGATGATACATCCTCTGTGTTCCCACAGGATGACCAGCTAGTAGAGCCAGGAGACTGGGTCCTGATAAAAAGTATAAAGAAGAAACATTGGCATTCACCTAAGTGGGAAGGCCCGTATCAGGTACTTTTAACAACTGGCACAGCAGTGAAGGTTGCAGAAAGGAGTACTTGGGTTCATTTGTCTCATTGTAAGAAAATAATTAAACATGAGTAAAATAACTTTTGTGATTATAGCGCAGGCAGTTGCTATCATCCTCTGTATTGTAGGGTTAGTGCTGTGGTATTTGGCGTAGATTAGTGACTTCTCAAAACAGGCACCTCCAGAGCAAAGGCCGACTACAAAGGGGGCCGTAACCATAGGTTGCTGTCGTCTCAAACCCGGTGAAGATTGTCCACCACTCTGGGCAGGTGATTTAGGAGGAGTCTTAGGAGTGTTGAAAAATGATGTTGACCCCAGCACATAAGAGGATGGTAGCCGTAGCAGGAGTAATCGGACTTGTTGCTATAACTATAATCTTGTTATGGGAAAGATATGAGACACTATCAGCTAAGGAAAAGAGAGCGATCGACTTTGTTCCTGTACACCCATGCTCAGAAAAATATCAGCAACCTGACTTCAACCCAGAAGTAGTTTTGTGTTACAACTCTGTAGCTGTGAGCCAGACCATTGTTATTCCTAGTTCCGCCTTTCAGACTGCAGTTCATCGTTCACAGCCAAAAGACTATTTCGGACATACGTTTTACCTTGATTGCACTCCCTACGGTAAGTCACCTATGGGTGAAAGCGGGTCGTGGGGTACAGTTTTTAGATCCACTGATCTGAAGTGGGCTCCAAATTCCTATGGATGGGCTGAGTGTGCCCAAGAATTTAAGAGAATCATTTCTACTCTGATGGTCACTAAAGACAGTGTAACGTTAAAGGTCAAATCTGGACATGTACTCTTAGACAGAGAAAACTGTAGACGAGTATACTTGTGTGCCTGGATGTCAGGTCGTGATCCATGCTGGATTTTACGATTATGTTCCCTTCTGAGTGCAGGACAGGACACGACTTTCAACAACACGGAGGGTAAACTCGTTGTGGCAGGAGGCCAACCAAGGACAAAGACAATCATCATTAAGGAGGAAGATGGTGAGACGGATGAATGGTTCAAAATTACTACTGGCATTTCAGGATTTGAGAATAATTGGCTTTTAATGGCAGAACAAGCTGCCCAAGCAACACAGGCAGATTGTGTTGTGTGTTTGAGTGCTAGACCACTCCTACAGGTTGTACCTTCAGCTTTGAATTTGACATGCCTAGTAAATGTAATGAGCTATACTACTCCGTCAGCAAAATGTTCCTTTTGGGATAAAATTCACCCTCTAACTCCACCTGAAAGGAAAAAGCCTAAGTTTTCTAACAAAGTAGCTGCGGGAAATTTCACATGTGTTAACCGTACAGGTACAGGTAAAAGACTGGGAAGACTGAATGACACACAATGTTATGCTGTGGAAACTGTGGGTGAGCACTTCAAGCCAAAATCCCGCAGCGACATCTGGTGGTGGTGTGGAGATGACAGATTGTTTGATGTATTACCAGCTAAAACCACAGGACTGTGTGCTTCTGTAACATTGATTCTGCCTGTATCCCTCGTTCCTCTCTCAGCTACAGATTTAGTTGAGAATGTTAAAAGTGTGATGCCTCATCATTGGATCCATACAGCTAAAAGGAGATCCACTAGGTCTTGGCAGGGTGATGACCCGACATACATAGACAGCATCGGAGTACCCAGGGGCGTCCCAGATGAGTATAAACTGGTAAACCAAGTCTCTGCAGGTTTTGAATCTGTTTTATGTTGGTGGTGCACTATTAACAAAAATGTAGACCGAATCAACTACATCCACTTTAATGTGCAGAAATTAGGAAACAAAACTGAAGAAGGTTTCTCCGCTATTCACGAGCAGCTTTCCGCTACCTCTTTAATGGCTTTCCAGAATCGTATTGCTGTTGATATGTTGTTGGCAGAGAAAGGTGGAGTCTGTTCCATCTTTGGGGACCAGTGCTGCACGTTCATTCCGAATAACACAGCAGCTGATGGCAGCCTTACCAGGGCTCTGGAAGGCTTAAAATCCCTTAACAGCAAGATGAAAGACCATTCTGGAGTGGACACATCGCTGTGGAACGGTTTTGGAGACATGTTTGGCAAGTATAAACAATTGGTGATGTCCATCATCATGTCTATCGCTGTATTTGCCGCTATTCTCACCTTATGTGGATGTTGTTGCATTCCCTGTATTAGAGCATTGTGCACTAGAATGATAACCACCGCCATAGCACCTGTTAGAGCAGAGATGCGGGAAGTGTATGCTCTGTTACCTTTTGTTGTAGAAACTCCACAGGAGAATGAGGATGACGATGACGAAGACATGGCTGTCTTCCTACCTGACTGAGATGATCCATCCCTCTGAGTGTACCATTTTACACTGCATGTATGAATTTGTGACCGAAAATCTTAACCAGAAGTGGTCATTGAAGGATGTAACATAAAGCAGTAAAAGTGAATAAACAGGAGGGAAATGTTGGAATCAATGTACATAAGTTATCCTACTTTTACTTTATTATATGAGTTACATCTTACGTCATTATATGAGTTACATCTTACTCTTTATGTGTGCATAATGATTTAAGTATCTTACTGTGTGTAGTAGCATTTACCCTGTTGATTTATGCTTCTGTTTGAGTTAACCTAAATCACCTGAGTGTTTTTGTTTGAAGGTATGCTTACTTTAGTTGAACCCTGACCTTCACATAGAATGTCTAAGGCATAGAATGTTTAATGTTTAACCACTTTACTGGAAGAAAGAAGAAAGGCCGAAGATGACACACACACACACATTCACACAGAAGCTGTTACATCTAAAACGAAACTAAGATTTGTGATGCATGAACCCTTTGTCCCTTAGTAACTATGTATTAGGGCGTTCCCAACTAATAAAAGGCCAGGAGAACCCAGAGCTGCTTCAGAGTGAGTTTGGAGATTGTAACTGAGCAGTCTCTGGTCACTCTCCTTGCAAGTAAAAAGATATCTAACTCTCTGTGTCTCTTTTGTACAGGTTGTGTAATACAAATGTTTGGGGTTTGAACCTAACACTAATAAATAACCATTAAAAGCGTTATTTCCACTCCAATACCATGTTAATACAAGCACAGCAGTTTAATCCACTGGCAGCCTGAAGTTCTCTCTTTAAGCACGGTTGTCATTTGAACACAGCTGTCAGTGATGTTTGTGTGTCAAATAAGAAAAGACAATTAATAAGAGGGACACATCATCAAACCTCATGTTAAAGCCTGTAATTGAAAGAAAAGATAAGTGATGGTGCTTGTGTGTCCATGTCACCCATACAGGCTGTGTTACATCTGCACAGGGCCACCCTGTGCTAATGAGATTTATGGCAGTCATAAACATAATGGTGTGTCTTTATGTGTTAAATCGAGCAAGCATTGCTAAACCACGTGAATGCTTTTACTAATTTTCCTGCCTTTTGCATCATGTCACTGAGCTCAGTTCTGTATAGATGTGAGCACACATGGAGAGGAGGAGGCGGCACAGTAATACACTATGAAGGCTTGTTTGTTTGTCATCCTTCAAAGTCAATGCATTCTATCTGACTGCACCTGCCAAGGTCATTCTGCCACCGTGTGAGGTGGAGGTGGAGAGAGGAGCAAGCATGCCGCAGAGTTTGATGACAGTTTCTATATTCATTAGAGATCAATTAAATGGGGGGGGGGGGTGTCTGTTGTTACATACTGATTTTTTAGTATGCAAATGTGCCACAAATGGGCACAGACAATGTTTGTTTGCAGCTCATGAGGTATAATTAATATAAATAAGGTCCTGTTTTAGCCACTATAGTGGGCCAGAAGGTGCATTATCACCTACTGTGATAAGTGATAGGTAAAAAAGTAACACAGATTAGATTGATCTTTGGGAAGGACGGCCATTTGATTGGATGATAACAAAAGTAATAGTGGTATGATATGATAGGACTGGAGTGTATAGTATCTCACCTCAGCCGACCACAGCCATTGAATGGGATGATAACAGCTGAAACAATATGTAACGGGACAATATAGCTGGTAGGTGGAGTAGGCCCCTAGAAGCCTTATGTATGGGGATGATAACAACTGATGACGTCCACTTACTGGGATGATAACACCCAAAGTACCTGCATAACTATATACACAGGAACAGAGGAGACATAGATGGATACAACTTAGTGGTACTCAGCATATCTACATCTAATGCTTTCCTACAATAGGAAGCACAATAGTGTGGCAGTGGTGGGTTAATGCTGTAACAGTTATAGTAACACACACATGCACCCACCAGCTCCTCTTCTTTTCCCCCACAGCATCCATGCGTCACAGTGATGAATGCCTCCTTCCTGTGAGTGACCTCCAAGGTCAGCAGCAGTGGGGAAAATACAGCCTATAGCTGCCTCCTTCCAGCAGCAGCAGCAGCAGCAAGGTACCAGCTCACAAATGTAATCAAAGCGGCTGAAGTTCCACAGGCTCTGCAGTCTTTGGCTGGGGCTACACAAGGGTGGGGGTGGGCTGGAGGGGTTCATTGTGTGTAAAGCTGCTCGTAACAGTGTGTGATGTAAACATGCACTAATTAAATCTGCTGTAAAGAGGTCTATAACATGCATTCACACACAGGGTCTAAC
This sequence comes from Parambassis ranga, assembly GCF_900634625.1. Lineage (NCBI taxonomy): Eukaryota > Metazoa > Chordata > Actinopteri > Ambassidae > Parambassis > Parambassis ranga. The sequence goes on along the minus strand of NC_041029.1, from coordinate 6,375,467 downwards.
ACCTTTATCATGTCTCACGACTGACATTACTGTCGAATCCTCCATCTGCTTAAGAGACTTAAGCAGCCTGCTGGCGTACATATAGTGCACATACAGCCAGCAGTGAGAAATCGATCATTGGAAACACACTATTCCAAACTCCATATGCCCCGTGCCTCACGTTTAACACCTCTGCCTTAGGATGTGCCTGTAAATTATACATAAGTATGTCATTACGCATGGAAGCCAATGACAGTGGCCTAATGAATATGGGCAGCGTGGTCGCAGTCAGCAGCATCGCCTCATAGGACAGAGATCCTATCTAGGCCACAGCATCAATCTTTCTGTCAGCGCCATGGCAGCCACTCTCTATGTCTTCACCATCATAAACAGATATATTATTCATGAATTAGCATTATTGTCTACTTAATTATTCATCAGGTCTTAATTATCTGGCAGATAATCTATTCTAGGTCACGGGAAATTGGATAAGGAAAGATAACATTGTTTCAAGGGTTGTTTCAACATCTTGGGGCGAGTGTGGAGCATTTCCTGCTCGAGCGGTGATGAATTTATGAGAAGTTATGGATGTAAGGGAAGGAAAAAATGTTAAAAATACGAGTGGATACAACTCTGACTTGTATATAAACATCTCCTGTCACTAAAGGTTAGGATTGATGCATTATCTTTGCATTGCTTTAACCAAAAGCTCGTCTTTTCTGCTTCATGGTGGATGCCGCTGCTGTCCTCCACCTCGAGCTATGTTCTCTCTCCTGTCACCCATCTCCACCTTCCTGCAACCACCTACCTTACTCTCTCCTTGTTTTCTAGTCCAGGCACATACACCACAGAGGGCAATGAATCATTCATAGCTGCACGTAATGCTCTAAGCGCTCTCAGCAGACAGAAAGAGAGAGAGAGAGAGAGAGAGAGAGGATGTGAGACAAAGTGAGCAATAGATTAAACAGATGTATCGGATTAAAAGCATGTTATAGGGAGGCTGGTAAAGACATTGGACATTTTATTAAAGTCTGATCTGCTGATATAGATATTTTTCATAAAGCACATATGTATATGATGCCACAAGTCAAAGCATCTTTTCTTTGTGTTGATCAATGTGTCTTACAGTGTGATGGGAACAGGTCAGAAGCCTGAAGAAGATGGTTCCTTGCTCTCATCTTGTACGACATTAGTAAGCTGCTGGTGTTGTCACCAGGACTCCCTTTCAGGCAACATAAATAAATAAATAAACATATTTTGCATGTGTATGCATGTAAGGATGTGTTTGGATGTGACTTGTTACCATGGCAACCAAGTCTATAAACCTTAGCCAAGTCGCTTGGTTGCCTAAACCTTTCGCAGAATGAAAGCATCAGAGAGGAGGGAGGAGGGAGGAGTGACACTGTAGTACCCATCATGCCTCCTGATCACCTGCTTCTTAGCGCCCCCTCCCATGGTCATACCATTCAATGGACTCAGTTGCATCATCATCATCATTTTCAGCAGCATCCTACACATATGACAAACTGTGTGCTGTTTTGTTCTATTTTTACTCACTGATTTCTTCAATTTTCTGCTTGAAGGATAAAACTTGAATAATATCAGAAAAATATGACTGTGCACTAAAAACAAACACACTTTAAACATGTGTTCAGGGTGACAGGTTCTATCAGAGAGGCCAACGTTCTGACTAATAACACACCATTTGTACTAATAGCTGGTCCAACTGGGCCGATTAGCCGTGATTATGCCTCTGATGACGCTGCTTCAATGATCTGGCAACTTTCAAATCACCTGATTTAATCTGAAGGAAAACCCAACATGTTTATGTGCTGGAAATGATGAGCACTGGAAAGTACCTGAGAAGAACAAGGAAAAAGCAAAACGTCTTCCGTGTTTGTCTTTGTGACGAGCCTTTTCTGTTAAGGGCTTTTACATGTCAAGTGCCTTCCGCAGTGTTTTAACAGCTTATATTGTGTAGTTCACCACACTGACAAAACACAGAGAAAGAGAGAGGTGTCTTGTTATATTGTATCCTGCTGTGAAAATGACAAATTAAGCCACTTCACCACAAAAGGCTGCCACATGACAGACTGTGCATATGTCACAGAAGAAACTAAGTGCTGTGAGGCAGCTTCCCTTATCCTCCACACAAAGCTCATTTTTATTCCAGCTCAGAATGAGTTTTCCACTTAATGCATCCACTCAAAAAGACCTCAACCCATCCTCCACCCCCCCCCCCCCCCCAACACATACATATACAGATTTTTAATGTGCACCATTGCAGCCTTTATACTTTTAAAGTCTGGCTGTGTTTTAAGAATTAAGAGGCAGAGTCTCTGCAGATATTAATGCATTTATTAGACTTTTTTTTACCAAGTAGCTTGGTGGCTTATGATCAGCAGCCTAAAATGTGGTTCAACTTTATTAAGAATATTGGTGTGTTTAGCTTGTTATAAGAGCTGTAAGCCCATTTCCTGTACTAGTAGGCAGCTGGCTAGACACCTTGGCCCACGGGGAGCAGCTAACTTACTCCTAGCTAAGGCCCCCCACTGCTGGTTGCCATAGAAATACAGAGAAGATACAGAACCTGCCGAATGGAAAATATCAATTACTGAAGATATGTAGATAGAGGGAAGACGTGTGTGTGTTGCAGAGGCTGAGGAGAAGCAGCACACATTCAGTTCTGTCCACACTGTGCTTGGTTCTCTGTTTTACTCTGTGATGATTAGTAGAGAGTGAATGTTTCTGAGGGGTTAACCCCACCACACACACACACACACACAGTATAATTCACATATTGATCCATTCACTCAGCCTGAGAGCAGCCCATACAGGCAATAAAACCAGACCCAGCACCTCTCAGGGGAACCCCTGGCACACCATCAACATAGATGATAGTATGTGTGTGTGTGTGTGTTTCAGTGCTCAGTCAGTTCACTGGTCAACCCTCGGTGGCCCTGTCAAGAGCTTCCCTCTTGAGACTACTCAGAACATTCAACATAACAAAACAGTCAGTGTGCTGGTGAGGAACAGACAGCTGCTGAGGCTCCAACCTTGAGAGGAGCTGTAACACAGCGCTCAATCCCACAATCCCACATGGTTGCACATTCGCAGGATGCATTTACAATGTTTAAACACACACACGCACACTGAGGTATGCAAGGACACAGTGAGGTACACCGCCACCTGTAGATTGGTCTAAATAATGACAGCATCCGTCTTATTTGACAGGTACAAACTAGACAAACTAATGTGCATCCTCACACATATATTCATATATGAGTCAGGGTAAAAATATGAATTAAGGATGAAATTACACCATGAAGAGTGTTCGTTTTTTTATAATACACCGCAAGCTTTGTTATTGTTATCCCCAATGCCTCAGCCATTATCATTACCTTTATTGTGTCTGTTAGCGTAGCATCATTAGCATACTGTATTGCAGCGGATGAGGGGGAAGCCCAAGGTGAATCGCACCGCAGACCAATGCTATTGTTACACTGGCAATGCAATTATGCAATTTTGCATCTTTTAATATCTGATGGAAATGACACTGTTCCAGCTTCAGTCCAATTCATGAAGAGTGTGAGGAGCAGATTATATTTATGGAAATCAGCTCATGGAAATCACATTTCTGTGATTAGGCATGTGGAAGCCACACTGTGAACAGAAGCTGCAGGTTACATCCATGGCAGTTCAGACATTACCTGGTCTTTTTATTTCCTCAAACATAAATTACCATATGGCCAAACAATATGCTTTATCCCAGTGACCTTTGACCCCTGTTCTTTCTTGAATGTAAGAGAAGTTTTGTACTAAATTCCCTCATTGCATTTTCAAGATAGAGATGAGCATAATTGGATGGACAGACGGAACCATAAAGTCTCAGCGTTGGTGATGGCCACACCACAAGCGCAGCATTCTACGTGATCCTCATCAGTAGCAACAACTGCTGCATGAGAGGGAGAGAGAGCGTGAAAAGAAGACAAACAGAAGGGAGAGAACTAAAAGACACAAGGAGTAAAAGAGAGAAAAGCAGATGGGAAAACTGACTGAGACACAAGCTGTAACGTTAGAGAGAAGCAGAGTGTTCAGCCGGGTAGTGATAACTTGACAAATCACAGCGCTTGTGCTCTTAAGAGACTCAAGCTTCATTAAGAGATAAAGGAGACCCATGAGAAGAGAGAAAGGGGTGAGGGGAGACGGCTCTGCTCTTTGTGCCTCATCTCACTGTTATCTGCTTCAGGGAGCTTTATTTGACGACATGACCTTTAAGTCGCAAAGACCATGAATTGACAATGAGCGCGAGTTTTCCAGCAGAACGCTGGTTCCTGTGCTTCAGGGTGCTCTCCTGTCACACATTCACCTACACAGGAATAAAGGTGTCAGGGTTTCAGAGCTCCTTCAAAACAGAAATGTTTTGAGTACTCTTCACCGCCATCCTCCTGGGACTCCCTGGAGAGGTCAGAGGTCAGGGTTTCAGACAGACCAGCCCAGACATGACCCTGAATCAATACCAATATGGCCGCCAGTCATGAATGGTTTGATCAATGCTGAAAATGAAAAGAACGTTTTTGGAATTCAAATGTAGGCTACAATTATTATCACAAAAATGAAGTCTGTCAATATTGATATGTGATCTAAGCTTGGCTTTTTTAGCAAAAAAGTAAAATATACACAAAGAGTTCAGACCTCAGGGTGCTGATGAGTGTATATGTGCAAATAAAGAATGTTTTTATTTGATGGGAAAAAGGAGGGAGGGTGAAAGAAGGAAAAAAAACAGATCAATAACTATTAGTTTTAATTCTGTTACAGCAGGGGTTACTGTGTGTGTGTGTGAGAGAGAGAGAGAGGGAGATAGAGGGTAGGAAGGAGGAATATTGAGACCATTATTTCTTTGCAGACAATATGTGCAAGTTCACCCCCCGACACCCCACACACACACACACACACACTTATTAATTTTCATTTCCACACAGCCCTTCATTCATGTGATGAATGAAAGTCTGAGGTCTTGCTATCAGCTCTCACTTCACTCAGGTGATTGAATAAGAGTTGCTACAGGAGAATTAGATTGATATCACGCCTCCTCAGTCAGAGAGAGGAGAGGAAAACATGCTGCCTCCACTCCACATGTGCGTCTTCTCACTTTTCAACAACCTTTAAAGCTGTGTCTGTATCCATCTCATATCTGCTGAGCGTGGGCTCAGTCACTCTAACCATCATCCTCTGTGCTCTGCCTAACCCCTTGTGTTCTGTGAGCAGCGAGTTAATTGCCATTTTATTTTGCACCACAGTGGAGTCTGCATGCTAAATAGATCCATTTCCCTGGTAACACACATTAAAGACGGCATACTTGAATTCATGCTGTGTGTGACAACTTAAGACGTATTCAGTGCTTGATAGTGTTGTTTGAAATGTCAGACGTGGGGTGTGAATTTCCCTAGTGAGCCCTGCAGTGTGTGGAAAACACCTAGCAGCCCTGATGCTACCTGATACCGACTGAGGAAGCTGCGGTTCGGTCACAGCCTTGTCTGTAAACACAGAGCAATCACAGGGATTTATACAGCATTTCTATCCTTGGTCAAACATTAACTCCAAAAGAAGTGACACACACACACCAAGTCGACCTGTTCTCCTCAACACACACACACAGTGTTTGATGATGCTGCTAAAATTAATACAAAAGTCTATCCACCATTTAAAAATGTGAAAACATGCGTTGATCCACTGCTGTGATCAATGTCCAGGATGCTTGATGGTGCGGCTGCACCGCAGCACTGCTGGGGGTGGGGGGTGGGGAGGTGGGGTTTATAGTGGGATGACCTGTTCTTCCTCCCGAAGCAGCCAGCCAGCCGAGATAAGCGGCACTATTCACCATTCCTGTCTCGTAGCCGCAGCCCCACAGGCTCATCCGTCTCCATTTCCCACTCACTGTCATCAAGTCCACAGCGGCAGCTCAACCTTAATCAATCTAATTACCAACTGCAGAATAGACCCCAGACCCAGATACCTGTCCATCGATGTCCGCCAAAACGTCCCAGACCCGTCGGCTGGTGTTAAATAAATTAAATAAATTAAAATACAGAAATAAATAAATAAATATGGACACATTTATAGCCGTGTGCTGATTAAAGACTTGTCTATATTTAAAAAAAAAAATACATCAAAATTAAAATCATCAAAACACAAACAAGAGCGTTCAATAAATAATCATAGTAATTTAAATCCACAGTGTTAAATACATAGTAAAAGGCTGAAAATGAGCTTTTATGTTCTCGCCTACAACTTACTGATGGTTACAAAGGAATCAAATCACATTCCTGCTAGGTCTTTATAATAAAAAATGTGGCCAAGCGAGGAGAGAAAATTAGTCTGATATTTCTCCCTCTGCCTCTCCGACAATGGCAGGCTAATTAAAATCCTGGCATTTCATATTCATTACTAATTAGCTAAACGAGATGGCAGCTCCAAAGTGGGCTGCTCTTAATTAAGTCAGAGAATTTGAGTTACACCTTGGTGCAGTGATACGTGTGTGTGTGTGTGTGTGTGTGTGTCTATAAGAATGTCGAGGAAAAAGCTGTCAAGTGCCCTGGCATTTTCCAAGTAGCTGACCCCAGTCTCAGTGGAGGCAGAGGGCAAAGGTCATGTTCTCTTTAAAGCACACTCCATGTTCCACTGTGGGTGCGGGCTTGTACAGTAGCCTATTAAACACATCAGCTTAGGTAATGGTACAAACAATGGAAAACCTTTGCTTTAGCTTAGCACAAGGACTGGAAACAAGGGAGGCTAATGCTATCCTATCCTATTTGTTCATGTTCACCTCCTCATTGTCTCATATCTGTATGAAGCTGTATTATCATGTACGAAGGATGAGAAGAGAAAAGGAGCCACAAAGAACTTTCCCTTCTTCTGATTAGATTTATCTCAGAAATCAGAAAATCCTCTTTCATTCTTTACAAGATTGTCAAATCCTGAATAAATCCACAGGAAGACATTAATACACTGCAAACCCCTCTCAGCCTTAACGGAGATTTGTCTCTTTCAAACTTCGACTGCTTTCATGTGCTCCTGCAGTAGCTGTGAAAACAGCACCAGCCTTTAATTAACTATGTGAGCTAAGACAGACACATGCAGGTTTTCCACACATGGATGCTTGACGTTCTGATCAAACATTTCAAAACAAACAAAAAGCCATTATTGCTTCATATCACTCCCATACAAATGGCTAATTCAGCCCTCCTCTGCCTACCTGTTATCTAACTGTGTTATTTCATTCAATGGTCGTTGCTGAGTTGAATACTGAATTCTTATTGGTCAGTTGTGGTCAGCTTCACCAGGAAAACATAACATGAGGGTTGATGTTTCAGTCCTTGAAAGCAGAACATGTGAAGCGTCTCTTTTTCTCTTTCTCTGGTTGCACTGCAATGCATTCAACCCGACGGTAGGTGAAAATCACACAACTGTGTGACAGGAGCCTTTTCCTTATAACGTGTGTTTAAAGGTAGGGTAGGAGATTTTGAAAACTCAGTGAGAGTCAGCCAGATTTTGAAAGTACGCCTCCCAATCACATGGACACGCATTACCTAAAGACGAGCTGCGGTCTGTGACTTCGGCCATCATGCACGTACCTCTCTGGTGTGTGCAGAGCAGGAAGAGAGTGACAACCAGCCAATACTCTGCACAGGGTCCACCCGGAGGATTGGCTGATGTTTTTAGCGTCTTATAGCTTCCACAGATGATTAATATTCTTTGTTTTAAAGCCAAACTGCCAAACTAATCAGTTGCTATCGGATTGTAAAGAGAAGTTACACTAATTTAACAAAAAGTGCATCAGGATGAAATCTCCTACCCTACCTTTAATGTTATGAAGTCATGTGGGTTCAGATGATCTTTTGCTAACCCCTTACCTTGTTTCACACTACTGATAATGGCATATTAATAATAAATCAGCAGTTCATTTCAAACAGTGGTCGAGGTTGTGTTCTTCACCTGCAACATGAGCTTCATAAAGAAAGTTGATGTTTCCAGGAGACAGGACACACACACACACACACACACACACACACACACACACACACACACACACACACACACACACACACACGTCCTCAAATCTAATTCTGTGTTGGTACGCTGTATAATGTTGTTACAGCTGATAATGTGCATAAGTGTAAGGGTCTGCCTCTGCTTGTGTTGAAGGGGGATCTCTGTCAAATGCTATTGGCTGCTGAGGCTGGCTCCAGTCCACTTGTTACAGCAGTGAGTAGATTAGCACCAGATTAACAGACAGACCGCCAATGTGGCTAAAACACACACACACACACTCTCTCTCTCTCTCACACACACACACACACGCTATTTATTTTAGCATTGTCCTGTTTTAGTCAGTTTGTTTGTTTATGCAACAAAACTATTTGATAAAGTAAGAAGTGACAATAATGAGGCTGATCCTGTCTAAGACACTGTATGATCCTATCTGTTTACTGGCCTTTTTCTCTTTAAGTTGATGGGTCTACTCTGCACAATGATGCAAAAGGGATCCACAAGGAATCTGGTGCTCAGGACAGATGGAGGATCAATAGCACTTCCTTTACCTTTCACTGCCAGTGTAGAGAATCTTTATTGGTTCTTTCTGACTGACTGGCTGGTGTGTGTGGGGTCAACATTCATACAATATTAAACCTTCACAATAGCAACGCAAGACAAGAAGTCACGTGGGACGTGAGAGCAGGCCTCTGCTGTCCCACGTGTGGTTGCTTTAATCATGCAGGTACCTGAGGAGAGGATCAATGGGAGGTGTATGATGCCAATCAACCTGACTGGTATGACAGACAACCAACAGGGAAATAAGAGGCAATCACAACTTTACATTGACAACCATCTGTCCATACATGTATCTGCTGTTTTCCAGCAGCAGGAGGGGTTGTTCCAGAGTATAGTGTGTGTGTGTGTGTGTGTGTGTGTGTGTTCCATTCCAGTGCCTCTTCTACTTCTGAAACCAAAGTGCAATCATGTGGAAAATTAATTTCTCCTCTCATTACCATCCTCTCCCTGCTTCCTGCTCCCAGCCCGTGTCCTGTAACAGCTTCTGTTCTGGCGACATGTATAAAGCACTTCTCCTTTAAATTGTTTGCATCCTTCCAACCTCCATTACTATTCAGCAGCTGTTTCACCTGGCTGCATGTGACTGCCTCTCTAACTCCCCCCTTTTTTCTTACAGACAGCTGATGTGGTTATTCTTCCCATCACTGATGGAATTTGCAGGCTGCTGGGAGACCTGAGCAGCGATGTCAGGCAAGCACGTCTTCTGTACACAAGCACATGTCCAGCAGAAGAATTTCACAAAGCCTGTAGATTCTAGACAACTGTGGCCGCACAATCATGCCCGGTTATGCACATCCATTCCCATAACAGCTGCAAAATCTCTGACATACATCTGCAACTAGTCTGATTACTCACAGCAATTAGTCTGAGGCAGGAGATACTGACGATGTTCTTCTGTCTGGATCTCTCTCTCTGTCTGTCTCAAGTGTTTTCAAGCACTGCATATAAATATTCTGTAGGCTATATAGAGCAGAAGCCTCTCATATTCTTAGATTACCTGTTATTTGAAGAGTTTCTTTTCACAATAAAGTTACCATTTAAAAACAAAGCGACCATTCAAGCCCACCGAAAAGAAAAAAAATACGCCTCCTCACCATCATTTCTTTGTTTCTGAATCTTTGCCTACACACTGTTTGGGAATGTTTCTTTCAAGACATCCATCTGTATAAAACCAGTTTCCTCCCTCTCTGTTCAGACAGCTAATTGATTTTGCAGCTGACTTTTAATTAACAGCAGGCTTGATTTGCATAAAGGCGGATCATTTGCATATGGCCGCAGTCCCCCCCCCCATCCCTCCACATACATGTCTGAGTGCCTGGCACCGAGCCAAGAGCAACTGACATCGCAGAGAGAGAGAGAGAGAGAAGGAGGGAGGGAGGAGGAGAAGGAGTCTGCCAACAAAGGAGGAAACAAACAGCATATGGGGAGGGAAGGAGGAGACAAATAGGGGCAAACAAAAAACTCACGCCATGAGACAGAGGAGCAGGCAAGGTCGATGTACATACTGTAGACACACACACACGCAGATACATGCCTGATCAGACACATAGGGCATCACAGGGGCACACAAAAAAACACACCGATTTTGTAATCAAGTTAAAAAAAGTGCTGCAAAAATAATTACACACACAAACAGGTGTTAATTGGTGGCACGTCACCTCTATGCAGATGAGATGGGTCGACATGTTAACAAGATGTTGCAATATGTGCAATGCAAATGCAATATGTTTGTAGAGAAGAGGACTGGGGCCAAATGTCGGGCATTCTAAGAAAGAATAATTAGGATGCTACAGAGAGGGGTGGGGATTTATTAGGATGTATGGCGAGGTAACTGCAGGAATAAGCCCCAAGTAAAAAGCATTATGACAGTTTACTCTTAAGTACGTTGCTCTTGCATATTCATGCATTCATACATTAACTAGGATGGGCATTCATCAAAAAAGCTTCCTGTCCAGAGGGCTCGTTCTGCTCTGATAGGAGGTATCCATCACACCATGTCTGACCAATGAGCACAGCCATGTCTAATCATGCCAACCCCATAATGTCTAGTGGAAAGGTCTATGATATTCTGTGAGCATGGATGACAAACCGTACCCGTGTCTGTGCTACAGTCTGGTGATAATGTTTGTTGTCACCAAGCATTAAAACAGTCTAAAGCACCACAAACATTTGTATCTGAAATACAGCTGTGGAGCAGGTAGAACTGTTTTTCCTCTTTAATTTGTCAAATTCATTAGTATCCATGAAGCATGCAGGTTATTAATGGATGTCATTAAGGCAGGCAGTGAAGCTCTGAGTAGGTACCAACAGGATGACTGCAGTGTAGTGTACAGGGAGGGGACGAGTGAAGTCGTGAAGTCGTGGACAGGGTGAGTAGAGAGAGAGAGAGAAAAAATGCAGCTGCCTCCCAACTCCCTCCATGTCCCTCTGGGTAAAGATGGAGCTGGGGGGGTTCAAGTTTGCTGCAGGTGGAAGATGGGGGATAGCAGATGCCATTTTAAGAAGTAACGCCGCCATTTTCAAGAAAATAAAAGGTTAAACATGAGAAACATCAACACTGGAGTGATAATTTGACCTTTGATGGACATGGCTGCTACTGCTGCTCAAAAGATCTGACACTAATGTCTGCATCCTCACTGATCCTGACATCATGTCTGAAGCTAAGGACTCATCCTCTCCCATCTCGCTCTCTGTTTTTTTTATTGGAGGAAGAAAAGATGCACTCATGTATTTAAGTAATTAATGCTAATCAGCCATGCAATGACCTAGTAGGCAGTCATATTGATTTCAGAGGCTAATCAAGGAAAAGCTTAATGACATGGCAATTAAAGTACTCCAGTAAGCGAATTACACCGATGCTTAAATGTGGTGGGGTTGCAAATGTAGTAGAAACAGAAAAAGTTAAAAAAAACAAGATCAGGAAAATAAATATTTACAACTTCAATCTTTATTTCTTTAAAATAAGACAGGAGAAAATTTGTTATCAATAATACAAGTACAAAAACATATCGGAACACAGATGAATATACAGGACAGAGCATGACAGTGACAGCGTATGGAATTATATGGTTCAAACAGGCAAATATCCAAGAAAAAAAAGGGCTGGTCATTGGAAGACTTTCAAAATAAAAGACTCAAAAGTACTGAAAAATGTGTAAATGTACTCAACTTGACACGTGTTCTTTCCAGTTTCAGCCGACATGCTAGCAAACCATTCTCCAATAAATAAGGCACTATGATTGGCCCGAAGGTAGCTAATGTATATGTATGTGACTGTGTGTGAGCAAATTGACCCAAACTGATGACAAACGTTCACATTTTATATCGTGCATAAATACTTTTCCATCTTAAATCACTAGATATTATTTATAAGATATTTCTATTAATAAACATTTATTACTGGGAATTAAAAAACATGTCAAGCACCTGACAACCGACACATTAAAGCAAAACACAGGCTGTGAGAAAACAAAAAGAGCCAAACACAGAATGATGTCTACAGGTCGAATAACACTGCTTCACACAGACTGGTTTGACTGTATGTGTGCTGCTCAGCCCTCCTGTGGAGTGATCAAGTGCAATAATGGACATCATTGCTTCTCAAATACGCTGCTTTTAGTTGTATGTGTAAAATGTGGTGGTACAGATTTCTATAAGAGCTGCTTAAAAACATCAAACTTGCAAAAAAGTGGATGGGATTAATATCAGATTAAGGCACATTGTGACATATTGAGTCCATCCTGTTTGGTATAAAACTTTGGCAGTAGATATAAACCGTAAGATCTGGAAGCGGGTAAAAATGCAGCATGAAGAACTTCTCTTCACTCTCTTTGTCAGCAATAGTGAGAGGACAGGGTTTATTAAAGAGGCAATACACCGACATGAAAGGTCCATTCAGCCGCCCCAAGTCACTGAGAGTAAAGTCCCTCTGGCAGACTTTTGAGTTTCAATCCCACCTGTGGGATGGGGCTGGAGTGGAAGGTCAAAGTCTGATCATACTGAGGTGGAGTGTTTACATCTCGTGGGCGGCAAGATGATGTTCAGGGATACCGTTAGCATGAGCCACCACCGTGTTGTTCTCATTGAGGCGCCTGACGCGGTACATCTCGTAGTGGATGCTGCTGGTGATGTCCTTAATGTTCTGCATGTGGGTCCTGAAGAAAAAGCACGTTTTTTTTAAAATTAAAAAACATCTAAATGTTCAGAGACTATTCAGATTAAAACACACATAGACTAAGAATAAGAGTCACTCACCTGATGAGGAGATCCCGTAAATATGCAAACTCACAGTGGGCTATGTTCTCAACTACAGTAGAAAGAAAATTATTGTGTTATTAGGAATAATAAAAAGTGAATGAAAGCAGACAATGAATAGGTAGGTGGGTCAGTGTTTCAGTTTCCTGAATAGTCCACTAGGTGGAGTCAGAGATCGTACTGTAATTTACAAACAGACGTAGTATCATGTTGACACTCAAGACACCCTCACCTGCTGCACAGGTCTTCATCTACTTACAGTGTGTCTGAGGAGAGAAGACTAACTGCACAACAAATTCCCAGACATCTGTGTGTGTGTGTGAGAGAGAGAGAGAAAGTGTGTGTGGGTGTGTTCGGCACACTGCAGGAAATGAGGCTTCCTTTATGAGACACTCTATAGAGGGGTGGTGCCTCCAGTCTTGAGTAGATAAGGTAATTAAATTCCAATTCTACAATAAAACAAATGTTAACAAAAAGGAAGAGGCGGAGACAAGCTGACAAGACCGGGGAAGTTTTCCTCTTAAATTAGAGCAACAAGAACAAAACTAACTTTAATCTTTAATCTTCCGTTTTTCTAGACTTTGCAAACAAAAACAAACCCATACAATTTCTCCCTCCTTAACGTTAACATTTCCTATGTGGATGTGTACATTGTACACCTTTGTGATACAAACAAAGTGGTGGGATATCAACTACACAGATCAGGCCTGTAGTGATGCAGTGTGTCAGCTGCTCTGCCCACAGAAACAGTCTGGAAACTGAAAGCAGCTTTGTTGACAGTGACTGATTCAATGACCCTTCATTTCTCTCTTTCATTAAAACACAGCCAGGCTGTAATCAACACAAAGGAAGTATGTGTGTGCATTCTGCTTGATTTTAGATTATTTAGGTCATACAGAGGATATTAAAAATGATGATCCACTCATTATTTAACTGTGTTAATGGTTTTAGCTGTTCAGCTTAAGGTACAGCATTAGTTCCATCCATCCATCCATCCTCAAACTAATTATCCGGGGCCGGGATGTGGGGGCAGCAGTCTAAGCACTTCTTCTAGCTCTTCCAGGGGAATCCCGAGTCATTCCCAGGCCAGCCGAAAGACACAGTCTCTCCACCACATCCTAGGTCTCCCCGGTGTCTCCTCTGTGTCTCCCCCCGGTGGGACATGCCCAGAACACCTCCCCAGGGAGGCGTCTAGGGGGAATCCAAAACAGATGCCCGAGCCACCTCAGCGGGCTTTTCTCGATCTGGAGGAGCAGTGGCTTCACTCTAACATACATTCAAAATCTTACATTTTAGCACTTTTAGTTTTGAGATTTGTACCTTCAATGGTGCCCCACTTGGTCTTCCTCCCAAGGAGCCTCCTGCCGTTAACCTGGTACTCCTGATCACTGCCAACCACGGCAAATGGAATCATCTCCTGCTCAGAGGTTAAAGGTCAACAAACAACACAGTTAGAAATCATACTGAATGCATACTACCCTGTTATACATCCACCAGGATCAGTTCCCTCACCCTGATCTTTTCATTAATCATTCTGTCCTCTGTATCCTCATCAAACTCCTTCTGTGGGTACACGTCGATCCCGTTGGCTCGCAGATCTTCCCTGATCTGAAGGAGAAGATTTTCAAATGCACACACACACACACACACACACACACACACACACACCTTTATCCCTCTGCAGCTTAAGAAGGATAGCAGCTAATGCTTTTAATTGCAGGAGTAATTAAGTAGAAACGGTTAATGGAGTCTTAAGAGACTTCTAACAAATGTGCCTAAATCTGCACAGCATACAGATTAATGTGGTATTAAGACTAATCTGCTCCAAAAGTTTGGGATTAGCTGTTAACAACTGTTTGTATACAAACACAACAGAGAGCCCCAGAGGGCGAGTGCCTGTGTGTGTAAACGAGGGAAGTGAGAATCTGAGATCTTTGAAGAGAATAAAACAATAGAAAGCAGCAGCTTCGTGAACAATATATTAGCTTTTATAACGTGAAACAAATACAAAGACACACAGAATAAGAGAAGTAGACCGGTGTTACCTTCTTTTTGAAGAAGTCCCTCTCTTCCAGCGTGAGTGTATCTGCTTTGGCAATGACTGGGACGATGTTGACCACCTTACTGAGGCGTCTCATGAATTCTACATCAAGAGGCCGCAGACTAAGAGGCAAAGAGACAATGTGATCATACATCAGTATGCACAGGAAGGTAACCTGCAGCTCAGAGCTCACACACCAGAGGGCAGATGTTCCCAACAATTCTCCCAGATGGAGGAATGGCTGTAATGTCATTAGTTTGTGGGTGTGGGTTTGTGTGTGCGTGACGAGGCTAAGATGACTAGTGGTCCAGCTTAGGCCTTTCCTGTGGCTTGAGAAAGTATCTGCATGTGGTCAGAGCAGCAGATTCTCTCCTGCCTAACATCACTGTGACAAAGACGGCCTATTGTTAACACATTGTGTACACTCAACCGAGACCAAGATGAGAGACAAAAGTGCAGAATTGACTGCATGCATCCACACACACACAGTCTCTTTTGTCTTTCCTCTGAGTAAACCCTGAGCAGCTGCTGGCTGGGCCATGTGACATCTGCAGCGCTGGATAGACATGAAACGTTGCCAGTTGGAGACAGGGGGCCATTTCACACCAGCCCCCTGCCCAAGTAAAGACAGGCCATGACAAAAACTAATAGCAGTGCAGCACTGGAGCAGTGCTCTGTTATCAGCCGTGTGCTGACAATCCACAGCTGCTTCAACGTCTTCAACTTGATTAGAGTTACACAAATGAGGGAAAAAAGCTATGAACTGTACGGTGCATATATCAGATGATGAACATGAGACTCCTTCCCCCCTTTTTCCTGCTGCTAGTATACTCTGACCCCCTGAGATGTGATCAGAGGTGGGCCGAACCAGCAGAGGGGAGAGATTAGTCAGAACGATCAGAGCCAGATGTGTCTTTAAAAAAACCAGGGAGAAACCAGGGACACTGTGCTGCTTTGGGGCCTGGCTAGAGAAGCACATCTTTCCAGAGTGTGTGTGTGTGTGTTGGATTGTAGTTGTGGGATATGTTTCCTTGTTCTTAACTCAAAGGGTTGAAACAGTTCACTCTGCTCCACATTTAAAAAAATGAGAACCTAAAAACAAAGGCAGCCTTTGTTGCTGTGATACGTTTGTACTGACAGACATTTTTAAGGCGGTGTAAACTATTCCTTAGCAAACACTTAGCAGTTCTGACCCCCAAAACTAACACAGCCACGACAACAGCACTGACAAGTGATTTAAGTCACATTAGAAAGCCGTTGCTGCTGCAGAGCCAACATGCAGTGAAGAGTGAGAAGCTTCTCCAGAGCCTGCACACAAGCTCCGGAGAACGATATTTGGAACAATACTCGGCTCTGTGAAGAACAGTCTGTGCCACTGCAGCCGCTCACACAACCATTTGATTTGGTGCTGTGGCTACTTCTGCTGCCAGTGCAACAAGCAATGCCCCACATTGTACAGTCTTTACGCAGATATTCACTGACTGACAACGGTACATTGAATTAGAAAGACTGAGCATGTTTCAGCTTTATGTTGGCATATTGATAAAACATTTGCTCGGAGGTTGGCAAAGAAGAAAGGACAATTAACCTGGGATGTTTTTGTACAGATCAGCGTATGTACATGTGTCATTACCTGTGTCCGGTTGGAGGAATAAAGTAAATGCAGCAGTGGACTCTGGAGTCTGGGATCCTTTTCTTTCTGTTGATGTTAATTTCCTCCTGCAGGTACGCCTCGTACTGATCATTAATGAACTTCATGATGGGCTGCCAACTATGTCACAGGGATAAAAGAGAGAAAAAAAAACAATGAGCATGTACATAGAATGGAGAGAGAAGAATACAGAGTAGAAGAGGAAAACGTAGACCAGCTCTAGCCTCATTGCTCATATGGTTTAAGAGTAACATTGTAACGTACCAGTTCTCATTGTTGATCTGGTCTCCAAAGCCTGGTGTGTCAATAACCGTCAGCTTCATTCTCACACCTTTCTCCTCAATGTCTGCACAGAATAAAACATATTAAAGACTTTAATCTCTGTGAGTATTAGAAATGAATGACACAGCTGTGCGGGCTGTCATTAATAATAAGTGAACGACAGTAAAACACAGAAGAGCTGAGCTGTTGAAGAGGGTCGTACCATGACTGATGGACTTGATTTCGATGGTTTTGGGGATCTTCTCCTGGCCTGTAGCCAGCACGGACTTACGACTGACTTTTGACTTGAACAGCGTGTTCATCAGAGTAGACTTTCCCAGGCCACTCTGTCCTGTGTGCAAAAAAAAAAAAAAAAAAAGATGAGACAAAGCAGTTCTACAGTGACTGTTTGTAGCAGGTGCCCTGAAGTTTACACTCTGGTGCCATAACAAACCCCAACAAGAATTAATGATATTTCTTACATGGCAGTTTGAACCTCTGGAGAAGTTCAACCGTTAGTGGCTGCCAGTTTTCTTAATGCGTGACCAGAAATAGATTGGGTTTGATTCCTACTATTCCAAGATGCTGTTGACCAGAGAGTGATAACAGGCTCTCCATCCGGATAAAATATCTTCAATGCCTATTTGTTTAGGACCAGCTGTGACCCCTGCACACTGCACTAACATCACCATGGGTTAATGAAGAGAAGTTTGGAGTGCTCCACTGGGAAGTGACCTTCCACAGTTCAAATTCAGGTTAACTAAACATGGAGAACTGAGTTATGGAGATAGACAGGCAATCAGAGGCACATAGCAACATGCACACATGGATCTATACTGTGAATGTGGAACCCGACAGCTGAGAGTTTAAGGACGCCCTACATCCAAAATACCAATCTGCACATTATGCATTGGAATATTGTCTCACTCGGCTGTGTCCACGCTGTCTGCAACAGCTGTAACAACTCTTCATCCAACATTTTACCACTAACAACCATCACAACAGAGACGTATTGCCAAAATCCCACGCTTGCCTTCTATATGTAGCCAGAGCAGAGCAGATTCTAAACTGACTAAAAAAATGACTGATTTTCAAAAGAAAAGATGCACAATGTTTTTTTTCCACTTTTTTCTTTAGCACCACAACTAGCACAATATTAAATCAAAGGGAAAATCAACCAACTACAGCAATATCAAACTCAAACTCCAACATAACATTCCACATTATGTAGAAGTATCAAAGCTTTCTGAACTGCTCTCACTTCAAGTTCACCCATAATGAAGCATGGAGAGCAGGTTTGTTTTGTTTACCACTGGCTCTGCAGTGTTGCACAGCCCTGAGGCTACTTCTCCAGCCAGAGTTTTTATTTGAGAATGAGACAAATCAACTGTTAAAACATCCTCCAGAGGAGGTGTGGTGGGTTTTTTGGCCGCCTGTCACTCACTGAAGTGTGAGTGTGATCACAGAGATATGAAGTCAAAGAGAAAGAGAAGTAAGTTACTCTGAGGTCTCTACTTTCTGTTGTAACTGGAAAAGTATATAAATAATGGATTCAAAAAACACTTGATGGTGCTGACCATTTTGAGGGTAACACACATTGAGTTATATAGTAACAGACTGACACTACCGCCTGCCCTCAGAGACCTAACATGCAGGTCTGTGTGTGGGTGGGATGCACACCTGAGCTAAATCACTGTACATATGTTGGCACATTACTTACCCACAACCATTATGTTGAGCTCAAAACCCTGCTTCATGGCCTTCCTTCTCATCTGCTCCAGGATGGCATCAATGCCCACATAGCTGAAGTCAACCACAGGGCCGCCAGCCTTCTCCCCATACAGGCCACCTACTGCTGGGGACATCATATTATCAGGCACCACCGCCTCAGACATGGCGCTGCTGCTGTAGCTTGGAAACACTTCTGGTCCTGATATGACAAACAGAAAAGGAAAGAAGAGTCAGAGAGATGTGGTTTAGTTGCTGTATGTATGATGAGAAGGGGGTGGAGACAAGAGACAGATAAATGTCTGATGAGAATCAGACAATGCTGAGAATGTGTAAAACAGGAACAGTCAGTAAGATGCGGAAGATGACGAGCTTTTATTGGTAGACATCTTGTTTCTCAGTAAGACAACATACTGAACTAACCGAAATGTCAGGCTCCTCAAAACATACTCATCAACTTCTTTTTGGTGAATAAATGTCACAGCACACAAATAAAACTCTTAAAAAATAAGAAGTGATCTAAAAGACTTGAACCAAAATGGTGAACTGGTTTAGTTACCTCACACACATATAAACAAGACAAAGAACATCTGGATATCTGGACAGAATAGCATCACAGCCATACACCCAACACTCATAATATTTCAGTAATAGCCAGCTCCCAAACTGACGGTGGTGCTAGAGGGAAATGTCAGGGGGTCACACAAGTCAAGATGCATGTTGGCACAAAATCCACAGGTCTGCTGACTGACATACAGTCACTGCCAGAATGGCTTAAAATGGACTCAGCTTTTTCCAGAAAAGTCCATTACTAGAGAAACTATTACAAAACAAAAGTGCTTTACACTTGGCAGGAGGTTATCCCTGCAGTTTGTTTTGATAATGATTAGCTTAATGTCCTTCTGTGGAACGCCTACAGATGTGTGTCTAATCATAAGATAAACATTCAACTGTTATTATGTTCAGTATATGCAGAAAGTAACTGTACCTCTGTAACAATGTGTCCTACCAGTGTTTATGTCTGTACACTACAGAAAACCCTTCACAAGGCCTCTCTTTCTTAGAAGCACAGTGTTACTGTACTGTTAATGTGAAAGCAGAACAGAGAGATACTGCAGAGGATGAAATCTGATCCACTCACAGCTCGTCTGGGTCACACACAGCAAAGCACACAGTACATACTTGAGTTTGTGCGTTTAAACATGGCGGTTGACATGATCTTATACACACAGCCCTTCTTTCATTTGATCACACAGCTGACCTGTAGGTGCACACACACACACTTGAAAACATGAACACACAGACATACATACACCATAAAGACCAGACTGCCTGTCAAGAACTTAACAGCTTTTGGATTCCAGAACACTTGGCCTGCCGCAAAGAGACGAAGTCCAGGCAAAGAGTCAGCTCACACTATATCACCAGGGGAATTAAATCAACAGCCAACCCTGCAGGTAGAAAAATTCCAACTATCATTACATTGATAAATGATGGGGGAAACCTCAGAATAGCACTGCCTATTTGACTGGAAAGTCAAAGCTAGTTAATCTGGATTTCCTGGCTTCCTTCACCACTTCCCAGCAGCCAGTCAGCAACTTATTGTAACTCATTGCCCTCTAACTATCCTCTATACCTCCCATGTTACCATACCATTCCTCTGCTTCTGTCTCCTTTCCTCCTTGCTCATGTCTCTCAGTTTCCCCTCTACATTTCCATCGTCATTTTCTACTGTCTCTTCTTTTTTTTAACGGGGCCACTTGTGGCTTACAGCTCACCCTCCTGAAGTCACCTCTTCTCACTCATGTTTACCTCACATGTGCTGATGCCAATTTCTCTCACACCCTCCAGATTGTTATGTTGTGTACTATAAAGACATGTTGGCCAGGCAGATGGCACAAACCAGGCACCATAGCAGTGAAACATCAACATAAATTCAGGCTTCTGAAAGCTCTCCATCCTAAATGCAAACCACAACTAAAACTACACATCTTAAAGAGTCAAAGAGTGTAAACAACTTGGCAAATATATACAATACAAAGGGAGACAAAGTGCTGGGTGAGCACTGTGGGAAACGAAGTACTAGCCAACAATACCAATAAATCTCTTTCACTACAGGTTGTTAATGGATTCAGTCCTGTCGTCAACTCTAGAAAACTGCAAGTCCCACGGGGCTGAGATGAGAGTGAGCCATTCTGTTGTTTCAGAGTGAGTCAGACCAAACTGAAGAACTTCAGGGCACCATACATCTGGATGATCATTTATCAGACAAAGGTATTCAGCACCATCACCTCCATGATGTGTGGCCTGCTGACCTGTAATGGTTCTTAACCACTAAACACTGGTGTCACTAGACAACTGGTTAGAGCAAGGCCCTATAAATGTTAAAACATTTGACCTCCACCTGTAAAATGTCTGGCTCTTGTGGGTTACCAGCTGGTGGACATTACCTGAGACCAACCAAACACAGCAGCCTAACTGCAAAAAATACAGGCACAACTGGCACAATACAGAAGAAAAGAGTTTTCCCTGTATTGGGTCCAGTTATGGGAGGGCAAGAATATTGTGTTTCCTTTTAGTATGTAAGAAAGCAAAATTAATTTTAGCAGTTGGAAAGCAGAGGATGACTCATTGGGACTTGCTCTGGTGCTGTTTTCAATTACAGGCACTAAAGAATTATTTTCTTTCTTGCTTCCAGGAGTATCAGATTACTTAGATTTTTTTTTGTAAATATAGCCAGCAATCTCCAATACCACAAAACATTTCAGAGAAAAGAACAGAAACAACAGCAGGGAGGTGACAGAAGAGCAAAATGGAGCACAAAAACATGAGATAAAGAGAAGAACCACAAAGGAAGAGGACCATTGAGTGAAGAGACACAAAAGAGAGATAAGGTCAGGGAAAGGAAGGCATGTAGAATGAAGGAGAAGGAGGAGGAGGAGGAAGAATGGAGGAACAAGGAAGAAAAAAAAAAGCATGCACGGACAGTAGAGTTTGTGATTTATTCCACTTTTGGGCCTGGGGCATTCCTTGCTAACTACACACAGACCTCTAAACCAGGATGTAAATACACTCAAAAACCAAGAAAACATGTCCCACTTCCCTGCATGCTCTTTTCTAAAAGGCAATTCAACAATGAAGAACTATGAAAAAACTATAACTGTGTTGTTGTCTGTGTTTAGTGGTGACGTGGTCAAAACCACGGAGCCATGCCTCAGCTGTCCAGGGTGTTGATCTTTACAGCATGGTGAGCAGGTCAGAGGTCATGTTCCCAGTTTAGGCTGGAAAGGAGCAGCGACCTTATGACAAACCAGTTATTTGACCCTCTGCACAAAATGACTCACAACAGAGGAATCCAGAAAGAGGAAAAAGCCTGGACTTTCTTTAATTGGACACTTTTATGGCTGTGTAACAACATGAGGACAGCAGTACTGACTTTCAACTATTTTAATGAGCTATAATGTACCCTAACATTTTCTTTACTGGGGAGAAGATTCTCAAAGAATAAATATAAGCCTCTAAACACTTATAAATCTGAAGTACAGGATGAGTCGTCGGGAAAGCCAAACTGTTTGGAAAGCATCTGGGTTTAAGCTAAAATTGTAAGATCATATGATAATGCACAATTATCCAGATTAAGGAAAAGATTCATTTCATATATATACTCTTTCACCCTTCTCGCCCTCTGCAACAAGCTTCTTCACTGTTTACTTTGATACCATCTTGGTTTATTTAGATTATTACATAGATACCTGCCTGTATCTACGCACACATTCGCAAAAAGGCCAACTGCTGTCACTGAGGTTAAGCTGTGCAATTGCACATGAGAGGCCTACTTTTTGTCAAAGTACCAACCACGATTCACTAAACTGAGAGGACAGCCTAACCACATGTATTTTAAGTGATTGCATGGAATTCAATGTCAAATTAGTGAAGTAATCCACTAAATGGGTTTACAGACCTCTGTTTTATGAAACATCTGCTCTATTTACATTCCCTAACAGGACAATTTTGTGATTTCATTTCAAACTCATCTCGTTGCTAGTTTTGTTTTCAGACCCTGTGACCCTGATGCTTTCTGAGAAGTGTGTGGGCTGCAGCAAATTTTATCTAGCATATACAATTAGAACCATTCTGACTTTTCAAAGATACGTTTTTTATAAATGGTAGTCTTGCCATAATGCCATTTGATCCAGCAGACCTCCAGCAGAGAATTAATTAATTCACATTCATCCACAACCACATGAGTTTACACAAATAAGCATGTATATGTATACACACACAACATTTTCTCAGCCTCTGACAGTGAATCCCTTAATAAAAGGGGGGAAATTGTAGTGTAGTGGCAGTGCAAACATGGTCTGTTGTGTTATTAAAGTCACAGTGTTTGTGCAGCAAGGCTGAGTTCCCAGAGTCATTCAGCTCTCAGGAGAAATGTGCCCTTTGACCCCTGCAGGTTCCAGCTTGCAAATTATGTCATCTTGCAGTGGACAGTGTATATCTGTGTCCACTAAGACATGTTTTTATTTTACTATGTACACAGGTCCTCTATGCAGTTTAAAGCAAGTGGCACCAGCAGTTGGGAGTTCAGAAAATGTAAATTGCTGTAATGACAGTAGAAGCCCACAGGTTTGTCTAGACTGCCAGAGGAATGTGTTCGGTCTCCGCATTGTGGTGGTGGACAAGAGAGCTGTTGTCTTTCTAGGCTCCTAAGTTGAGTTGCAACAAAGTGCACTGTACACAGTTTAATCCGGTAAAATAGAATATATACATCTGCCAACATACAGTAAAAACACAAAAGAGTTCAAGGTACAACTAAGAAAGACAATTCCACTGCACTTCTACCCATTAAAGTACATTTAGGTGCATTTTTAAATGTTACCATAGAGTAAATGCTAAAAATGTAAGTGGATTTACACTCAAGCTAAATGAATAAGGATGTTTTAATTTTCTGAAGCTGGGTAATATTTGCTGGCAATAGCCTGCTAACTGTCCACTGACCGGAGTTGTGCAATTCATTCTGTAGTGATTTATTTGAGTAAAAGGGTCAAAGAGTGTATCAGTGAAATGTTTGGCTGACAGCAAGCACGGGTCCACGAGCCCATGGGTCTCAGGAATATAACCTCTGTCCCTGTGTATGCCTCACCACATGGAAATGGAAATTCCTCTGCCAATAAGTCAAGACACATCCATCCCGATAATATAAAGTGATGTCCCTTTGTTCTGTCATTACAACCCTGACTATAATCAGTTCATCATTGAGTCCAAGTGGACATTTGTGTCAAATGTCTTCTGAAATATTGCTTTTATAGACGTATGGCTGTGCTGTCACTGTGAGGTTGACCTCTCACCCCAAATTCTAATCAGTTCTCCTTCAAATTCAAACAGACATTTGAAGAATTTCTGTCTGTGCTGCTGAGACATTTATCACAATGTGACATCCATGAGGTCACAGAGAACACTACATTTTAACTCTCTCTTTAATCCTAATGTGTCTGCCAACTTCGAAGAAATTACCTAAACCATCTCCTGGTGAGGAGTGCCATTTAAATGCTCACTTGGCTATATGCATTCACCCATTGTTAGAAGATAGGTTTCAGGAATGCTCAAGGTCTCCAAGGCAAATAAAGTTGTTTTTCTTTACATGGGAATGTGCACAAACATATTCTATCAACAAGCAGCACAACCCCTTGGACTCTTTGACACCCTCTTCAGCCTGTTACACTGATCAGGCCTCAGGAGCAGTATTTATGAACAGCGACTGACCCACATACAAAGCTCAAGAGCAGACAAGCAAAGTATATGTGTCATTTCATCTTAATACTCCTAATGCTTTACATTTCCAACAGTCATCGCTCATAGTGAACACAAATTGCACATGCACACACTGGAAAACTCACACCAACTATTCTGAGAATGTACATCGTGTCAAGCCGCAGAGATGAAACATGACCAATTTTGCATTTCAGAGATCAGGTTACATCCATGAATGTTTTGCATTGCAGAGTTGTGATGCAAAATTCCACAACGGATACTTAATCTTACTGCAGCAGCTTACTGTCTGACTCAAACACACCAACGCAAGAGCCAGACTGAAGGTAGCGATGACCTTTTCCCGTGTCCCATTAAACACTGGTGAAAGGTCAAAGTCTGTTCTCGCCTGGCAATGTACAGGGGACACAACAGAGCGCCTTTCAACAGTTCAGTGTGTGTGTGTGTGTGTGTGTGTGTGCATGCTTGTGAGAGAAACCAGAGGCTGGAGACTCTTTTAAAAAGTTGAGGGGTGGTTGGCATATTATATTATCAGAAGGCAATGCCTGTGTTCTCCAGGTCAACCACAGACAACAAAGCCTGGATGACACAATGCTGAGGGCCCAGCTTTGTTACATCGCCAGTTAGCCAAGAGATATTTGGTCTGTGTGGGGGCTAACAAACACCTCAAACAAAGCAAAACAAAAGAATACTCTTTGCTTGTGGTCAACATTTGTTATCTTGTGATCCTCCTTGAAAAAAAAGGACCACTCCACAGATGCCTTCACCACACTTCTCAAAACAAAACTACAACATTCCCTTCTGACTAACAAAGTATGTGTGGCTAACCTTTTATTTCTGAGTGCTTGCTGCTTATCCAGTGTGTGGATATCGAGAGGCAGAAAACAAGAATTTCAATAGAAAAGAAGCTACAGAATATCAACGTGTGTATTATTAAAGACACGGATTAATTACAAAGTTGACAAGTACAACAATGAGGAGATACAAGACAGAGGGAATGCATAACTTGAACAATGGAAATTATGCTCAAAGCACACAGACAAAACCCCAGTGCAACAACTGACAGCCTTCAAATATATACTTGACTCAAAGCAACGTTCATGAACAGCCAGCGTGCACATTAAACCTGACACTTAAGTGCTTCCAGAGAAGAAGAGAAACATACACAGAAAAGAACAAAGGGAAAAAACTTACTTCCTCAACTTCCAACTGCTTCTTATCAAACACACACGCACACACTCCCTCCCAGTATCCAAGCACCCACTGAGTGTGAAGTGTGTGTGTATGTGAGTCCGTCCCTTGTCGAACTGCAGCACTCCAGTGAGAGTGGCTCTGGAAGCTGCCTGCCTGCCCCTCCCACTCGCCGATGTCATGTGACTCAGCGTGTAAAGCAACACGATACGCCCACTTCCTTCACCACCCCCTCAGCACATTAAAAGACCTTCCAGCATGACCTGCATGCACAAAAAGCAAGGCATGTAGACCTGACAACAGACCCAGAAAATTAGCATGTCTGTCAGTAGCTGCAAACAGCTGTCAAACAGCAAAAACACATATTCCTCTGAAATGAACTGGGTACACATCAAATCAAACAACAACATCCCAAAAAAACTTAATGTACACTGCAAAATTTAAATGAGAGGAGAATGCAAATGTAAAAAAAACATCATAAAAGGTTTGCAGTAGGAAACAGGTCTGGACTGCAGACTAGTTTAGTGCCCAGAGCCATGCTGTTTTATTACTTTTAAAATGAGGCTGAAATTAAGACCTGCACATGATTCAGGTTTTATTGTTTAATTTTAAACCTTTCTTTCATTTGTGGATGTAGCAATGCTGCATGGACTTGGGAACACCACTAAAAATCTGCACATTTCTCCATAGAAAACAATCCCCACATTCTTTGCATTTTTACACTGTTGAAATATTTGCAGACAGTAGAAAATTAATTTACAAAATGTGTGTTAGTATAATCGTCGTTTCAGCCGCAAGAGGCTGGAGTGCACCATGGCTACTATTTGGTCTAGATAAAACATGATTACAAACCAATTGCTGTGGCTGATTACTACTCTCGTGGAGTATACGTATGTTAGTGTGATTAAAGAGGAAGGAAACAGCTGTCTTCAGCCTCACAGAGGGTGCAATTACATGCAAGTGCAGCCTGACAGGAGAGCACTCACACACAGTGCAGCACCTGCATTCCTTGAGATAAACAGTCATGAAAACTTGACATAATAGGCTGAAAAGATGGATTTGTTTCATGTCATTATCCTGCCAAGGAAATAAATAAATCGGTCTATGCTGGCACAACAGTGCTGGACAGCTACGCCCAGTGTAGCTTTACATTGTGTCTATCTAAACACAATCAGCACACAATACATAAACACATAACAAGGCAAATCAACACATGGCCCTTTAAAACGTGATAAAACTCTTACCAAATATGGACTTAAAATAAAACCTCACTGTACTTAGTTTTACAAGGTCGAAAACCCGACATTTCCCCTAAACTAAGGGCCCCTTTTACAACCTCATGTTCCCTGCCTTCTTCCTTTTAATCTCTCTTTCTCTGAAGTGCTAGTTTATCTCCCTAATAAAAAAACCCTACATTTAAACTGAAGATATTAAGAAATGACAGGAGTTACTAGCAAGTTGAAGGTGAATGTACATTTTGGAAAATGATGATGTCAGGGAATAATTTATACAAACACTCTTGGCAACTATGATCTCCAAACACACTCTTCTGGCTTCTTTTTCACTTCACCACCTCTCAGGAGCCTCTCTCCAAAGGTTTTTATTAACAGCACAAAACCTAAAAAGTTAACCTTTTACCCAAGCTCCCCTGAGTGTGAAACAATGTTACCTCTGCTTACACCCATCAATGTCAACTTCAGCCTTACAACTGGAGTATCTATGCTGACAAGCGTCTTCAAACATTCAAATATGTGATTAACAGGTTAAAACAGACTGCATCCTTTTAGAGCTAATTTCCCCTAAAGATTCTAAATCCTGCCTACATGCAAAGAAAGCAAACCATCATTTGTTTTGATCCAACAAAACTCGGCAGATTCCCTCATTCAAGGCCGGCTACCCTGCTGGGGACCTTTTCAGATAAATGTATCTTCACTTTGAGGAGGCAGACAATGTAATGACAGAAAGCCAACGTTAGCAAGAGCTGAGCCAAGATGGTGTCACATATTGGCAGGCAGAGCGCACGGCAGCCGTTTGACCCATCACAGTGTTCCTGCAGCTGTCCACATTTAATATGAGAACCATGAAGGATACAAGCACCATATACTTTTTATTGAATCCAGCACATAATCTTTCCACAGCAGAAAAGTGCATATGTAGGAGCACTTGTGAAGGTAATTTAATTTATTAAAAGGGAATGTAGGAGGGAAATGAATTCATTTTACACTTTTTGATGCACTGTATGTTTCTGAGAAGCATAGAGCGATTGAAAGGAAACAGCAACATAATTTAATATGTCTGTGCTGCCTATGTGAAAGATGAGATCACAGAGAAACTAAATGTTTTCTTTGTCTGTGATTTGTTTTCCCTGCTCTGTTTCTGCCTGAAGGGGATACCCACACCTCCATGCAAATTGTCAAGAGACATGTGTCTCTCTGTGTGTGTGTGTGTGTTTATGGAGGTGTCACATGCTTCCAGTTCTCTGGGAAAAGCGGAAGTCCTTCCTCAGTTTGGACAATTTATAGTAAACAATCAAATGAGACCCTGTTAGTGCAGTGCGGCGAGCTCCAGCAGTACTATGTATGAATACTAGCTGAGAGCCACACTGCTAATCCATTGACTGGTAGGTTTCTATCCTTTAAGCTAATGTGGATTTAAATACAGCACCGACACAAAGCTCTCACAACCTCCAGGTTTGATACCTCCTGAGGCTCTCTACCTGTGTGACAGCATCTCCTGCTGGTTGCTAACAGAGTTGCAGCTGAACAACACACATTGTAAACAGCTCCTCACAGCCGGGGTGCAGCTAGACGTTCAACATGCAGGAGCCCTCACATTTGCTGTAGTCACTGTTTTGTGAAAAGAGTTATGTGTTTTTTTTTTTTTTTAAATGTCATCCCTGTTGCGTAAGCCATTAGTCACCAATTAGTAAACAAAATTTAAGCACTACTCAGCAGATGGAGCAATCTCTATACAGATTTGGGCTGGACAAATCTGTACAAATTATGCCAGCTCCAATGGATAACCACAAACTCATCTAATCAATAATGAGTCAGGACTGGCTAATAATAAACCAAACCAACCCATCATAAAGCTTTACACGAAGTTCAACACAATCGAGAATGTTTTGACTATCAAATTCTCTACTTCCATTTTGACCAGTTCATGACTGAAGAGGCGGAGATCTATTTTCTTTCTTGAATAAAGAAGGTAGTTTCATGCAAACAGCTGTAATATCAAACTTCCTGCTACCATCAGCAACACTTGTTTCCTTGGTTTCATTTATGAGGAAACTGTAACCTAGAGGTAGCTACGACTGCTCTCACACAAACATACTGATCACATTCTTGACTGCAGCAGGCAAATGCAGGTAAGCTCTCTTCTTCACTTCACTTCACTTCACTTCCATTCTAGTTACTGTTTACAGGGCAGTCTTTATTATGAAGGCTTCGGTGCTTGGATAACATTCTGAGGGAGAAAACAGTCTTTTTATTTTGACAGTTCAATATTAGCTAGCTAGCAGGTTTGTGATAGCCAGCAGGAGCCTGTGTGTGTTTGAAGCTCTGCCATCTGTTTGTCAAAGACATGCATAGTACAAAAACTGATCACAGTTTGCAATTTATTAAGTAAACAATTTGAAAATAGATATAATTTAAGATGAATATAACATTTCTCTTGTTGCTTTTGACCACTGATGGATTCCTTCCAACTCTGTTTTCACTCTAATCGATCCTCACAGTGTGTAAGTGCAGACAAATTACCATTTAACATTTATCTGAAGCCAACACCAGGCTTGTTATCAGCGCTCAGTCCAAACAACATCAAATTTACAAACTGAAAGTGTCCGGACAACAAGAACAACAATGACGGTGAAGGATTCAATCCAAAAAACCAAAAGCCAATAATGTTAATAATGTAACTTTTCAAATGAAGGTGGCAACACTGCCGAAACACACACACACACACACCTTCAGCAAGCACATTATAGGGCAGGGCTGCCCGAACAAGCCTGGCAGTGAAGATAAAAGGACCTAGTGTTAAAGACTAAAGTATGTGCTTGCATAATTTCCTGTAAAGTTTTGTGTGTCGCAATC
This sequence comes from Parambassis ranga, assembly GCF_900634625.1. Classification (NCBI taxonomy): domain Eukaryota; kingdom Metazoa; phylum Chordata; class Actinopteri; family Ambassidae; genus Parambassis; species Parambassis ranga. Next base: position 6,345,889 of record NC_041029.1, on the reverse strand, counting down.
AGAAACGCTGATGTTGTCACGGGTTTATTATTTAGTTAGAAACAAGATTTTGTCTTTTCATTTCCACTATTTCTTCCTGATACAGGCTTACACTGATAACAGGAAAAACCTGTTTTAAATAGGTAGACTATAAAATGATCCATCATCACAATACAAACAAATGCTAGGAACATGTAAAGGCTAACAATGTGCAATAATACCTGTTTACATGTCTTTACAGCACAATGGCGATGTCAACAAGAATCACATGGTGCTGTGCCGCTCTGTTCTTTGGCCTGACCTCCGTGTCAGCTGTACAAAAGCTCAAATCAATCGAGGACCTGAAAAAAATCAACTTTGGAAAGTCTGTGCCCAAGCACAGTCTTCTACTGCTGTACTGGTTCGCAAACACAGTTGTAATTGACAACAACAATGTCATACGGCTGACCTTTAACCCAAATAGCGATGATTACGGCTCACATCATTACGGCAACTTTGAGGGGATGTTAGACCCGCTGCCTCGGGGAAATGTCAGATACAGATACTTCACTGTTGGAAATCTTAATCAAGAGACATCTACTGAACTTCCATCATATGTCCTCTTCCCTACACTGGGGTATGAAGGAGACAACAGGGACAGGATCATATTCAGAGTCAGGGAACACAACGGGGGATGGCAAGATTTACAGGTAATAGACCAAGTTTATATCACACAGCACTATGAGACACATGAACAACAGGGGACAAGGTATGATCCAGATCATACGTATCAAATCACCACCCGCCTTTTGAATGTTATCAGAGCGTTTTCTGTGGAAGGAAATGGCAGAAACTCCCTGCCACAGCTCAGAGACCGTTTTGGAAGCAACGCTGATGATTCCCAGTTAAGGCTCATTAGAAACACATGGGGTGACCTTGCTTGTCTTGGACTGCTACTGTTTATTGTGATCCACGAGAAGTACCCCTCTCCCTCTAAACGACCCAACAACAGACCTCAGCCTGCACCGAGAAGGAACCCACAACCTGATTTTGTTGTTAACATCACAGACAACACTGATTATAGTGCTTATGGGGCCTATGCAAGACATCTGCGTGATCAGGGGAATGGCATATTGCTTGACGTAACAACCGGCACAGGTGGAAAAGCCAGGATTTGTTGGAGAAGTGTTCCACGTCATTATCTGCAAGAAGGTGTGATGGTCGCACTTTACAAGAACAATGAGGACGAAGTAGCTATGGCTTCCAAAACTATTGGGAATGGATCAGACAGTTATGACACATCTGTACCCCTGAATGACAACCTTCAGGTCCGGCTGCATAAAGTGAGAACGCTGTTTGCTTCTGGCCAACATTGGGAGAGGAAATATGCAGAGGTTCTGTATTCAAGAATTACACAGAAGCAGTTAATATTACCGGCTACAATGCAAACCTACAACTCTTTGTAAAAGATGGTAAAGCCTGTGCTCGTCTGTATGTGAAGAAGTCTTTCAGAGACTGGAGGTCTGAGTTCAACAAATCTTGGGTCGGATTCTACAGCTCTGCAGATGCAGCCACAAACAGCTATGAGTGGTGGCAATGGCAGTGGGCAACCAAATTCAAACTAAACACAGATATTCAGGACTACTTCCATGATGTCTATGAATATCACTCGAGTATGGCAATAGCACTAGGAGTGGAAGCGCGGTTCATAATAAATAATGAAATTGTGAAAGCATGCACTCCAAGCTGGAGAGACTAGAGAGAGACAGGTAGCAGTTTGCAATACACAGACATTGTTCCCATTACAAATTTAAAAATGATACAATTAAATCATTTCCAGAAAACAATCAAAAAAGGTTCTACATTTTGCCTCATTCCATTAATGACATGGTTGTTACATGCTTCCATACTTTTTAAAAAAAAAAACAAAAGCCCCGTTAAGAAAATTGAAGGGTTTATGTTCAGTAAAATGTTAAATAAACACAGGATGTGCATGGTTCAGTAACCTTAATTATATTTATCAAACGTAGGTAATTAAAAGACTGAAAAGCCTTAGCTTGCAATAAATAATGGCCCTCTTCCACTGGAAAAAAGTCACTATTTTTGCATATACAGTATACACCTGCCTTTAAGAGGCTACAGAACTGGACTGCCAAACTGATCTTATGCAGAAGTAGTGTTGTCACAAGTGAGCAGAAATTATTTGCACTGTGAAAATTAAAAAGATGTAATTATGTTTAAAGAAATCAGATATATTTATAGCTGTGGTTTTATGTTATTGTTACTGTATGTGTCAGTTTTGCCTATGTGTGTATTTAATTGTGTGCTATGTCTATTAAATGTACATATTGAATATGTTTTTTTTTTCTTTAGACTGAGATTGAACATGAGGTTTCGTTTCACCCTGGTCCTTTTTGCGTTTTATAGTGCTGTTTACACAGTTGCAACATCAGTACAAAGTCTTCTTTTTATGCCTCTTATCTATCAGTCACCATAATACTTTGCAACAGATTGAATCATGTATACTCCACACATTTCGGTACGTCGAATTAAAGAGTGCCACCAGAGCTGATTCATGTGTCTGAAGTGATACAGAGAATGTTGCTTAAATGACATGAACATATTGTATTCTGTGAAAGTGTGTTTATTAAAATATTTTATTTGTCATGTCAGTGCTTTATTATATGCTTAAGGAAACGGTATGTGCCAAATCCAGATACGCAGCACATGACACATCCTATATATATAGGATGTGTCATGTGCGGCGTATCTGGATATATATAGAGAGAGAGAGAGAGAGAGAGAGAGAGAGAGAGCATATATATATATATATATATATATATATATATATATATATATATATATATATATTTTTAAAATTTTTAATTCTTTTTATTTTTTTTTTTAAATCGGATTTAATCGTTGCATCCTTCCTGCAGATACCCATACCCCCACACAAATACATGATTTATCAGAGAGATCATTTCCTTCCCTTGTGACATGCACAAGTCATTTCTAACCAACGCTCATCAAAAGGCCTTTATATTTGTGTGAAGGAGGTAAACACCATTTTAATCTGGTGAAACGAACATAGTGCTCAGCAGGCCAGCACAAGACTTTGGATCATAAGATAATGATTCATCATTTTAAAAGAAGGATTGCAGACTCAGCTCAACTTTTTCTTAAAGGTGATGGAGCCAAGTGTACAAAACAATACAAAACACAAACTGTTGTTCATTTCGTCATCCGTTTCTTTCACCTCTTCAATGTCAGTATGAGGAAGAATTGCAGTCAGCCAAAAATATCTCATTCTTGTTACAAAACAAAATGGTTCAACAATATGTTTGTTTAAGTATCTCAATTGACTCCAGCGTTCTGCATTGCAACAGCCATGACAAAACAAATCAAGGTCAATACAAGGGATAGGAAACTAACATGAGCTCTGTACACAATGACTGACTGTGTGTGTAAACATGAGATCACATCCTGCCGACGTCTGGATACAGCTGCTCGTCATTACAGCCGACCACTCGACCGTAGCACAGTATGTCATTACAGCACCTTGTGCTTTACAGTCGCCATGAAAATAGTTTGTCAACATGCTCATCAGTCACTCTCGCTGTATCCACATGAGCAAAGACACGGGAAGAAAGCCTCAATGCAGGTATATCACAGGTGTACATCCTATCAGCCTCTAAGCTAACGCTGAAACAATGCAGCAGGAGGAAAAAGTGCAGGAAAGAAAACTCAATCAATGCTGTGTGTGCTCCAGAAAAAACTTTACATAAAAAATATGTTTCTCTTCATTTTCCTCTCCCTTTCATTCTGCCCCTCTGTGTTCTACTTGCGTCTTTTTTGCAGGGGCTTCCTCCTCAAAACTGCTGTGCAGGAAGGTGGAAATCTGAGACAAAAGTGTCAGAAGCTGAGACTTAATCCTCCCCTTTTCCCTCTGCTCATTTCCCTTCTACGTACACAAGGCCACATTTCAGATATCTAGCATGCACATGTGCTTACTCATTCACCAGTGAACCAACGACGGTGCCCAAGTAAGTATAACTAAAAAACATGTTTGGCAAGAAATAAAACGAAAACTTTAGCTGTCCACAAAGGATGGAAAGAGACAGAAACAGGCAACACGCTTTATAAAAGCAAACTGAAAATTGGAGGGTTTCTATTTTTATTTAAACATTTTATGACCTCCAGATTTGGAATGTATCACCTCCCAGCCGCCTACGCCTGGATACTACTTAACCAGTGAGAGCACAGCTGTCTCTGGATAGCAGAGGCGTGCGCACACAGACACACACAGCTGCAGTATGAAGATGAGCTATAAGAAGCTCAGAACACTTCTGCAAGAGTAAACACGCTTTTCCATCTAATCTGGGAACCAGCCCCCAACTTTTCAAAATAAAAATAAGTGCAGTTCCTGGTGAAAAAGTAAAACTTCCACACCCTGACTTACCTTACTGGGCTCATTGCTGCTACAAACAGCTGCTTAAAGGCAAGAAACTCTGAACCTGTGTAGTATACATGCCCAAAGGTTTCTGCATTAGTTAAATGCTTGTGCAACTTCCTGCAAGAAACTGGCTGCTCCACCAGCTGTCTCTCCCTAGTATTAGACAGATCTGTGCACAGATCTCCTCAACAGCTCAACAGCTGGCAATGCATGACCCTCAGCTGTGGCAGCCACTTCCAAATACATGTACTATTTAGCCCATAAAGTCTGAGCCTGGCATTGCAACACGAAGTCACCAAGAACATGCAGAAAAATGAAAGAATGATTCGTACTTTAAAGAAAAGCAGAGGTAGAAAACACACCATCTGCATGGAGTAACATTTTAAACAGGTTTACACACACTACCCACACTGCAAAGACACAAGCATGGTTTAAAAACCCTGTGGACATCGATAAAGTAGTTTAGAGGAAGTCCGACTATGAATCAAAATGCTGGACGAGCAGATGCAGCAACGATGTCACCTACCCTGAAGAACTGGGACAAAAAGTAAAACAATAACATCAATAGAAATGAGCAGTTAATCCAAAAAATTAATGCCTCCTCACCAGTACGATGTGCTGTGTAAGAAGTGCAGTGTCAGTGTAGTGTGTCCAGCGAGGTTAGTCAGCAGTGGCTAAAAAGAGCCTCCAACAAAGATAATTTCATTCAGTAGTCGGTGCTTCTTATGTCACAGGCATGTAACTACCTAAAGAAATTAAATTACTTTAGAAAAAAACTGCGATGTTATCGTCAACTTTGAGCCTTAATTGCTTAATTTAAGTTCAAATTAGTTGGCCCATACAGTCGACTGCCTGAGCAGTCCTTGGAGCAGTCCAGGGATTCTCATCAACTTCACTGACCTATATTTCCAGATCTGGACTGACAGGCTCACAAGTATTCCTGTTTGTGCTCTTTTATTTAGGGTTGGCACAGTGAATTCACAGCTGTAACTTTAGAATACACAAAGAAGAATAAACGGTCATAAAAAGCTGAACTTTGTGTTATGATAAAACGACAGTGTCCAGTTAGAAACAGAAATATGAGAGTTATCCGACTATGATTGAGCATACGCCTTCACTCAAAATGCATGTGTTGCAAGATAAAGCTAAAACGAAGCGGCCGTGAACTGAGAAATGGAGCAGCAACAGCAGCAATGATTAGATGATTACATCACAGTTTAGTTGCAGCCAAACTGTTTTTTGGATTGTTGAAGCTGGTTACAACCCCTCAAAAGAGCAACAACAGCTAAGAGGTTCTCACTGCAATTAGACGCACAAATGGTTTATGGAAACAGGCTAAATGGCCTCACTTGGTAAGTCATTTTTGACAAAGACATATGAAATGTGTCAAGTTTTAGCGACAATTTTTTTGTAGCTGACACTGAAAACATGCTGAAATGACCATGTACTCACTCTCTGTTGGTCTGGCTGTGGGTGGCTCTGTGACAGGGGACTGCATCCTCTCCAGGCGGCCCTCTGCCAGGGAAGGCAGGGGGGCAATGGGTGCAGGTGGCAGGTGGTTGTTGTTCTCCACTGCACTGCCTGTTGTCAAACCGTCCTGCTGTCTGAAAGTTGGCATCTCTGGTCTCTTAGGAACACCCTCCACTGGGCTGAAGCTGGGGGATGGAGGTTCTGCTTTTCTTTGAGGGGGCTCAGGAATCCTAGAGGCCGGGGTGGAGGACAACTGGGCGTCCATCCTCCGGGGAGGGGCAGGGGGCTCATGAGGGCGTGTCACGCCAAACTCCGCCCGTCTGTTTGTGGCACTGGAGATGGAGTTAGACGAGGTGTCCACTGGGTTACTCCGACTACTCAGGCTGACCTCTGGCCGCTTGAGGCCAAAGCGGGCGATGCCAGCACTGGTCGAGTTATCAATCTGCTTTGAGGAGACCTCAATGGAGAGCTCTGTGCGTCGGGAGGAGGCTGCGTCAGGGTTGCGACTCCCCGATAACTCAACACGCCTCATGCCGGACTTTGGGGAGCGTGGATTGGAGGACTCGGAGGGGGGGGATCTTGAAGACGAGTAGTCGGAATTGCGTGAGCTCACGTCGAAGCTACGCTGGCTGGAGGAGGAGGAGGTGGATGAACGCAGGGGGTTGGTGGTTCGGCGAGATAGGGGCGAGGAGTGTGTGGATGTGTCCGTTTCCTCCACCTCAAATGATCTTTTCAGTGCTGAAAAACAGAGAACACAGGTGGTTGGACAGATATCAGAAGACCATTATTTTTGCATTTAAAAAAATAAGTGAGTGACTGACAACTCTTTAATTCTGTAGGTTTAGTGTACAGAATTAATTAAACCTTTTTCCTGAGTGAGACCAAAAACAGTGATTTGTCTCACAGCAGTTTGCCCAAATCAGCAAGCAACAAGCCAGGAAGGAGGACAACATGAGCCACTGATGGATAAAACTAAATTAAAGAATAAGAACATGCTAGGTGAAAACATGTCTAGGCTAAAAACAGTCAATCATTGGGTAACGACATACGTTACTTTAATAATCATAGCATCCTACCGGTGCAGTTAGCATAACCGTTATCAATAATGACGAAGACAAACTCCGCTAATCTTACCTGACTTCACACGCTTCACGTAGCTTGCTAGCAACATGGCGTCTGTATTTCTTTTTTGTTTTGTCGTCCACTGGGTGAAAATATTCCTATATTCCCACCAAGCAGGGTTTAACAGGCGGATAAACTGTTACATACAAACCTCACGTCTACCACTGAAGGACAACACAGACTCTCTTAGTTAAAATTTCGCCTGCAAACATGAGTTAAAGCTACACCGGCAGCGTCTCCTCACTGTCACGCTGACATCTCGCGCACCTGTTGACACGAAGACTCAGCTGATCACGTGACGCCTCAATAAATCCACACATCCGGAAATCAAACTGGATTTTATACTTCATACTTTTTTATTGTTTTGATTATTAATTTGGCTTACCTTATAAGGTAAATACAAAATAATTTCTGTTTTTATTTTATCTGATCAAAGTTTTGATCCCACAAACAGATCCTCACCCTTTACATCATTTAAATAGGATCAATTTATTCCTCTAGCAGCCTCAGTTTGATGCATGGTTTTTAAGTCTGTGTGGGATGGGGAGGTGACACCTGGCTTCCCTCGGCCCGGCCCATCTCAGATAAACACCCGAGCATCTGGCCTCCTCCAAGAATGATGAGCCAAGCACCGGACCTGAGGAACCCCTGTTTCTGCTGTGTACTGAGAGATGAAGCTAATAAATCTGAATCCTGTTATAGCAAGGAAACATTGTCTAAAGCAACCCTTATGTTTCATTTTTACTGTTACATCACTTATTGTGGAGTTTTGCTATAAGCACAGGCTTATTCTGCAGGCTGTGTCCATACTGCATTGATCTGCTTACTTTGTTGCATTAGCAGATACAGTCATTTGCAAGGCAAGCCAATTTAACAGCCACATCTATCTGAATCATTCTGCATTATAACACACAAGCTAATGTCAGAAGCAACAAAAGGAGGAAGGCGGTTGGACAAAGTGCAATTCACACACACAGCACGAAAGGAACCTTTGCATAACCTCAAACAAAACAAAACACTGTGAAGTGTGAATACGCACACAATGCACACCTATTATATGAACTGTCTTTGACAATAGGCATTTTGTGTTGCTAATGAGAAAACTGGCCATGACATTTATACTCGAGGACAGGAAATGAGCAGACGGTCTGTTAGTGATGATGAGGTCAAATGTAAAATTTAAGTGACAATAATAAGTGAAGCTGGTGATTGGACCTCATTAATAACATGAGGTTGCTGTTAATATGATACAATGATCTGTTTGTCTTAATATGTGCTAACTGAGCTCTTCGGTGACAGAAGGCCAACACAGTGACGTCCTCACAGACACAGTGGAGACAGAGGCCTCGTCAGCTGTGTTACTCTGTGTATGTACACTACGAGTGTGTGTGTTTAAACACAGCTGCAGAGCAAAGCAAACCCAGCCTGTTTTTTTTTTCTTTCTAGCTGGAGTCGAACTCAGCCTCCGTTAGCATCATTGCATCATGAATTTGTGTACGTGTGTAAATGATGGAGAGTTGTTTGTATTTAGTGCATAGCACAGTTTGAATGATCACATCCTAGTTCAGATAAATACTGAAAACACCCCTCTCTCTCTCTCTCTCTCTCTCTCTCTTTGGATGCCCGTGCTTGCTCTCTGCTCCTCTCTCTACCTCTCATTTGACCTGGAATGGAAGTAGATTTTTGAACGCTATTCATCTTGGACTCTGTTCTAAACAATATGCGGCAAACTTGCTCCTGGACTGAACCACCAAATAAGGAAGACATGGAGCCAAGCATGATGTTTTTTCAGCCAGCGCTCGCTCAGAATCCATGTAGCTCACTGAAACACAGTGCAACTGCCAGAGAATCACATGATGTTGCTTCTCCAATGTAGCATATACTGACTGAGCAGCACATTCTCTATGCCTCTCTGAGCATGACAGTGGATGAGCTGGATGGGGCGACAATGTCGTTTTTTTCCTTCTGTGGTTGACAGTAAGCAAGAACTTTGTTAAACCGAATCATCACCGGTCCTTAAAGAAACCAAACTTTTCTGTTTCCTGCAGAAAAAGAGACTTTCTAATCAATGTATACAAGAAGATCTTTCATCACAAGCTAGTTGATTTGAGCTCTAACATGGTAATAACTCCAGGGTCTTGCCTTTGGATTTTAACTCCATGTGTCCAACAGGGAGAAAAACAGCAAGGAGTAGTTTTAATGCCTAACAAAGACATGCTGTGTTCACTCTGCAGAGTGACCCTAGCTGCTTCCCAGCAGCAGACCTGCAGTTGCCGTCATTAGCAGGAAACCTGCCCTATAGCTGCTGGGCCTGATAATGCTGATAAGGATGGAGACGCCTGAACAGACACTGTCAGAGGACACTTCCTAAGGGTCAGCTACCTACCATGGTCACCAAGTCAGACTTCTCCTCCAGTTTCCCTTAGTTCTGAAGAAAACATATATAAATATCGTCACTGCAATCTATTTTGATGCTGTTTTTTTTCAATGTGTTTCAAGTCAATCTTATCACTGACTGTCAAAACCTGTGTTTTTGTTATGGGTTGGGCCCCATGTAGCTCTGTAAAAAAAGAGGCCCAGCTGTGCTTGGATCCACTCCTCTACTGCCTACCCCAACATTTTCACCCACCACAGAAATCTGCTCCTGTGGAATTTCCTCTCAATGGACCAGCAAATGCCCTTAACACGCAGTTCAGAGATACAGCGAGGAAGAAAAAGAGAGAGATTGACTAAAAGAGCTAGATGCAGTTGTCATGTTTAGAATGTCTGCAATCCCATTGATATACATGTTTCAATATCAGACAGCACATGAGGAGATGACACTGCATTTGTGTGTGTGTGCAGCACAGCGGATGTGGTCTGGTCAATGGTCTGTGTCAGCTTGTAAGGCTGAGGTCACAGCTGAGGTCATCAGCCTCATGGCTCACGGCTTCTCATTGACGTCATCAGCCGAGTCTGTGTTAGAGTGGACCACACTGTCCAGCAGGTTTTTGTTCTATACTGTCCATATGTATTGTGCAGCATAAATACACCAGAGATGGCAATACCACTCTGGACCACTGGGTGGACTAGTGAGTTAATCCAGCGTCATATCTGCCCTCAGGGACTACAGATGTAAGTTGTTATTATCACTTTAATAGGACTATTGGAGCTTGTTGAAGTCCCCCCTCTGCTTAGCCACTGTCGTCCTCTTAAATGTATCATAGGTGCTCCATTGGTGTGTTATCAGTTTTGCGATGGAAGCAGGTCAGGGTGGTGGTTGCACTGTCATCCATTTTCTGTTGCTCTCTGGTTCAGTTTAGGCACTAAAAATACTTGGTCCCAGACCACATGCCCACAAGAGTTTACAGATGTTATTACTCACCACAATAGATGATAATATACTTCAGTAGGAAAAAGATGCCATACCAAAAAAAGAAAATCAGGTGCACCTTCCAGAATGAAGAATAACAATGAATGCTTCAAACAAAGTGCAAGAGTAGCACAGGGTGAAAAGAGTCACTGGACTGACTCCATGTTTTTCCACTACCTAAAGTTATCTAAGGACAGCCATCATAAGCTAATGGCCTTACCAGATCAAGTAAGGCAGGAGCTGCACAACTCCCTCAGTGTATTGCTTTGAAAAGTGTGTTTTCTTTAGTGATGCTGTGCTTATATAGCTTTATAGCAGCTTGCAGCTTGTGTTAATGTTCAGAAGATCTAAAAAAGCTCATGACAAGGGTTAGGTAAGTCCTTCTTTACTTTCAGAACCTCCCTTGCAGCATCTGTGCCATGCTGTTCTCACTGAGCTACGCATCAGGTCATACATCATGGTCCAGGGTGGTGACATAAAGGTATTACCACACACTCAGCCGAACCAGAGGCAACACACACCATTGACAATCACAACAGTAGCCCATTATGCTGGTGTTACACATGAGTGAGGGGTATCTACAGGCATGACTCTGAGCCACATGGTTAGCGCACGCTCCTGCACCCCCTGATGCTTCCCTTTCTGAGCAGCACTTATCTTTCTGCTCGGTTGCACTGTGTAAGCCAGCGACTTAAAGAGAAGAAGAGAGGGAGGCAGAGAGATTCACCCTACATACCACAAGCAAACTGGTGTTGACAGAAGAGCAGCTCTGGACAAGTGTGGATGTGTTTCTAATGACTACGTTTGTGAGAGACAGGAGACAGATAGTGAGATGGACAGACAAGTTTTGGGGGGGAGATGCCGACCTGTCAACCACCCATCCGCCCATCCGCCCGCCCTTCTCGCATCCAGGCAACGGAGGGGAAGAGAGGCTGCAGATGGACAAGTGGAGAGGGGGGGGGGGACACAACAGCCAGGAGGGAGAGGAGTGGGAGGTGAGGGATGACAGGGACAATCTGTGGGCCAGGGGTAGACAGAGGAGGGGGAAGTGGTCCAGGTGTTCACCTCACAGCCATATGGTCAGTATCATTTGATGCCCTAAAGAGAAACAAATCGGTTGCACCCTTTTTCTCCCATTCACACAAATACACTCAACAAAAGTAAATAGCCACACTTTAAGCCCAAAGTTTCCCTCTCCAAACACCCCAGCTCACCGCAGACGTCAACAAACCCCTCACACTCTCCATTTTTTTCCAGATCTGCTTGGTTCCAATCAAACATGTGGAAACTATCTATAGTGTCCTCATGCCCGGGGTTACACAGAGCCTTACTCCCCAGAGTAAGAGGCGAAAAATGAATTGAAATAAAAAGACAATGGAGCAACAGAGAGAAAGAAACTGACCTTCAAAGTCTGATATGATCCCTTCCAAGTGAGCGTTGACAGTGGAATCAGACATTTTGGGGAGTGTATAATACAAGAGAGAGGGAGCAGGGTTCCCTTTCCCCAGCAAGGAAAAGTCTTCCTGAAGCACAGTCCCGCTTTTAAACAAATCCCAAATTAGGAGCTTGAGTACGAGAGAGAGGACGAAGGGGAGGGAAAAAAACACCAGCAGCTCACTGATCCAAACCTTGTCTCTCCCCTCGCTTTCTCAAAGCAGCAACTTATTTTTCAGTTCTCCTCCTTCTCAACTTCCAGAGCCTGGAATGAGCGAGCATTGACATCCCCCACCCTCTCTCTCTCGCTCTCTCTCTCTCTCTCTCTCTCTCTCTCTCTAGCTCACCGCCTTCCCTCCCCCCTTCTTCTCCTTCCCTCCATATCCACCCTCCCTCCCTGCAGCCCTCCTCTCAGACTTCTTTCTGTGAAACCTCTCATTTTCAGCTGGGCTAGTCAAATTATTCACATGCTAACATTCAAACACTTCCTGTAGGCTCTGTCACATGACTGACACACTCTCGGGCAGCACACAAGGAGCCTGTTTCTGAGATTTTTGCGGAAAACATAAATCTACCACCCTCGCTTACTGTAAAGTCAATTCATTCATTCCATCTTACAGTGTGAGGAGTGAAAAGCTACAGTAGATACATGAAGAAATCCAGAGTGGAGACAGGACAGTACTGTGGACTAATATGGCCAGGCTCGCACAGCCTCAGACGTCAATAAATCAGGAGCTTAATGGCTAAATGAACGACGGCCATTGCCTGTATCTATGTCACATTTCTCCGTCCTGCTGTTTTTAGAGACCAGTCAGTGGTGGGCCTGGAGTTAACTGATGCCAATGAGAAGAGTGATCAATATTTCAGCTTAAAATAAAAGCATCTCTGAGTAGACACACGAAATAATGCAGATTGGAAAGGTATCATTTAAAAGGAGGTGTGGGGAAATCTTACCAGCAATGTGTCACTTACATGGAATCAGCTTTTTTATACATGTTCCCAAAACAAACATAGCAACTTAAAGATTCTCCCTTATTGTCAATATTTTGCACATGATGTTTCTTTTACCAAAAAAATAGTGCTAATGACCTTTTGTTGTTCAATTGAGATGTGAAAACACATATATGCATAAGTATGAACCCCACAATATATATCTCAATGTGTAACTTCCTCCAGCAGAGGTCATTGTTGTACTTGTAAATAACTATCCGGTCGCCGTGGCAGCAGCATGAGTAGTATACAGTAATACAACCTGGAAAACAGATAAAGATTGACACACATGAGGAGAATTCTGCTGCAGACACACCCTCAATCCACACGCTGTGTGTCCTGCCCAACACATGTGTGGTAGATTCCTCCACTTCCTGGCACAAACACACACACACACAAAGCATTTTCTATAATAGTGAGGACACACAGTTGCCATAATCTTAACTACATCTCTGACCTTAAACCTCAAATTGCTCTTTAAAGTTGTGTAGAGTGGCAAGAATGTTCTTAAAACGTCCTCACAACACACACACAGTGTACACACGCCAACTCATATACTTTATTTGTGCACAGCAGATGTATGCAAAAATACAAAACATGCACGCAGGCCAGAAAACACCCCCCACACCCCCTCCTCGCAGCTACATACATGCAATAATCTCTTCTAAATCTACCCGATTCCAACCTGAACTCCTAAAATCACTTACAAAGACTGGCCGATGTGTCCACACAAAGATACAAAGACACACGCAATGACGCTGCAATGCACACTTCCTTCCACTGCATATCCTTGCAAGCCTCAGCAAGCCCAGACAGCACTAATTCAATCTGCTGTAACAACTGGGAGAAGACTAGAATGCTTTGCAGCCTATAAAAACCTTCATTCATGTCATAGCACTCATACACTCACACTCAATGTATGCAGTGCCCTGATATCACCATTTTACTGTGCTATATTGAGAACATGTGCTGTGAATGTGGCATTTATTGGCCTACGTGTGTGTTTGTGTGTGTGAAAGGTTTTATAAGGCCATCCCACAAGCTCTTCCTTCTGGTGGCTTTCATTGCTGCATCATCTACAACTAAAGGATGACCTGTGAGATAAAAGACTAAACATATTTGTTTGTGGATATAATGAAGATTGCACTGCAGCAGGAAGAGAGACAGAGACAGCCGCCTGCTGCTTAAAGAAAACCAGACCACCACCAGCAACCCCTCTAAAGAAGGTCCTGCCTTTCTAGGAGCTGAAAAATGAGAAGAGCAAAGTGGGAGGAGAAGAGGATGACTTCTATAAACGGATGCCAGGCTGGAGTGTTGGTTGGTAAAGGGCACAGCCAGGGCAACAACAGACAGAGGATGTGACATAATATGACATTTCTATACTATAAAACACTTTGGTGCCAGTTGTATAATGTGAATAATGATCAGAGGTTCATGTTGTGTCAGGTTTAGACAATCTTTGTTGTTTTAAACATTAACAGCTCCAGCTTCCTGCTGAGCTCATCCAAAAACAACAAATGCTTTGCTGGCATCAATGCTGACTGACGATTCACCCATGAGTCACCCTGCATCACATAAACCATCTGGAAGAGGTAAACTCTTACTTGCATTGATCGCGTGTGTGTGTGTGTGTCCAGTTTTTGCATGCATGTATATTTTGGATGTAACTTGCTGGTTACTGCAACTTTGTTTGCATGGCAACCTCCATAATAATCATCTCATACCTGGCTCAGGGCTTCAGAGGACAGAGGAGGAAGGTGGGAAAAGGTGTGCCAGTTGGAAGAGGAAAAAAAAAGGGAGATGGGAAATGACACTGAACCCCTGTAGCTTTAATGGAAACAAGAAAATCTCCCTGCTGTGTGTGAAATGGAGACACTGAGAGTATAGCTAATGGAATCAGCAGAAACAGGAAGTGCTTCAGTACAGTACTGTGCATTCAGGTAAATGAATGGCAGGGGGAAGTACCTCGGTCAGAAGATGTGTACAAAAAAAAAGAAGAAGAAGAAAACACTGAGGTGGCCAGAAGTCGTCAGTACACACACCGTATGTGTCTGCACGATCTGGTAAATTGTAAATCTAGTTTTGGTTCATGCACAGTAAATCCCCCTCTGCGGCCCCGCAGCGCACATGGCAAAGTAGCTTCATCTAAAGTATATGCACAGCTGTAGTGACAGCAGCTGCCCTTAACCAAATGTTAAACATCAGAACGCAGCCAGGCTCCACTAACTTTTAATCAAATACAGCACCTGTTCAAAAAACATGGCACGCCGCAGCATACACACACAACTACTTTTGCTCAGCAGTTTTCTGTATGTGAGTCTGCATGTGTGTGTGTGTGTGTTCCCTCATGCGTGGTGTGGGACGGCTTGGTAAATACTGAGAGCAGCTGTCCTCCATCAGGGATGGCTCTCAATGGGCCTCTCTCTCTCTCTCCTCCCCTCTCTCTCTCTCTCCCCTTTACTGCAGGCCCATATTGTTCTGTTCGACACGTCACCATGGCAACACAACCAAAACACCACGCATGTCTCAGCAGGATGCGGCGTGGGGCTTCATAGTTAATGAAATGTATCTCTTTGCAGCTTTATGCAGGTAGTTATTCAAGAGAAGGTAACTGACACAAATAAACAGCACTTGATGCTTTGTGTAAAAGAGCTACATGAAAGAAGTGTGTAAAAATACTTGTCTCAGCACCTCCACCTAGTGGTGGAAGCATGTTTTACATATCAAATAAGAGGAGGAGGTCCAAAAGCATGACTGCAAAGGTTTACTCAATATAGAATGCAGCCCAACCTGCATCAATTTGCATCACCCTAAAGGAGAAATTTGTAAATATTTACTACTTTAGATTAACTGTTGCTCCTGTTAAATATGTATGGAATACTTGAAGTTACTTCCATCATGCCTTATTGTGCTTGAACATATTTATATTTATGTATAAGACTAGCAATATCATACTATCATACAGAGCAGTTAGCACAAACTTTTAAGTTGATCCACTACTCCACCATCTAAGAAAAGTGACTTAAACACATGTGCCATCATTGCACGCCTCACCACACAGATCAAGCAGTATGGAGGAATATTGGCCTATAGGCCCTGCAGCATGAAGAGATCATGTGGGTTGGTTGTTGGATGATGTGTTTTAATGCTAGACACAAACACATGTATATCACACACTATTCAAATGGGCCTTGCATGAGGGTGCTATCCATGGCTAGCTGGTTAGCATGCCAATTTTAGTTGGCCTGTGGAGGATTTGCTATTTACGTAAACAGCTGTTAGAGTGTTTTGTTCTTGTTGCCTAGCAACCTTGACAGCTCAAGATGTTGACGCATGCTGTGCCCCAATTATTGGGGCTACATCCGTCGAAGAGCCAGATTTGTGGACTGCAGCGGCATGACGGGGCTGCTCCATTATCTATGTCACCCAATGCATCCTTCTTTTTTTCTGGTAATAAAAGGTGCATCAGGTGGGTTCCTGCGGCCCACTATATCCCAGGATTCACTGCATGCAAGCAGCAGCTGGATTCTTTTTTTAAACTGGACTCCACAAAGGGATATCACCTGTGAGGTGACAGAAGCAGCGCTGCTGACTCAAGTTGGCATCATTCCCTTAACGTATCAAAGATTACTATATTGGCCACACACTGTGGCTGGTTTACACAGTAGCCTAAAAGTCACAAAACCCAGACTCTGGTGAGCCTCTGACTCCAGCTGTGTCATGCAGGCTTTTATCAAAACTCATCAGCTGACCTCACTGCGACTGGAATTAATTGGACACGTCAGCCTCTTTACGCTCCACTCACAATCTCTGTGGCTGATGGAGAGTTTCCGTTGAGAATATCATCATGACCGTTGATTCATGTGGGAAAAATACAGGAAACAAAAGGGACCCAGCATATCAGTATCATCATCTGACTGGCAGGGAGATTAGTTGAAATAGATTTATGAGGCAGAGCAGATGAGAGTAACTCATATTTGTCCAAATAACACAATACCACACATCCCAGCTGACTATGCTAACAGCTGCACCACAACAAATTTACCAATTTATCAAAATCTACTATTTAATACAAGCCAATAGTCTAGAAAAAAATATGGAAAATTAGGTCGGTGACCTAATCTTGCCACAACGTAAACATGCACACACACACTTGTTGTTACAGCTCCCTGGAGGAAGCACCTGGAGACAAGGAGAGAGAGAGAGAGCGAGAGAGAGAGAGCGAGAGAGAGAGAGGAGGGTGATACCTCCATCACACATTTGTCAATGATCTCACCTACATCCAGATTTCACACATCCTTTAGGTGCTATGAGCTATGCCAGGTCACACACACACACACACTCACAGCTGCTCCAGCCACTTGACCGTTTCCACCCCAGTGAGGATTTTTTTCATGCTTTTTTTTTTACAGCACTCATAAAAATACCATTAAGAAGCAGGCAGCGTGCCTCACTGACGACTTTAGCATAATGTACAGTGCACACAGACACACACAGGCAGAAGTTGATCAGTGTGTATATTGTTTACTTCATCCAACAGGGAAAGAAACATCAGAGAATTTAGAATAATGTGGGACGAGGCAGGGCTTTCTTTTTGTCCTGTTAACTAAAAAGGAGGGACTGACTGATGGCCAAAGTGGGATCAGAGCCACCAGGGACAAGAGTAGTACTGTTTAAACAGAGCTCTTTCCTGTTTTCACACCACACAAAAGAATGGAAGAATGCAGATGGAGAAATGGGTGAGGGAGAAAAGTCTAAGAAAAAAAAGTGTCACAAAACCAAAACCAGTTAAGAGGAAACAATGAGACATCTGTGGTGTTAGGAGCAATCAGGGCAGATACAGACAGAGGTCCGCTAAGCCTGCTGCACAAACCATGCAGAGCTCCCAGCTCCAGCTCCAAATCCCAAAGAAAACATGCAGTCAGCAAACAGGACAGAATGAGAGAGTGGAAAATACCAAAGAGGGGAAAATAGACTCGGGCTTTGAACAGAGAAGAAGACGCTCAATCACAGTAAAAGAGCTGACAGAAGAAGCCCCGAGTGACACACAGGAAAGATGCTCGAACTCATCCAGGCTCAGAGTTTGTCTTACCTGAGAATTTGTCCCCCTCCATAACCAGATCACTCCCTCCACAGCCACATGTAGCCTCTGCTCTCTGACTCCACTCTCTCCCCCTCGCTGCCTTTTTTTAGACTTCCCTTTTTCTCTCACTCCTTCCCTCCCTCCCTCCCTCCCTCTGTTCCTCTTCCTCCTCTTCTTGCTCCCTCTGTTCTCCCTCCCTCTGCCCACTTTGATTCCTTCAGTGTGTCTTACTAATGAATTCAGAATTACGACATCCCCATGTGCTGATCATATGTTGCATTCGCTGCTCCCTTTCTCTCTTTTTCTCTGTGTCTTTTCTGTGTCTTTCTTCAGATCAGACCAAAAAGACTGTAGCCACATTGTATCTTGAAAATAGAAACCATTAGCAGCCATGTGACATGGACGGGCTCCTTGCAGACAGAAATAACCTCCTGGACTTGAAAACTCTTCTGTCAGCTTACTTATAATAAGTTTCCCTGTGTGTGTGTGCTGTGGCCTTGATTCATTTGATACCAAGTGCAAAGTTGTAAAGCTGGTGTGAAAGTCCTCCCTCAAATACGTCTAGACTTCCTCATGCTGGATTGGATACAGTTCTGCCTCTGTAGACATGTGAAAGGATGCTGAATTACAACAGAAACACCACAGAGAAAGCTTGAGTGTGTGTGTTTTCACACATCAGTGAAACACCAGCCCTCGCTCTGATATGTGTGTTCAGGAAACTCAGATGACCTCTGACTGCTGGCACGTCCCTCACGCTGCGCCGCGGGGTCAAAGGTCGAATGGCAAGCGTCTGAGCTGCGATAGAGAGCTCAAACACACTCCGACATGTCAGTCTGCTGTCTTGTGCAACATGCAATGCCCCAGTGACCTTGTGCATTGCTTGTGTTTATGTATTACATGTCACATTCACAGACCTTCACCTTTTTTATTGTTTTGATGTGAGTTTGTTGATGAATGTTGTAAATGTTTCTATATGTTTCATGGATGATTTATAGAGAGAGATGTTGATTGTTTTTTTTGCATTGAAAGTCGAGTATCTTTAAGTACCTGCATCTCACACCAAAACAAACAAGAGCACTGCAGGCCACAGGACAAACATGAGTATTTCATTTTGCTGTTTGTCACTTAACTTTTTTGCAATAAGTGATAGAATAAAACTGCACATTGGCGGCCCCTAATGGCCAAACTATACAACTGTAACGCAGCACAGACTGCACACACCCAGCAGGAGGTGCGGCCAGGACTCACATTCAACACCACTGTCATTAGTATTGATAGGATAACTGTAGCTTTGCGTGTTCTCGTCAGCAGCTTTAACAATAGTAATTATGTTAATATTATTTTATCACTCAGTACTATTTGGACTGCATGTGTGTGTCCATTACAGCAGGATCTGCTGACTCCCAGATGGAAATGAACCACACACAGCTCAACAATAGGGACAGTGTTGGATAGACGTGTGTGTGTGTGTGTTATGTGTGTGTGTGTGTGTGTGTGTGTGTGTGTGTGTGTGTGTTATGTGTGTGTACAGCAAGGCATCCTCTCAAACACAGCCTCGTAAATCTGCCCTGTTGGCAGATGTTTTGTACAGTGCATCTCCCTGCAAATGCCAACGCACACACACAGACACACAAGCATACACACACACACAGACAAACACGCACATGCCCTGTGGCGACCACATCAACGTCAGGGAGGTCTGCTGACAAGCAGGGCCTTATCCGCAGCCTTAAGCTCTTTCCAGCGACCTGTGTGTGTGTGTGCTGACATACATCTGTGTGTGTGTGTGTGTATTGCGTGGGTGTGTATCAGCTCATCTCTTTTGTGTCTTTTAAAGTGGTTCACAGATAGTAATGCTCCAGGATGATCTTGCAGGGCATATCAATTAATCGACAAAAACTCGTTTTGCATGCGTAGTGCAAACAAAGTGTGGTTCTGACCAATCAGAAGCACACTTTGTAATCACACAGATTACACAGGCAGTCAGCGGAGTGTCACTCTACAGTCCTATCCCATGCTTTTGTGCAGATATTTTATTCCTAGTATTAAAAACAATGTCACAAGTCACAGCTTGCTTGTTGCTAAATCTGTGAAACTCGTCCTACAAGACATTCGGCTGATGAGTTTATGGCATCAAGGAATCATTGGTGCGTAAATTTCAGCTTGTTTGTCAGTGCGGTGGACTAGCTGCAGTACAATTCATTGCTAAATGCCTACAAAACTGAGAGACACGGCATAGCGGGCGAGGACAAATGGAAAAGCTTTTCAAATAAAACAAATAAATACCACATAAGGTGTGATGTTACAAGATCATGCCATCCTGTTTTTCTGCTGCTTTCTGCTGTTTACCAGATATCAGCTGTTATCTGGACTGCACAGGAAAAAGTACCTGCTCTGCACCCAGTGTGACCACATCCCTTTGCAGGTCATTGACACTGACTTACGTAATACTTTACAGGAATAGTGAGCACTTCATGGAAGGCCGAAAAGGCCGCGTTTTACTTCAACAGTGAGTTACCACATCTGACCACATCATGAAGCATGAAGAGACAAAAGATGCTGATGACAAGCTGCTCCAAGATGCTTGGAACACTTTACCTGGAAAGCACCTTGAAGAACAGTGCAACAGGCTACTTTGATCTATCACAAGCCAATCAATAATCGATCGATTGGCATTTCTGTATCTAAAAGTGTGGTCGTATGTGTTAATAGAAGGATGAATGAACAAAGAGATGAAAATGGGTGCAGTCTACTCACTGGGACTGGTGATGCCGGATCCTTCCCTCTCTGTTCTCTTGGCTCGAGCGCTGGCTGTTCGTGCTGTAAACAATGACAAGCACAAATGAGAAGAAAGTCTGTGAGAGGCTCTGCTCTGCATTTACTGGACTACTTCAGAGTCATTAACAGTGCAAGCAATTTGAGTTAGGAAAGAATTACTTCATTTAATTTGACTGCGGATATACAAAAAAAAAACACACACACAATACAAATGCCACAACACTGGAGTGCAGGACTGCTTACTATACATAATAAGCACCTTGGTTGGCTGTGAGGACCCTGCACACATTCACAGTGATGTGTTTTTTGTCCTTTGAAAGCCACACTAAAAGAGACACATTCTGAGGACTTTGGAACTCCTGCTGCCATTTTGGCATTCTGCATATAAGCATCAGCTAAATCAACAAAAAGTACAAGCAACAGAAGGAAACCCATTACATCACATTCTCCCTCAAAGGCTGAAGCATTTACTGTTGCCACGTGGAAAAACAAAGTAGACCGATGTTTGAAAGATTGCTATTATAGCCTGACCGCAGAGGGGCTGACTGTTACTACTTTTCTTTTTTAAATTCATGTTCTGTTGACACCTTTATTATTTTTTTAATTAAAAGGGGGAATTGATTATCTAAATGCCACAAACTGCAGTTGCTCTAATGGCCACTTGAGGCGGGCTCTAAAGGAAAATCAGTCCCCACCAGCCTCTATGTAAAAATGGCCCACTTTACATCACTTTGCCCGTATAGATAGTTTATTATTTGGAATTAGGTGCTGCCGATATGCCAACAGATTTGGTAAGTTGCATAGAATAGCACAATGAAACCACCAAATGCTCAGTGAAATGACTGGCTGTACTACTCACACACACTCTTCAGTGATATGAGGCAGCATCTGTGGCCTACATGGCACATTTTGGAATGAGAGAAATGCATCCTCCTCTCAGCTGTTCCGTGACTGATAATCTCTCATTGATCAACTGTGTGTGTGCGTGTTTGTGTGTGAATGTGTGCGATCGGATCTGCTGAATCACCAGCACTCACACATAAGCAGTGAAATGGGCTAAACAGGGACCGAGAGTGCTGTGATTCAGTTTCAGTTAAAAATAGTTACAAATTTAAAACCTACACACACATCTGGGTGGAAAAAAAATGCAACATCTCTCTCAGATTAACCACCCCCCCAAACCATTTCCTGTTCCTCTCCTGCTAGGATGAGGTAAGTTCATCCGGTGGCTGATGAGTCACTTGTCCTGTCCTGTGTTTAAGTTCTTAGAAATGCTTCCTCCTAGAACCACTGTAGGTGATGATAGCATGTGTGGCGCTGGCTGCAAGGGCATACATTGTCCTTATTAGTGTCAAGTCATGTTATGGCACCACAATCTTTGCTTGATAGTGTAGGAAAAAATAGCAAAGAAATGAATAATAATTAGAACGGAGGATGCATTACAATGAAACAAATGACGACACAACACACCTTTACACGTGGCCACATGATGGTGTGGGTGGCCCTGTTCAAGCTACTAGTAGGCTACAAGGTGTGTTATCATCAGTTGTGATGAGTGATAGAGAAAGGACCATAACCTGATGCTGTTTTGAACATCCTGCTTGGTGTGGAAGGCTTTTTATCAGTAGTATTATGTGAATTATCTGGGGTGGTAACGGCCGATAACAGGCCAATGGGATGACAGGTGGGCGGTATAGGAGTAATGAGTGATAATGGCCATTTACTGAGATGATAACAACCAAATGTGGAAAAAGAATTTACAGTGGTACCACAGAAGAAGAAATCGATAAGGCCGGTCAGCAGGGTCAATATTATTATAGCCTTTTCCTGTGAGTGGCTCTGATTTAAGTTAACAATGTGTTTAACTGTCAGTGCCTGTGTGTGTGTGTGTGTGTGTGTGTGTGTGTGTTTGGAAAATGAAAAGTCAGTCAAGTCTATCAAGCCTTAAAACATGTCAGTACCTATTTATCCTTCAGGCTGGGAACACAACTCCAGAAAGGTGAGGTGAACACACACACACACACACATGCTGCTTAACATGGATCAAGTAAAGTTTACCATAACAACAAACTAACATGCCAGAGCAGATTGTGTGTGGACGGGTTGTGATGTGGCACTGCAGTGATATCATATGTAGTTGTCACTTTGTAGCTGGCAAAGTACAGACAGATGTAAAGCAAACATGAATGCTTAAACACAAACCAAAGGGGTGACACCTGCAAAACTTAAACTTTATGTTGGTACAAAAGTTGTTTATCTGTTGCTCTACTCACCTGCACAGTCTTGTCTGGGGCCACACACACACACATACACACGTTATTTATTATTATTATCATCTGTTTCTTTCTTCCCTTAAAGGGGATTTGTAATATTCTGAGGTCACACCTGCAACATACATATTTAAAAGCCTTCCACTCATTGGCCTGATGACACTGCGGTGTGCCCCAGAGGTCATAATATGCACATGATACATAAGAATGGGACCAGTGTTTACTCTGAGAGGTGCTGCGATTTAACTGATGCATAGCTGCCTGTGTATTTGCTATAGGCCTCAAGTGATTGATGTCAATAGCGGTGTTTAGTGTACCGAGTCAGCGTGTGTGTGACCGGAAAAGTGCGGGGCTATGCCTGGATAAATATGTCAACTGATTAGTTATTGGTGTCAAATGACTATAGAAGAGGGTAAACACAGGAGGAGAGGGTGCTGCACTTTAACATACTTGAAACACAACAGCAACGGCCTGCAAAGAGACTGGATGGAATGATTTAAAAAACAAGCACTTTTAATGCTCACTCAACTACCTGAGCTTTTATTGTTTGTTAAAGGAGGCTGTTTGAGCATTGGAGTGGGGGGGGGGGGGGGGGGGGGGTAGAGAAGGTGAGGGACCTTCCATCCTTCATTTCTTCCTCATTCCTCTGTCGTATTTTACTTCAACTGCTCCCTCAGACTGTGTTTCAAATAAAAAAATGACTCAACTGGTGATATTAACTTGCATGTACACACTCTTACATAGGAGACATGGTGTGTCCTATTTTTTTGTATAAACCTGAACTCACCGGGAAATAGACAATAGTCATTGTTAATGTTTTAATTTGTTTTTGTAGGTGTTTACCTAGCACTAGCGCCCTCCTGTGGTCACGCGGTTGTAGCAAACGTGACTCAGCACACAGAAAATGGTGGAAAAGCTTGTTACAGAAGGGAGAAGTTTTCTTTGTGACATTTTCCTAACACTAAACACATAGTTCCACTGCTAAAATAGAAAATAAGGTCAAAAGACTGTACACAGGACAGCAGTCTGAACACAGAATAATGCTGTGATGTCATATCTACTATCCTCCTTTCCTGTCCCCACAACCACATAAGTTGTTTTTAGATTCAATGACAATCTACATAAGAGGGTGTGTTACTTTTTCACGTTCTTTCCTTTCCAGTCACTGCTTGGTTGAATTTAATCATTAAAATTGGCAGATGTCTGATCTCTGGCCCAGGAGGGCATTTGCTACGACTGATTTTACCACCAAACCTCAGGTAAATATATGCACGTCTTCTCTATTTCTATCAGATCTTTCTCCACCACAGACAGATCACACGTCCAGTTTGTTCGCACAACAACAACCTCTGCGGGGCACCACAGCGCAACAAAGAGGCCGCTACAGACTTGCCTTCTCAACATAATACTGATCATTTCTGATCAATAAATGTCATTTGTCTTTTCGGCTTGTTGTGTTTGCGCAGTAACGTTTGAGCGATCCTTTCTGGAAGCATGATTTTTCAAGTTCAACTGTTGGTGTGAAAAAACGTGAACATCACTAAGCCCTGATTCTCCACGCTCATCTGTCTTTCTGCTCACCCATTTTGCTCCATTGTGTTTTTATGGCCCTCATTACACATGTTAAGAGCATGCTGCAAACACGGCGTTTCACAACTCCGCCTGTGAAAAGAGCTGGGAGTGGATGGAGGAGGGATGAAAAGAAAGAGAGCGAGCGAAAGACGTAAAGAAAACAACACCGACTGAATGGCTAGACAGCCATTTTTCAATGTTGTTTTTACAGCCCGGATGAGACTTTTACCTGGCTGCAGCCGCCGGCACCGAACACACCCACGCTTTTAAAATGTGGACGCACGTTTAACTTGGTAAGGACATGGCCATGACCCCGAACGGCGCTCCTTCTAAAATGGATAGCTGCTGTCCCGGAGCCAAAGGAACCAAAAGGCAACACCTTTTTCCTACCTGTTCGTCCGTCACCAGGCTGACTGAAAACCAACACGGCTTTGCCAAAAACACACAACTCCTCTGCACTCTTGACAATTTATACAGGAGTACATCATATAAAAAGTGTTGTGAGCCAGGTTAGACAGGATACTGAGGTCTATAAAACAATGCTGGTGGGGAAGATAAGGATCACCCTTCCTTCTTGTGAGGCTGTTAAAGCCCAGAAAGTCAGTTAAAAAAGTCCATACGGCTTTATGAGTCAAACCTCCCCCAGGAAACGTGTATTTAGCAGTACGTCGGAATGAGTCATGTAACCAGTGCACGCATCTGTACAGATGTTGTTTGTATATAGGGCTAAAGGTTTTTCCAATAACTTCTGATGGTGGCTCTGAACTGTAACACATATTTTTTGGGTTATCATTCTGTATGTCCCTTTTCTTACCTCTTTCTTTTTGGGGTCAGCTTCCTGACGGTATGTCATGTGACTGTGGTCACATGCTTCCACAGCAAGATGTCAGGCCTATACCTACACGTTCCAGTGCTAAAGAACACTTTATTTTTCCCCTTGTTGTGTCACATTTGACCTGAATGCTTGTTGGTTTCATGGATGCATTATTTTTTTTTGCAAATTCAGGAACCTCTCCCACAGGCTCCCTGAACATGAAACATTTCAACTCATCGCTACTTGTATAAAATATTTATTCATGTCATGACAAGACAATGGAGCTCCTGCCAAACAGTGGAGTTATCATTTGCACCGGCTGTTTGCTCTGCTGAACAAGCAAGCATGTTGCAAATTCCTCCATTTTCTTCAAGTCTGTAAAGTTAATCAGATACCGGAATGTATCGTTCTAATACCCATGTCTGTGTGTCAGAGCACATGTTCCACCACACATCAGGACCTCTCTTTTTTTTTGCAGGCTCTCTCCTGGCCTCAGGCCTGCGGTACAGGCAGTCTGTTGTATCAGTTGACACCCCCAGCAGCAGTCAGCATCACAGAGCTGCATTCTTGGCTGCAGATAATAGACACAAAGCAGAATGGACACTTCAGAGCAGGCTCCACGTGCCTGAGAGGGGAGGACCGTACAAGACACAGACTGTAGGTCTCCTACCATTAGGGGAACTCCACCATGCAGAGTGCATCAGTGTTAGAGTTCACTCGTACACAGTGTAGCTATTTTAAATACTGTAATTACCCTATTGTTATCATTCATTAAACGGCCATTATCAAGTGCATTTTCACCCTATTAAACTGCCATTTTTATTTATTACATGCCACTTTTCAGCTTCATTATCATCCCATTCAATTGCCATTAGCGGCTGCATAATTGTTCTCCTCAAAGGCCATTACAGGTTTCATTAGCATCATTTTTAAATGGGCATTTCATCAAATGCTAAGGTAGTTTTTATTTGGGTTATCATTTCATTTAATGGCTGTTATCATCCTATTATATACCTGTCATCACACGATTCGTATCTTTCATCCGATCATCTGCGTTATCATCTCATTAAATGGCAGTTATCAGGGAATTTATCATCCCATTAAATGCTCGTTTTCATCCCATCCAATGTACGTTAAGCAATTGCACCATCCTACACAAACACTGTTATCAGTTGTGTTATCAACCCATTGAATGCCTGTTATCACATGCTCTATCTGTATAAGTCTCAACACAAACTTCTCCTTTTTTTCTAGGTTACCAGAGTGCAGAGTCCAACCACAGATGTCATAATAATGCAGGTTTTGGCTGAGAATCAGCAGCAACATGGACATACTTTAAGAGATCTTTGGGAGTCCAACATGATGACTATTCCTGGAAAGTAACTTGCTCAAGAGATGACACAAAACTTTCCTTGCTGCTCCTGTCAGAGGATTCAAACCAGGTAGCCTTCAGCTCACCTTAACTTCTGGCCTCAAACCTGCAGGACAAAGACACCACTACTTTACATCATACCTGACAGAGTACTGTACATGCATGTCCACACGCTCCAATACATTATTAGTCCATTATCCACAGGCTTCTAGGAAGCCAAATTGAAGGTTAGACCATCTTCGGCATGCTCTGCAAGATGACAGGGCGAATGTGTCTCAACATAGTTTATAGCTTGACTTTCAAGTTACCATCTAACAATAGCTTTAGGGTCTGAATCAAAGCTTTGCTGACTCTCCAGTATATACAGCATAATGCAGCATTTGACACACAGGCACTACGAGAGGATTTGTGTATGTATGAGGGACATAAAAGCACATACCAAGAGGAGGACACTGTGTGTGTGTGTGTGTGTGTGTGTGTGTGTTGGCATGGGCTGTTATTTATACAGGTTACTCATTGATCCAGATGACTCGAGGGAGTGGTGTACAAGGCAGGGATCGGCTCCATGAGCAGGGTTCAGACTCGGCGAACACAGACACGTATACACCATACAATAATCCCCCACCCACCCAACACGATACACAAACACACACTTACAGACACACATCAGGGCTAATAGAAGCCCGGTCTTCTTGTTTGTGTCTGTTTGTTGAGCATTTGAGTACAAAACACACACACATAAGCCGACCTTCCTCTCTCAAAGTCAACCCTCCACACTTCTGATGCTTGTCTAAACACCCCTACACATCTGAGACGAGCGCCTTTCACAGCACACATCAGACTACACACATACTTTGTCATTAGACTATTCTCTCAGTGGAAGCTCTGACAAAGAATGTTACAGCTTCACTGCAAAGAGAGAACACACACACACACACACACACACACAGGAGGGGAGGGAGCATGACCCAACATGTGCTTGGCTCTGATGGAAAACTGTCGGACGCTCCATCGCACAAAGACTCTGGCAATAGGAGCCGGGAAAGCCGGCATTCCGCGGGATAGGGTTGTGTACACTGGACTCGGCCTGAGCTTTACAGAGAGAGGGAAAGAGAGAGAGAGGGAAAAGGAGGAGGAGGAGGCCCAGAAGGCTCTGATGGTGACGATGACGGCAGATTAAAAGGTGCTTCTGATGCAGATGTTGCCATACAGTTCAGCAGGTTGTTATCTGTCTGCCTACACCAGTTGTCATCCCATTAAATGGTGCAGGAGGCACATTATCATTCATTCTAACAGCAATGCTGCAGGAGGGAAGAGAGAGGGGGGGGCACATTTCTGTCATCTCTGTCCATCTTTGGCAAGGTGTAGAGATAAAAAACAAATACTTGGTCAGGTTTACATAAAGACTGTGGCTCATCACACCACCTGATGAAGTACAAGCTTCCAGGGGAGCTGGAAAATATTTAAAAATATCTAAAAGTGTTTGACAACCACACCCACAGATCCATGCGTGGGCCCTTCTGCAAAGAGAATCACATGAAGACTATTCGTCTAAATATTCACATCTAATGCTTTTTAGCATTTAGCCTGACATTACATCAACACTCCACATACACGTTTTGTTATATTATGGCCAGATAGGGCCGGTTCAAGCAGCCAGCTGCTGTGAATGCAGCACACTCCTACCTGGATACGAGAACTTCCTCATGATTGTGGATGTTTCTTCTTCTGCTGGTGAACTTTTTCACTTTTAAATGATGATGGACTCCGGTGTTTCAGTCACGTAGCATCCGTAACTTTTCCAGGTCTTTTTTTTAACCCCCTCTTGGCGCGTCTCTGTCTCCTTCTCATCCACTCCTGGACAGCACAATTAAATTATATATATATATAAAATAAAACAAACACGCCGAACGCAGAGAAATACACACACAAAAAATGTATCCTCTTCTTTATTTCCACTTCGAACTACTTGAGGAGACAGTCTGCTGGAAGTGGATTCAATCACACCTGCGCTCCTTTACGCACGCCCAAATCCAGGAGCGGGAGTGGTTTACTGTAACAGTGTGTGTGTGTGTGTGTGTGTGTGTGTGTGTGTGTGTGTGGGGTCACTTATCAAAGCGCACAGGTACAGTAGGATTAAGGCAGCTCTCCGTGTAAGAGAAGTTAATAACCGTTTGTGTGTGGATGTGAGGAGACTTAACTGAAGCTCATTAATGATTTGGGAAGCGCTGTGAGCCTGAAACTCTGCAAACGCACAGGTGTTGCGCAACGTGTAAACTGCGCATGCGCGCAGACATGATAACCTGATAGATTGAGTAATGTGTAACGATTTATCTAAATTTGCCTTTGTCATTGCATTCACTTGTGGAAGTGGAGTTGGTGTGGAGAGGACAATTTATTTGTAGACTAAACTATTATTATTATTATTATTAATATTATTATTATTATTCAGTCGTGCGTATGACCTTTAACCCTTTCAGTTCCCAAATGTTTAACGTTTATGTTTAACGTTCGGCCGGGTGTTCATAAGAGCTAAATTCACATCCTGCCACCAAGAGCTGCTCTGAGGAGCTGCAGAGACCTCTTGTGGCAGCTCAGCTTCTTCAAAATGAAACATGAGCAGCTCCAATTTGCATCAAAAGTTTCCATTGAAATGAGAAGAGAACAAACAAGAAGTGAAATGTGTGGGTTGCAGCATGTATCAGCACATCAGCAGGCCTCATAAAGAAACTATCAAGAAAACAAAGCCATCCAGATATCAATAGGCTCTGTACGTCTGTTGCATTGTGAGCATTGGAGTGTATGTAAACACCACTTCCTGGTGTTTCAGACAGACACCACAGGATGACTTCTGTGGGTTAACCTGTAAGCTGCATAACCCAGATAAAGCCTAATCAGATAATATCACTTCAGTCAAAGCTGGAAGTTTGTTGTCAACGTGTTCTGGTTTCAGCACCTGTGACAGAGACAGTAAAGTCAAACTGACCCATTTAGTAGACAGATGAACCCCGGCCACACACAAATGTAGAGACACTAACATGCCAAACAATTCATTTAGAAACCAGATAAATGTGGATGTGGTGTACATTAAGCAGACCAAACAAAAAGGAGATGATGCTGCAATAAATATGCAGAACAAGAACTCAGAGAAAGAATCATGATGATGCTGAGTCTGAGCAGATGAGCGTCTGTGGTTTGAAGAAAGAAGTCTAATGGAGACATTGTGGTTCAGAGTCATTTGACAGATGTATAAGGAGAAGCAGTAGCGCAGTCAGAAGAACCAAACACCCTTACGACAAAACATTTCAAAACAAAGGAGTGTAATGTCATTCTGTTTTTACACATACATAAATATGTTTTAGCATTTGGCTGCGTATCCGTATAAGAGCATTTAACTTTGACATTTGTGATGGAGCGTCTGGCCTACATGTGCTCTATGTGTAAGGCCATAACCACTTCCTGTTGTGAGCATTAAGACAGAGGTGAGCTTTAACCAGAAAAGACAGCTCAGGCTACAAGTCTAAGATACACAACCTGAGAGCGAGCACTTTCAATCAACATGCGACTTGTGTGGAAACAATAATCCAAACTCACACAACACCTGCCCACACGTATGAATGTCAGTAATTTCCACCGCTGCAGTACTTCTGATGAGTTTCTGTGAACGTCTGTGATAAGAAGTCGACACAGCGGCCAAACATCAGAGTCAGAATTGCTCCATTTTTATATACAGATCCCAACTAAGAATCAAAAATCAAAGGGTGTAAGCAAACATATGTACTACTGTATACACCTACATGGTAAAGATAATGATAAATGGTACTTATGTACTTATATGGTGCTTTTCTACCTACTCAGGTACTCAAAGTGCTTCACACTACTTCACATTTACCCCTGTCATGCACACATTAACACACATTAACACACAAGCGTCTTGCCCAAGGACACATCGGTGTGCAGTCAGGGCGGCTGCACCACTGACCTTCCAGTTGGTGGAAAACCACTCTACCACCTGAGCCACAGCCAGCCACCAGCCAGACAGCATGACATGCATGTATGTACTGCATGTACAATGTGTGAGTGACTGTTACAGTTCAGAGCTCTGTAGTTTAATGGCGACAGGCAGGAATGATTCCCTGTGTCTGTCAGTGGTGCATCCTGGGAGTTGGAGTCTGTTGCTGAACGAGCTCCTGTGGCTGGTCGGCACATTGTGGAGCGGGTGAGAGAGGGAGGTCCAGTACAGTCTTTATTTATGTGGAGGACCACATCCTCCTCTCAGAGAGTCCAGTCCCTCTCTCACAACATGGCCGGCCTTCTTGATGATTCTGTTGAGTCTGATGCCCCCACCACCCCCACCACCATACTCCTCCACCACCTGATACTGGAGAGTGTTTCATTGTAAACACTGCATCAGAGCGCCTTTTTGATGTGTAAAACTGTAACAGAATATCATCTGTTACTCTGTTGTGCCATATTTTTGGTCTGATCCTGTCACACATATCATTTCCTGTTACATGTTATTATGACACGTACAGCAACTGCTGCTTTTGCAAAATCAGGACCTTTTTATTTTGTTGTTTTTGTGCATATGTCTAAGTTTGCACACAGCATGTGTGTCAGAGTGTAGCTGTGACACCTCCAGCCTCTGTACTGCAAAGTGGGGTTTTGTTTCTCTAAGACAAGCCTGAGTTTCCTTTTCTCACCACTTCCGACCTTAACACACACTTTCCACTCCTCGCTGGACGAAGGCCTGCACACACACACACACACACACACACACACACAAACTCACACTCAGATGCACAAATGCAAAATACCAAAAGACCACCAAAGCATTTACATATATCCTACAAACAGACACACACACACACATTTCACACTCTTGCTCATCTCTTTCTGCTTAGTGGAGGAAAAAAAAAGTCACAGCTTGTGACCACACGCTGCACAAATAAACATCCACCTTTCAAACACACAGCAACAGGATGACTCATTGTATCGCTCTGCCCTGCACTTGAATGCAACTTGACCTAAAATAAATTCATCTGACATTATAAGTCAATATAATTCCAAATGAATTCCAAAATTAATTTTAAACATCCCCTAATCTACTTCAGCATTATGATAAATACATAAAGTATTATAATGCAACACTGGTCTGTCAGGTATGATTGTATTGAACAGATACAGACATGATTTGATTTGATGTGGGATGGTGGTGGCTGAAGTCATGTGAAAATCACACCACAGACCAGCAGCAGAATAATCTTGGTAATGTTCAAAGCATGTGTTTGTCTGATGCTGTGAGGGTGACTTACAGTAAGTGGGTGGCCAGTTTATAGTAAGACTGTGCGGCCTTCATTATTACAAAGACACTATATTAAAAGGCTGAGGGGACAAGATAAGATTAATATTAAGATTTTTTTTTCTTAAAAAAAGGTTTATTATATGGTCAACTAGTTTGAACATGACTTCACATTTCACAAATGTATTTATGTAAATGTTTTATTTGTTTATTTTCACATGTTTATTTTGACCTCTTACATGGCATTCAAATTAAAGCTGCCTTTATTTTAATGATGCATGGTAAAAGTGGATACATAACACCAAAAGAAATATTGAATAGATGAAAAAAGTTTTTAAAATCAACATGAAGGTAATTTAAAAAGTGTCTATCATACAATTATTTATACAAAAGAGAAAGAGCTACAGTCCTTTAAACAGAGACCCCCCCCCCCCCCCCGCTCTTTATTGTGTTATTCTTCTTGACACACTTACATGAGGCCTGGGGAGACGATAGGGTAGGAGGCCTGTGGCTGAAAACACCAGCGTTTCGCTTCACATGCGCCTCTGTGGTGCAGAAAGTCTGACGGTTTCACGTCGTCTGCTTTGCAGGTTATAATAACTTCAGCGTCTCAGTGTTCCCCGCATGTCCTCGTAAACATCATTGGTGGTGCCTTGTCTTGGTTTCACTGTGAAGCGCGATTGTTTAATCTGGCAGCAAAAAAAGAAAAAAAGTCGTCAACAAGTGAGATCTGTGCAAAGTAACATAAATGATTATCATTAATCATTTGATTGATTTTCTTTTGTTGAGGTGTGTTCTGTCAGAAACATAACAGGAAAATGGAAACAGCCCCTGAGATTCCAGCAGTGAGTCAAATAAATATAGAATCAAATCAAGAACCACGCAGAGACACCTACACACACACACTTTTGGGGAATTTACACTCACACACATCACTTACCAATAACTACCACTAATGTAAACAAAAACATCTTGAGTTTTCATGGCTTTGCGCTCCCTATATACTACACATCAGATGTCAGCATTTGGCTGCTGTGGGCTGCATTGTGTTACCTTATAGATCCATATGAGGACAGCCATGGTGATGCCGAGCAGCACAGCAGCAGTGATCACCACAGCCAACAGGATCCCATCCTGCTGCACTACGCCAGGACACTGAGCCTCTGCTTTGGTCGGTTGCTTTGGTTCTGAACACAAACACAGATGACATTACGTGTTGTCTGAGGAGTATTATACATTATCAGTGAAATCTCACGTTAATTCATTATAATAATAAAAAATAGTCTATTAAAGGTTGGGTCATGTTTCTGAAACTGATGAGACTCACCTGTGACCACCAGGAGCACAGAGCCTGTGCCTTTCACACTTTGAACTGAAAAGGTATTTGTTGAATACACTGAGTACAGACACCAGTACGGTCCTGTGTCTTGCAACGTCAAGTTTTTGATGAGAATATCTATGTTGGGGAAAGCTCCATGTATCTGCAGTCTGCCAGTAACGCTTCTGGCAACAGTGTGATTTTTGTACTCCTTCTCTTTGAAAAAAACTTCATCCTCCTGATGGAGGCCCTTCTTCAAAGACAGGTACGTTGGACTCTCACTACATTTGCACTGGATTGTGATATCTTCTCCTGCTGTTTTCCTAACCACTCCTGCAATCCCTACAAAACAAAAGACATGTTCATTTTTCAACATACCATAATGCTTTTTATAGTCTTACTCACAATGCCTGGCTCAGCCTTACCTGCACAAGCACCGTGAAGACAAAGGATGGTGACAAACTGGATCCAGAAAGCAGACATGATGATGATGATGAGGGTGACTCTGTTAGAAAGTTCACTCAAGCTGCTTAGTAGGAAATGTTTTCACCCGCACAGAGCAACACGTGACCTGCAAAGTCAGAAGTGGGTGAGACAAGATGAATCAAGTTTTTTTCTGTGTCGTCACAGGCTTGAAAATCATGAAGAGTTTGCAGTATACAGAAGTACAAATGCAGTTAGTAGAAAGGGCAACAAAGCAATAGTGCCATCTAGTGGCTGTTCAAAAACAAACAATCCTGCATAGAAAATCCTGCTGCATGCTATTCAACAACTATTTATGTTGCATATGAGCTTTAATCTCTTTTTTTTTTTTTTTGCACGATTTTAATACAAAACACCACCACAGAGTAATTCTCATAAAATCTTTAATAGAGGTGATATCATGCAAAAAAAGAGAGATTCTTTTGGAATGAGTACTTTGAGAATGTTGACTTGGAGGTCTTTAAATTTAACAGAAATGCACCCAGTGAACAAACACACTCCTAATTACTCAGAAACACAGATGCAGCGTGTTCATTCACTTACTCTGCAGACAAATATGTGACTGAGGATAATAATATTATTGTAGAGGGCAGTGATGAGTTGGGTACTCGGCTGCAACGATAGCCAAAGACAAAGAAAGCTTTGTGCTCCATAAACATCCAGAATTAAATGGTAGAAAATCTATATTAAAGCTGTAGAACTGATGCATTTTATTTTGTATTAAATACAGTCAGCATAAGAAAAGAAAAGCGAACACAGTTTGAATTCCAAACGCTGTATGGCTAAATGATCGCTGGCACTAGAGACATTTTGTTCAGGGGTTATTTTTTCCTTCTTTTGTCAGTTCTTATATAAAAAAAAAGAATTTCTAGACGGATTAACACGTTAAAATCTCCTTACAAACTGAGTGTGTGTTGGCATGAAACTCTTTGCAATGTTTGGGTCTTGTTGATGTTTTTTTTAAAGAGAGGGTTCATGTATTACAGTATACACAGACCTGAACAAAACAATGCAAAAGAAAAAAGAAAAATACTGTGAGAAACTGGACATAATCTTCATCAGGCACTCGGATACATTACTCTTTACCTCACTCTTTAATAACTGTACATTTTGTGCATTTCATTACCAAGTCAAACAAGGTACTTCTCATAATCGACCCTAATCGTGACATTATATAAAATAAGAATGAACGTATACACCTCACATGTAGAAAAAAAAGAAAAAAAAGAAAGAAGCCTTTTCTCCTGTTTGAACAGTGTGGAATAGAAGCTTAAGGCAAGACGCTGAACACAGAAATCCAAAGGTTGATCTGGGATGATCTTTGTTCAGCTCTGGTGTTTGTTGGCGTTTATCAGTTCCACAAGCAATCGTCAAGAAGACTATAGTGTTTTTTTTTCCCCCAAAAGTTGTTGGCACTCCGTCTCAGTCATCCATTGCTATAGGTCACAAGATCTCATGATGTCATCTCCACGCGCCCCTGCCGAGTCTGCTGGGAGTCACCATCTCCTCCCTCTGTGTGTGTGTGTGTGTTTACGCTGGCAGGCTCAGCTTCTTGCCTTTCAACACTACAAGGGGAGAAATAAGGTCAGACAGTCAGAGAAGGTTTGTTTGTTTGTTGTTCTTACTGGAATTTTTGTGGTTTGATTAAGAATTTAAAGCAACATAAAAACACATTATGAATAATTCAGCTAGGAGACCTACCTTTGGTAACATAAAGGTAGAAGAAGTCACAGTAGAGGATCGTCTGGACCACTCCAGCAACGATGGCAATCATGTCAAAGAAGCCCTCGAAGTAGAAACGCCAGATCCAGTTGATGAGATAGAGGGCCCGATAGAGGCCCTGGCAGAACAGGTAATGGGTTGTGATCGTTTCGGCCTCGCCGGTCTTGCTGATCATGAAGAGCTGCGGCAGGATAGCAACTGACTCCAGGTAGATGGAGAATGTCCACAGGATCTGGAGACAGAGAATTTAAACAGATGTCCTCAAACAGTGACAGGATTCAGTGAGGAATGATATTGCCAGTAGGCAAAATAAAATGCCTGCCGAGGACTGAATACATTGAACATTTCTTGCTTTGATGATGAGGAGGAATTTAGGGAAGTGCACTAAGGTCGAACGCACCTCCAGGAGTGAGAAGTCATGGTTGATAAGAACAGCAAGGCCTCCGACAGGAACGATCAGGAACTCCACCCTGAAACTGTCATGGTTCCCATCATATGTGGCCCTGAACTTGGCATAGATCAGGTAGACTGTGGCATAGGAGCACCCAATGTAGATCATCTGGTAAACAACAGCTGGTTACTAAAGGCAGTAGAAGAAATATTCCACCCTGTTGGAGAGCGATCAGTCAGGTCTTACCTTCATGGATGTATTGTACAGGGAGATGAAAGAGGTGAGCAGATCCAAGTATCGTGTGGTGAACACAATAGCAAACAGAATTTGGCTCTTTCCAGAGATACCTTTAACAAAAACATCAGGCAGAGAACACTGTTATGGTCAAGGTATGTCAACACAAGTTTCCTTATTGAACAGTGGCATCTACTGGAAATAGGAAGAAAATACATTAGTTATCATATCAGACACAAATCACTAATCTTGTACTTTTAACAGATCGTTTCAGTGGAAGATGTTACAAAGTCAAATCTACATCTGTGTGAAAGGGAGAGCTGGCACGGCCGGTCTTAGCACAGACCTTAATACTCTGTTATGAAGGTCTTCTACCCAAAAACAAACAAAACAGTTTCAAAGACATGCCTGTCGTGTTTAAATTGAGCCTCTGCCTTGCTGTGAATGTAGCCATGACAGTAGCTCTTACAGTTAGTAATTGTCTGACTGAATGTGATGACATGAATTGTCCAAAACGTACCCTGCCACTCACCTAACACAGGCTGCACCCCTGCAAAGGATAAGTGGGTCATCAGTCTCCTGCACACTCAGCTAGTGTTTGCTCTGTTTTTGCTTGCACATGCTTCCTCTTTGGAGGGCATGGTGGTGTATTTGACTTCTGTCTCCACAGTGTATGTGCTGCTCTAGGTGTGATTTGTTCTGGGGTTGATTAACAGTCTTCATTCATGGAATTCAAGAAACATGATAATTTTGTATGTTAAGGGTAAAAGTATGAGATATAATAGAGATAGAAAGACACCCATAAGTGGTAGCCCTGTGTGTTATCGCTTAGAAACCCAAACAAGTTTCCTTTGACATAGATGCAGTTATCCCAAGATAGGGTCAAAGGACAGAGGATGATATGATATACTGACTGAAGAAGTACTTCAAGGACAACTGATAAATAATGCATTTGTAAAACAATACAACCTTTTTTGCACCTAAACATGAAGGTAAAATTTATTCACAATCATGTATTAGTCCATCCTAATATAACCAGTTTGAGTTAAGTTTGAGGCTACACTCAACACTCCAGCTTCTAGTCCTATCACAACGTTTTATAATCAAAGTGTTGTCTCTTGTCTTGAGTCCAAAACACACAGACCAGAGCTCCGGTTTTCTGTGTGTGTTGCGGGTCAGTGTATTCATATATTTATACTCATATGTTAAAATGAGAACTCTTCGAGCAGGTTACTTCCGTAGGCCCTGTAGAACGCCACGTCAGACGCCAGACCAAAAAAATCGAGCCCCAAATCTTAATTTAGCAGGACTGAATATCTAGATGTCTGGTGTGTAGAGAGTTTTATAAAACCATTGCCATTCATAAAACATACAGACACACGAATAATGAATCTGTTACGTGATGTTAATGAACACAGGTATCCGGCTGTACTCTCTCAATCGATAGCTAAAGACTAGCAGTTGACTCACATTAGCATTCCAATTTGAAGTTAGCGGATTCTGTGCTACTTTTCAACATAAATGTTACTAACTGCAGTGTCCCCTGATATATTGACAGTAGATACAGCAGGAGAAACTCTTCTGCTCGGCGTGACGATGGTACAGACACCTCTTTCTAGCTGCTTTGGAAGTTAAATCACTGCTATTAGCCATTAGCCATGAGTTCAAATGAATGGGAAAGCAGCGCTAGCATGTGAAGCCTGCTAGCTTCAGGCTTGCTAGATAAACAAAGATAAAACCAGTGTTTTACCAAATAACAAAAGGCAAAGTTAATCAGCAACATTAAGAAACCCACGCTAAGACTTACATAACAAAAGTATAGCGATAACTCACCTGCACACGACCTGCTTTTCCATATTTTGAGTAGCAGGATGATGATAGCAGCCAGATGAGAGAGGTCTCCGAACAGTCTGAAGATGTTCATGGCTGCAGAGTGAAAACAAAACAAACCGAGCGGCTAAGAGGCTATCAGCGCAGAGTTCTAAAATAACCTGCTCGCACGTCTTACGTAAAGACTTCCACTCTTTAACTTTAAGGTAACGCCGGGCGGCCAGAGAGGGTTTCACGGGGTTGAAAATATGGCGAGAGTGCAGGTCGACGTGGAAGGGGGCGGGACAAAACACAGAGGCACGTTTGGATTGGACGAAAATGTGATTGACAGCAGCAGAGGGTCCGCCTACGTGTGGTGTTGGAACAGGGCTGGGCTGGTAGACTGCGCAGCAGACATGTGTCCTCTGTATACAAACTATACTTTTAAATGAATGAAACACCCTTTTTACAATATGAATATGTTCATAATATGTTTACATTCTACAATAGTTGCAAAATGAAGTAAAAGTATAAAATATGCACTATTATTTTTACTTAAGTATACATAAAAAATTACTTAAGCACAGTAATGAAGTACAAATACTTAGTTACTTTCCACCACTGGTCACCATGCTGCATGACCCAGGGACAATGACTGTGTGAACAGAGACAGTTAGCCTAGGTTATACATAGAAGAGGGATACAGTACAGGTTAATATGACAAATGTAATCCAAACATTAGTTCTGGAATGGAATTTAACCCTTTGTTTCATATTATTAGCTGCTATTAGATCAGGTCTGTGAGTCTCTTTCTCTTTCTGTATTGTGTTTCACATTTACATGCATACAGTGTTTCATAATGTCAAAGTTTCTGCGCTTTTAGAGACCTTCTAACCAAACATTTCCTCCTTTACTGAATTGCTCCATCACCTGTGCACACATATTAGGTAACAGGCTGAGAGTTTCACACTTAAAAAAAAACTCCAAATAGGTGTCATTTCTTAATTTAAAGTGAAATCCCTTAGTTATTAAATGCAAACTGTTCATACTATTAATTATCATCATTTATAATGTTGATAAGGACACTGTAGTACACTGTAGGTGCCATGTGAGAGAGAAAAACCCATAATGTTACCATAGAGCTGCTCAATGCAGGAAAATAACCAGGAAGTGTGTTTTGAGGAAGTCCATGGCCATTTCCTAAGCAGTCAGCTATTCTGCCCAGATTATCAAAGAATCATGAGATCATTCACAAGTCGTCAAGCTACAGAGATGGACTTGTTCTGGCTTGCTCTCCTGCTCGCCCACCTGCTTGTAACAGGTAAGACGTCCACTCTCAGCTGGACAACGACTGAATTTTATTTCTCTACAGATCAGAACACACAGCCTTTAGTGTAGGCTATGTTAGATTACTCAACATGAGTGACATATTTACTTTGGATTTACTAACAAACCCTGCATTATTACTGCATGTACCAATGTCAATAAATCTGGCATCACATAAAAGTACACTGGACAAAGCAATCTGTTTCTCCTGAAGCATGGAGACAAACTTTTCCTTGACCTTAATACTCCCCAGCTGAAAATCAGGTGTATGTAAATAAATATGTGCATTGACTCTAAAACAGACATATTGTTTTCTCTGTGTTTGTCTTGAGACATTTAGGTAGACTTAGATGGTCAAACTCTAATATAGTATAATATATATTACATACAGTGTGACTTGGTCATGACCTCAGGGTTTGTTTGCTCATTAGACCTGCTCAGCAAGATGATTTGTCAGCAGCCGAATATGGCTCTTTTTTTACCTCACATGAATAATATTAGCATAATATGCAGGTATGCTATTGTAAAGATAAATATATCACACTGTATGCATGTAGCTACTGTGCTAACATTGTTATCAGATAAATTAGTACCCACCTATTTAACCTGATCTGCAGTAAACATCCATCTGTGTTAGCATATAGGCTACTATGCTAACACTGCAAACAGGCACACAGTCATCTAGCTGCTAAGTTCAATATGTCGGATAACAATGCAGACTTCAAAAAGTATTCTTTTTGTGTAACTGTGTACTGTTAGCTAAATATGATGTATTCTAAAATTAGCTGCATGCATTGCTTTCCTGTTTGCCTTTTGTAGATTACTCTTTTAAAGAACACTGCCTGATGTTGTTGTTGTTGTTGTTGTTGTTGATTGTCTGTGTACTCCAGAGAGTGTGGAGAAAACACAGCCCTGCATATCTCAACCCAGTACGGTGATCTGGCATAAAACACAGCAAACTGCTGTCCTTAACTGCTCCATGGCTTCACACTGCTCAGCCTCCCTGCGTTATGAGTGGTTTACCGTCAAAGAACATTCTCACAGGCGCCTCAGCATTACTGCCAACAAGGACAAGTACAGACTGGTGGGATCATCTCTGCACATCAGGTCACTTAACACCAGTGACAGCGGGATCTACCACTGTGCTGCTGCAGCACCTGAAGCACCAAAGTGCTGCACAAAGCATGTGGGCGAGGGAGTGACTCTTGTTGTGAGAGGTGAGCTGCTCTTATTTTATTCATTTGGATGCTTTATATTAATATGAACTGTGAAATATTTTTTCTTTTTCTTTTCAGATCATGTCAAAATTATGGTGAGACACATTCTTCTGTGGTTATCATTCGTCCTTTTGGTCATC
The DNA here is from genome assembly GCF_900634625.1 of Parambassis ranga. Taxonomy (NCBI): domain Eukaryota; kingdom Metazoa; phylum Chordata; class Actinopteri; family Ambassidae; genus Parambassis; species Parambassis ranga. The sequence continues at coordinate 6,305,276 of NC_041029.1, read as the reverse complement.
TACAGTTTGGCAGTGGTGACTCTTCTCATTCTAAAGAAGGTAAATCATCTGTGCTGTTAAGGTGTATCACATTACAGTGAAAAGACATGGCATATAGAACTGATATTAGCCTTTTCCTTTTCTTTTGCAGTACGGCTGCAAAGTGGACGTGTGCAAAAAGACGCACAAAACTGAGAAGGTTGTAAAAATGTGTTTCTCTTTCTATTTAAAGTGCGTTTGATGAGTTCTCTAAAAATCCCACAGACGCTAAAAGAGGAACAAGAAACAACAGCTTCTGTAAATGACTGGCAAAGAAGAGTCTTACAACATAGAAAAAAAAACACAGATATACGCATATAACATCCAACATTTCTGCCCCCCCCCCCCCCCCATATACAGAATACCTCGAATACAGTAGCACAGTTCCACGATGTGCTAAAAGAAATGAACAGCAGACAAAACCTGGAAAAACAACGAGCGAGTGGCAAACAGTCTCAAGATGAGGTAAAAAAAATCTGTTGCAGATGAACCGATGTCGCAGCATGTCTGTAGTTTATCACATATTTGTATTGTTGTTGTCTTTTTTAATTGGTCTTTATTTCCTTGCAGGCTGCACAGGAATTCAGCAGCTCCACTGATGATATCTATCAAAATGTCTGAGTTTCTTTGAGTCATCAAACTGAAAACCAGACCACGCTGAGGTTGTGAAACAGACTGAAAAAATAGACATTTTAACTCTTTTCATATTTTGTGTTTTATTTTTAATACACAAAACAAGAATGCCCTTAACCAGGTCACACCACCACACACAGTAAAGCCTCTCCTCATGTGAAACATTAACTGTTTTTCATCTATTCATCGTCGGCTGTCACATTAACACGTTCACTTGAACAATTTCCCCGAATCCCAGCTAGAAAAATATAAAACCAGTTTCCTCTGAATTCAGAGAATATAGACTTTAGTTGTCGATGTACTTTGTGTCGACCGTGTGGCTGTTACGGATGGAAAACGGTCTCCACGCTATGATCTGCAGAACGGAGACGCACATGGGCACCAGGCACACCAAGTAGAACATGATGCTGTGGAGGCTCTCCAAGGCACTGAAAACAAGCACAAACAAAGATCTTCTCTTCACACCGCTGACAGTTTAGAGTAATGTGACGGCCTCCATGTGTGTTAGCTTGATGCTACCGTTTCATAGATGTGTTATTTAAGTGACTTTTACACCTTCTTTAAACATTTCTCGGCTGGTTGTTGTTGTTTATTTTACACATGCAGGTTAGAGATCTGACTCTTGAGTTCGAGCATATGAAACTTTTACTACCAGTGACCTTTGAAATAAAACAGCAGCATTAGAAGGCTTAATCATTGACACTGAAGATAACCTGCTCTGAATTATTGTGATTTAAATCAGAAGGATCTGTGCTCCAAATTAGCCTAGAAGTTCGTTTTAACCACATTTTTTGATCTGTAGGTGTATAAAACAGGAAAAAACTCGTCTTTACCTTGGGTTTGAATCTCGTCCTGCATCCTTCAGCTGCTCATATCCAAACTTGTTGAGAATACTCAGCACTATCATAGGGGCCAGAGACTGAGCTGGCTTTGTGAACAGAGCGTTTGTTCCAAACACCATGGAGGACAGAGGGGAACTGGAGGAGGGGAGAACATATTTAACATGCTTAACTACAATTGTGAACATGGAATACCTGTTTAATATGAAAATGTTAGCGCTAGCATCCAAAAACTTGCACCGTGTCTAAGCAGCCATGTTGTTGTTGTTTACCTGCGTTTGTATTTCTGCAGGTCTGTGTCAATAATGTCCGCCAAAGGCAAGCCGAAGAGACTGAAGGCGGCTTGAATTATAACCCTGCACAGAAAGAAGTAAAGACAAAGTATAACTTAAATCCAAGTGTTACAAAATACAAAACAAATCCCCATCAGATGCTTCTTACATGTTAGCAGTGAGGAAAAATGCCAGGATATAGTAGTGCTGGGAACCGAGCGTGAGCATTACAGCCGCCATGCCGGCCTCCATGTAGAAGGTGAAGAGGATGATCCTGTAGTAGCCGATGCCATGCAGCAGACTCTGACAGCTCAGTACCAACAACTAGGACGGACACACAGTTAGGAACAATTTACTAACACAACTTCCTTGTTGCTGCTCTCAGGTTCTTGCAAAAAGCTCTGATATCTGACAGTGGGTGTCCTAGAAGCTCTACCTGTGGACAATGCTGCAAGAAATATGCAACCATAAGACCAACAATGAGGTGGTGTAAATAATCCCTCAGCATGTAAAGACTAAAAATGTCATTCACCTTATAGTGCTCTAGTCATACATGAATCCAAGTGATTATGAGTAAACACTACCTGTGGACAGATGAATCCTGCTCCATACATGACACTCTTGGCCAGTGATGGGAACACATCTGGCGGGATCAGAGATTCGGCAAATATCATGGTAAAATTATTTAAAAACGCCAACATAAAGACCTGAAAGAAGTTCATAAGTACAAAGAGCTGAAAGTCCCTGTTGGTCAGGATTTGCAACGTCATTGTCCATAACATGGAGAAGGAAAATGCTGAATGATGGGAAGTCTGGTCAACAGACCCTGAAGTGTCTGATTCAGATCCTTTGTTGTCAAAGCGGCTCTCACTGTAGAAGCCTGTGTAGAGCATGCAGCCACAGCTCAGGATGGCGATCAGCACCGTGAATGTTTGGAAAGATGCAAAGTCTTCCATGTTTTTGGACAGGATGCCACAGAAAAGGACACTTGAGGAGCCAACGAGAGAGGCCACCTGGGAAATCAACAAGAAAAGATATGAGAAGGACAACTATGCTGGTTTATACTAGACAGCCTAGTATAGCTGCTTACCTGGCTATACTTTATAAGCCTCAGTCGACTCTGATGGTGACCCGAAATCTCTGCGAACAAGGCACACTGCGCAAGCAGCACGAACGTTAGCATGCCATCAAAGGCACACAGTGCGACTGTTAAGTGTAGGCCACTCATCCAGTCACCAGGCGCGTAGGACTGCCACGGGAACCAGGCAAGAAGGAAGGCCAAAGAGTAGAGAGGAGCACCGTACAGGATGGACAGACGTCGCTTAGAGCAGCACGGCACCCTGGAGTTATCTTGCAGGTAACCAAAGAGAGGGTCATTGACTGCATTCCACACCATGTACACCATCTGAGGAGAGAGTAATGAATAATTTTTCATTTTAGGTATTAAACAAACAAGCTGGATTAAACAAGGATACCACTTGCTTATCAATATTATCATGGATGAGTATTGCGGTCACTGTAAAAGTTCTGAATTTATCCTCATGGATAAAGGTCAGAATTCTGGCTATAGTCTTAAAATTTAGAATTTTAAACTCCTAATCTGAGATTACTGTAAGAATTCAAGTACACTTTTTACAGTCTCTTGTGTGGATGTCATCTTGGATTTTATGAAAAATGCACTTTTAAAAGTAGCAGCAAAGTAACTCAATTGATAGAATAGCATAGAATCTGCAGTATCTGTCAGGATACTCACTTGTGATTGGTGGAATGCTCCCTCAGATATCTTGTACCTATTGAGAAAGACTTTGACATAGTAAAAGCTGAATATGTTGTTTATCATGCCAGACCCAAGAGTGGTCATAGCATAAGCTAGCGCTGCCGGGTTGACCCCAAAGTTTATCAGGTGCCGGACTACATTCAAACTTCCGGGACGCACACTGGAGACAGGTTTCTCCTCCACGGCCATGGCAGCAGGTTACCTGTTGTTCTCAGCAGCAAAAGCGATCAAGTGTTGCCGCATGAAATACTTATATCACCCTGCTGTTGTTCCCCGTGGTTAATAATTACTGCTATTAGCAAAATACTTAATAGAAAAATAGCGCCGAGTACTTATTTTTTGTTTTAGATATCTCATCCTCATTAATGTCCACTTGTCAACACGTTAACTGCCCAAAAAATGCTTTTTAAACACTAAGAAACTAACTACGATACTATTAACACTTCCTCCGACAGCGCTGCAGACCTGCCTAACTCGATTTCTGCGTCTTGCAATGCTGGGCGGTGTTTCAGGAAAGCTAACAGCTGATTGGATGAGATGCTGGTTATATCCGCTTTCTGATTCGTCCATGCAAAGGCACGTCAAGAGAAGCAGGAAGTAGTTTTTTTTTAAATAGTTTTTAAATATTTTAACTTTCACTCATTATTGTTGGTAAAACCGGCCCGAGACTGAGGATAAAACTTAAACTAAAAATAATTTTGTTTTTTAAAATAAGTAATTTTCTAACATTGTTTTTCTGCCTCCTACCGGATGCTGGAGTGTATAAGAGATTTGCCACGTTGCTGTAGACAACAGACTTTACACACACACACACACACACGGGAGGATGTAGTTGACATTTCTCCACACACGGTGGGCGGACAGCAGATAAGTTGATGCTGCCGAGCAAACACCAACCTGTATGTCAACTTTCTGTCAGGTGGTGTTTAAGTTGGCGGCTTCAACATGTTGACTGACATGATTTTGGAGGAAGAGTTTGACAAGAATGGAGAGGTTTGGTACGACCCGCAGGACCTTGAACACGGTAAGAGCTGCTCAGCTTAGTGGTCGCACTCTGAAATGTGTCTACGTTATTTTATTAAGCAGTTGCCTTTATTTAGGCACATTTAGGTGGTAAGGTTTTTAATTACTTTTCCAGAATAGTGTTATGCTATAATAAATACATATTCTTGTTTTGAATTTTATGCCAGCAATATGTTTAAATAAAACAAATTATACAGTGATACCATTATAGTAAAAATAATAGAAAATAAATACACATTAAAACTATGGGATTTAAGTAATAAACAATTTTCATCTGGCATCACACCTTTTTTCTGGAAATGGGCTTACATAGATAGAATATATAAATATCAGCGATAATAGAAATACTCCACAGCTCTAACCCAAAGTCTTTGACTCACTCTTGTCTGAAGGAATTGCACCGGTCATGGGGTAAAAATGCTTAAAGTTCCTGAGAGGGCTCTGCCGCCAGGATATCCTGAGGCTGTACCACTGCTGCTGTGTTTATTGTTTTCTATTCATGAATGTAGTTTAGTGCCAAGTCTGCAAAAGAAGATTAGAAACAAATAGAGGATGTTTTGTACAGTAAATACAGTAATTTTCAGCATGTCATATAAGCCAGTCAGACAAAGAAAAGCAGAAGTAAAGGGATAACATAAAACTTGAGAATAAAGAATGAACTAAAATATTGTACAGATTATATTCTATAATAAGAGCTGTACACAAAGATGGGATTCTAATCTGTCTGATATTTTGTACTGACTGGACCATCATAAATAAATAATTTAAAAATAACAGACAGATTTAACTCTTGGTTGCAATCTTATAAGTTGATGTTGAATGAAGCACACAGCAATAGCTGCCTGTTCAGTGGATCTGAATAAATCTGAAAGTGTTTGGACTGATTCAGGGAGGGATGTGAGTTTTTATATAATGTGAGACAACAATAGTGTGATTGTGTGTTTGTGTTAGTGTCTGTCAGTGCACGTCTATGTCTTGTTCTGTCTGTTGTGACTGTGCTGTTTGGACTTGCTGCACCTCCTGTTTACATATTTGACTCTGCTGTGCGCAGATCTCCATCTGGCAGCGGAGTTGGGGAAAACCCTCCTCGACAGGAACCATGACCTGGAGCAGGCTTTGCAGAAGATGTACTCCACCAACCAGGAGCAGCTGCAAGAGATAGAGGTGGGAAAAAATGTGGCTGCAGAAAAGATTTATTTTATTTTTATGATAATTCACTGAGAAAATTCTCACGCTGAGAGCTCTGAAAAGCCCCTTCACTGGAAGCGAGGCGTCATTTGGAATTTCTCTCAGCTGAAAATAGGATGGAGTAAACGCTAATCCTAATCTGCCCGACTTAATGAGGCTTTGGCATAGTGCATACTCTTTGTTGGCCTACCTAATTATTTTGACCAGTTTATTGGCCTCCATTTTTTTATTTGGACTTTTTTTCTTCTTGGGCCAGGACCACCTGTTTATAAAACATCCTTAATTTGCCTTACTTCAATACTTACTTATTTGTGGGATTATCAATACACATAATTAGGCCTTATATGTTAACCCCAGTAGATTTTTGGATATTCAGAGTGTTTTCTGTATGTGTTCTGAGTTCGAGGACACCACATTCAGCAGGGCATCGTTGATAAAAGCCTTGTGAGAAGTGTGGCTGGTGGATTTAACGAGGTTGATATGGTAATCCCAGCACGTCTATCTAACCCATGTGAGGGGTGCACCTCTGTGTGGAAGAAATAATATCTATGTCTAAGCTACACTGAACTGATCTGATGTTGTTGGTGAATTAGGTGATGATTTCTAAAACCATATATAGCAGGTAGTAGCAGGTAAAGCTAATGTTACTGAGACAAGGCCCTCGAGGGGTTAACTTCCTTTGAATGTTCTGACTGAAGTTATTTCTGCAGAAATCATATTTTTACCTCTCTTGTGCACCAGTATCTGAGCAAACAGGTGGAACTGCTGCGCCAGATGAACGACCAGCACGCCAAGGTTTATGAACAGCTAGACATGGCCGCCAGGGATCTAGAGCAGGGCAACCAGAGACTAGTGCAGGACAACCGCCTGGCACAGCAGAAAATCCACAAGTAAGTGAAACGGTTATCTGTGAATTTGCCTTTGATATGTTTTACATCGTAATTCGACCAGTTAGTCATAAAGCTTTATCTATTCAAAGTGAATTTGCAAAACAAAGTGCACCGCAGTACCTCATGGTTTCCTCTTCAGTCTAACAGACACTATCGAAGGACTTCAGACCCACATGGAGGACCTGCAGGACCAGGTGGAAGAGCTAAAGACTGCCCAGGCAGAACGGAACCACAGAGAGCTGGCAGAGCAGCGACGTCACCTCGCAGCGCAGAGTGTGTCCTGTCTGAAAGAGCTGTATGACTTACACCATGACAGGTACATGCGAGTGTGTTTCACTGCTCACACAGAGTAACAGGCAGTAGTGTGCTTTAGAGGCACAATGAGTTCAAAGTGAGTGAAAACAGTGAGACCCCTGGTCTGTTTCACGATCTTTACTTATCTCCTTAGTACAGTGATATGCTGACTTGACATGTGCAGGTCACCCAGAGCCAGACAGGAGCGCTTATGTCCCACATAATCCACAGGACAAGGATGTTAATCCTCCTCTATTGTCAGCAGGGTGCTAATACAGACAATGAAAACTGGAGACCAGCATCATGTAGCAGGTTCAACATTCACTGGTTACATGGTCTGGCTTCATTAATTACAGTTACAAGTGATCTCGTATCTTCAACGTGACCTGACTCACCTTCCTGTAGCTGCTTGTAAACACGCTCCAGAATGTTGCAGCCATCTTACACATAGAAATATCCACGCTATGAGTAAACAGGAGCTGAAGCTGAGTTTGCTGCTGCTTTGTTTGAAGCCTTTTGTCTCCATTCACACATGTACTTATGTGAAAGTAATGTTTTAACATGTTCATTAAATTAACATCAGCATTCCTGTGTCAGGTATCCTGCCCAGGAGTGTCACCGTGTTGATGGACTCTGGTGGCCTCAGGACTCTTTCCATCACAGAGACATGTCTCAAGACCCCAAGGAGGAGAATGAGGCTCTCCAGCGCTCCATCCAGAACCTTCAGAGCCAGATAGCTGCTGAGCGGAGCCGCAGGGAAGCTGCAGAGCGGGTGATGGACCTGACAGCCGTGGAGAACAGAAGTCTGGAGCAGAGGCTGGCCCTGCTGTCAAACAGCCAGGCCAGGCTGAAGGAGCTGGAGGCCGAAGTGGAGCAGCTGCGGATTCTGTGGCGAGCCGACTGCGCCAGCAGGTCAGGGTTGAATTATGACTGGATAAGATTCAAATGTCAAATTCTTTGGTTCAGTTTTTCTGACTGACTCTTTCCTCCAAAAGTGTGAGAAGACCCGAGCAGCTGCTGCTGCCTGACACTGTGTTTTTTGGCTCTGAGGAGAGATCCAGTCCAGGGCAGAGTGAGACGGAGGAGAAGATAGAACATGGCGAGCAGCAGAGCAGACGTTCCCGGCAGAGGTGTAACAGCGACAGCGTTTTGAGAGCAACAAACCCAGATGAGATTGGCCTTGGTCATGAGCAGCTGTGTATAAGGCGCGCAGAGGCTGTGAAGCAGAGAGGCATCTCTCTGCTCAATGAAGTAGATGCACAGTACAGCGCACTGCAGGTGGGCTATGGATACAATCTGTCCTCTTTATTAGCAGCAGCAGCGTTTAGAATAATGCTTCTAAATAAGATGTGTGTGTTATTCAGATCAAATATGATGAGCTGCTGCAGCGCTGCCAGCAGGCCACAGACGGGCTCAGCAATAAAGCCGTCCAGACGTCCTGCGGCAACTCCTTCTCCAGCACCCGGACTCGCCGCCGCCTGTCCAGCTCAGCCGCTTTGTCTGAGCTGACGGCGATTCTGGAAGATGCACAGCCACCCGAGTACAAGGCTCTCTTCACAGAGATCTTCACCTGCATCCAAAAGACCAAAGAGGACCTCAGCGAGAACAGACGTCCAGCCAGAGACACTGTTTCCAAATGATTGTCGTCCATCATCCAGGGACATGAAAGGTTTTGACAAAGAGAAATGCTCGATTTACTTTGCTATAAAAACTATGCAGAGACGCTGCCTATGCCTTCTGTTAGTCTGCACTGTTACTTTTATTCCGTCCTTATAAAAAAATGACGAAAAAAACATAATTTATGAAGTAAAAAGAAAACTAGAGATGATATATTTAAAATATTAACATTTATTAACAAATTTATTTAACGTGTACAGTAGCTTAATCTCTAAATCCACAAGTATTATGTCCACAGTATTCAGTGTTTATATAACCCTGTAACCACTTGATTATTTCAAGGTGTTGGGAAGAGAAAGGCACATGGATTATTGTTTGTGGCCGATACTTGGTGACACACTGTATCCACTGTATAGGAGTTGTGTAAGCAGAAATGTTGGAATGTTGTAAGAGGATGAAAAGCATTAGAATGAATAGGCGACGTGTTGGTTTTTGTAAGTTGATGAAGGTCGGCTCATCGGTTGTGGTCATTGGCACACGCTCTGTATCACTGAATCACTGTTTTATTTATTTATTAACGGACATTTAGAGGAGATTAAATGTTTATTTATTTTGTTTGTTGCTACACTTTCAGAGTTAAAAAAAAACTTTACTATGTTTCTTCAAACCTGGACAGATAATCCAGTAGATCAGCCAGCCTGATGATTTCCCTTGTGGGACGGTCGTCTTGAAATATTAGTATGTGTTTATCATGTTTATCATTTACTTTCCATGAAAGAAGATGCTTAATAGACAACGAGGCGGCGTTTTACATAACATGCTGTTTTAGAGCTGTGGAACTGTCGCAGAAGGCATCACTACACGATCACAGATGTTTGGCTTGCTGGTAAATAAAAGCATTGATTCAGCAGCTTGTGTGTTGTCTCTGTGTCTAAACACCAAACCTGACATGACGTTGATGCCATCACTGTGCAAAGTTGTCCTCATTCACACTGATCAAAACAATTTATGTCCAATAATAGATTTTATATAACAGAGATCAACCCCCCTTCCACTTCTAGACTTGCCCTAAATCCACTAAACCTTCAAACAAAGGGATTAATTACCATGCTAGCATAAAGGCACAAAAAGACTGAAGTCCTATAAAGTCAAACTAGACTGAGAGAGCTGCCACATTAGTTATATATATATAAAGTAAAGATACCGATCAGATGATGAACATAAATCACTTACGCCGGTCGACGTGGTAGCGTGGCCGAGTGGTCTAAGGCGCTGGATTTAGGCTCCAGTCATTTCGATGGCGTGGGTTCGAATCCCACCGCTGCCAATAATTATTTGTATTTTTTTTAATTATCCCTGCCAACATACTACATTATATCTCATTCCTAATTCTGAGAAGTATCCATTAAATTCTACATAAAAGCGTCCCTGTGTGGCCACCTCGAATGAAACAGAATCATACACCGTATATAAAAGACTGAAGCAGCCATCCTGACGTCACCCATTGGTTTGTGAATTCAGATTTTTTTCGCTGACAAGTAAAAAAATATTTTACATTTCTTCAATTATGTTTTTTTTTATACAAACAACTAAATTCGCCTAATTAAGTCAAAATAAAGAAAGTGCTGATAGTGCCTCTTTACATAGCAAGGCAATTGCGCCATCTTGTGGTATCTTAAACGCTTTTGAAAAATTAAATTAAATTAAATTAAATTAAATTAAATTAAATTAAATTAAATTAAATTAAATTAAATTAAATTAAATTAAATTACAACTTGCAATAACTTTAGTTATTAATGCTTTTATTTTTCAAAACTGTACAAAATTACTAATTCAAGTTATTACAGTCTAAAGATGTGTAAATCACAACAAATCTTTATCATACAAACTGGAAGCATGCATACAACAAATGACTATTTAAAATATTTGTAATACAAAATTAGATAGTTGTTTGAATTTTAATTTAATTAATTAATAATAACTTCAAACCATCAGAGAAATCCATAACATTCACACATTAACACAGGTTTAATACTTTTCAGCTGCTTGGTAGTTTCATTATTTGAAAATCAGACATGCACAAACACCAAAAAGAAAAAATAAGACGTTTAACAAAGGCATATATAAACTCACCTCTGCAGAGGTTTACATGCTGTGAGACAGCTGTGTCTGATGCTACAGTGCAGTACAGTGAGGCAGCTTATAGTACAGGTGTCAGTCCAGTGATAACTGTTTAGTTCTGACAGAGGATGCAGGAGAACATCAGCACCATCAGACTGAGGCCCATCAGCAGCAGCAGCAGAGTGAGGTGTCCGGGAAGCTGGGAGGTCCAGGACAGGCTGAAAGTCTTTGAGCTAGAGCGAGGCTTTCTGCACTGTAGATACTGCTCCACAGAGTCTGCTAGACTGTAGGGCTTCGGACTATAACCCAACTCACGACGGGCCTTCTTGATTTGAAAGGTGTGGCTCACTGCAATGTTCCTAACCTGCGGTGGAAGATAGGGCATAATATGTCAAGTCAGAAATCATTTCTAGAGGCTCCTTCAGCAGCTGCAGGTCAGAGTTAAAGGTCATCGTCAGGCTAAACGTTCAGATTAACCTCAGTTTGGCAAACTCGGGTTTACATTCTGATAGAAGTCTCTAGTGACTGTCAGCATCTTCTTACCTGTGGGGATAAGGTGTCTGCGTGTGAGGTGCACACTGTCAGAAGAGCTCAACAGCAAGACAAGAACAAGTCTCAATTCAAGCACATTCTGAGTATAGAGGAGGAGGAGGAGGAGGCGCCTGTAAGGGCTACACGTGTGGAAATAAAGGCTGACATGTTCATTGTAAAAAGGCACCATCCTTGATGGGCTTCTAATAGTTAGCAGTGGAGCTTTATTACACAGAGGACTAGGATGCATACCTGCTAAGACTAATTACAACCCCTATACAATTACTCATGGGACTAGAAGTTCATATATAGTCCCATAGGATTCACATGTAATCCCACAAATTTCCCATTTAATCCCTGGAGTTTGCATGTAATCCCACAAAATTCATCTGTAATCTAATGAGTTTACATGTAATCTCATACATTTCATACATTTAATCCCAGGAGTTCATATGTAGTCCAATACATTTCACCTGTTGTGCCATTGAGTTTACTTGTAATCCTGCAAATGACATATTTAATCCCCAGTGTTTACATCTAATCTCACAAAACTCATTGGTTACATTACTAATCTGATGACTTTAATTGAAATATGAATTATATGTGTAAATTTTGCAATCACACAAAATCCATTTGTAATCTGTGGAGTTCACTTGCAATCCCATAAATCTCACATGTAATCCCATAGATTTTTGCAAAATCTGATGTGCAAATTGATCTTTTAGTGTGTTTTTGACAACCCTCTTCATCATCAGCTATTCTACGAGCTCACAGGACACACGACCTGAAGTGTGACGTTGCTCCCTGCAGGTTTGAACCCTCACTGATCAGACATTTGAAACTGCGTCTCCCTCCGTATGTTCACAGACGTGGAATTTACGTACCAGAGGAAAAAAACTCCTCTGTGCGTCACACAGTGTCTTAACTTGAGAGCTGCCAGGATCATTTGAGACCAGACCAGAGGTTGACTGGCTTCACTCACCATGGCAACAGCAACTGTACTGAGGTCACTTCCTGTCAACTTCATCTTGAACTTCCTGTTCTGACCCACAGCAGTTTATGTTTTATTCACAGGACAATCATCGATCCTGCAGCCAGCAGCTGTCTGACAGAGTGAGGGGTGCAGCCCGGCAACGCTCAGCTTTGGTTTCTGCCTCATCACACATTCATGAGGACCTCGCAGGCCATGACGGAGACTCCTTCAGAGGCATCAGAAACTGCCTTCATCCTGTTTCTATTTCTTATTTTTCCCAAGTAAATGTGATGTAATGTTGACAGGAAGCACCAAATTAAAAATGGAGAATTTGATTACTTGCCAACATTTTTGAATTCATTTAAAGCGGTCTTATAATTGATAAGGAGGAAATAGCATCAGACAAAGGGAGGGGAGGGGAGGGCAAGGGGGGGGGGGGGGGCTGATAGGAAAATACCCATCCTAATGAAGTCTGTCTTCACTGAAGTGTCAGAGACTTAAACAAGAATCTACTCATCAGAGAGCCGGTGCAGTAACCTGATCACCAAGACTTTCAATTACACAGGTACATATGCATGCGTATGTTCACGCCGAGCTCCACAGTGTTAAGAAGAAGAGTGTCTCCATACACTGAGGAAGTGTTTGGTGGCAGCTGTTGGCCCTTTGTGAAAGTTTTCATTTAAAAAAAGAAGGATTACCTCACTTCTGGTAAAAAGGAGAGGTACGTTTATCGCTGGTCTCAGAAGCACGTGCAGGTATTCCACCAGGATGGCTTGAAATAGAAGAAAAGTGTTAGTTAGTGTCACTCAGCCGCACATTTAGGAGCCAGTTCAATGATAAGAATAAAGAGAAATGAGCAACCTGCCGTATACACCAGTGAAACAGGCAGATTTATCAACGGCCTGCTGTAGCCCAGCTTTTCAAACTGCAGGAGAAAAACAAAGAAATGTGAAAAAAAAACAATTTAATTTTAATTGGATTTGTTGACAGAGAGACTCACCAATGGTGTAAACCACTCAAACAGATTCACTGAAACGCCATCGTTAATGAAGTACACCTGTCCACTCTGCAGAAGGACAGAAACAAACACATCACAAAACTGGGTAGCCAACTGAAAACTGGTAGCCCCATTATAATCCCTAATCTAATCTCTATAGGAGGGCAGCACCACTCACAGCAACGCAGCCCTTCTTCAGTGTGAGAGCCTCAGCTGCCAGCGTGTGGGCCAGCACCAGGTTATCAACATGCACCCAGTTCATCCTGGCCTGAGGGTCACCAAACCTGAAACTGAACAAGCGACGCTCCACGTTTACCTGCACAGACACAGAGGGGAGGGACAGTCAGAGGCAGTCTGTGGTTTGATATGATAATAATCATAAGTCATCATCTGATAATAAAAGGCTACTATTAACTACTTTCTATGCTGTCTGGCAGTAACCCCCTAACACAACAGAACAGAGGACATCCAGCCCTTCACCACACTGCACTGACCACTGCCTCGTCAAGGAAAGACTGGAAGAAAGAGCAGCTGTAACTGGATGCCTGCAGAGCTCCATCAATAATGTACGTTCTTCAGACAGGGATCCATTCGGCCAGAGAGGCTGCAAAATGTTGATTTTACCAGCACCAACACAGAACACGTGCATGATTATTATAAGACAACACACACACACGTCTTGCCCCTCACCATGACTCTGTGGAGGTGTCTCCTCTCCCCTGGTCCATAGATGCCACAGGGTCGCAGGACGCATGTCTGCAGCAGTCCTCCGTCTTTGTAAGAGAAGATCAAAACCCTCACTGAATAAATGCAATGACTTCCACCTTTTATCAACACACACACATTCATCAGCCAGCTGAGCACTGTTTATAGGAGTTACTGTACTACTTGTTAGCTGCACATGCGATGATGCAGCTTTGCGTGCTAATCATTCTGCTGTAAGCTGCACTTTCACCACCTTCAATCACTGAATGGCAAAGTGAGGAGAGGCAGAAGCAGTGATAGGGTTACTGGTGTTAATGTCTAGCAGAATGGTGATAATGGTGCTGTTACCGCTGGAAACGTTCACATTAAGGGGTAGACCATGCAACATGGTGGACTTTCAGTCAGCAGTCCAGGGTTATGCGCACATGTTTGTGTTTTTTAAGCACTGAAATAGTTAAAATGGTGAGGACTGGCTGCTTCTTCCCTCTGGTAGAGTAGTGCATTGAATCTGGACATCAGGTTTCTTCTTTATATGATGTTATAAAACTGCTTATTTCTGCATAACTTTACAAAATGATAGGAAAATATAAATGTAGCCTAGCGTTATTATGACGAGGGTAAAGGCACCGAAATCCTCTGCATTCTAAAACACATCATCAGTATGTTATAGTGAGACGGTGAGACGGTGGAAAAACATCCTCCTGTGGCAGACGCATGAACTTTGACCTGCACTATATAATGAGACAGCTCCATGCTTTAAGCTTAATTGAATGTATAAGGTGATGTGGTCACTGATAGTGTAGGCTTTCACTCTAACAGGCCGTACACCTGTCAGTATAAAGAACATAGAGGAACTTAAAACCATCACAATATATTAGAAGACGGCCTGACTGATGCTGTATGTACCTCTGTGTGTGTGTGTGTGTGTGTGTGTGTGTCGGCATCAAGTGACGGCTGCACTATAATGTCCAGCTCTAAATTTAAACTCTCATAACGTGTATTGGATTTCACATTAAGTTACCATGGCAACCGCATCCCTTTCTCTCTTTTAATCACATTTTTACACAGAAAGCCAAAGCTGGCTTGCAGTCTTCTTCTTCATTTTTATGTAATTCTCTCGTTAAACACACACACACTGATGGTTTCACACCTTTCAGGGAGCATTCGTTGGCTGAGAGGACCATCTGCTCTGCGATGGCTTTAGTCCTGGAGTAGTGGTCTATGTGCTGGAACAGAAAGAGACACTTAATGACTTATATTCCCATATTAAGCATGGAAAAAAAATAATAATTTCTGTGTTTATTTTACTACTACTCACCACATCAGGCAGCACATATTTCACAGAAGCTTCATCACCATCCTCGATCGGTTTCCCTGCAAAAACCACGTTGATGGTGCTGGTGTACACCAGTCTGGGGATGTTTCTCTCCTTACACACTGAAGGAACATATTTAGATGATAGTATGATAAAATAAAAGTAAATAAATGTAATAAAATGAGACTAATCAGTGTGAACTGGTGTCAGAATGACCTTTGTTCTTACCATTTATGACATTATTGGTCCCGCCAACATTCACTGATTCCACCTGCTCTTTCCTCAACTGGAAGACAGAGAGAAACAATCACATATCATATATCTGTTGAGCTGTCCTCATAAATCATATATCTGTTTATCTGTCATCACCTGCTCTGGTCCAGACATGCCATAAGACGCTGTGTGGAATATGCAGTCGACTCCCTCACACACTTTATAGAGGGAGGAATAATCCCGAATGTCACTCTGTGAAACAGAATTACAGAGAATTAATCATGCAGTTTGATTGGTTGTGGGCTTCGAATGTGTGATTCAATAATTAACTTGTAATTGGACAGTTATAATTAAGATAAGTGTGCCAAGACGCGTGCAGGTGAAACTTGAGTCGTGCCTCCACCCTCTCTGACCCAGCCAGCAGCTGGTGCTCTGAGACACTCACCTGTTTCCAGCGAGCACACGCATACTAATGAGAAGGAAACACTGCAGAGCTGCTAAAATAACACAATAGTGCTAAAAAAAACATACTGAAAAGAGAGTTAAAAAAATTAAAAACAAGAATAAAAATGTTTAATTTGTAGGATTATTTTGATACTGTTAATTATAATAACTTATTGAGTGATGGAGCCTAATAAGCATGCAACATAGAAGTAACTGTAGCATCTGTAGTTACATTCGTAAAACCTTTAGGATAGCATTCAAGTCTAAAGGTTCCATTTAGTTGAATGTTCGGTGGTCAAACTGTCACCCAGAGCCAGATACTGTATTAACATACTGAAATGTCTTTAAACGTCCCGTTTTAACAGGCTCTCATGTGAAGAATTGCAGATTTATGTTATTTATTTATTTATATTTACTCACATTATGCTGTGGGAAAGAAAGTTAAGCTAACATCTTTATTTTAAGAAGACTAGAATTTAAATTTAACTTTAATTTAAACAAAAAGTAATATATATATTTTTCGCCTTCTACCTCAATATATTATTTTTTTTGATGTTATTATTGTATATTTTATAGTTTATTTTATTATGTATATAGCTTCTCTTATTTTTTGCTTTCTGTATCTGTGCCGTTTTTTGCAAAATGCAATTTCCCCATTGTGGGACCAATAAAGGTTTTCTTAATCCTAATCTTAATAGAATAGAATAGAATAGAACAGAATAGAATGCCTTTTATTGTCACTATACACAGTACAATGAGATTAAAGCTGCCATCCAGTCTTAATCAGAATTTCAAGAAAATTTGTCTTCATCGTTTCAGTCAGTCAAAACATCACCGTGTTGGCTGATCACTAAAGTGAAAGTCTAACTGTTTGTCAGTGGAGTAGTGATAATGTTTAAAGCTACCAGAGTAAAGACCTACATGGAGAAAAAGTAGAGGATAATTCCACCTCTATGGCTGAATGATCTCATCCCTGCTAATAATCTGCAGGTAATAACTGTTCATCCTGTTAAATTACACTGTGAGACCATTGTCTGGTCCTACATTTTGCTCTTCGTTGTTCAAGTTATGAAGCAAACATCTGGATCAATATTTACAAGTGTGTGCTTCGTCTCCATCCCTCATACCTGATAGAAGGTTGCTCCATCAGGAATATCACATGGAGGCTTGTTCATGTCCAGAAGGATCACTGACAACCCCTCGCTGGCCAGTTCTTTCCCCAGCCTGAAGCCAAAGTATCCCCCTCCTCCTGTCACCACCACTTTCCCCGTGGATGCGCTGTGGGCCAGGGCCGCCTCCTCTCCGTGTGTGGTCGGCGCAGGCTCCGGGGTGCAGCAGATCCCCAGTGTGGCACTGTTCACCCTGTGTCGTTTGGGCACGACAGGGCTGGATGCGACCACCGTTGCTGGATGGTTCACCCACAGGTGGTGGGTGAGTTGGGGGAGAGAGTGCATGTGGTGTCCACCGGCCTGCCGGCAACAAAGGGGGACACTGTGGCAGGGAAGCTGCTCCACCTGGCACAAAGAGCCTCCACTCTCACTCATGTTGGGACCACACAGCTCCATAGATGTCCTTTCAGGAAGAAAGAGGAGGACAACACGTAACTAACCTGTCAGATTATTTGTCCATAAAGAGGCCTTTTAACTTTCAAACTATGAATAAATAATACATCTGAATAGATCTAACTGGCGTCACATGCACACTTTCCCAATACTTAACTGAAGTGTCAGCATCCATCACTTACCTTACTACTGCTGTGCTCCTCTCACATCCATTCCTGTCCTGGTTGGTTCATGAAATAATAGATACCTCGCCTCTGATGTGTCACCTCTCTCACCCGTCAGTCACCTGCACACTCACCTGAAGATCTACCGTAATGTCTGAGTGCAGGGCGCAGGACCGCCTGCACGGAGGATCACATTTCCAGGGGCATCAGGTGGACAAGCAGCAACCTCACCTGCCCTCTCTGTGTCCTGAAGTCATTTACTATGAGAGACACAAATGTTTATTGTAATTATTATTAAAATAATCATTTGAAGATAACTTCAACACATAATAAACAGGAAAAGAAAGTATTTCCTTCATTGCTTTTTCTTTAGAATTTAACATTTAGTCACATTTCAAGTCTCCAAATTTCCAATTTATTTCACAATTATAGTCACATAGACTTTTTTTTTTGCTTAGAGTTCAGATTATCACCAGAGTTTAGACTTTGGATTCATTAGACGTAGACTTTTTTTCCCTCAGATTGTAGACTTTTTTTCATTATTCATCAAAATTTGGGAACTAGAGTCACTATTCAGACCTTTTTGCTCAAAATTTAGAGATTACCATCGTAGTACACCTTAGATCATTGTCATAGTTTCCTTATAATGTAGATATTTTCTCCAATCTTCAGATTACAGTGAAAAATTAGACCTTTTTCCTTAAAATTTACAGTCACACTTCATATGTTTTCTTTAAAATCCTGAGATCAAAATTGGAAAAAAACATTTTTCTCAGAATTCACAGATTATGTCACAATTATCATTTTTTTAGATTAGAATCAGAATTTATTTTTCCTGAGATTCCTTTTAAAATAGTTTTTTTTCTCAGAATTAAACAAATGATTGTACTTTTTTCCCTCCAAAATGCAGAGATTATAGTCTGAATCTTCAGATTAGAATGATATTTAACACAGATATTCTAAAGAATGAGGTGTTATCTGCTGTAGGAGGAGGTCATCAAAGCTCAGGCATCAAATGGAGATGACAACAGGCCAGGTAAACAGCAGCACCAGCAGCAGCAGTCACTTCCTGAGCACAGTGTTTTTGGAAAGGACAGAAATAGAGGCTTCATGTTTTATTTAGCAGACAGCAGACAGACTGCCAAACCTGAGCTGACAGCTGAATGCACCGCACGTAATTAAAGAGGGGGGGAGTCTTAAATAGCTGCCAAATGACTGCAGCTCAGTGTAGAAGCAATCTGAAATTCAATTACAGTTATAAAAAAGAAAAAGATTGTATTGTGGTGCACTTTTTCAAAATAGAAAGTACATGATGTGTTGATTGAAATCATGACATTTATTCTGATTTTGGTTGCACACTCGCTCGAACATTGTTTATGTGACATCATCTACTCCATAATGAACTATGAAACACCACAGAGACCTCTAACACTATTTAAATGTATGTTTTATATAGTTTTATACACAGAAACATGTATAAACACATTTAGAGCATCCTCCTCTTGTAATCATTTTAAAAACAGTGTCACGGTTAACATTGGTCCCCTGCTGCTCATTTGTCATTTTAGCTCTCAGCGCGTTAAAAGGGTTGAATTGCTCTCCCTCATTAAATGCAGCCCTGTACACCGATGAATCACAGTCAGCAGGGAGCTGTCACCTTGTGTGACCTGCTGCAGTGAGGGGAAGGACAGCTGAGGCAGAAGCAGACCTGTCCTGTCTGCAAACTGGCTACAACTTGGCTGAGGGCATCCTCCCACTGCAAAGGACTGCAAACAGGCCCCAGTGTAATAACAGGCATTATCATCACACATCATCCCTGTTCATACGGGTTAGTGGGAACTTATTCCGCCTTACATCGGCACCCTCTTGTGGTCTCATGAATAGTGTGTGTCCACAAACTGATTTGGATTTGTGACAGAAGTCACCATCTTTTTCTAAACCAAACCATATACTGTTATTGCTCAAACGTAACTAAACAACAACAAATAAACAACAAATACCAGTCTTTATTTTCTAAAATTTGTAACTATCCCCCACCACTTACTTCTCATTAGTGGGAAAAGCTTGTTAAACGATGACGACAAAACCTATTTAACCTACTGGTCAGTCTTCTCATGGGATGATAATGGCCCATCTAATAGTATGACAATAACTGTATCGGGTCCTGGCCTACATCTAAGGATGTAAGATATAAGAAACATCCATCCATCCATCTTCTATTATCCCGCTTTGTCCTGGGGGCTGGAGCCTATCCCGGCTAACTATGGGTGAAAGGCGGGGTACACCCTGGACAGGTCACCGGTCCATCGCAGGACAACACAAAGACAGACAACCACTGATATAAGAAACATCACAAATTCAATTCAAGAATCAATTCAACATTTGATTTGAGTGATTTTTTTTTTTAAGAAGGGAGTTTTGCCCTTTAGATTTTTGACCAGCCTGTTTTCAGCTCATGTTAAGGCCCTAAGTCCTGCAGGGCAGTGATGCTGTCACTGAACAAAATAAGATTTAAGGATACAAACATTGTACAGAAACTGAAGATATTATCAGCGAGAAGAAACTGATGCACAGAAACATACTCACATTTACTTGGCATCATATCTGATTATCAGGCAAGAGTGAGGAGTGTGCTCAGATGTATATCCCTTTAAACTCCAGGGGGCGCCACACAACAGCATACAATTAAATACACCATAAGACCGCACATTACCTTAAAGGTCTTGACGTCTTGACGTCTTGAGTCAGCATACTATGACCAGGTGAAGATGTGGAACGTCTGCATAGATAAAATCCACATTTTTGTTCAGTGTGAGACAAACTCAGCACAGCTGCAGGTGGTAGAAGGTCTCATGAGGTGAAGAAGAGGGGCTTTGAAGTACCCTGAAGCAGCTCGTGTGTGACAACTAAAAATAGATAACAAAAATAACAAAGGCAAAATAAATGTATTTTCACTGCGGTGCAGAAAAAGTGGCAAATTACCATTACAAGCACAACAACACGGTGTCACAGGCAATCATGCACGCCGTGTAATCATTTCCTCAACGAATCATGAACAGTTAAGTGTGCTTAAACTCATCAAGTCACCAAATAGAGCAATTAGCCGACATCCTTCAGGGGAGAGTAACTGCAAAAAAGAAAAAAAGAAAAAATGGCGTTGGCAGGTATATTTTCTGTTGTAATTGGAGGATTAGTCATTTCATTTCATGCTCATTTCAGAAAGCAGAAGCACCAAAGTCACAGTGAAGAAAAAAGAGCGGCTCACGCACTAAGAGGGTTTTAAGATAAATCAATTAGCTTAACTTTATGCATGACCTCCCCAAAGAAGTCGGTGTGATGAAGTGGGACACTTAAAGAAAGGATGCTGCACGATGAAGTGGTAGGGGGGATGAGAGGCAGCAGATTCATTTTATTTATCATCGCTTGAGGTGAAATTTGATCTGCTCAGTGAACACTTAATGTAACAGTGTGTGTATTGTTCAACTGTGGTTAGGCTCCTACGAAAGAAAAAAACAGTTCCTTATACAGGCTATTTTAGAAGGCAACACTGACAGGTTTAAAAAACAAATAAGAAGTTACATTTTGTGATAAAAAAATAACCTAATTATGTGGACATTGAAGCTGGTTTGGTCAGTCAATAAAGCTTCTTCTTCTTCTTGTCTTGCACAGAAAGAGATAAGGGAGGAAAAATTGATAAAGCGGTGGCCAAAAAAAGGGAAGCTTGGAATGAAAAATGATGGCAACACATGAATGAACAAAAGCTGCTCACAAACAGAGAGAGGTGAGAGAGCACAGGTCATTTATGGCTTTGTTTCTGCATTCAGAGGAGGGGGAGGGGGCATTAGAAAAATCTGAAAAACACATTTTACTCTCAGTCTGTTCTCGTCGAGGTCAGAGGCTTGCAGGCAATCAATATTTGCGAGTAACACAGCGCAACAGAGCCCAATCAGCAGAGAAGCTGCCCTGATGCACCTGATGGCTCGCAGCAAAGGACGAGGGGAGGATGGAGAAACTCTGCATGTGCTGCATCAGCCGCTGAGACAGAGTACAAACAAACAAAGAATAGAAAACGTACAAAAGAAAACGAAGAGAGGACAGTCAGAGAGGCCGACACCTATTGCTGCTTTTCTTTACCCTGCATGACGTCTCCGGTCAGCCCATCATCTCCCTCTGTAACATGCTGCCATCTGTACAAAACACAACAAAACATCTCATGTTTGAATGTTTTCTGCAGACTGAAGGGAAGCCAGCATTAATCATTCATATCCTATGACAGGAAAAATATATATTCTCTTTATGTATTCAGAGCTGACTGTTTGTGACACAGTGTGTGAAACCAGGTCGTTTTTATGTGAAAAGTGAAATAAATACGTCACATAAACCCAGCTGAGAAACTGGAATCCTGGTTCTTAAAGCTTACTGTGATTTGATCAGTTTATAATCCCACTCACTCTGACTCATCGCTGTGTCTTACAGTCAGGAAGTGATGTCAGAAACCATGGGTGCAAACACAGCAGTCATTCCCTAGCAGCATATTGAAGGCATTTACTAACCTGATGTGCCAGATGTTTTATCACAGAAGCATCTGGAAGGTGGAGAATATCATGGTGCTTTCAGATCAATACAATACAATAGAGGTCAGCAATAACAGGCCCTAAATGTAAGCAGACTTTTAAGATAAATGGCTTAATAGATTAATATAGGTGAGCGTCATCTGCATAGAAATGTGAGCAATTTTCTCCAAAGATTGGTCCTAACACAGAGCCCTGTGGAACTCCACAAACATGATACATATGGTCAGAACCACCTTTAGAGTTTGGACCAGACTACCAAACCAATGAGCTGAAAAAGGACTAAAAAAAGGAGCAGATGCTTTCCTAGTTAAAGTACGATTATTCTCTGTGCTGCAGCTCCATCCCCTTCCTGTCTTGTTTCTGTTTTTCTTCCCTAAGCAGCAGGTCTGCTGTATGATGGATGTTGATGAGCAGCAGAC
Organism: Parambassis ranga; assembly: GCF_900634625.1. NCBI lineage: Eukaryota > Metazoa > Chordata > Actinopteri > Ambassidae > Parambassis > Parambassis ranga. The sequence goes on along the minus strand of NC_041029.1, from coordinate 6,282,707 downwards.
AAGACATCCGCCTGGGAGGAAGCATCACTGCATCCTCTGCTGGGCTGATATCATCCACTCAAAGATCAATCACTGTCTCTAAGTGTGTGTGTCAGAACACAGTGTAAATGCACTTTTTATTGTTTGTGTAAAATCTTGAAGTGTCATTTTAGTACATACGCAGAGCTGCAAGGCCGGATCTTAGAACACTAAGAGCCCCCGTTCTTCTGTTGTGATGGAACAAAACTGAAGGTTGGTTGTTTGATTGACACAAACACAGGTAACTGAAAGTACTCCTTCCTCTGTTGTTGGACTAAGGATAACTTGGACAATACGTTGACTCACTAGCTCGATAACTATGCAACACCATGCATATGTGTTTATAGATGAGTGTTTTCAACCTGCACATTGACAAATTGCTCCTCCAAAGCAGACAGACTGACACGTAGAAGACATTATCATCATCAAATCAGACTTCCCAGAGAGCAGGAGCAGCCTTTCATAAACAGATGTTGGCCATATTGCCATCTAAGTGAGCTTGACAGCACACCAGTACATTAATGTATCTTAGCGGTCAATGCGACGCCGCGCTGCAGCCAGCTGCTGAGAATTCCCTCACTGCTTCCACAACTCACTGTATGTCACAGTAAAACACCACTTACACTGTATTTAACTTGAAAAAAAAACAAAAAACAAATGGCCGACTTGTTAAATGATGGACATTTCCACAAAATTATACAGTAATTCTGAGCTCACGGCAGTAAGTTTAACACAATCCTCTTAAACTGATAATTAAACATAATGAGGTGTGGAGAGCGAGAGGAAATCCACCCTGAATTGCTGCTGGTTTTAATTCAGATCCAAATACATGAAATCCATGTTTTAATATATGCATAGCTAATAAAGAGGCTAATGAAGGCAAAGTAGCAGCAGTTTCCCCAAAAGCCTCCTCTCCATCTGGATACAGAGAACTGATCAGAGCCGATCAGGGGGGCCCAGACTAAATCAAGTTAAGGCACTCTTATTTTGGCACCACATACTGGGTAATCTATATGCAAACACTGTCAGCGAGGGTTAAAAAAACAAAAGAAAGAAAATGTATGATCGCTACAAATTAATGAGAAAATCTATGAGTAAACTTCACATGACTTTATAGCACATACACCACTTGTCAAAAGGCAGAAAACGTAGGAAGTAGGAAGACAACCTTTGACAACAGTGACACCTGTGGTCACTGTGGTGAACTGCAGCCAGCACCCTGTAGCTAATACCAAAGTACTAGTAAAATAGTAATAATAATAGTTAAACCCCACCACAACTGTGTTTCGTGCCAGTTAGCATCATGTTAGCATGGTTTATTCATGTGGTCGGATTACCAAGACTCTGCATAAAAGTCAAGATCAAAATTTAATCAGTACATTTTTTTCTGCAGTTCTTCAAATGTCCCCCAGCTGTCCTCAGAGAGCAGAGTGCAGTGGACTGATGTGATCCACTGAGCTGAATTACTGTGACCTTCTAAAATCCTAAATGGAAACACCACTCAAGCTCGACTCCGCACCGCAGGTCACCGAGAGGCTAATGGAGGCAGCGTCCTCGGAGGAATACGCTGTTTAATCTTCAGCAGCACACGGTCAGGGAGGAAGAGACACATAAACGAAGGAGACTCAGTCCACTGACTGGATGAGAAAATGCAATGACGGCTCGAGGGGGACATTTATGTGTTAAACGTATTGGTAAATGGAAAACATTCAATTAATCAGAAAAGATTAATTACTTCAAATAAAGTACAACACAGACTGTGTCAGAGTCACACACACCCATTTTTATCTTTTTATTCAGTGATAAATAATTTCCTATGTCCATAGGCTTTATGTGTAGACATCCGATCAAGGCAAGAGACATATTAGAGGGCACACTCGTTGCCACCATTAGAAAATAACAGGAGAAACAAACAAACAAAAACAAAAAAATGAGGTAAGAAGTTCTCTTTTTTTATACATTTGTAGTGCTTCTATGTCTGTTACCTATACTGTTGAATGCACAGTGCTTCCTAATACAGAGATCCTGCCTTTTGTGTCTGTACATTATTAAACAAAAACAGGTCATGGCACAATACTAAACCAACCAAAAGGTAGGGCGCTGCAGAGTGTATAAGTTTAGCCGTATATATCATCAGACCAAGAGGGTAAGAAAAGCTGAGCAGGAAACTGAAACGAAAAACTCTAAGACTTCATGACTGAGCGACCGTAACTAGTTCAACCACGCACACGCACGCACACACACTTTCAGAAAAGGATTAGGTGTCAGTAGCTTGTTGAGTGTAAACATGTACATTAAATGTGTATATAAATATGTAAAAGAGCTGCAATGACTAGTTATTAGAGTTATGTTTTTACATCTGTCACTTAATGTTTACTCTGAGGATAACGAAGTGGCCGTGTGACAATAAGTATTTAGTTGAGGCTCTGTTGATTGACACAGTGCAGACAAAGTGTGGTGGTTGTAAATGTGTGTGTGTATATATGTGTGTGTGTGTGTGCGTGCTACATTCACAGACCTCACAAGCAGCACACGGAGGCACAGCTTCCATGCATGGACCTGACCTGCAGTCCCTTCACTGCCTTCACTGTTGCACAAAACAAAACCCATAAAAAAAAGATGCTCTTAGCTCGCTTAGTTCCCGTCTGACATTAAAGGAGAATACCACCGATTTTCACACCATGTTACTTCTACTACCATTTATAAAATGCAATACTTTCTGATGTCTTAAGCCCCTGAAACTTGAACACCACAGTGAATTTTTAGAAAACACTTTTAAAGCCAGTGTATATGTGGCTGTTCTTAAAGCTACAGAGCAGAACCTTTGTCTCCCCCTGCTGGCAGTGAGCAAAATGACACTAATAACACTAATAAGCTTCAAAATATGTTTAGGTTTCTATTCACAGGCTTAATTTTAAGACCCCCACTGGCGACTTACTCATTACAGATGATTTCCATCTTTAATCTGTATTTTTGTAACCACTTCTAAAAGTGCAATGTTGCATTCGTCCTTCTGATTTATCACTTCCTGGTTTTAAATGATGGAGATTTGTTTTTAATTTAAAGCGTCAGATACTTTTCTCTGACATTGCATTAGGTTATCCTACAGTTGTCTCTCTTATGCTGCTCTTGTTAAAGCAGATGCATACTGTTACATAGAGAAAGATTAACTTGGTTTTATAGTCTTCATCAAATTTCTACAGATTATGTGCAAAGGTTCTGCACTGAAGCTTTAGCGATAATAGTTATACTACAAATACTAAATGATTATCGTTTTAATTCACAGTCTTTATTATTGGCAAGTGACGTGTTTTAGCATCATGGGTTTAGCTAAGCAAAACAGCTGTTTGCGCTCACTAATACTCCATATAACTAACATTATGACAGGTCTTACACTGAGTGGCATTCTCCTTTATGATGCTCGCTGCCCGGGGGATGTCTCCCCATGCAGCTACCAGCTCCTAAGCTGGAGGAAGCAGCACACCTGCATGTCCCTCTCACCCACAGCGGCCCCAGCCTGGGTGCAGACAGATGGGATTACAGCTGCGGTCCTCAGCTGCACACCTGGGGCCGTGTAGTGACAGGCGAGAAAAAGCCCTGCTCTAAAGCCAAGCTGGCAGAGCCCCATCCCCATTTCCCTCCTACGGTTCAACTCGGTGAATCTCCAGAACATTCTGACTACTTCAGTGGGAAAGTGGTGGTGGGGGGGTAGAAGATGGAAGAAAAAAAAAAACAAGAACACAAATTGTACAACAACAGAAAAACACAAAACTGAAAATAGCTAAGAGAAGCCAAAAATAGCAACAGGAGCGGCTGTGACTGACGGCGCAGATGTGTGCTGAGGGCAGCAGGGCGGACGGCCGGGAATCAAGTCGAGGAGCGGCTGTAGTGGTCCTCAAGAAATGTGCGCCAGCATTGTGGCCGTGGTTGCCATGACAGCGGCACATTAAGCACCCTTTCCAACAGAACAACAACAGAGAGACGGCCATATTTTAAATCAACAGTGGCAGGGCGCTGCAGCAGCCTCGGCTGGCGTCTCTCACACTCCTCCAGCCCTTTGTGCCCGTGTCCTCCTTTTAGTGTTTTGTTTATTTATTCGTTTTCGTCTTTTAGCAGTTAGGTACTCCGTAGTGCTGCGGTCCCTTGACACATAAGCAGAGACTTCCCTGTTTCAGACCTTCTGGCCAGAGTTAGTTGTTTTTGATTTTCAGTCATTGTGTGTTCGTGTAAATCCCATTAAATTTTCACCGCCTCTTGTGTCAGTCCAGAGGCGAGCGCGATCAAGTCCTCAGCCCGGGAGGCAAACTTTGCCTGCAAACAGCAGTCCGACTATAGTGAAGAAGATGGAGAGGACAAACAGCACGTACGAGGAGCCGACCACTGTGTTGTTGGGCAGCTTGTAGGGCTGGCCTCCCACCTCATTGATATAGAAGCCTATTGGAAAGATGAGCGCCGCCATGCAGAACAGGATCACTGGAAGGAAACAGAGAGCGAGAAAAAGTTAGTAAGGATGATTATAATGAATTCTCTTGATTTGTATAAATCAAGTGATGATCCAGTTAACTGTCCTGTGACTGAAAAACAAAGCCCTTACTATTTTCTTATTTCCTTTGAAAAGTAAAGCTTGAGGTCCAGCTCTGTCTGTTTATGTAACACACTGTGACGTGAAGCTGTGTGACTTCTGAATAACACATCAATGGCTGTGTAGAAGCCTCGTCTAATTAAAAATAACTCTCGCTGAATGTATCAAAGAGCTTTTCACTAAAGCCAGAATTTTGTCTGTCTGAAGCCGAATCAATTATTAGTGTGTGCTAAATCAATTCAGAATGATGTTGTTAGGCAGAATTCTATCACAAGGTATTAAAAGGACCTGTGGCCTTGTGGTAACAGTGTGCAATTTAATTGATGGCTGCTTGAAAAGCCATTTCTGGCTTTTGCCTGTTTACACAGCCTTGTCGATGGATGGTTAGCAAAAATCTCATTAATACTTCCCTCAACTGTTTTGTGAAGTAGAATGGTCTCCTTGGACTATAAACTAAAAGAGCCCACTGTAGCATAGCAATAACCTAAGGCTATGTTCACATTACAAGCCACTTGGTTCAATTCTGATTTTTTTTTTAACACATATTACATTAGCCTGTCTTGACAGTTCATATTCATGAGTGTCACGTGTTATCTGTTATGCAAATGCATTCAGATTAAGATTAGGAAACCTTTATTAGTCCCACAATGGGGAAATTGCATTTTTGCAACAGCATGGCCCCCGACCTGACTGTTCTCATTCATGCTGCAGAGCCACAAATCAGATATATTTGGGTCAGACTTGGATTGGCTAGCTTCCCATCTGCTAACTCAGCTAATACAAAAAAAACAACAATATTACATTAATCAGGAAAGCTGGGTCTCATCTGGCTACTTGATTATTCAATTACAATGGTCTATTATGAAGTAACTTCAATGCAATGTAGCAGCTAGCAGGCTCTCACTAGCAAAATACTGTCCCTGCAGCAGATATGATAACAAGATTAATTCAGCTAAAATGATAAGAGATTACATCTTGTAAAGGGTGGGCAGTAAAAATACAAACCAAGAAGCTCATCTGAACAAGACTGACTGTGGCATTCATTTAGCTACTGGATTCTGAAATAAACTATTTTTACAGTGGTCCTGTCAGTTGCTATTGCAATTAAAATTCACTGCTTAGCCTGCACATAAAATCATATAAAACAGAAACAGTCCTGTGATAGCCACGGCATGTTGTGCTGACTCGATGCAAACTACTTGGTAAACTTGCATCACAAGGCAGGCGCAGGTTAATATTTATGCCTGCTCATTACTCTGGCCGTGTGCAGGGCTGCGATTGTTAAAGGATGCTAAAGAGCTAAAAAAAGGCAGCCACAAAGACACGGCTCAGCATTATTCCTGCAAGCGTCACCGCTGAGTTAATTGAAGTGCACTTCATGGTCCGTGGCTTCTCTTGAGTGCCTGAACTAATGACATATGAAGCCTTGATCACAATCCAGTCGCAGTTACAGTTTCCTACCATGAGATGATTTTCCTGAAATGCTGGACCGTTAGAAACGACAAGCAACTCGAATAAATGAACAAATAAATAATTTGTTGTTCGCTTCAATTTTCCTACTTTTTCCTCTGGTATCATTATGACTCTCAACGTTTGAGAAAACATGTTGTTGTTAGTCTGAGGTAATGTACCAGAGCCTGTAAAGGCACTAATGCTGCGTCTCTCCTACATGGAGCCATCTGTGGAGCGCTGCCAGTTTTACCACGTCCACAGTCGGATAAAAATAACCTAAAATTCGCCATGAAATGTTTGAAGTGGTGAAAAGGAGCTGCTCTAACAGACACGGTGGGTAACGAGGCTGGGAGATGCAGTTACAGAGGTGCTGTATTACCTCTAATAAAGCCATCATGTGTAATTCCTGACAAGATGATCTAATAAACAATGTGTTTAATCTGCGCAGACACCGTTAACAAGAACCATGAGACCTGCACAGCTTGTTAATGTGATGTTAAAGAGGCTGGTGCTCCTCATTAAACGCACTCGATGTTGCAGACATTGCTGTGCATCACAAATCTGTCAGGCTGTGATGTCATCCTTTAGCAGCCATTATTAAAGTCACATAAGGCAAATGCCAGTTTGTTTTTTAGTGAAAACAAGTTCAAAAATGAAATGTTTGAGTTTGAAAGGATTGAAAGACGGATGTTTGCATAGCTAACGCCATGTTTGTGCAGGTAAAAATCATTTTAAACCTAACCAAGAAGTCTTCAAATGTGTAAACCTGACAAAAGGTGAATAAAAAACAACAGCGACAGTCCAAAACGTGTCAGATGGGACCTCATGGACAACCATAGTGTCATCTTTATTCAATCTATTATGCTGTTTTAGATATCTGCTCTAGACCCAAAAGATGACACACACACAATACTGCCCATTCAAGTGCTGATGGCTGTAAGCCAGTTACACTACAGCCTGCCCACCTCCTCTCAACCTTCGTCCAGAATAACCTGATTTCACTTTATTCCTCTCTTCCCTTTCCATTTGTGTCTTTACATCGATGTCCACTTATCACTTCCTAACAGCCACTAGCGTTTGACCTCTACGGACATGATTATTCACTCAGATCTTCACGGGCTGCTACATGATTTTATCACTTAACCTCTCCCTCCTCTCACAGCCAGCAGCAGAAACATGTTTGCCATCAGAGCCAGGAGAAGTAGCACTTCCTCCCTCTGGCTTTATCTCCCTGCTTGCCTCCTTTAAATGAAAATTAAAATTAAATAACCAGGTAACATACCTCCTGTAATGTGGCCAGCTTAAGCTTTGCAAGGGGCCAAGGGTGACACAGTTGCTCACAGTTGCCATGGAAACCTCCTTGCTTTCTTTTGCGTTGCAGCGTTAAACAATGACTCAACTGCCTCCAGTTTAGCTTGTGACACAGACATTTGATTACCGGACCACCAGCTTGTGGAGGGATTTAAGATTCAAGTGATTAGGATGTGTTACCAAATTTTGCACCTAGGCAAATCAACAAGGTACTTAAAAAAAAACAGCTTTCAAACAATCTAACAACAACGCTGTGGCTTCACGTTGCAATTCACCTTCGATATGATTGTGCTGTAAGGCTGTCTATTCCCTCAACTAACTGACCAATCAAACTTCATCCTCCCACACAGCCTTACGAAACCAGCCCAGCCACAGTGCACGAGATGGATGCTGAGTTATTATCAAACACATCTACACAGAACTCATGTCTGGGAGAAAAAAAAAACAGAGCTGCAGTGCTCAGAGGCAAAGAGGGAGATAAAACACTAGAGAAACAACTGTGGCACATAAGCCACCCACTGCGTACCAGACAAGCTGCATTATTCAATAAACAAGCTTAGGGGAGCAAAAGGAGTTGTCAAATATGTAAATACAATTCTCAAATATGCAAATACACACAAGGAGCCACACATCACTCCCAGAAACATGAACACACTTTGGTCCTGTTGATGCTTCTGACATCACAAGTCATCTGCACATGTAAATGAGCAGCGCATAGCCGAGCTGATTCAACACAACCAAGCCTCACACAGTATGAATTCACTAATGTGCTGAAGGTGATTTTCTCGGAGAGAACAGGTCACGACAGAGGCCTCAAGACAAAGATGGAAGTGTGAAAGCTCTGGGAGGAAAATGTGCTGAAGGCGCGTCTAGTAGAGTAAAACTATTTCATTCCGTGTGAATGTCGTTCACTTACTGCCAGTAAAGGCAATCCAGCGTGCATATTTGGTGGCTTCTCTGCGCCAGTGTGACGCCACCAGCAGTCCGCAGGTGACTGTGAGGGAGATGATGCCCATGATGATGAAGAAAAGCGTGGTGACCCACTCTGGTGGCAGCCGCGGCGGGATACAGGTCCGGTCTCGACCGTGGATTGTTTGACATTGCCGCACAAGACCGACAGTGAGGGCACCTGCAGAGAGAGGATAAGAGCTCATGTTAATTCAACTGTTTTAACCCATGATTATTATCATTAGATCAAATCAACTTTTGTTTTGACCATTAGTGTTTCTGCTGCCTGGAACTGGGACCAGGTCTTTGGAAGCAGTTCCACACTCTGCTAAAGCACCCTCCATGTGCACATCTGCAATTCAAAACATGACTTAATGTTCCTGTCTGTCACTGAACAGAGAAATGGAGCAAAAACCTCTGGCAGTGTGAGGGCCAGCACTCAGAGCAGGGCCCCGCTCCAGTGGAACAGCCATTCTGGCACACGCCATTCAATTAGAGCTTGTCCTCAAGGGGACGTTCTACCTGAGTAAGCAGAACTGTGTCACACTGCTGCTGATCACAGGTCTTGGCCAATGAAAGACTGATTCAATGATAGACTGCAGAGGTAGTAGTGCTCATTCAAAGTGAGTGTGAGAGGTTTAAAGCACAGCTTTACAGTTCTGCCTTTGGTTTGAACACTTACTAAGTGATGAACCACAGAGGGTGCAGCAGCACTCTATAGACAGCCATAACTAAACCATCCCTGCAAAACACTTTGAAATCCTGACTCTTTACATCCATGTTGCCATGTCAGACAAACACCTCACGTGTTCTCCTGCACAAGACCTTTGCATAGAAAGACAGCTCTGTACTGTTATGACAGGTCAAACTATGTACTACTAAAATAAATAAATGGAGTATCTGGCTATAGTAAATCTTAAGTACTCATTCTCTGAATAACACTTAAACACAATTGCCTCCTCCAAGTGTTTACCACTGACCACAAAATAACCCATTCACTGAAAAGGCAGGCCTGTGTGGGCTTCAGCATGAAAGTTCAGCAGTGGCTATGCAGGTGGGTGGACGTGAGCGGGAGAAAAGTATGCAAGCTGGAATTTCAAAAGGTCAGTGTATTATAGGAGGTGGTAGATAAGTTTGTGGCCTAATGTAGAAGAAGGTGAGTTATACAGCTCAGCTCACTGTCTACAGTGTCTGCCTTTGTACTACGTCAATCACACAGAAGTCCGTTAGAATAGGGTGGCACAACTAAAGGAGGATTCATGCTTCTTACAGCCTGGTGAAGCAAGCGACCTTTGTGGATCAAATACATGATGCTAGATGGCTCAAATCCAAACAGAACACCAAAGCCTGTGTGAGAAAAGTCTTCTTATTGGTCTTGGGGGCGTGGTGAGTTATACAGAGGAAATCCTGTCCCCCTTTATAACACCCAATGAAAACACTGCTTTTTTTGTAACCAGCCTCAGCCCTTCCCATCCAACCTAACAATGCCTCACAAGAAAACACCCTGTCTGTCTGTGGGCTTCAACTTATACATTGAATCTTTAATCTGCTGTTAAAAGACACAACATACCATTAATGTGCATCCATTTAACTACAGATAAAGACCAACTAGTACAGAATGTTTTCGACCTTTAGCTTCACCGAATAGAAAAAAAGTACGTCATGGCTCAAAATAAAACATCAATGGCTACAGCTCAATGGCGTCTTTCCTAAATCTGTCTCCATACTGCAGAGTAACCTTGAACAAATGAAAAACACGGGAGGCAGACGAAGCTGGTGCTGGTAAGAGTCTAAATGCAGCAGTTAATGGCACCAGTTTATGACCATTTCCCCTGAATCTTCTGGCTTCCTGCTGTTTCACTGGCTCTCTGTGGAATTCCTGCCCTACAGCAGGCAGGCACGCTATGGCACACCGACACAGGTAAACAACTCAACAAAGCAAGAGCACCACACAAACTGCTCCAAGTCAAATCTTACTGATAATCACACAACACATATATATAAAGCTTTGTTTGCTCTCTAACATGAGATATTCCACTTTTAAACTACAACACAAGCATTCGCTGTAATGTCAGTGTAATGCATTATGTTTAGTTTACTAACATCTTGGCTGAGTCTCTCATTTATAGAAAATAATGGGCCCATTCTTCATTTGGAGGCCACGCTCACTTGCACACAACCCGTCATGCCCTGTTACCCTGCAGTCAGCGCTGCACACACCATGATCAAAATACTCCTCTCACCACGTCTCGGCCCAAATGAAAGGAAATGGGCACGGTGTCTGCTCATCTTCAGCATGACGATGCTATCATTAGTGGAGCACAGGGGTTGCTGATGTTTGTACGCTCTGGAAGGATGAGTCAAACGGGCCTCTGAACTGTAGTGGGCGGCAAGCAGGCGAGCGAAAACAGCCAACAGCAGCTGCTGGACTTTCTTTTATGTTACAGGGGATGGCCTAACCTACTTGCATAAATACCAAAGCAGAAAAATCCATGATGACAAAATGTAAGCAACTTCCCCCTGGGATTAATAAAGTATTTCTGATTCTGATGTAACACACACACAAAGCAATACTACAAATAACACATGGCTAAGAAGATCATTTTGCAAAGAGTGGCAGTTACTGCACTGGAACAGTGTCAACGTACCAAATGCAACTTTTCAACAGTTATCTTCATACCAGTTAGCTCTCATGTATCTTTTGTTCATTCTCCTAAACCATACCAATCGTTATACTACTGTACCAAAAAAGTACCACAGTCTCCTATAGATGCTAATGGGAATGGGAGAATTAGGAACTGATAGATAATAGACCAATATGACAACATGATCAGATTTCTATATGACAAAGAAAACACATTTAGTGGCATATAACCACATCAAATGTTATTAACCAGGAGCTGGTGTACACTGTCACATCACTATGTTACTATCCTTGCCTGTCTGTGCCACCGTTTTGGCTAAACTGCTGTCCCTGCAGCCTTGTAACTGGATGAATACGGCTCTGCCTGGTTTCAGTTGTTCCGTATCAATGACACTGTGTGCCCTTGTGCTTTGAAAAGGGATACCTAAAATAAGACAGTTTAACAGTCTCCCATTTCGCACACTTAATGCCAGATTTAACACAAGAACTACAGTCGCACTAGTCGTTGTGTGCTGCAAATGTCACTTCAGTCATGCGTTATGCAATCATTTCTCTTTTTAATAAAGTCAAAACAGAACACCCAAGTCATGATCAACTGCTTCTATGGAGAATGCTTTAACAGGAGGATGCTGGCACTGAAGCAGCTTCTTCATGCTTAGTGGAAAATGAATTTGTGTGTTTATTTTTACATAAGTGACACTAAATAGCAGGCACTTTGGAGTAATAAACATCTTCCGCTGTCAGGGAAAATGTCAAATGATTGTTGAGAATAACATGATGAAATAAACCAAGATGATATAAATGTAAAATTGAAATAAAAAAATGTGTTTTCCGTGTCTCCAGGAGCTGCTGATTACTTTAAGCCAACAGTCTGGATAATGCATGACTATCATCTTGTGATCTTTTGTTTCAGTTGCTCAGTGCATGCAAGCAAACTCTTTCAAAGTGATCACAGGATAGTGCGACGTTGGTTGATTTGATCTGGTGACATGAATGAATGAATGAAACATTTTTAAAAAAGACAGTGGGGCTGAAATACAGCAGTGTGGTCGCATACAAAGTGACTGGCATCCACTGAGGTGGCAAGTATCTGCAGGACAGTCGCTGGTGGAGCTGTGGAAAATCACAGTTTGTATCTGACACTGCTACAACAATGGCTTTGTCTTCAAGCTCAGTACAGGAAATCAGCTTTGGCTGTTAGGACTTGAGAAGATCATGCTGAAATAAGGACAGCATCATGGATCTATTCGGTCGTGTTGAGTGACAGCAGGTCTACTTATCTTGCCTGTCTCTGCACAGGGTCTTTATGTGACTCTTTCTACAATCAGTGAGGACAATTACAATCAGTAGCTAATGACTTTCTGCAAATGCCGCCTTAACGTCTTCTTTATAATGTCACAAGAAACATAAAAATACAACGTGAGGTACAAAACCTCACACACAGGCTTTTATCAATTCTAGCTGTCTGTGGGGAAACGTGTCAATGTTCTCAACAAAGACAACCACCCAAAATTCAACACAGAGGTCCCACAAGGGCAGACAGTCGAGCACCGAGCCCTCTGATAAGACAACAAAGCCACAGACCAGAGGTCAGCTGATTGGGGATGATAAAAAGTGACTCGACATTAGGGTCTCCGACTTTATAATAACTTAAACAATTCATCAGTCTGTGGAATGGGGTAATGAATATAAAGACTACAGCTTCATTACAATGATTCCAGCAGTAACAGAAGGTGAAACAAACACATGTGAAATAACTTTGAAGCACCATGAATGAATAAAAATATCACCCAACTTTAAACAATAAGGGTTTGTTTAGTGAAGTTTTTGTTTGTTTTTCTGCTCGCCGATTAGAGGTCATGCTTTGTTAGTGGGTTTACCAAATGTTATATAAAGGATGAAGAATGGCACAATAACAACAACAAAGCAGAAAAAGTCTTTACAGCTTGTAAGAACTGAGAGTTCTGTATGTGTGAGAAGCACTTTTCTTCAAGTTCCTCTTTTAACATTTATGAAGCAGGTTCACTATATGAATGGAAACATTATTATGGAGAAGTAAGATGTCAATTGTGTGACATGTACAGTCACGGCATATAGGGAAGAAATATCAGATTTGATGACATTATTAGGTGTTAAGAATTTAAGGCTCAGTGAAAATGTTCCTAAATGCAACCGTGGGAAAGGGCCCTGTTAATTCAGAGAGCATTATATTATATAATTTAGCATTAAAAAATCACCTTGATGTCTGCATAGGAGACAATACATAACAATAGTCAAAGTCTTTTTACATTTAAATCTTCTTAAAACTACAATGCAGTGTGTTATCAACCATGTACTGGAGGTGTTAAACTGCAAGTGTGAAGAAAATAAGCACTGAAGTCAACCTAGAATTTAAATAGAAAGTGTACTTGGCAACAGAATAAACTGCTTTTCCAAACAAAAGACACACAACATAATATGGGCCACAACAAAACCTATTTATATCCACACCAAGACAGGGGCAGGCATATTTTTAAAATGATGAAAAAACAAACGTGTGAAGGACATGAATACTCCTGATGTCTCACAAAAAACCCATTAAAGACAGGACAGATCAGTCCTCAAAGAGAAAGGCAAAAACCTGTGAAGGAGAAGTGAGAGGAGGGACAGCGAGGTGGAAAGTAGCCAGTGCTGTACGACATCCTCTCTATTAACAACACCCACGCTCACCACAACACTGCAGTTTAAATATAGCAAAGGTTCAGCTTTTGGTACATGCAGGTACAGAAAGAGAGGAGCTCAGCGTGAAGTCGCTGGGAGCTTCACTTGTGGCTGTAATGTGCTAAGTTTAGATGAACTGAAGCAAAATGTCCAGAGCCTGCCTGCACAATAGAGACTCAATGTGCAATTTAGAGGAAGACAACGTCCTCGTTTCATTTCTATTATTACCTTATGTTAATACAGTCTATATGTGCACCAGGCCTGATGATGAACCCTTCCTGACCTAGTTACTAAGCAGTCCTCCTGCAGAGGGAACAAAGAGTAGCAGTTATCTATCAATAGCCTGAATGTGACACTATAACTACAACAAGGAAAGTAGCAGCACGTGCTTCTGTCTAAAACCAGCAGGGACGCCTTAAAACAAACATCTACTCTGATTCCTTACACCTCAACTCCATCTTTGCCTTTAGTGCTCCAATAAATCTCCTAATCAATTAACTATTTGACAGATAAAAGCTGGTTGTACCTCTGACACTAGGACTGGTATCAGTGGGTACTCCTCATGCATCCAATATGTCTTATGAGTAATTGTTTCATGCCAGGCAGATTAAAGATTAGATGAAATAATAATTAATGGTGACAGGCCTACAGCAGGGATCCACAGTGCTAATCAATACATCTGAAAGTATATGGCTGATCCTGATATTTCAACATATTTAACCATAATAACAACAACACAGTGCTGCTGTGGGGGACAAAAGATGATGCTGCAGATGAAGCCCTGCACACAAAAGGACATGTCTTTGTTGAGGAGACTATGTGATAGCAAACATGATGCCGGGATGTGCTTTTTTTTTGAGACAACAACACACAAACACAACATTAGCTTCTCTTTACCTGCTGATTCACCGGTGTTGATCCAGTCTGGGTTTGCAATGCTGGCTATTGCAAAGATATCCGCTGCCAGGAACAGGCAGCCTGAAATGATGGTTAGTTTATCCATATCGGATAAACTCAAACAAAGCGGTGAATGCCGTGAGGGGGGGGGAAGGAACCGGAGGTGGTCGTTGTCCAAGTGTGACCCCCCGGGTGTTGAGAGACACGGGGTGGGCTGTTATCAGTCTAACCTCGCCCCCTTCAACAGGAGCCTGCTGTTGTGGTTCTGATGTGCATTTTGCAGCAACGTTAGCTCCTCAAGCAAGCGAGAGCCTCCAGCTACAAAGGGCTCTAACACGACACACAAAAGCATCACATCTCACATGCCCGTTGTAGTCCAGAAAGGTAAAACAATAGCTCAGTCAGCGCAGCGGCCCTGGACTGCCTGTGTTGCCTTTCGGATCCCGTTTAGCAGCAGCTGCAGCAGCAGCATTAGGTACAGCCACGGCTAGCAGACAGCTAGCTTAGCTACTTCCCAGATTCGGACTCGGTGTGCCGAGCTGCGGCCCAGAGGCTGCTCGATGGCCGAGACCGCAACTGCGCTAGCATTTCACACACAATGTCACACAAACGGAGGTGCGAAAGAAGGAAAAACAAGTTCTAACCACTTCGCAATAACCGCGTTTTCGGCGACCGTTAAGCGTTACCCGTCTGGGAAACGAGAACCCATCACCCTCTCTTGCTTATGTGAGCCCGTTCTCCTTCTCCGCTGGAATAGCATCTGGTACTTTTGAGTCCGTTAGCCAGCCAGCCAGCCAGCCTGCCCTCCTCTGCTCCTGCTCCGGACCACCGGGCGATGGTACCGCGGCTTCAAACGCTGCGTATTCCCATCCGAAAGCGACGTTACGAGCCCAACACCGTTGATGGTAAATCGGTAACGCTATTGTTTTGCTTTCCACTCGTATGCCCACCACTAGCTCTGCCTCCCGTTTTACTAAATGACATCAAGCGGACACCCCCACGCAGCGTCACAAAACACTCACACACACAGCTCTGTCTTCACGTTCAGGAGGGGAGTCAGTCGCCCCCTTCTCGCGATACTCTGTAAAAAAACGGGGGTCTTCTCCCCCCCAGGTCACCCAGACTGGACTGAGGGTCAGTGATAATAATGTGATGAAACACCCTGCAGGATGCTCGTCTTTTTTCCCCATGTATTCAGCAGCTTTGTTTCTAATTTCAACCTGACATGATGATGTATGGCTCTGTGTTTTTATAATATGCTTCTAGTCTTTAAATATGGCGTTTGAAGCGACATTCCTACTCTGTTGCCATGGAGATGAGGCATAGTAAAGGCCATGTTTTTCCAACACATCCAAGGTGTGTTCACACAATCCTGGCAAATCTAACACAAAACATCAAATGTTTGTGTAATTACTCTCCCTACCTGAAGAGGGAGACAAATGTCCTGCACTATAGCTTTAAGACTGCTCTGTATTTTAGATGAAGCATATTCTTATCAACATGTTTAGTTTATTAATTATTAAATTTAACGCCAGTGTTTAAAGACAGTATGTGTGTGGACCTAAAAATACCTACAGCCCACTAACAGATATTGGCCACATCATCCACAGAGAATACATGTTCCACTCTCTTGAAGTGTTGCATTATAGTTAAACTAAAAATAGCAACACCCTCTCTAGGGAGGATTAAAGGCAACTCTTAGTTTCACACACTCAAACATGAATGAAGATATGTGCTTTTGGGTCCCCCCTCTGGTTGCTGAGTGTAACAGTACTGCTGTTTTGGTGTTGAAAATAGTGCATGATTATTAAAGCCAGCCAAACTGATGTCATTATTTTTAATTTACATCCATATACAGTTAAATTGACATAAACATACATTGTATGATGACTCTCCCTGTTGTGGCATACACACAGATATTGTAGGACAGATTACAAATGATTGGTTTCATCTGTGGAGTTGCTGCCGGAGGCTGTGGCTTTGAGGTCTTGGTGTTTTTTTTTTACTGAACAGCCATGAACAGAAACTCCAGCTCTGCTTGTATACTTTTCTATACTTCATCCACAAACGGTGTATTAATGAGCTGTCCACTAGCTGCCATGGTCTTGCTGCCATCCACAAACTTTTTCGCAGCCTGAAAAAAAAGTTTTAACAAACATGTTAAGATGACGTAGATGTCTGGCAATTATAATTTTATTTAAGAAAGAAGCATATGATGAAAGACTGTCCTCTACCAGGGAAGGCACCCACCTTGACCACATCATCCTGGGTGACGGTATCTATAGCCTGGGCTACAGCGTCAGGGACCTGGTACGATCCAGTGTTCAGAGCCTGTGCACCGATCTCCTCCAACAGGCCCTCAGCACTCTCTATTGACATCAGATACTCAGCTTTCACCTGATTCCTACGCAGAGGCGTCAAACATTTCAGAGTTATGAACAGCTCATTTTTATCCTCTGAAAATTACAGGTTCATTAGAGCTTTATGTGCAAAGTCTATGTAGGTGAGCTCACTTTGCTCTGGTGATGTCGGCCTCTGACACGCTTCCCTCCGCCACACCTTTCACTTGAGCGATGGCAGCTTTGATCACCTGCATGGACAGATGCAGTGTGTTCAGTGCATTCTGCAGTTTAGCTCAGCAGTTATAGTCACAGACTCTTACCTCTCCTGCTGAGTTAGCTTGTGCAATGGTGTAGATGCCAAACAGGCCAGAGTCAGAGTATGAGGCATTAAAGGCAGTGGCCTGCAAGACACCTGGAGGTTAGCTTACAGCCAGAGACAAAACCTATACATTTTAATTGTAGACCATGTCTGAACTTACATCAAATGGCTGTGTGGTAGCTTTAGCAATACCCTGGCTCAGTTTGCTGGTGATGCTGGAGCCCCTCTTTATATGAGGACCAGCTCCTAGGATCCTTTGCAGCACACTGAAGGCATTAGCCTCAGCAGTTCCCGTCACACCTCCCTCACTGGCAATCAGTGCATGGACCAGCTCGCTGTTGTTCTGTACTCGCAGCTCACCTACACATAAAATGCCACCGTGAAAATAAAGTAGCGGCATGTCCTCTAAACAGAGTAAAAATTGGTTTTTGACATGAGCCCCTACCTCCACGGTACACAGCTTTAGCCACAGGTGCTCCGGCACCGCTACGGGCACTCAGGAGCCCCTCACCCACTTGCCTCAGGACGGAATGCTTTACACCTGGATACACGAATAAGATATATCAATAAAACTGCTATAATCTGAGAGTTCCTATGAGGAAACGGAGCACAAATAAGCAAAGCCTGCTGAGAAAAGAGAGCATCTATGACAAAGCAACGCAGACTACGCAACACTCACCTACTCCTACGAGAGCCATTTTGCCAGTAGTGAAATTGTCTTCAACAAATGTGTGCAGCTACAGGAGAGGGTACACAATAGGAGATGTGTATAAAAGACACACAGACCAATATACAGTGTATTAGTATAGACCAAATACTGATCTATACTAATGATAGCTAACAGGGATGTCAGAACACCAGATTTTGGTTGTCAGAACTAACACCAATAAAATCACAGAAAGCAGCCATTTGAGGTAAACATATATGTTCTAATTCTGTAAAGATCATTCTCTATAGTTCCTTTCCAAGACCCTATGATTAATACACATTCATACCTGGTTAGGGGAGACATGGCCAACCATGTAGTCGGGGCAGTGCAGCGAGTTAGACAGGGCATTTTTGTATGCTGCTTCATGCAACTTCTCAATAACACCTGCAGGAGGGAAGTAGAAAAGCAGTCTGAATTTCTAGCCGCAGAGTACTAAATAATACAGTCAATACTTAAAATACAAATGATTCAATGGCATAGCTAACACGACTACTCACCTATCTGAGGACACTGCAGAGCCAGAGCCTTGTCAATCTTCACCCTGGGCGTTAAGTCAGATACTTCCCATGGCCGGAACTCCTGAGCTGTGGTCACATTGACCAAAACCTCCAGTAATGAATCTCTAAACACAGACAGATCAGACACATCAACGTGACCACAGAGGACACTGAATAAAACAACAATACAGCCCAGAAGCGAGTACAAATAATCACTTACAGGTCATCCCGTAAACAGTCTGCAGTGTAGACCATGGTCTCTCTTGATGAAGTCACGCTGGATGGTAACAAATGACAACACAGTTGGTTCACGTGGAGATTGGTATTTATTTATAACAATAAAAGTGTAACTGTGTGCATATGCAGTAAGTGCAGAACTCACTCACCTCAGGCTGGCCCCCATTGTTTCCAGACTGCGACAGATCTTAAAGGCAGATGCACCTTTCGTCGTCTACAAAGGGAAAGACATGCGTTTTTTAAGATTGCATAAGTGGTTCATCAGTTTTCTGAAGGTATCACACGTTCACAAATTACCAGGTTTGATGCCAGTCGTAACACATGGGTGACGCCTTGGTTCTCCACAGTCTCATAGCGACTCCCAGCTTTCACAAAGACACCAATATTTGACACAGGGGAGTAATTCTCCAGCGACGCTATCACCAGACCATTTGGGAGCTTGGACACCTGAGGCAGCAAAAGGAAAATGTTACTGGAAGCCTGAAACCCACCTGTAAACAGATATACCTTCATGCATAAACAAAACTACTGTAAAGCATCACCTACCTGAACATTTTGGGGAGGGAAAGAAGCAGCTGTGGAAGGTTTCTGGACAGACAGGGGTTCAGTCAGAGCTCCGCTCCTACTGGCTGAAGCATAGCAACGTTTCTGTTGGAGAGAGTAGCATTAAACTTATATACCACCTTTTTCCAGAGTGGTTTATTTTTTTAAACAATGACAACAATAACAAGAACAAGAAAGTGCTTTATTTCTTCAGGAAGATGTCCTGTGAGAGTGGCTCAGGTTCATATTACAGACACTATGACCCAAATGACCTGCAGGTCAGCAAGTTCATACACTTAAGATATGAAACACTGTAATTTAAGGAATATGCCTGTTTAATTTCTAACCATCTCAATAAATAATTGCAGGGGTAATATTTTAAAATTTCGGTCTTATTAAAGTTCATACAGTTTCCCACTGATCATCCTTTGCTTTGACAGCAGAGACGGTCAGTCTGTCCCTGTGAAGTGGACTGACTGAGCACGGCGATATGAAATGACCTGTGTGAAGGGGAGTTAGCACAGAGACCGCAGTCACACGCTTTATCCTGTCAACATAACTTTGTGACTGTCAGCGTGTCGACTCAAGTGCTCAAATTGTGCCCACATTAAGACTTTCCTGTGACACTTCGCTCAAAACATTTGGGGATACATGGGTTCAGAAATGACCTTCAGATTAATAAGAAACCACATGAAGCACAACAAGCGGCTCTCCTTGACCGAGCCAACGGACCATTTCTTTGCCCATGGGACTTACATTTTACGGCTTTCAGTACATATGAACGAGCAAAGGTGAAAATGTTGCTTAACTCGCTGTGACACCGTGTAAACGAGTCTCAGGCAAACCTGCGTTAGCATGCCACCTAGCAGGCTAACTAGCCAACAGGCTAGCTGCTACAGCTACTTCTGGAAGGTTTGGAAGCAGAAAGGAAAAAAAAAACAGTGGGCTACACTGGGTCACAAAAAACAGAGAAAACACGGGACTCACGGACAAATCGTTTAGAGACCGGATTCCTCTCATGACTCCTGACTATCTCCTTCTGACCGGTACAGTTATGGCAGTAGACTGCCGTGTTACCCACAATCCACCGCGGCATGGAGCTGCTCAAAGATGATTGAACGAATCAAGATGAACTTCTCACAAAGTTAGAAACCCCGGCAGAGGCTAATAATATCAGTAACTGTTTAATTACCACATAACTCATGTTTACATTTTTCTGGTGAAAAAACACTCCAGCGTTCTTAAGAAGAATTAAACATCTTTATTACAACCCCACTCTAGCTTAAGTCAGTTAAATACATGACACACTACATTACAAAAATATACTCAACATGTTACTGGTAGTAAAGACAATTATAGAAAATAAAATTACAGAATGTTGCTCACATTTAGAGGTTTTTTTACATTTAACCTTTAAAAATAATCACTATATTTTTCTTGGCCCACAGAGCCTCATGTTTAAAAGTTGCTTTCATGACTAGTCACACCCCAATAAATACATAACATAACAAAAATACACCATGTTGGCTGGGAAACCTTCAGATTGAGGTGTTCAGACATATTAACGACACCCTTCGCATCTTCACATCATTAGTACCGACACAGAGTTGTGGATCACAGTAACTTCCAAGCTGTGTAATGTGATGACATTACCTCTGGCACCACACGTCAACAGCACGGACCCAAGTGAGTTAGACTCACTAATTACAACCAACCACTTTTTGTCACTCGTACCAGCTCAAACAGCACTGTGGCAATTTCCAGGCATCACGTCTCACTTGAAGCTCTGAGCTCTGCAGTGAACTCTTGCCAAGGAGAGTGGCAAATAAACACTAAAGACTGCAGTCGCCTTTTTTTTCAGTTGTCTTTTGGCGTCCCGGGGCAGCTGCTCACGTGGATGTCTTTCCTCAGTCTGAGAGGCACGCAGCTGAGCCAGCTCCGACTGGTGGGCATCTCCCCAATGATCTCCCACGTGTCTGTTTCATCACAGTACCTTTCAATAGTGTCATGATATCTGCATACAAAAGGTGATGAGCATTAAACGAAGCATCAGATTCAAGACGTTCACCTGAAAACCTCCTCACCTGTCCCAGCCCTCTTCTCCTCCCAGGACGTGGATTTTGCCGTCCACCACAGCAACACCTGGCCGGTACCGCCGTTCTTTCATAGGGGCGCACATAATCCATTGGTTGGTCTTAGGATTGTAACACTCCACTTTATCAGTGTTCTCTGTTGAGGCATGCCATCCACCTAAAACAGAAATATTTAACACAATTCTGTAAGTGACAACTCAGTAAGAGGGGGAAAAAAAATAAAAAATTCGGAGCCGAGTGCCGTTACCGATAACATAGATCTTTCCTTTGAGTGTACAAGCAGCTGAACCAGAACGAGCTATTTGCATGGGGGCAATCTCTGTCCACACTGAGGTTTTAGGGTTATACACCTGTGCGAGGTCTGTGCCATCACCGTCCTCTAGAACTGCACCACCTATCAGGACACATTTTGACATACAGGTAACAGCAGCAGATCTGCACCTCTTCCCAAATGTAAAAATCATAGTGCACTCTGTAAAACCACATGCATGACCTAGACTTCTTACCAGTAACATAGAGCAGACCATCCAGTGCCACCACAGCTGGACTCGTGACAGCCATCTTGACCGACTCGGTGAACTGCCAGGAGTCGGTAAGGGGGTTGTAGCACTCAACTGAGTCAAGACGAGAGCGTCCTTCCCAACCTCCCACTGCATACACAAAGCCGTCCAGCATCACCAGGCCTGAGAGTAGAGGACGAGGTGAGAAAATTAACCAACACGAAGCTCATTTAGCCTGCTAAAGCACCTTTTCCACTGCATGAACTTGATAAGTGGCCCAACATAAGCTCAAAAGTTTGCAGCACATGACAGAAGGAGTCTGTAAGTCTGCCTTACCCAACTCAGAGCGAGCTACATTCATGGGGGCAAGTTCCATCCACGAGTCAAAGCAGGGGTCATACCGCCACATCTCTCTGCTGGCTGAGCCATCAGGAAACTCTCCTCCTGCCAAATACAGCGTTGATCCTACAGACACAGAGGAAGCGGGAGTGAATGGGAAGAGGGGACAGTATGGAGTACCGCACCTCTGCAATCACAAATAAGCTTTAACCTAACCTGACACGACGAGCCCATGTTTGCTCACAGCAAAGGGTAGACAAGCAAGGTTTTTCCACTGATTAGTCACAGGATCAAAGCTCTCAACGCTACGCAGCACCACCTTATCATCCTCCCCTCCGACCGTCACTATCACCTCAGCTGTCCCTGATGCCATGGCAACAGGAGAAGAGGGAACAGAGAGAAGTGAGCCGTGGCCTGTTGGCCTTCAGACAGATGTTATTACATATCCCGTTAGGGTACAGCATAAAGAGCTGCAACTAACAAGTAATTTGTTGTCCCTCTATTAGTCCAAATAATGAATGTCTTAGTTGTAGATCTGAGCATGTCCTACCTGTTGACCTGCGAGGTCTCACTCTGGGGCAGAACAGCTCTCCACGGCGGTCCTTTAGCAGCAGGTAATCCTTGGCCTCCGAGATGAGCCTTTGGCAGGCCTGACTCTCCTTCACCACATCCAAAGATTCGATCACGTCATGGAGGTAGTAGGGGCTGATGAGAACTAGGCGAATATGCTCAAGAACCTTTGAAGAATGGACAATAAATGTGATTAATTGAGGCTAACATACCTATTATAAAGTGTTAGTAATGGTAAAGAAATTAAATACACTATGTTGACCAGATGCCGTCTATTATGCTGCTTTTTTTACATGGCTAGTTGTTATGTTAAGCCCAACCTGGCCCACAAAAGGATGCAAAACAACCATAATCTCCACTGAGAAAGGAGTCCTTTTACAGGCCTGTGCCAACCCTCACAAGTAGCTTAGCTTATCCTTGATTTATGGCTCTCTCACACTAACAGCTGCTGCAGAGGGCTCTTTTACACTACTAACTCCTAACCCAGGGACAGGCCAGAGTGCATTCGGCTCAAAACATCAAAAACACACACATCTGTTGCTGTACTACAGAATATTATACAAGCCTAAGTAAATTTAATCTGACCTTTTCAAAGCTCTGTTTGCGAGAGGGACATTTGTTCAACCACAACATGGCGGCCTCAAACACCATCTCTTCTTTGGGAACATTGACAAGGTCGCTGGAAATGATTTCTGTCAGTTTGTCCACACACAGAGACTGGAACTCCTCCTGTGTTGGGGAAGAATAGAAAACGTGTTATCTACCTAAGCTGTTGACAACACAGTGGGAGTTTAGAGACTACTCCATCTTTGCTCTCACAGAGACACAGCTCAGCTACAGGGTTCCTGTAGCATCATTCAGCTAGAGTGACTCGCCTCATTTTGTGCTCGCAGGATCATGTCAGAATTATTCGTGGTCAGTGACACTATGGTGGCTGGTGCAAATTAGCTTGGAGTCTAGCTGTCACCTAGATAAATTAATAAGAACAGTTTTAAAAATAGGATCAAGTTTCCACCAGCCCCTCACCTGCTGACACACGGTGCTGAAGTGTTCGAGAATGTAGTCCATGCTGCGTTTTTCCAGCATCTTACAGGAATGGGCCTCAGCAAAGCAGTGAATCCCCACGCAATTCATCTCATCCATCTGACGTTCCATAAAGCGACAGCAAGCCTCTCGAACGGCCATCACATCCAGCAGATTGGCAGCTGCTAGCAGCGCCTAGACCGGATTCAAATCAGTTTTCTGCACAAACTTATTTATGAAAGTGTGACAGCGGAACAGCTTCCTTACCTGCACATTTGCTTTAGAGATGTATACCTCTGAGGTGTAGGCGTAGCTCACCAGCATGCCAACCATCTGAGGCTCAACACCATTGATGGCAACACGCTCTTGTTTGGACTCTATCAGGTCAGTGGAAAACATGGCCTGGAAAAAGATAAGAAAGAAAAAACACACATGATGAGAGGTGTCATCCTTGCACCTGACACAGCTGTAGATTAAGATCCGTTTACCTGAAAGTAGGAGCTGAAAGAAGCCAGCACTATGCGATGGCAGGGGAACTCCTGTCCTCCACAGCACAGAGTCACATCGCAGAAGGCGTTGTTGTGCCGCAGGCTGTTGAGGCCTTGCAGGACTGTGTTGGGGTGCCTGGCCTCCACAAACAGGTAGTCCTCGCTGTTCGGACAGGCCGGAGGAGGAGTGTCGGCGTCTACGGTGGCGTTCATAGTGGCGATCATAGTGGCGCTCATTATTTCAGCCATATCTGTCTCCGTTAGCCAAGCCTGGGACGCACAACGAACAAGATAGTAAGCACATTTGGACTTCAACACCTCATTTCGGACAACATTAACTATCCTTTGGGAGTAAAATATGTAAAACTAGCGAGAGGCGCAACAAGGCGGAGAGAAGACCCGAGATTGTCTCACTAATGAGGCTTAACTCAGATGTAGCGTCTCGAACTGAAACTACTCGGTCACTTCAAGAGAACACAAACAACCCGCGAACACACATGTGAGCAGAAACACCCAGCAACCTCAACACCGCGCCATGTTACCTGTTACACATAGTCGTGACTGCCACAGTGTAAACACACTCTCCCACACAGACAGTGCAAGCCAGCTTCAATTGCTAACGAACAGCATTTATAGCTCTCACGGAAGCCCCGCCCACATACGCTGTACGTCAGGATGCCTCACGTCAGGATGCCTCACGTCAGAGGGGGGGGGGGGGCCTTACATCCTGGTTTGCCTTTTCACTCTCAGTATCAATCCATCTCCCATAAACCCTTATATTGATTAATAACCCTGAATAGTAATCATTATAGGATATTTACCGTTTATACTTTTGTAATGTTTTATAATGTTATTTTATATTTTTTCTTTGTTTCCTATTGTACTTTAATATCTTACATTATATTTTCTACTCTAGCTGGAATAATGCAGCTTTCCATTCAGGTGTGTTGTAAATGTGACAGTGTGAAGCTGCAAAGAAAAACAATGTTGCATGTCTTTAACTTTTAAGGTTTTTGATTAATTTGTATTTAAGGAAGGTAAATAAGAATTATGCTTAATCAACAAATAGAATGATACAACAAACTTTGACAAAGTTTCACATTATCATTAAAGCTAATTCAACAGATGATATTTTGAGCTTGCTTTGACATTGTTTATTTGACAATTACATTGTGGGTGGTCAAAGTAATTTTAATAAAATGTACAACAGCACAATCAAAACAGCTATTGATTGTATCAAAACACTTTATTTTTCACTATTTGTTTTGTTTTCAATCTCACTGTGATTTTGATTTCTCTTAATGATTTCTTCAAACAACAGTGGACAGTGTCATATAATATCCAAAATATATTTTTTTATCACAAGCTGGTGTCCTTCATGGTACCAGGTGACTCCAGCACACTCCTTCTGCGAGCAGCGGCTTCCAGGATCTTCTTCCTGGGTCCCAGCTGGATGCGAATTCCTCTCAAGTCGTCATCAGAGCAAAGCATGAGCCCCTCCAAGTCCAGGTGCTCTCTGCTGAACGCGAGTGCAAACTCAGGCAAGGAGATGGCCGACAAGAAAACATCCAGAGGAGAGGTTTCCTCATCTTCATCATCATCCAGTCCTAGATCTTCTTGCTCCCAGGGAAGGTCTGCATCACCGCTGTCCTCGAAGCCAGCAGTGTCTTCCTCAAACAACTTGTTCTGAATGAGGTAACCAAGACTTTCATTGTTCCCACTGGGTATGTCTTCTGATTCCAGCCCCATCTTCTTCATGAAAATCAGACCTCCAAGGCCAGGCCGGTTGAAGATGGATTGTTTGACTTGTCCTGGTTCGTCATTACTGTCTTCATATCCTGCCATTCCTTCTTCATCTAACACGCCCTCATCTTGTTCATTGAAGACATCCAGAAACTCTGGCTTCTCAGAGGCTCCATTCTGTTTGAGGAAGATGACGTTCCCGTCTCCTGCTGGCTTCTGAAGTGTACCTTTGTCTTTCTTCCCAAGCTTCTTCTGGAGTGTGCCTTTAACCCGGGCTGTGAGAGAGCCAGTTTTATCTGAAGCAATTAGCTTTGAGAACTGCTCATTGTTGGCCAAGCCAGCGCTGCTTGACATCACTGGTGCCACACCCGCCTCTGAAACAGACCCAGCAGTGCCTTCTCCACGGTGCATCTTATCCATCTTGCTCTGGTGTTTCTTCTTCACCTTCTCACATTCCTTTACACGTCTCTGTGCCTCTTTGATGGCCTCCTTCTTCAGGTTGGCAACCTTTTTGGGATTCTGGTTGGTCTGCTTTGAGGCAGCTTCATCAAGAAAGCGCACACAGTCCATACGGTCACGAGAAGCGGCAACGTCCATAGCTGTGTGGAATTCATTGTCCAGGGCAAAGAGGTTGACGCCGAAATTGACGAGAAAGCTGACGATGTGCATGTGGCCGTTGGCTGCTGCGTGGTGCAATGGTGTGTTTCCCCAGATGTCACTCATGTTGGGATCTCCTCTGCATAACACAAAGGAAAAAACAATGATGATCTGATACACCTTTATTTATTTATTTGTATTTTTTTTTTTTACAATAATTTTCCACATTTCCTCTAAAATCAAGGAATCTCTGTCTCTCTGTCCTCTTTTCTCAACCTACAAGTGGAAATGACAGTAGTGGTCCAAATTTTATGTATTATTTAAATACATAATTTATGCATTGTCATGTGACTCACAAGGTAACGCTCCACCTACACTATCTCTGTCTTCACAATCTTCTATGTCAGCCAATTATAATTATTTTTATTACTATAAATTTCAGCTTTAGGATCAATTGTACAGCAGGTCAACCATGTCCTCACGAGGACAGTCCCAGCAGGAAAGCTAATAACAAATCTTTGTCTTTAAACATATGTAAGCCTAATATCTAGCGAGAATACAGCTAGATATTGTAGATAATTGGTAATCTATGAAGATTTAAAGTCCTCATTTTCACAGCAATAAAGTTCTGATTACAACTTGTCATAAATCCCAGCTCATGGTGGTGATGGCCATTTTAGAAATGTTTGGTTTTACAATGACCACGTAGCTGAGGCATTAGTCCCATTTTTCGGAATGCTTTGCTCGATTTCAAGCCCTTCTTTTGTTGCACTGAATGGGAGGTGGAGGTGGAGTGCTGGGGATACATGAAGGGCTCTTTTGTTTTACAGGATGGCTGATTAAACATTTG